>NC_066585.1:172443818-173643818 GCF_024323335.1 Lathyrus oleraceus | reverse complement strand
AATGGTCACATCGGAGACCAGACCCAGACTTTCGAAATCCAGACCAGGTGTCTTCTGACCCTCCATGGCTAGCATGCGTTCTTCCAGCAGTTTGTACTTATCATCTCTTGGAGAGTACTGTTCATTTTCATACTCTTCATCTTCATCCTCAGGGTTAGAGAAATCAGGATTCTCCTCCTCTGAATCAATTTCCGCCCCCTCTTCTGGACCATTCGGGATTCCAAATTTGATTCCCGTAGCCTGTCCTTTACGCCTTCTGCCCGGGTTAATGAAGCTCACAGCTTTCTTGTCCTTCTTCTTTTTGGCCAAAAGAGCCTTCAGTTCCTCCTGCCCCTTGGATAAGCTTAGCATCATCTCCTTGAACTGAGCATTCTGAGTCTGGAGATCTTTGACAGTTTGCTCGAGATCCATTTTTCTGTTTAAGAGGCAGACCGTGAGAATATGGTCCTTTAGAATACCTGTTATGCAATGTTATGTTATGTGATGCAATGCATGAAATGTTTTCAAGGACTTTTGGAATTTAACTTTGCATAAATCACCAACAAGAGAGAAATGTTTATTGCTACTTTTTTAATCAATGTTCATTACAAAAGGAATAATAGTAAAATACAATGACATCTCAAATCTCCCAGGGGCGACTTCTTTTTGGGCGAAGATATGCATTGAGTCTTCGTTCCTCATTAAGCTGACTGGTGAGCTCTAATACTTTCTTCCTTTCTGCATTGAACTGAGCTTCGAAAGTATCTCTCTCCTCTCTCAACTGGGTCCAGGATCTTTTCAATTCCTCAGCATCAGTAGGCATATCTGGGTAAGAAATGATCTGGGAAGTACCTCCTTCGACCTCCGATTCAACAATTAATGGTCCGACTGCAAGATATGGCATGACAAGTTCACGAGCTCTGGCGCGGACCCATCTGAGATAAGGCTCCATAGGAATAGAATTTTTCTTGCCTAAATTGCTTCTTTTCACCATGCCCCAAGCTCGTACAAACTTTTGACGGAGATTTTGAGGGTCATTGTCATAGTCGAACACTGTACCTTGAATAATCATTTCATGTGGACCATCTCTTCGGGCATACCCAAACTGACGTAGGGCTAAGGCAGGATTATAAGTAATACCTCCTCTTATCCCCATGAGGGGTACATTAGGGAATTCTCCACAACGGTCGATGATGATAACATTTTCTCTGAGGTTAGAACACCACCGGATGTCTGAATAGGAGAGTGTCATTATCCTTTGAGACCATTTCAGATTTTGATCATTCTTCAAGACTGATTGAGGGAGGTGCGAAAAAAACCACCTAGACAACAATGGTACGCAGCACATGAGAGTCCCTTGCTTCTTCATAGTACGAGTGTGAAGGGAATGCAAGACATCTCCAAGCAAGGTAGGCACAGGGTTATGAGTGAGGAATATCTTAATAGCATTCATGTCTATGAATTGGTCTGGATTAGGGAATAACACCAAACCATAGATTAACAATGCTAGAACATCTTCAAAAGCATGAACATTCATAACTTTTAGGAATTCTCGGGCCTTACTTATCAGAAATTTGGCGAGTAAACCTTTAATTCCACTTCTTGTTACCCAATTGGTCTCAATGTCAGATTTCGTCATGTGTAAAGCTGCGGCAACTTCTTCAGACTTTGGCATCTTTTCTAAACCGCTGAAGGGTATTTGATCCAGGATAGGTATCCCAAGCAGCTGGGAGAATTCTTCTAACGTGGGTACCAACTGATAATCTGGGAAAGTGAAGCAATGATGCTTAGGATCGAAGAACTGGAATAGGACTCTCATCATATCTTCTTTGAAACCAGTGGTAACCAGATTGAGGAGATGACCATGTTTCTTGTTGAACTGAGCATGATCGGGGAGTTCTGACACCAAATCCTTGAGTTGAGGAGAGATTGCTACAAGATTGATCTGGATAGTCTTCCTGGAAGCCATAACCTGTTCAAAGAGCAAAGCTAAATTCCTAAGTCCTTGAAATGGTTAGTATGATGATGTTATGATGTTATGATGTTATGCAAGCACAAGCATGTCACACAACAATTATTCCTAGGTTTTAAGGCTTGCATGAGTTCCATAGGTAAGTACCCTCCCCACTGAAGTTTGGTTGGTTCAACCTGTCCTAGAATAGTAACCGGGTTCTAGAAGGATCTCAGATCATCGACCTTTCTTTAGGTCCACTTCAGTGCAACACCAAGTGGTTGACCGAAGCTTCCCTAAAGTCCAATCTCAAAGAGTGTAGTATCGAGTATCAACCAACCTCAATCGGAACCGAAGTCAGTTATCTCACTACTTTCTAATGGCTAGGATAAGTCAATTAGGGTTCTAAAGGTCTGGTTAATGCTTTGATGACACCACGCGGAAGCCAAATTTTTCCTCAAATAACATGAGGACCATCAGGACAACCAAAGTGTCACATTAACCGTAGCTATCATTTTAACCATTCCAGTATACGCCGGATAGTCGCGATGATCTATTGCTACTTACCTAAGGTACACTAGATCCGGGTGTAGGATCTTTCACTCAAAGCCCCCCTTAAAAGAAGGAATAATAAAACATAAATGATTTTTTTTGTTTTTTTAAGATGGACCTCTCTTTGTAATCCCCAGCAGAGTCGCCAGTTCTGTCATACGGTGAACTGGACTTTTTGGTTTTAATCGCAATGTCGCGGTTAGCAAGAGTCGCCACCGACTTTTCTCTTATCCCATAAGGAAAGGTGGAAAAGAACAGGAAAGACCTTAATTTTAGATTCTTAGGTTCGGGAGGTACTTTATACGAAGGGAAGGTGTTAGGCACCCTTCGTATCCATGGTTATCCATGGGCTCTTAATTGCTCAATCATTTATGTTTTCTTTGTTTGAAAAAGGTGGTTGAGAAATGTATGAAAAATGTTTTGAAAATGAGAATTTAACTTTGTAATGATTCTTGCATGAATGTATACCAAGTGGTTATCTCGTTTAATTTAGAAAATGGTTTAGAAAAATATAACTCGGCAATGATCCTAGTACGGATGTATGCTAAGTGGTGATTTTCCAAAAGAAGATGTTTGAAAGGTGCGAGGTGCGAAAAGTATATTTTTTAGGTTATGACTGAGCAATTAAGGTTATACCTGTCCGAGGTCTTCCCGGGCATTTCCCATCCTCATGAGGGTAAAACTGTCCTTACTATTGAGAAGTAAGTGGTTTTATCCTGGGGATGTTGAAGGGTCATCGTAGGGTCATCGATCGGTCATTGAAGGCAACAGTTGTAAGGATACCTTAGCGTTCGAAGGGACGATCATCATTTAACCGTAGGCTACACCGAAGGGTCGTCGAGGGACAAAATCGTATTTTCGAAGGCAACATCCGAGGGACCATGATTTATTTTATGATGATTTAATCGCAGGGCCATTGCTAAGGGTATCCCCACATTCGCGGGACATGACCGTTATACCGTAGTACCGTAAGGCAGCAAAAGAACGAGGTCCAAGATCACTTATTTAAAGGTCATATTTAAAGTCAATTAAGTAATTAAGTCCATACTAAAATCAATGCATTAAAATTAATATATTAAAATTAAGACATTAAAATTAACACATTAAAATTAATTAGGCCACTTAGGGCGAGTCTCCACAAGGGTATCCCACAAATAAAGTGGGAGACCTAAACAGCAATCTTTTCCTGGGACATATGAACCTTTGCAAAATTCAGCAAACGGGTTAGAATACCAAATCAGGGTGCAATCGAGAGCTGCACCAAAGTAATAGGTAAACAAAGCATGGTTATGATAAAACAGGTCAGATGGGCAAAGATCAAAATAGGACGAAGAACAGCGGCATCGATTACAACAATTCAAAGTATCCAGGCATACTTAAGTTACATGCAAAGCCTCAAATATATTTATGAATCTCAATTATGATATCACATGTGAATTAGGAACATAAGGCGATAATGGTAACGCAAACCTGTTTGCAATTGAGTCGCAACCTTGAATTGGCCGATCGGATAGAATTGAGCGGAGGTGACCTTGCTGCCGCCGTGAGATTAGATTCGGTAAAAAGGCACACAATAGTTTCCGTTGTAGAAACTATTGTGCGAAAAGAATTAACTAAATACCAAAAGGGAATCCGGAATTGCAAAAGAAATAGTGGAGCACTTGTAAAACACAATGCCTAAGCTACTGGAAAAGAAGAAAAATGCAACGGCGAAAACGGCAAAGGAAAAAGAATCTCGGAAAAAGCCCCCTCTTTTAGGTTTTCAAGGTGGCTATTTATATTGTTGTCATTAGGTCATGCATGCTGCCCCAAAAGTCTTCAACGTGCGCATGGATATAGTGGATGCAGGGCCCAACACTCCTCAACGGATCTTCAAGTCTCCGAAGCGTTACCTGCGCCTACAAAGTAGGGGAATGGTGTGACGTTCGTCACACCATGTGTGACGCCCGTCACAGGGGTGTGCTGCGTGGCGCTCGTCACGCCTTCTGTGACGCCCGTCACAAGGCTGTGTTGCGTGACGCTCGTCACGCCCTCTGTGACGTCCGTCACAGGCACAACATTTGTGTCTTGCGCTTTGGGCTGGGCTTTGCTGTTTGGTTCGTTTTCCTTTCTTTTTGCACCCCTTTTCCTCCGCTTCCAAATAAACCACTTTCATATTATCACTGGGTGAGCGTGTAGGCCAGTTTGGGTCATTCGCGAGCTGGGCCTTTGTTCCTTTAAGTGTCATAAAATGAGTCGGAGTGCCCTGAAATATCTTGAAATATTAATGGGCAAATTTTGGGGTATGACAGGTATAAGTCCATTGATTGGCATCCGGCATCCATTTTGTTTTGGGAGACTAGTATAAGTCGATTGATTGGCATCTGGTATCCATATTTCTCTTTGTTTTAGGAGATTGGTATAAGTCCATTGATTGGCATCCGGTATCCATTTTGTTTTGGGAGACTAGTATAAGTCCATTGATTGGCATCTGGTATCCATGTTTCTCTTTGTTTTGTGAGATTGGTGTAAGTCCATTGATTGGCATCCGGTATCCATTTTGTTTTGGGAGACTAGTATAAGTCCATTGATTGGCATCTGGTATCCATGTTTCTCTTTGTTTTGTGAGATTGGTGTAAGTCCATTGATTGGCATCCGGTATCCATTTTGTTTTGTGAGATTGGTATAAGTCCATTGATTGGCATCCGGTATCCATTTTGTTTTGGGAGACTAGTATAAGTCGATTGATTGACATCTGGTATCCATGTTTCTCTTTATTTTAGGAGATTGGTATAAGTCCATTGATTGGCATCCGGTATCCATTTTGTTTTGGGAGACTAGTATAAGTCCATTGATTGGCATCTGGTATCCATGTTTCTCTTTGTTTTGTGAGATTGGTGTAAGCCCATTGATTGGCATCCGGTATCCACTTTGTTTTAGGAGATTGGTATAAGTCCATTGATTGGCATCGGTATCCATTTACTTTGTTCATCTATTATTTGCTTGTTGCCTATTCCAAGGGAATCACTTGAATCATCTACATATGATCTCAAGAGGTGAACATCTAAGAAGTTTTACTTCCTCACCCTCCCACCTTTTGTTTCTTTAAACCTCCATTTGCATGCTAACTAAAAATTAGAAAACTAATGTGCAAACATTTTCATTTGCTTTCAAATTAGAAACCTAGGCCTTAAGCCTCTGATTTTTCAAACTTCATTTTCATAATATTTCTTTTGAATTAAATTCTAATCATACCTTGACCACTTTTGTGAATAACTTCTAATTGATTAATTTCACTCACTCAATTGTTTTGTGGCTTTGACCATTCTTGATAAGTTTTCGTACATTAGCCATAGGTTTGATTTATCCTAGTTGGTTGATGTTAATCTCGCCTTTTGTCCTTAGTGATTGAATTGTAAGACTTCCTTGCTTATTATAGGGTTAACCCCTCACTAGCAAGTTGAAGCTTTTCTCACATGGTGGACTTGTTGTTTGTATAGGTTGAGTTTTCTCCCGTGGATAACGAAAGACCTTAGGGCTTTTGTTTTAAAATCAATTCACTCATATTTTGGAAATCTTTTAGCCGAACTACGGCGTTTTGATCCTTACCTTCCATGGAAAGGTACGTAGGCAACGGGTTCATCCGTTCAAACACAAAAATAATAACTTGTATATTCTTTTCTCATCCCTTCGATCATGTTTGCACAATAAATATTTCATAAATAAATAACATTTCGTACAACAAGTTGTGAAAAGGGCTCCCTAGGAGTACCTAGGACGACTTGGGTGCCTAACACCTTCCCATTGCGTAATTAACCCCTTACCCAGATCTCTGATCTTTTCATTAGTTTTCTATGTGTAAAACTTCTTAGGCTTTTGTTCGCTTTTTAGCCATTCCTTTGGATAAATAAAAGTGCGGTGGCGACTCGATTCTTTGTATGCTTTGCTTTTGATTTAATCAATAAATCATAAAGTGACGAATACACCGCTACAACATCCCCAGCAAAGTCCCTTAGTGGATTGTTTTCATCCATATTTTATCCGAAGTATCCGCTGTGGATAGTTTTTGCTGTATTGGCATATTCCCCAATACATGCATCTTCGAGTCAACTCGAGTCTTTCCATTGGATCTTTTCCCTTTGGAATTCTGTTCCCCACGCTTTGAGTCGTGACCTGCTCGCGCATTTTTATCCCTTTTCTATCCCCAGGAAAGTTCCCAGGGTCTTGGTCCTATGGAGTGAATTGCTCATATGGATTATCAGTGGCTTCTGATTTCTTTGCTTTTGTGGACACATATCTCCACAGAGTGCTACCATTTTTCATACCGACATTTGCATCATGAGGACTCTTAGGGACCAAAATTCGTCTCTTTGTTATTATTTAAGCCTATTCTACCCCGTCGAGACGAAGATTTTAACCTTCACTTCTCCGGCTAGAATGACCTTAAATAGGGGCATCTGTAAGACCCCAATTTTGACCCTAAGATCCCTCATGGCATCATAACATTGCATTTGCATTTCCTCAAGGATCTTTATCATCTTGGTTCCCTTTGCCTTTGGGTGGGACTCCTTGTGATTGGTTTGAGAATCACCAAGCATGCTTGAATTATACATCATTGTTTCTCTTACTTTTGTTTACTAACCAAAAGCACAAAAATGTGTCACTAACATCTTTTGTTTGAAGCTTGAGTATCATCCAAGACACTTTGTGGGTTCTATTTAGATGATCAGTCAACACAAGGGAATGGCTTGAGATACTTCCAACAGGTTCAAATGGGGTCTATTCATTAGTCAAAACGTTAATCTTGAAGGAGCAAAAGTTTGTTCATGAGCTGTCATGCTCGCTAGGCGAGCAGAATGGGTCGCCTAGCGAGTCCCAAGAAAAGCCACCAGAATCACCTACGCTCAGAGGAATTTCTTGAACTGTCATGCTCGCTAGGCGAAGCCCACGTGTTTAAAAAAATAAAAAAAAGAACGAAAAAAAATAAAATTAAATAAATAAATAAATAAATAAATAAAATATAACAGAAAAATTTTGGACTTGGGCCTCTCTCATTTGAGCCCACAGGTCCACAAAAATCAGGTTATAAATTCAGAGTTTCAGTGAAACAAAAGGTCATTCTATTCCTATTACCCTGGCAGGGAAAAAGATAGTGAGAGAAGAGCTAACAGAGTTCAGAGCAACCTCCAGAGGCTGAAGGGAACTCATCTGCGAAGAGCCAATTCCATCTCATATAAACCCTCAGATTGCTTTGCAAACCCAACCGGGAAATTCAATTTCATTCGATCTCTCCAGTCAGGTTTGCCTTATTCCCATTACTTTATGCTTTTAATTTGAATGCTCTGAATGTATGAGGTATTATGGGTGAATTTGATACCCTTTTGATGCATGTGTTTGACAAGAGGTTTAGGCCTCCTACCCTTGGTTGCTTTTTGGGAGCTTTTTGTGAATTTTAATGGCATGTTTCATGTGGTTACATTTTGATTTGGGGGCAACTCTTGATTACCCTATCTTGTTTCTCTAACCTGTTTGTTGAGTTTTGTTTTTTGAGGGCTCATATGACTCTTGCAGAGATGGCTTGCCTGGTGTTCCACTTAATTTGTGGGATACCACCTAGAGGTTTATTCCGATTACCTGTACTGACTCACTTTCTTTGATGGTGCTAGATTGAGAGATCTCTGGGTTTCTTATCTCTTTAATTGTTGTTACTTCGGATCTTTATCCGTACGGTAGATCTCTCGATCCCTTTACTTTTCCCGCATTTTTAACGTTTTCTTAGGTTTCGTATAGCCTCTCGTGGCATGTCATTTAAGGTAGCGCGGTTCCTTCATCTAGGACTGCCTTTTTGCATGAGCATCCCTAAACACCCCAAACTCATTGATTTTTCTTCTCCTAAGAACACGTTATCTCCTTCTACTACAGGCGAGTAAGTCTCCAAAGGTCGAGCATCCGGTAGATTGCGTAGTAACGTCGTTCACCCCAAAACACAACCCTTACCCCATAGGTGGTCGAACTACGTTTTGCTCTGATTTTCATCCCAGATGAGATACGTAGGCATAAGACGCGATGTCTTAGCGAGCACACTCCTCTTTAACCCATAGGTAGCCGAGCTACGACGACTATGATTCTCAGACTCATATGAGATACGTATGCAGTGGATGCGACGTCCGTGCGAGTCATTTTCTTTTGACCCTTCTTTTAGTAAGTAGTACATTAGATAAACATACACGCTTTTCTCATCCCTTCAATCATGTTTGCACAAATAAATTTTCAAAAAAAAAAACAACAACCTTTGCAACAAATGTGAAAATGGCTCCCTAGGAGTACCTAGGATGCTTTGGGTGCCTAATACCTTCCCATTGCATAACCAACCCCCTTACCCAGATCTCTGACATTTTTACTAGTTTTTGATTCGATAAAACTTTTAGGTTTTTGTTCGCTTTCTAACCATTCCTTTGGATAAATAGAAGTGCGGTGGCGACTCGACTTGTATGATTTACCTTGGATTTAGTCAATATCTCTAATGGTAACGAATACCCCGCTACACTAGGGATTCCAACTTGATTCAAATTGAGGAACCATTACCATGAGCTTCTAAGAGAGAGGGATCCAAGATACATTGAGAAGATTTCCAAGAGTTCATTTGATTGTTGATTGCTTGAGTTTATGCTTATGAGATTGCTTATTCCAAAGGATGGGAGCTACTTGGATCATTAATATGATCTCAAGAGAGGAACTCGATTTGTGGTTTTTTTATGTTATCTATCACCTCTTGTATGATTAGGACTTTAGCCATTCTTCTTCTTCTCTCCACTCTAACCCTAGCCAAAACTTTTTGTGCAAACATCTAACATTTGTTTTCAACATTAAAAACCTAAGCCTTATGCTTTTGATTTTCAAACTTTCTTTTCATAACACTTATTTTGAATTGAATCTTTAATCCACTTTGACCATATTTTGGTAAATACTTTTCATTGGTAAATATAACCCATCCAAATGTCTTTTTGTGGTTTCAATGGCCACTTTCTTAATCAACTTTTTTTTCACAACCTTTAGCTATTAGGTTTGAGTTATCCTTGAGGTAGATGTAATACTCACCTATATCCTTAGTGATGGACAATGAG
This sequence comes from Lathyrus oleraceus, assembly GCF_024323335.1. Lineage (NCBI taxonomy): Eukaryota > Viridiplantae > Streptophyta > Magnoliopsida > Fabales > Fabaceae > Lathyrus > Lathyrus oleraceus. Next base: position 173,634,233 of record NC_066585.1, on the reverse strand, counting down.
TCTTCCATGCTTATTATAGGGTTAACCCCTCATTAGCATGTTGAAGCTATCCTCACATGGTAGATTTGTGGTTTTAGGTTGAGTTTTCTCCCTTGGATAACAAAAAACCTTAAGGCTTTTGGACCAATCAATTCACCAATTCATTTTTTGAGATTTTTACCCCGAACAACTAGGTTTTGATCCTAATCTTTTAAAGATGGTACGTAGGCAATGGGTTTATCCATCCAAACACAAAATGTAAATAAACCTGTATATTCTTTTCCCATCTCTTCAATCATGTTTGCACAAATAAATTTTCACAAAATACCAACCTTACAACCAATGTGAAAAGGGTTCCCTAGGAGTACCTAGGATGTTTTGGGTGGTTAAAACCTTCTCATTGCATAACCAACCCTCTTACCCAGATCTCTGACATTTTTACTAGTTTTTGATTGGATAAAACTTTTAGGTTTTTGTTCGCTTTCTAACCATTCCTTTGGATAAGTAGAAGTGCGGTGGCGACTCGACTTGTATGGTTTACCTAGGATTTAGTTAATATCTCTAATGGTAACGAATGCCCCGCTACAGGCACCCATTTCCTCATTCAAAGATGCATTGGAGATTGTTGAAGATGGTCAGTCAGATTAGTGGGGGCAGATGGTAGAGGTCTCCGACAACAAGAGCAGAGCCGGATTGGGTTTCCAACGAGGTTCAAGAATAGTTAGATCTGAAGATGTACAACTCAGTTTCCGTAGCAGAGGGTTCATTCATGGTAATGAGAAACACTTAATTGTTGTGCTAGAGGATGATGAAGAGGAAGACTGAACCAATTTTGTGACACATGGAAAGGCTTGCAAGAATTGGAATGTTGTTGATATTCATGTTATTATGCATCAATCTAAGTAATTGCTTTTATTTATTTTCGAAAATCCTTCACCTACGCCTAAGGGAGAAATGAACATTGTTTGGGCATTTCAATTTGATCATCAATAAAATATAATTCTATTCATCCATATCTATGATGATTTGTTTTTACTTTTTTCTTTATTATGAAAATGGTAATCACAAAACAACATAAATAAATAACATAATTGTCCATCTGCATAATATTTGGTCACATATCACTTCTCTAAAATCAAAAATCAAATCGTTATGCAGGTTGGTTTCTAACCCCTTTGAATACAATGATCCTTCTCCTTCTCTAAATTTTGAATTCCCTGTGTTACAGGCGGAGGAGGAAAGTGATGAATATGTAAGAGATGAATTGTCTCGTCTTCTTAATCATGAAGGAAAATCCATCCATCCGTTCGAAGAGCAGATTGAGATAATCAACTTGGGTTCCGAAGATGATGTGAAGGAAGTCAAGATTGGATCTCGACTGTGTCCTGAAGTGACGAAGGGCCGAGAGTATTCAGATGTGTTTGCTTGGTCCTATCAAGATGTGCCTGGTTTGAATTCTGAGATTGTGGAGCATATATTGTCGTTGAAGCCAGAATGCCCGTCAGTCAAGCAAAAGTTGAGGAGTACTCATCCTGATATGGCAGTGAGGATCAAAGAAGAAGTACAAAAGCAGATTGATGTTGGTTTCCTTGTGACTGCTGAGTATTCGTAGCCGAAGATATGGATGGATTTTCGGAATTTAATCAGATCAAGATCGCACCCGAAGATATGGAGAATACCACATTCATTACACCTTGGGGAATATTCTGTTATAGAGTGATGCCTTTCGGTTTAAAGAAGGCTGGGGGGATGAGAAAAGAATTCATTAATTATATTTTTGTGTTTGACAAGACCTTCGGACTTGTGCCTACGTACCAACATAAAAATGAGGGATCAAAACCTCGTAGTTCGTGGTATCAATTTCAAAATGGATACATTGCTTTTAACAAAAATTTAAGTTTGAAAGGCATAAGGGCCTAAACATTTTTTGAATGAGTTAATTCTTTTTGGAATTTGAAATTTTTAAGTCAAGTAGAGTTAAGTCTAGTTATAAGTTTGATTAAGAAAAGAAGTTTGAAAATTCAATGGCTTAAGGCTAAAGTTTATAGTTTGCAATGTGGTCTAACTGTAGAAAATAAACACAAGAAAAGAAGTTTTTAAAAGAGGGAGAGATTTTGAAATTAAAGAAGTGGGGAGATATGAAGAGACTAATCCTAAGCATAAATTAAAAGTTGAGAGTTGAAAAGGTCTGACCAATAGGTTGCAATCCAATAGAAAAGAATGTCATATAGAAACCCAAATTCCCTTTGACATTAGAATTAAGCAACAAATAATGCACAATATATCAACTTAAAGAGCAAGGCATCAAATAAAGATAGCCATATACAAGCATAACAATTCCATGATCTTCTTCAAATTTGCCCATGTAGCTGATGAATTCCACAAAGTCATAAGGCACAGCTTCAAATAATAGCTTCATAATCATCATGTTGCAGATGAACTCAAATGGTTCTTCAATGGTGTATCGGATGAAGTTTCTAATCACAAGCACTTGGTTACATCAAAGTTGGCATTGGCCAAGTCCTTTTCATAGGGAATGTTGGCTAAATTCTAAGTCCAATTATCTCAGATCAAACCAATAGTCCACACATGATATTTGTTAGGGTTGTTGATCTTATTATGTACATTAATGGTCAAAGACCACTCAGACAAACACAATATACACAAGTAAAATAATCATAATATATGGTCCAAATGAACAAAGTGAAAATGACATTAACATAAACAATTAGAATGGTATGAATAATGGCAAATGAATAAGGCTTAAAATTGAATTGCATTAAAAGTAAATGACTTGAAATTAAATGTTAGTTGTTAATGAGTTAGAAGTAAGTATTGTTTTTGCTTTTTGTTTAAGTCATCCTTTGGAGAACACTTAACCCAGTTATCACATGCATGGATCCTTGAACTAAGATATCTTCCAAAGGAAGGAAAAAATGCCAAGTTTCCACATAATACCATGAAAGAGGAGAGACTTAAAATCTCACTAACTAGAATGTTATGCCTTTTGTATCAAAATTTAGAGCTATGTTAACTAATCGTAATTGGACTTATGTAGAAGTCAACACTATTTGAGGCCGGCAATAGAATTTTGGTGTTAATGCATGTTAGAGACATAGTATGATGAACTATGCTCATGAAACATACCATACACAAAAAGAATATGCAAAGTGGGGGACTTAATCTCATTCATAATTATGTTGATTTTGCAATCAACTAGCCTTAGGATATTGAGATATCATAGGTCCATGACATGAATGCATAAAGAAGGGGAATGAGATAAAGATGGAGAGGGAATGGATCAAACTCAAATTGGACAAAGGAGGACTTTTACCAAGTTAAGGTCATTCATTCATTTTGGGATATGGAATGTACATTCCATCAATCCCCTAAACCCAATGATCTTAACCTAACAAAGTCAAATCAACCTTGACCAAGGCCCAACAACATAAGTCAAACTTACAAGTCAATTAAAATGACTCCAAACAATTAATTTGGCATTTAAACAAATAAATACATTAAAAATAATACATTAAATTAAATACGGTTTTTTCAATTTCCTAAAACCTCATCAAAACACCAAAGAAATGGCCATGAGATTTATCATAGGTCAAACAAGGTCAAAAGACCTTGGAGAAAAAATTTCAGAATTTTGGGAAACTTAAAAGTATTTTTAAATAATTAAAAATATTCACAAAATGAATTATATAATGAAAAATATTAATAATGATCCAAAAGGTAATTTTAATTCATAAAATGAAAGAGGATTTTAATTTAAAAAAATTGGTTAAACTCTCATAGTTTTTGGATCAATATTAAAATTAATATGAATTAATGAAAATCAAAGGAATAAAAAATAAAATCAGATACTCAAAAAAACGTGGATCACTTGATCTGCCTCACTAATTGAGGTGGCATATCAAGTGGTTAAGCGCGCGTTCAATGATGCGCTTGAGTCAACATGTTTTACAAATGGTAATCACAATGTTTGCTCATGATTAAAATAATTTAAATCAGATCAATGGGTTAGGACCACGCCACATCATTGTCGGAGCAAAGCGCCGGTCGTCTTCTCAGGTGACCTTGGCCGGACTGGTCCACTCATCACCATCATAAAAATGAAAAAGGAGGACGTGATCTGAAAGATAAAATGGCGTAGATCACGAATATCACCTCAATTTCAACTAACTCCAAATATATAGAGAGATACGTGGAGTTGAATTTTGAGGTGTGCCAACTGAGTTGCTTCTATTTGACCTCAAAGCAACTCAATCTTCTTGCCTACATTGGTAGGACTTCAGACAACCAAAGATCCAAGAGAGTTGATGAGAATTGAGAGAGAATCGAAGAGAAGAAAAATCTAGAAAATTACCTTCAATGTTGTGCAGAACTGGATCTCTCTTGCTTCAATTCATGCTTGATCTTGCTTATGGATCTTGTGGAAGTGGCTTAAGAAAAATACAAGGCTTTGGATCCTGGAGTTTTTGAATATCCAAACAGTGAGATTCAAACTCAAATTTCAAAATGAAATTTCTCAGGTTTTCCTTTAAATTGAGAGGGTTTGAAAGGTTGGGGGAAAAGCTGGCGCGCAAGGGTCCTTTGAATTGATGCAAGGGACCTCTATTTATAGCCAAGAGAAGTGTTATTTTCACACTTGAAAAATTGTCCAAATTTGGTAATGCAATGCACATATTTGCATGGGCGTGTACAGGCCCATGAAGCAATCCAATTAGGTCCATAATAAACTAAAATGAGGCATGCATGAAGCTTGAATGGAAAGGAAAAGTTATTTGGACATTTGAAGTATTGATCTTGCCAACTGATACAAGCCTGTTTACACCATGCGCAGACCTATCAAACTTAGTCCAAAATGAATGAATTTCGACTCTTTGGAAATCTTAGATGAAGAGGATAAACTCTTATGTTGAACACGTTTCCATTTGGAACTTGTATCATGGTGAATTTTGAGGTAGAAGTTTAGAAAATTCAACATGTTGAAATTTTTTCTAAGTGTCAAGTCACATATTCAATTATTCCACCTTGCTTAACATTTTATGTGAGCTCCAAATGAGAAAATTTTCTTCATCAAAGTTGTAGCTCTTTGAAAGAACTTCAAAACAGTAACAAATTTGACATCATTTGGATTTAGAATGAGTGAGTTATGCATTTTTGAAGCTGAGGAAAATCACTTGTTCAATGGTATTGGTCCAAAATGACCTATAATGTATCCTCATATCACATGCTCATAAAAGTTGATTTGGCTATCACTCCAAACATATAAGTTGAATTATATATTTAAATTTGATTGTGCAACTTGAAAATATTTCATCTCATAAAAATTGAGCATGTTATGACCTTGGGAAGTTGACTTTCAAATTAGGGTTTAGAACAAATGACATATAATGTTTCAACATAGAAAATGACTTTCCAAGCAAAATTAGATCTAGACTTAAACATGAAAGTTGTTTGGAATTTCATATAGAGTAATGTTTCTCTTGGAATCATTTTCATATGATGAAAAGTATAGGATATAGGGTCTAGGGAGACCCAGTTTTGATCAGATGAATTCATTTGGCCAACCACCATCAATCAACTTGCTAACTTGAAATTCTCTTGACTTTTTAGGCTCATGGTAGATCATATATGCATAATATGATGAACTTTGAGTTGTTCCTTGAAAAATTTGATCAATTAATGGGGAAGCTTATTGCAGAAGTTACACAAGATACCCAGATGAACTAGGGTTTCCAAGGCAAACCAATTCCAAACTCTTGAAGAATGCTTGATCAAGATGACATGTAGAGATCATTGGGACTCATATATGATGCTTATAACCATTATGGATCATTCCTTGATTGTGCTCTTAGTAATGAGGGTCTTAAACACTAGATGTGAACTTAATAGATCAAAGGGTGATCATGCCCTACCTACAAAAGAGTTATGCAAATGCAAAGTTATATTTTTGGTATTTTGGTTAATAAAATGATAATATACAAGTATGATACAATCACATGGTGCTTAGTGATCTCTCCCAAAACAAACCCAATGAAGGAGGGGTAAGGAGGATTCCAAGTTGTGATCGCAATGATAATGCATATGATGAGGATAGCATGAGGGATCTTAGGGTCAAAATTGGGGTCTTACAACTTCTCCTATTTAAGGGCATTCTAACTAAGGAGGTGAAGGTTAAAATCTTCATATCGACTCAGTAGAATGAGCTTAAATAACAACATATAGAAACAAATTTTGGTCCCTAAGAGACCTCATGATGCATATCATATGAATGTAAAAGCAAACTCTCTATGGGGAAATGTCGCCACTAAGGAAAAGAAATTAGAGAAGACCGAAGGTCCGCAGGAGCATAATGCATTCCGTAAGGAAAACTCACTGGGGAGACAGAGACTCCGAGGGGATAAAAAAGGATGTGTGTGGGCCACACTACGACTTAAAAATTGCCGGGGGACTAGAGGAATTCCATAAAAATGGAAAGAATAAGTCGAGGAAACAAAAGAAAACTTGCAGGGGAAACAAATAGATCAGAGTAAAACTGAAATACTTGAATCAAGCAGGAAAAGCGATTTCACTACGGAAATACGCATTCAACTCAACTAGGGAAGAAATAAACTTCAATGTAGGAGGAGTAGAAGTCTATTATCCACTACCTGTTACTGGGTAAAGTGATCATATCAAGGATAGAGTCAAAGGATAGACTTGCCTGGGGATGTTAAGGAAGATATCCGGTTAAGATGAACATATCAAGGATAGACTTGCCTGGGGATGTTAAGGAAGATATCCGTCACCGGTTTAAGATGAACATATCAAGGATAAACCGCCTAAACTAAAAGTAGGAATTACATCTATTGAATGCTGGATAGAATACCAGAAAGAGAATACCTGTCATCGATTAGGATGAACATATCAAAGATAGACTCGAAGGAGAGAAATAGGGATTACATCTATCAGTTACTGGATAGAATACCACAAAGAGGATATCTGTCACCGGTTAAAGTGAACATATCAAGGATAAACTTTGCAAGGGGAAGAAGCAGGATTTACAACTACCGGCTACTGGGCAGAAGACCGCAAAGAGAAGGAAACTCGTCATCGGTTAGGATGAACATATCAAGGATTAACTCTCTAGGGAATAAAAATAGGGATTACAACTACCTTTTTACTAGTTAGAATACCAAAAATGAGAATATCCGTCATCGTTTAAGATGAACATAACAAGGATAAACTCAGAACACGGGAAGAAAATATCTGTCACCGGTTAGGATGAACATATCAAGGATATACTTCCTGGGGAATCATGAAAATGAATCCGCTGGAGAGAGAAAGGTTGCTTCTGCCGGGTATTGGGCAAGAAGTAACAAACCACAAACTAAGAATAATATTACCGATTACTGGGACTCTTAGGGGACCCAAAACATCTATCTAGGTGAGATCTAGAAAGAAATGGTCAATCAAGACTCAACCCAATGAGGACATAACTCAAGTGGAGTAGTTCCATCTAGATAATCAATTGGGAGGAAACTGAATTAATAATCATCCACAAGGAAATAACTCAATGGGAAAAGGAGAAAGGCTAAAGACTTTCTGCTTATGGGGCTGACACTCTACAATTGAGGGAGGACAGACACCAAACTTGTATGGGATAAAGTATCACCATAACAGAGAATTACAATCGCAAGAATGAATCAACAAGTGTGATGGTGCAATAATGAAATTATGTGAGTGTAAATGTATATGTATATGTATATATGATGATTATGCTGACAAAACGATCAGGCAGGATACAAAGATGTCGTAGATTTGAATCATCGATACAATTCTCGGCCAATCCACTAAAGTGCGAAACAACTGGTGGAGAAAAGAGAGATCAACATCCCAAAGGCTCAAACCTAGCTAGGGAAGGAGAAGATCCACTAAGGAAAATTGTTATTGAGTCTGTAGGGAATTTTAGGTCAACACCATATCAAATGGGAGACAACCATGATGGGGATAAACACAAATAACTGCTCATAAACCAGGAGGAAACTCTGACTGGGAGCGAATCTGATGGCGATTGGTGGGGAAACCGAAGTTCTACCGCAACCACGTGAACTGCTGAGGAAATTGTTCTTACTCCTCTAGAGAGAAAAATCATCTGGGGAATAAACACTAATCAACTCAGCTGGCAACTTCATTGGGGTAATGGCGAAAAAAATCGTCCAGAAAAATCAACAAACATCGAACGCTAAATAATGATGCTCGAGATGAAAGAGAAAATGCGCCTACTGCTTGGGGAGAACCACTAATGCTCCATACTTAGGGCTTACTTCTTTCGAACCATTGTCGATATTCCTTTTAAATGAAATCGATTTCTTAAAATTCATGCTTTTATATGTTTAAGAAAATGATTTTGATTTAAAAAATTTAATTTCAAAAATGATCATAATAAAATTTAAATCTATTTGGCTGAAAAATATAAGAGTGAAAACCATTAGATAAAAGCTCAACTTTATTTAATATAATGGTAGTTTATAAATGAAAAGACTCCATAGATCTTTACAAAGTTGAAAATGGTAATTTACATGGAAAAAGGGGTACATTGAATACAATGATCACTAATCCTTCTACCAACTCTTGATATCCACTATGCTCTTGGCAGCTGCTGGGGACAATGAATCGACATCGACCGCTGTGCTCAAGAATGTCTTCAAAAACCGAAGATCAGCAGGATGCAGTTACTTGGCATAATCCCTAATTTTTCATAAATTTCCCCAAGGTGGGGTGCTCAATTTATCGGGATAATTCTTTTATGTTTCATGTCTCTAACTTTTGCCTGGATCGCCCTTTCGGGTTTTCAATCCACCGAGATGCTCATTTTTTCCTAAGACGCTCTTTCGGGTTTTCAACTTAGCGAGTTGTTCTTTTATTTTTTAGGCGAACTATTTCTTGATTGCATATGCGTTCACAGGACGAGTGAACTTTTCACCATCCATAGTTGTAAGCACCAAAGCACCGCCTGAAAAGGCTCTCTTAACAATATATGGGCCTTCATAATAAGGAGTCCATTTTCCCCTAGAATCTGGTTTGAAATATAGAATCTTCTTGAGCACAAAGTCACCTTCTCTGAACACACGAGGTCTGACCTTCTTATCAAAATCTTTCTTCATTCTCTGCTGATATAATTGTCTATGACACATGACAGTCAACCTCTTCTCTTCAATCAAATTCAACTTATCAAATCTAGTCTCACACCATTCGGCTTCAGTCAACTTGGCTTCCATGAGCACACGTAATGAAGGGATCTCAACCTCTACGGGGAGCACAACTTCCATGCCATATATAAGAGAGAAAGGGGTTTCCCCTGTTAAAGTGTGGATAGATGTACGGTACCCATGTAAAGAAAATGGGAGCATCTCATGCGAATCGTTGTACGTCACAACCATCTTCAGAATAATCTTCTTGATGTTCTTGTTTGCAGCTTCAACATCCCCATTCATCTTGGGTCTGTAGGGAGAAGAATTATGATGTGCAATCTTGAAGTCTTTGCAAAGAGCTTCCACCATATTATTATTCATCTTTGATCCATTATCAGTAATGATCTTACTTGGCACACCATAACGCATATAATCTGATTCTGGATAAACCTTACAACAACTTGCTTGGTCACATTTGCATACGATGTCGCTTCAACCCATTTTGTGAAGTAGTCAATAGCCACCAAAATGAAACGAAGTTCATTCGAAGCTTTAGGCTCAATCATGCCAATCATATCAATTCCCCACATGAAGAAGAGCCTTGGGGAGAAAATGACGTTCAACAGTTTCGGAGGAACACGAATCTTATCCGTATAAATTTGACACTTGTGGCATTTCTTCACAAATTTTCAACAGCCAGATTCCATTATCAGCCAATAGTAACCTGCTCGTAACATCTTCTTCGCCATTGCATGTCCATTGGAATGAGTATCAAAGGAACCTTCATGGACTTCAATCATCAATAGGTCGGCTTCGTGTCTATCCACGCATCTGAGCAAGACCATATAGAAGTTTCTCTTGTAAAGCACATCACCATTTAGGTAGAAATTGCGGCTAATCTTCTCAAAGTCCTCTTAACTTTCAAAGATACCCCAGACGGGTAAATTTTACTTTGGAGGAAACACTTGATATCATAATACCACGACTTTTCGTCTTTGATCTCTTCAACAACAAACAAATGAGGTGGCCTATCAAGACGCATCACAGTCAAATTGGGAACTTCATTCCAATACTTCACCACAATCATTGAAGCCAACGCTGCAAGAGCATTTGCCATCCGGTTTTCATCTCAGGGGATATGATGAAACTCAACCTTTGTGAAGAAAGTTGAAATCCTCCTCGCATAATCTCTATATGGTACCCAATCGGGTTGATTCGTCTCTCATTCACCTTTGATTTGATTTACAACGAAATCCGAATCTCCATAGACATCCAAATACTTGATTCTGAGATCAATGGCCTCTTCAAGCCCCATAATGAAAGCTTCATATTCAACCATATTGTTTGTACACTTGAAAGTCAATCTAGCTGTAAATGGAAAATGAGTACCTTGAGGAGTAATAATCACTGCCCCAATGCCATTACCATACTGATTAACAACTCCATCAAATACCATGCCCCAACGGGAACCAAGTTCTGGCCCTTCTCCAAGCAATGGTTCATCACAATCTTTCATTTTCAAGTACAAGATCTCTTCATCAGGAAAATCAAATTGCACTGACTGGTAATCTTCAATTGGTTGGTGAGCCAAATGGTCATCCAAGACACTACCTTTGATTGCTTTCTGAGATCGGTATTCGATATCATACTCTGACAACAACATCTACCAATAGGCAGTCCTCCATGTTAAAGCAGGCTTTTCAAATATATACTTGATCGAATCCATTTTGGATATCAACCAAGTGGTATGATTCAACATATATTGGCGCAGACGCTTAGCAGCCCAAGACAAATGCGCAACAAGTTTTCTCAAGCATAGAATACCGAGTCTCACAATCGGTGAACTTCTTAATGAGGTAGTAAATTGCAAATTCTTTCTTTTCAGTTTCGTCTTGCTGACCAAGAACACAACCCATACTTTCATCAAGCATAGTCAAATACATGATCAATGATCTTCCTTCAACAGGCGAAGACAAAATATGAGGTTCAAGTAGATACTCTTTGATACTATCAAAAGCTTTCTGGCAATCCTCGGTCCAATCACAAGACTGATCTTTTCGAAGAAGCTTGAATATAGGCGCACATGTGGTAGTCATATGTGAAATTAATCTTGAGATTTAATTCAAGTGGCCGAGAAAACCTCTAACTTGCTTCTCAGTTTTGGGTGCAGGCATCTCTTGCATTTCTTTGACCTTGGCAAGATCAACTTCAATACCCTTCTCGCTGACAATAAAGCCCAACAACTTAGCAGAACGAACACCAAAAGTACACTTATTGGGATTCAAGCAGAGTTTATACTTCCTCAAACGCTGGAATAACTTCAACAAATGCTCGACATGCTCTTCTTTATCAATTTATTTAACAATCATATCATCAACATAAACTCCGGTCTCTTTATGCATCATATCATGAAAAAGAGTATTCATTGCTCTTTGGTAAGTTGCACCAACATTCTTCAAATCGAAAGGCATCACTCCATAACATAATGTTCCCCAAGGTGTAATGAATATGGTCTTCTCCATATCTTCGGGTGCCAATCTGATCTGGTTATAACCGGAAAATCCGTCCATAAACGAAAAGTCTTTGAATTTAGCTGTATTGTCTACCAACATATCAATGTGTGGTAGACGGAAATCATCTTTCGGTCTAGATTTATTCAAATCTCTATAATCAACACACATGCAGACTTTTCCATCTTTCTTTGGCACAAGCACAATATTGGCCACCCATTGCGGATACTCAGAGGTCACAAGGAAACCGACATCAATCTGCTTCTTCACTTCTTCTTTGATCTTCATCGCCATATCAGGATGTGTTCTTCTCAACTTCTGCTTGACTGGCGGGCACTCTGGCTTCAACAGTAATCTATGCTCCACTATCTCAGAATCCAAACCAGACATGTCTTGATAGGACCAAGAAAACACATTTGAATACTCTCGAAGAAGATCAATCAACCCTTTCTTCACATCTGGACACAGTCGAGATCCAATCTTGACTTCCTTCACGTCATCTTCGGAACCCAAGTTGACTAGCTCAATCTGCTCTTCGAATGGCTGAATGGCTTTTCCTTCATAGTCAAGAAGACGAGACAATTCATCACTCACTTCTTCATCACTTTCCTCCTCAGCCTCAAACACAGGGAATTCAAAATTTGGGAAAGGAGAAGGATCATTGTATTCAATGGGGTTAGAAACCAACCTACATAATGATTTCATATTTTGATTTTAGAGAAGTGAATTTGTGACCAAATATTTATGCAGATGGACAGTTATATTAATTATTTATGTTTTTTTGTGATTACCATTTTCAGAAAGAAAAAAGTAAAATCAAAACATCATAGATGTGGATGAATAGAATTATATTTTATTAATGATCAAATTGAAACGCCCAAACAATGTTCACTTCTCCCTTAGGCATAGGAGAAGGATTTTCAAAAACAAATAAAAGCAATTACTTAGATCGATGAATAATAACAAGAATATCAACAGCAATCTAATTGTTGCAAGCCTTTCCATGCGTCACAAAATTGGTGCAATCTTCCTCTTCGTCATCCTCTACCACAACAGCTAAGTGTTGTTCACTTTCAAGAATGAACCCCCCGCTACGGAAGCTGAGTTGCATATCCTCTGATCTAGCAGTTGACAAACCTTGCTGAAAACCCAGACCTATTTTGCTCTTGTATCGGAGACCTCTATCATTTGTCTCCACTGATCAACATTTCCTTCTTTAGCAATCTTCCTTGCATCTTTAAATGAGGACATGGGTGCCCCAACTCTCTTTTCAACAACAATAGATAAGGCTTGGAATGGAGTTCCAACCTCATCCTCAGCTTCAACATAAGAGAAAGATAATAGGTGGTTGACTAGCAATGCCTTCTTCCCGCCAACAATGACTAGCTTCCCATTCTTGACAAATTTGAGCTTCTGATGCAACGTGGACGTAATAGCTCCAGCCTCGTGGATCCATGGCCTTCCCAATAAACAACTATAGGCTGGGTGGATATCCATTACTTGAAAAGTAATTTAGAAGTCACTCAGACGTTTCCTCACCGGAATGTCCACTTCACCAATCACCATTTTGCACGAACCGTCAAAAGCCTTGACGATTACGCCACTATATCAAATAAGCGCTCCTTGATATGACAACATTGACAATGTTGACTTTGACATCATATTCAACGAAGATCCGGTGCCAACAAGCACATTTGACAAGGCGTCATCTTTGCAATTCATGGATATATGCAAAGCCAAATTATGATTCCTACCCTCCTCAGGGAGTTCTTCATCACAGAAAGTGAGATTATTGCAAGAAGTGATTTTAGCTACAATATGATCGAATTGATCCACCGTAACATCATGTTCCACAAAAACTTGCTCAAGAACTCTTTGGAGTGCTTCTCTGTGTGCTTCAGAATTCATTAACAGAGACAATATTAAGATTTTTGAGGGGGTTTAGAGTAGCTACTCCACCATATTGAATTCACTCTTCTTTATTAGTCTAACTACCTCATCATCATCGTTAGGCTTCAAATTGCTGGTTCCACCAGACTAACACTTTGGAGCGTTAACTGGATCTACTGCAGGTACTTCCACCTTCTTACCAATTGAACAATCTTCTACATTCTTTGGGAACACCAGCCCAAACACACGACTGCTACAGGTCACCTTAGTAACATCAGCAATGCTTATGACAGAACTGGTTGTAGGTAGGGGAACCTCTTGGCCATCTTTCACCATAGTTGCATTACACTTATAAGGAACAACTTTATCGGATGAATACGGGACTGGACCCGCTAACCATATAACCAATGGTGATACCAATCTCTTGTTGATACTGTTACTACTGCTGCTATCATACTAAATGACCATTATTTCAGGATTCATGAAAACTAGTACTATAACATTAACATCATCATCTATGTGATGGGATTGAACAATCTGAATCAAACCTTCATCCATCAACCACTGGATGTCTCTCTTTACAATTATACAACCTCTCGGGTTGACACTACAGATTGCACAACCATCATGGTCATGCTCACCATTGCTCACCAAGAAAATATCCTTGTGCATCCTCACCAAGGATCTTCTAATGAAGAGGATATCAAATACTTTGAACTCCCCAGGACAGTCGTCCACCATATTGACAGATGAATTTCCATGGCCAGGTAGTGGGTTTTCTTTAACATTGGGGGCACAGTCCTTAAAGGACACCATTCCACTTTTTACCAGCTTCTAAACTTCATATTTGAGGGGGAAGCAATTCTCTATATCATGTCCGGGCGCTCCTTGATAAAAAGCACAATGGAGTTCCGGTTTGTACCACCATGGAAGTGGTTCGGGTATTTGAGGAGGATTTCTCAGTTGCAGCAGGTTCTTGAGAACAAAATATGGATATAGTTCTGCATATGTCATCGGAATAGGGTCAAAAGAGACATTCTTCCTGTCAAAATTCTGTTGTTGATGATTGTTGGTATTTTTGTTATTGTAGGTGTTTGTACGTTGTTGTGGTTGTTGTTGTTGATGTTGTTATTATTGAATTGGTGCTGATTGATTTTCTGAAAACACAGGAATAACTGAAGATACTTGATGATGATGTTGACGGGGTGGTTGACTTCTTCTAATCTGAGGCCTCCTTTTCCTCCCATTGGTCACTGCATTAGCTTCGCTGTCCTTCTTCTTGCTAAAGTTGTTGTTGTACCTATTGTTGGACGACACCTCCTCTCTAGACAACCGTCCTTCTTGGACACCTTCCTCGAGCCTCATCCCCATGTTTACCATTTCAATAAAATCACTGGGGGCACTGGAAATTATCCGCTCATAATAAAATAAGCTCAGGGTCTTCAGGAAAATCTTGGTCATCTCCTTTTCCTCTAAAGGAGGGGTAATCTGAGCAGCAAGTTCTCTCCATCTCTGCGTATACTCCTTGAATGTCTCTTTGTCCTTCCGAGACAACGATCTAAAATAATCTCTATCAGGAGCCATATCAATGTTATATTTATACTACTTTACAAATGCTTCTCCCAAATCGTTGAACATGTGGATGCTACCACTATCCAACCCCATGTACCATCTCAGCATTACACCGGTCATACTATCTTGAAAGTAATGGATCAACAGCTGATCATTATCCGTTTGAGTAGACATCTTGCGGGCATACATCACCAAATGACTGAGTGGGCATGTGTTCCCCTTGTATTTTTCAAAGTCAGACACTTTGAACTTTACTGATATCTTCACATTGGGAATCAAACACAATTCCGCAGCACTCTTCCCAAATAAGTCCTTACCCCTCAAAGTTTTCAACTCCTTGCGCATCTCAAGAAATTGATCTTTCATCTCATCTATCTTCTCGTACACATCTGGACTCTCAGATGGCTCGAATTATAAATGGTGTCTTCTACACGAGGCAAGGTATGCACGACAGGTGGTGGCACAGACACGACTGGGCTAGATGCCGGCATATAAGCAAAGGTAGGCGCAAAGTCTTCAGGAACGAAGTTTGGCGACATTCCCCACGGGATTTCGGTAGGCATGTGAGGTTCAAAATCGACAGTAGTTGCAGGAACAATAGAGGTAGCCACCTCTGAAATATTAGTCCTCTGAGAAGGAGGAGTTGTGGGCATTCGAGAAGACTGGCTCTGTGCAGCTAACATTGAATCCATCATGGCAGTCAGGCGGGTGATCTCCTCTTTCAAATCTCTATTCTCTTGCTCAAGATTTTCCATGATCCTGGAGTGATTGGCGCGAGTATTGTATCGATGAGTCAGCTTGGCTGAAGCACAAAAGAAACACCAATGAGACATCTGGCAAAAGAGAAACCTGCTTATGCAAATGATGCATGAAATGCAATGCTTGACTATTTTTATTTTCAAGGAACTTACTCTATTATGTGCAAATATACACACATTTAACAATAATTGCAATAAATTGATTTGACCATAAAAATCTCTTTTTATATATATAATTGGAAGGATTACACTGAGTACAATTTCAGAAACCAAATGAAAAATAAAAGATAAAAGGAGACTAGTCATCCTAAGGATCCCTAACAACAATGTCAGAAGATCTGGCTGTAGGCGCGTACTTCCTTCAAATACATCGGATCTCGGTCTCAAAAGAAGCCTTCATCTGAGTCTTCTCGAGGATAACCTGGTCAAGAATCTTCTTCCAAGCAACAGAAGGCTGAGGCATGCTAGAGGAAGATGAAACCTTCGTCTCTCTCTATCTCTTTGTCACTCGATCTTCGAGTTGCTCAATAAGTGCATCTTTGTCCTTAGACGCAAGCTGCAACTCCTCATGCTTTTTGCTCAAATCATGGAAACGCTCTTCCCACATATCCTTCTCTCGCTTCATCTTGGCGAGTGCATCTTCCAAATCCTCTACATCATAGTTAGGGAGAGTTAATGACTCAACCACAACCATAGACATAGGTTTTTCACAAGGATAAGGCATATTCAACTCCAAAGCTCTCTTCTTCACCCAAAGAATGTAAAGTTCCAAAGCTACACAGTTGCTCAGACCAAACTCAGATCTTCCTTTCCTACGCACATTATTCCAAGCATGCACAATCTTATTCTTCAAATGATCAGGATCTTTACCCTCTTGATAGAAAAGACCTTCTAACAAAGTGTTATTAGATTTGTCTCTCAAGGGAAACCCAAGTTGATGACGAGCCAAAGCAAGGTTGTAGTTAATTCCTCCTTGTATACCAATAAGAGGTACATTAGAGAATTCACCACAATTATCAATAATCTCCAAACTGCTCAAAGAAGAATCATACCAAACTATATCATCATTAGTAAGAGACATAAGTCTCTAAGACCACCGTAGACATTGTTTGTTCTCCACAAAAGCAGGTGTCTAAGGAAAGGGTGAAATAAACCACTTGTAAAGAAGAGGAATGCAACAGACAATCGTTCAAACACCCTTAGAATTCCTTAGACGTAAAGAGAAATACATAACACCCAACAAAGTAGGCACAGGGTTCCCAATCAAGAAAATTCTAATGGCGTTAACATCAACAAAACCGTCGATATTAGGGAATAAATCTAATCCATAAATGAGAAACACAAAGATAGCTTCAAAAGAGTCCATACTACCAGCTAGAGAAAAAGCAGTAGCTTTCTTTATTCACCCAATGAGCCTCTATCTCAGACTTCTTCAAGTGAAGAGCTTCACCAATAAGATAAGGTCTGAGAATATCTTCCAATCCACTAAATGGTACCTCGCTAGAAATAGGAATTCCCAAAAGATGAGCGTACTCCTCCAACTTAGGCACAAGCTGATAATCCGGAAAAGTGAAGCAACGGTAGAGAGGGTCATAAAACTGAACCAACACACTCAAAATCCCTTCAACCACATCAACAGACAAGATAGACAGAAGCTTCCCATGGCGTTGTTTGAAGTCCAAGGGATCTAATACAAAAGATGTTAGCTTCCTTAACTCTTTCAAGTCGGGACTTCTGAAAATGTACTTCTTAGTGTTCCTTCATCCATAATCCATGGTCTGAAAATATTTGTAAATAATACCTCAGTTCCTTGAAATTTTCGTGTGATGAATGTTATGATGCGCATGGATGCCTGAATGCAACAATCACAAATAAGGGATCACACACAAGGAGAAAAAACAAAGGTCAAGGGATGAATCAAGTCATTGTTAAGATCAATTATCCATTTTGGTGGATTATGGTTTTCACCTTATCAACACCCAAGTTCCATTGATATTGACAAGACTTGATTGGATCATCCAAGAATCAATGGTTTGTTGTAAGTCACGAGCATGGAGTCTGGGTAAGAACCATCCCAAAGGAGTGAACTAAGGATAAGGACCTGTAGATCATGTTCTAAAAAGTTCCTAGAGTCTTAATTCCATCTATCGGATATTACAGGTTAGGATGACTGACTCATCAACCCATAATATTCTCAAGAGAAACTCGTGTGAGTATAGTATCGCGTAACAACTGTTATCAAGTCTACACTTGAACAGTCTCCGCACTACGTCCTAAATAGGCCAAGAGGGGTTAAATGTTCTACGGTCCTCAGCTTCTCGAACCCTAAATTAGAGATAGTAATGCCTAACCACAAATACTTTGTGTGACATTTCCAAATCCAAAAGGGTCTCCACTGAGCAAATGGGTCTCAAGCTATCTTATTAAGGACTACACCACACAAGTCGAACATGACTGTACAATCCTCCTATCTTAATTGCACTCAAGTTCGGGTTAGAACTTATCTCACCACTCAGAGATCACCAAGCACAACAAACAAATTATATCACACAAACAAATATACATACATCAAATATATACAATTACATACAAACACAAAAAAAGTAGGCTAAACCCACTGGAGACTACTCCCCAACTGTGTCGCCACTTAATTTCTATAGCGGGAAATTCATGATCATCAAGCTATGGATAAGCTAGACATCAAATAAACAAGAGTCGCCACTGCGCTTTTATTGCTTCCAAGGGAAAAGGGAAGAGTACGAACAAAACCCAAAAAATAAGAAGTTTTCAAAAAAAAACTAATAAAATGCCAGAGATTACAGGTAAGGGGGTTGGTTATACAGAGGGAAGGTATTAGCACCCAAAGTGTCCTAGGTACTCTTAGGGAGCCCTTTTTTTGTATGCATATGTGTTTTTGTACAAATGATGTTTGCAAGCAAATAGAATAAGGGGATGAGAAAAGAATTCATTAATTATATTTTTGTGTTTGACAAGACCTTCGGACTTGTGCCTACATACCAACATAAAAATGAGGGATCAAAACCTCGTAGTTTGTGGTATCAATTTCAAAATGGATGCATTGCTTTTACCAAAAATTTAAGTTTGAAAGGCATAAAGTCCTAAAAAAGGTTTGAATGAGTTAATTATTTTTGGCTTTTGAAATTTTTAAGTCATGTCAAGTTAAGTCTATTTATAAGTTTGATTAAGAAAAGAAGTTTGAAAATGCAATGGCTTAAGACCAAAGTTTCTAGTTTGCAATGTGGTCTAAGTTTAGAAAACAAACACAAGCAAAGAAGTTTTTAAAGGGGGAGAGGTTTTGAAATTAAAGAAGTGGGGAGAGATGAAGAGACTAATCCTAAGCATAAATTAAAAGTTGAGAGTTGAAAAGATTTGACCAATGGGTTGCAATCCAATAGACAAGAATGTAATATAGAAACCCAAATTCTCTTTGACATTAGAATCAAGAAACAAACAATGCACAATATATCAACTTGAAGAGCAAGGTATCAAATAAAGATAGCCACATCCAAGCTTAGTAATTCCATGATCTTCTTCAAATTTTCCGATGTAGCTGATAAATTCCACAAAGTCATAAGGCACTGGTTCAAATAACATCTTCACAATGATCATGTTGCAGATGAACTCAAATGGATCTTCAATGATGTATCAGATGAAGTTTCTAATCACAAGCACTTGGTTACATGAAAGTTGGCATTGGCCATGTCCTTTGCATAGGGAATGTTGCCTAAATTCTAAGTCCAATTATCTCAGATCAAACCAACAGTCCACACATGATATTTTTTAGGGTTTTTGTTCTTATTATGTACATTAATGGTCAAAGACCACACAAACAAACACAATATACACAAGCAAAATAATCATAATATATGGTCCAAATGGACAAAGTGAAAATAACAATAACATAAACAATTAGAATGGTATGAATAATGGCAAGTGAATAAGGCTTAAAATTAAATTGCATTAAAAGTAAATGACTTGAAATTAAATGTTAGTTGTTAATGAGTTAGAAGTAAGTATTGCTTTTGATTTTTGTTTAAGTCATTCTTTGGAGAACACTCAACCCACTTATCACAAGCATGGATCCTTGAACCAAGACATCTTCCAAAGGAAGGAAAAAATGTCAAGTTTCCACACAATACCATGAAAGAGGAGAGACTTACAATCTTACTAACTAGAATGCTATGCCTTTTGTGTCAAAGTTTAGTGCTATATTAAGTAATCGTAATTGGACTTATGTAGAAGTCAACACTATTTGAGGCCAGGCAATATGATTTTGGTGTTAATGCATGTTAGAGACATAGTATAATGAACTATGCTCATGAAACATACCACACACAAAAAGAATATGCAAAATGGAGGACTTAATCTCATTCATACTTATGTTGATTTTGCAATCAACTAGCCTTAGGATATTGAGATATCATAGGTCCATGACATGAATGCATAAAGAAGGGGAATATGCTAAAGATGGAGAGGAAATGGATCAAACTCAAATTGGACAAAGGAGGACTTTTCCCAAGTTAAGATCATTCATTCATTTTGGGATATGGAAAGTACATTCCATCAATCCCCTAAATTCAATGATCTTAACCTAACAAAGTCAAATCAACCTTGACCAAGGCCCGACAACACAAGTTAAACTTAGAAAGTCAATTAAAATGGCTCCACACAATTAATTTGGCATTTACACAAATAAAAACATTAAAAATAATGCATTAAATTAAATATGGTTGGTCAATTTCCTAAAACCTCATCAAAACACCAAAGAAATGGCCATGAGATTTATCATAGGTCAAACAAGGTCAAAGGAAACTTAAACATATTTTTAAACAATTAAAAATATTTACAAAATCGATTAAATCATGAAAAACAATAATAATGATCCAAAAAATGTTTTTAAATCAGAAAATGAAAGAGGATTTTATTTAAATTTTTTTGGTGAAACTCTCATATTTTTTGGATCAATATTAAAATTAATATGAATTAATGAAAATCAAAGCAATAAAAAATATTGGACCACTTGAACTGCCTCATTAATTTAGGTGGCAGATCAAGTGGTTGAGCAAGCGCGTTCCATGATGCGCCTGAGTCAACATGTTGTACCAATGGGAATCACAATGTACGCTCATGATTAAAACAATTTAAATCAGATCAATGGCTCTGGACCACGCCACATCATTGCTGGAGCAAAGTGCTGGTCGTCTTCTCAGGCGACCTTGGCCTAATTGGTCCACTCATCACCATCATAAAAATGAAAAAGGAGGACATGATCTGAAAGATAAAATGGCGTAGATCACGAATATCACCTCAATTTCAACTAACTCCAAATATATAGAGAGATACGGGGAGTTAAATTTTTAGGTGTGTCAACTGTGTTGCTACGATTTGACCTTAAAGCAACTCAATCTACTTGCTTACATTGGTAGGACTTCAGACAACATAAGATCCAAAAGAGTTGATGATAATTGAGAGAGAATCTAATAGAAGAAAAATATGGAAAATTACCTTCAATGATGTGCAGAACTCGATCTCTCTTACTTCAATTCGTGCTTGATCTTGCTTATAAAGCTTGTGGAAATATCTTAAGAATAATGCAAGGCTTTGGATCCTGGAGTTTTTGAATCTCCAAACAGTGAGATTCAAACTCAAATTTCAAAATGAAATTTCTCATGTTTTCCTTTAAATTGAGAGGGTTTAAAAGGTTGGGGGAAAAGTTGAAGCGCAAGGGTCCTTTGAATTGATGCAGGGGACCTCTATTTATAGCCAAGAGAAGTGTTATTTACACACTTCAAAAATTGTCCAAATTTGGTAATGTAATGCACATTATTGCATGGGCGTGTACATGCCCATGAAGAAATCCAATTAGGTCCATAATCAACTAAAATGAGGTCTGCACGAAGCTTGAATGTCAAGGCATAGTTATTTGGACATTTGAAGTATTGATCATGCCAACTGATACATGCCTGTTTACACCACACGCAGACCTATCAAACTTAGTCAAAAATGAATGAATTAGGACTCTTTGGAAAGCTTAGATCAAGAGTAACAACTCTTATGTTGAACACCTTTTCATTTGGAACTTGTATCATGGTGAACTTTGAGGTGGAAGTTTAGAAATTTCAACATGTTGAAAAAATTTCTAAGTGTCAAGTCACATATTCAATTATTCCATCTTGCCTAACATTTTATGTGAGCTTCAAATGAGAAAAGTGTCTTCATCAAAGTTGTATCTATTTCAAAGGCCTTCAAAATGGTGACCAATTTGACATAATTTGGATTTATAATGAGTGAGTTATGCATTTTTGTAGTTGAGGAAAATCACTTGTTTATGGTATTGGTCCAAAATGACGTATAATGTATCCTCATATCACATGCTCCTAAAAGTTGATTTATCTCTCACTCCAAACATCAAAGTGGAATTAGAGAGATTTAATTTGATTTTTCAACTTGGAAATCTTTCATCTCATAAAAATTGAGCAAGTTATGACCTTGGGAAGTTGATTTTTAAATTAGGGTTTTGACAAAATGACCTATAATGTTTCAACATAGAAAATGACTTTACAAGCAAACTTAGCTCTAGACTTAAACATGAAAGTTGTTTGGAATGTCATTTAGAGTAATGTTTCTCTTGGAATCATTTTTATATGATGAAAATTGTAGGAGATAGGGTCTAGGGAGACCCAGTTTTGATTAGATGAATTTATCTGGCCAACCACCACCGATCAACTTGCTAACTTGCAATTATCTTGACTTTTTAGGCTCATGGTAGATAATATATGCATAAGATGATGAACTTTTAAGTGTCCCTTGAAAAATTTGATCAATTAATGAGGAACCTTGTTGAAGAAATTACACAAGATACCCAAATGAACTAGGGTTTCCAAGGCAAATCAATTCCAAACACTTGAAGAATGCTTGATCAAGATGACATGTAGAGATCATTGGGACTCATATATGATGCTTAGACCCATTGTGGATCATTCCTTGGTTGTGCTCTTAGTAATGAGGGTCTTAAACCCTAGATGTGAACTTGATAGATCAAAGGGTGATCATGCCCTACCTACAAAAGAGTTAGGCAAATGCAAAGACATATTTTTGGTATTTTGGTTAGTAAAATGATAATATACAAGTATGATACAATCACATGGTGCTTGTTGATCTCTCCCAAAAAAAACCCAAAGAATGAGGGGTAAGGAGGATGCCAAGTTATGATCCTGTAAGACCCCAATTTTGTCCCTAAGATCCCTCATGGCATCATAACATTACATTTGCATTGCCTCAAGGATCATTTAGCATCTTGGTTCCCTTTGCCTTTGGGTGGGACCTCTTGAGAGTGGTTTGAGATCACCAAGCATGCTTGAATTGTATGTCATTGCTTTTCTCATTTTTTTTACAAACCAAAAGCACAAAAATATGTCACTAACATCTTTTGTTTGTAGCTTAAGCAATCACAAGGTCTAAAGCTTCAAGAAGATCATTGGTACAAAGACATGGTCAAGAGGAGATGATAGAAAACATGGTAATGGTTCCCAAAGCTCTCATCCATCAAATATGCCTCCCCAACATCTCAATTCATCATTTTGGTCATAGCAAGTCAAAGGGTTTGAGGTCTTGTTCTTCAAGGAAACCCTAATTCATCTGTGCACCATAATGCCTTGCTCCTGAAGCAACCTCAGCCCATGATCAAATACAATCAAGGGAAGTTCTTTAACCCTTCATTTCATGCATATTCGAACTCATTTGAGTGTCCTCAATCATCAATTCATCAAGATATGAGTCATGGACTTGAGAAGTTGATCAGCCAATTCATCTGACTATTTTAAAATGTACTGAGACCTAACTTTTTATGTGTTGGCCAAATGGATATGGTAAAAAATGTTCTTAAGGACAATATGAATAACTTTCATGTTCATCAAAAATTGATTTGAAGCTTGGAAGGTCATCTGTCATTCCAATATATTATAGGTCATTTTGACTGAAACCCTAATTTTGGGTCAACTTCCCAAGGACATAACTCATTCATTTTTTATGATTTTGAGGTGGGCTCAAATGCATTGGAAATATTAAGATGTCTAATTCAAATTTTATGTTGAACAAATTTTCAAAATCTCAAAGGAAACACATGTGATAATGCAAGACATTATAGGTCCTTTTGGGTCAAATGCATTAAAATTCAAAAAGTCCAACTTCAAGTGTCCATAACTCTTTCATAAAAAATCCAAATGATGCACAATTTAAGTCCATTTTAATTTCCTTTAAAAGATTTACAACTTTGATGTTGGAGGTTTTCTGATTTGAGGCTTGCATCATCAAAATAGAGGGGCTTGAAAATTGGCCAAATTTAGAAACCTTGCATTGACATGTTTTGCACATCACACTTTAAACTCAAATTTCATAAATTTCCACACTCCAAATGGATTTTTGCCCAACATAACAATTGTTCCTTAAATCAAGACCTTTCCAACCATTACTCACATGATCATATTTGGATTTGGCAAATGGTATTTTCGAAGAGGTGAATGTTTAGGTCAAAATTATGGAATGCACATAAATTCTTGATGCACAAGTCAATTCAAAGCAAATTACACGTCCAAACCTTTGGCATTTGAGTTCAGCTTACAATTGGCATTGTTTTTGGGCCTTGTGCATGACCATGCAAGCCCATGCAAGGATTATCCAAATTCATGCACACGGATCAATTCATCAATTCCTTGCCATTCCCTCTATAAATAGAGACCCTATGCCATTCAAAATAGACACCTGATTCAACCTGAATTGCTGCAGAAATCAAAACTCAACCTCTCACCAAAGAAGCAATTTCATTTTCTTCAAATTTTTCAGATCCAAAATTCAACTTC
This sequence comes from Lathyrus oleraceus, assembly GCF_024323335.1. Taxonomy (NCBI): domain Eukaryota; kingdom Viridiplantae; phylum Streptophyta; class Magnoliopsida; order Fabales; family Fabaceae; genus Lathyrus; species Lathyrus oleraceus. The sequence goes on along the minus strand of NC_066585.1, from coordinate 173,609,460 downwards.
ATCTGGTTGAATTCTTGGATCTTAAGCTTCTAAACCTTCATCATTCATCTCACTGATCTTCTGTTTTAGCAAAGCAAGCAAAGAATCGAGCTCAAGTTACCAGAATTCAAGCTTACTCTTCAACTGGTATTTTCTTCGAATCTCATCATCCATTGACCTATTTGCTTGGATCTTGTGTTGGCTGAAGTCCTCTCAATAGAGGCATCATGATTATGCATTCAATTTTTGAAATCCATTGAGTTCATGATGAACACCAGATTTTTCAACCTATGATTTCTCACACCATGGAGAGCTAGAGTGAAAATGGATGGTACAGAGATGATGTACATCATCCCAGCTTTCTAAAGATGTATAGATCGTGCATTTTCATTAAGGTAGACGATACCATCTATCATTCTGAGCCATCTGAAGGCCCAGATGTTTATGAGAAGATGGACGCTATGAACGATCAATTTCTTGAGCTTCGCAAGGAATTGAAAACTCTCAGAGGAAAGGATCTTTTCGGCAAGTCTGATGCCAAACTTTGCTTGGTCCCCAATGTGAAGATCCCTGTGAAAATTCAAGGTCCCCGACATTGAAAAATACAAGGGAAATGCTTTCCCTCTCAGCTACCTGGTCATGTATGCCAGGAAGATGTCAACTCAAACCGACAATGACCAATTGCTCATCCACTAATTTCAGGATAGTTTGTCCGGTGCTGCTCTGAGATGGTATATGGGTTTAGACAGCACGAACATCCGATCCTTCAACGATCTTGGCGAGGCCTTCATCAAGCAGTACAAGTACAATGTGGATATGGCTCCCGATAGAGATCAATTGAGAGCCATGTCCCAGAAGGACAAGGAAACATTCATAGAGTACGCCTAGAGGTGGCGAGAGTTAGCAGCACAGATTGTGCCTCCGCTAGAAGAGAAAGAAATGACCATGATCTTTCTGAAGACCTTGAGTTCATTCTATTATGAGCGGATGATTGCTAGCGCTCCTTCTGACTTCACCGAGATGGTGAATATGGGGATGCGTCTAGAAGAAGGGGTTAGAGAAGGACGTCTAACCAGAGAAGAAGGTTCTTCTGCCAAACGATATGGGGCGTTTGCAAAGAAGAAAGATGGAGAAGCACATGCTGTGACCTCCCATGTGAAACCCAGAAGACCCTCTGTGAGGAGGAAGACCGTGCGTCCTACCGGTAACCAGCACCAGGTGGCTCACATAGCACCTATTTTCAGAGATAATCAACAGTATCAACATCATAACAACAATCAACAATCACATCCGCAATATCAGCATCAGCAGCACCGTCCGCAACAGCAGGCCTACCAGCCTCGAAACAGTAATCAAACCAGCACTAGTTACGAAAGGAAAAGGGTCACCTTTGATCCTATTCCAATGACATATGCAGAATTATATCCCTCTTTGATAGAGAGGAAGTTGATTACTCCGAGAGACCCACCGGCTATACCTGCTAACCCCCAGTGGTGGTATAAGCCTGAATTACATTGTGTTTACCATTCTAGTGCTCCCGGCCACGACGTGGAGTAATGTTACCCTTTGAAGACCAAGGTTCAAGACCTTGTGAGATGTGGAATTCTATGTTTCGAGGACGTAGGTCCTAATGTGAAGAAGAACCCATTGCCCGAGCATGGGAAATTTGTCAACATGGTCCAGGGCTGCCCAGGCAAATACAAAGTCAACTACGTCAGTCATATTCGACAATCGCTGGTCGAGATGCATCGTTTGCTATGTGATTATAGTCACTACGAACATGACCACGATAGATGCCGAGTCTGCTCTGTTAACCGATTGGGTTGTCGCCAGGTGCGCAAGGATATTCAGGAAATGCTGGATGAGGGAGTCATTGAGATTCTTCAGAACAGGAATGTTGACGAAGATGAGCCTGAGGTCAACGTATTTTCCCCAGTATTCTGGATGCCCGAGCCCGTTATCATCAAGTATGATGGTAGCAAGCAAAAGACTTCTCCTGTTCTTATCATTAAGCCCGTCGGTCCGGTACCGTACTCTTCCGAAAAAGCATTTGCCTTTCGCTACAACGTTGTTGCTGTAGAAGATGGGAAAGAGGTGTCCTTACCATCCTCCTTTGTTGTTAATATCGCGGATGTAAGTGGTTTGACCCGCAACAGTCGTGTGTTTTCAGCACCTCCCAAGCCTCAGGCTAATGCTGATTCTGTTGTACGCCCGATTGGGAATGCGGTGAGCACTCTGAATCCGGCACCTGTTGTTAAGCCCTCCTCTACATTGATAACTCCTACTTCTGTTGGCCCAAGCGGCAATGTGAAAGAAGATTGTGATGAGATGCTAAGGCTCATCAAGAGAAGCGAGTACAAAGTTGTAGACCAGCTTCTACAAACGCCATCCAAAATATCGGTGTTATCTTTGCTCTTGAATTCAGAACCACATAAAGAGGCATTGCAGAAGGTATTGGATGTGGCATATGTAGATCATGATGTCACAATAGAACAATTCGATAGCATTGTTGCAAACATTACTGCTTGTAACAATTTGGGTTTTTGTGACTCTGATCTCCCCGAGGAGGGAAGAGACCACAACTTGGCTTTACACATATCTATTAACTGCAGAGACGACGCCATGTCCAATGTGCTGGTGGACACTGGGTCATCACTGAATGTATTGCCGAAATCTACTCTCTCGAAGTTGTCATATCAAGGGCCTCCCATGAGGCAGAGTGGAATTGTTGTGAAGGCTTTCGATGGGTCGGGTAAAACTGTGATTGGGGAAGTTGATCTCCCAGTCAAAATTGGGCCAAGTGATTTCCAGATTACCTTCCAGGTTATGAATATTCACCCATCGTATAGCTGTCTCTTAGGCAGACCATGGATTCACGAGGCAGGCGCCGTGACATCCACCCTACACCAAAAACTGAAATTTGTGAAGAACAAGAAGCTGGTGGTGATAGGGGGAGAAAAGGCTCTCCTGGTTAGCCATTTGTCTTCCTTCTCATATATAGATGTTGAGGATGAAGTTGGAACTCCTTACCAAGATTTATCTATTGTTGAGCCTATTGAGAAGAGAGCTCCTTCATTTGCTTCCTATAAAGATGCAAAGCTGGCCATTAAGTGTGGCGCAACTGCTGGTTTAGGAAAAATGATTGAGCTAGAAGACAACAAGTCTCGGGCTGGCATAGGCTTTTCTTCTGGGGTTTTCAACAAGCAAGGGTTGTTCAAGAGTGGAGGTTTCATCCACACCGGTCAGGATGAAGAAGCTGATGCTGTCTTGGAAGAAGATATAGAGGATTCTGGAAATTTCATCATCCCTGGAGGGGTCTGCAACAATTGGGTCGCTGTGGATATTCCTACAGTTATCCATAAGTCAACGTAATGATCATTTTGTTTAAAAACCCTCCTCACATGCCAAAAGGAGGAGTGATGACATTGTTGGCGCATAAATACAATGATATTTTCATTCAATAAATTCATGTTAAATGTTTGTTTTTCCAATTATTTTCCCTTTTCGTTTTTGCATGAAATTGGTGATCACATAAAACCCTAAAAAACCAAATAAAATCAATCTTTTCATCTGCATAATGATTTGCCTTGTTTGATTTCTAAAAGCTTTTCATATCCAAAATCATTATGCAGGTTGATCAAACTCATTGAACATAATGATCCAACACCATCTCCCAACTTTGAATTCCCTGTATTTGAGGCGGAAGAAGATGATGTTGAAGAGATTCTTGACGAGATTACCTGTCTACTTGAGCATGAAGAGAAGATCATTCAGCCGCATCTTGAGAATCTGGAAACAGTCAACTTGGAGTCTGAAGATTGTGTTCGTAAAGTGAAGATTGGGGCACTCCTTGAAGAACCTGTTAAGAAGGGGTTAATTGAGTTGCTACGAGAATACGTCGACGTCTTTGCATGGTCATATGAAGACATGTCGGGTCTAGATACTGATATTGTGCAACATTTTCTACCTTTGAAGCCTGAGTGCGTGCCTGTGAAGCAGAAGCTCAGAAGAACTCATCCTGATATGGCAGTGAAGATCAAAGAGGAGGTTCATAAGCAAATTGATGTGGGGTTTCTGGTGACTTCTACATATCCTCAATGGGTGGCCAATATTGTGCCGGTGCCTAAGAAAGATGGAAAAGTCCGGATGTGTGTGGACTATAGAGACTTGAATAAAGCTAGTCCAAAAGACAATTTTCCTCTACCACATATTGATATGTTGGTAGACAATACAACTAATTCAATGTCTTCTCATTTATGGATGGATTTTCCGGATATAACCAGATCAAGATGGCACCCGAGGATATAGAGAAAACAACATTCATCACACCTTGGGGAACATTCTGTTATTGAGTGATGCCCTTCGGTTTGAAGAACGCCAGAGCCACGTATCAACGAGCTATGACCACCTTGTTTCATGATATGATGCACAAGGAGATTGAGGTATATGTTGACGATATGATTGTTAAGTCAAAAACGGAGGTTAAACATGTAGAGCACTTGTTGAAGCTTTTTCAGCGTTTGAGGAAGTACAAGCTCTGTCTGAATCCTAACAAGTGTACATTTGGAGTCCGTTCCGGCAAGTTATTGGGCTTTATTGTCAGTGAAAGAGGTATTGAGGTTGATCCTACAAAGGTCAAAGCAATACAAGAGATGCCTGCGCCGAAAACTGAGAAGCATGTCCGAGATTTTCTTGGCCGCTTGAATTACATTTCCAGATTCATATCCCACATGACTGCCACATGTGCGCCGATATTCAAGCTCCTCCAGAAAGATCAGTCTCATGATTGGACCGAGGATTTCCATAAAGCTTTCGATAGTATTAAAGAGTATCTGTCTGAACCTCCGATTCTGTCTCCACCTGTAGAAGGAAGATCGTTGATCATGTATCTAACTGTTCTTGAAGACTCGATGGGTTGTGTCCTTGGTCAGCAAGAAGAATCAGGGAAGAAGGAGTATGTTATTTACTACTTGAGCAAGAAGTTCACTGATTGTGAGTCTTGATACTCGATGCTTGAGAAGACATGTTGTTCTTTGGCTTTGGCTGCTAAGCGCTTACGCCAGTATATGATAAATCATACGACATGGTTGATATCCAGAGTGGATCCAATCAAGTATATATTTGAAAAGCCTGCTTTAACTGGGAGGATTTCCCGTTGGCAAATGTTGTTATCTGAGTATGATATTGAGTATTGAGCTCAGAAGGCCATTAAAGGTTATCTTGGCTGACCACTTGGCACATCAGCCTATTGAGGATTATCAGTCAGTTCAGTATGACTTCCCAGATGAGGAGATTCTGTATTTGAAAATGAAAGATTCCAATGAGCCTACACTTGATGAAGGTCCAGAGCCTGGTTCCAGATGGAGTATGGTGTTTGATGGCGCTGTAAATCAGTATGGAAATGGTATCGGGGCAGTGATTATTACTCCCCAGGGCACACATATTCCTTTTACAGCAAGGCTAACTTTCAAATGCACGAATAATATGGCTGAATATGAGGCCTACATTATGGGATTGGAAGAATGCATTGATCTAAGGATCAAGCATCTTGATGTTTATGGTGATTCGGCCCTCGTTGTCAATCAGATTAAGGGTGAATGGGAAACGAATCAGCCTGGTCTCATTCCCTATAGAGATTATGCGAGGAGGATTTCAACGTTTTTTACTAAGGTTGACTTCCATCATATTCCTCGAGATGAGAATCGGATGGCAGATGCTCTTGCTACACTGGCTTCAATGATTATGGTTAAACTTTGGAATGAAGTCCCCAATATCACTATGATGCGATTGGACAGACCAGCTTATGTATTTGCAGTTGAAGAAGTGAAGGATGATAAGCCATGGTATTATGACATCAAGTGCTTCCTTCAGGACCAAATTTACCCGTCGGGGGAATTCGTGAAAGATAGGAAGACTCTGAGGAGATTATCAAGAAGTTTTTACCTCAATGGCAATGTACTTTATAAGATAAATTTTGACATGGTTCTGCTCAGATGTGTGGATAGACACGAAGCAGACCTGTTGATGACCGAAGTTCATGAAGGTTCATTTGGTACTCATTCCAATGGACATGCCATGGCTAGAAAGATGTTGAGAGCGGGCTACTATTGGCTGACAATGGAGTCTGACTACTGCAAATATGTGAAGAAATGCCACAAGTGTCAGATTTACGCGGATAAGATTCATATTCCCCCGACACTTTTGAATGTGATTTCTTCACCATGACCTTTCTCCATGTGGGGAATTGACATGATTGGCATGATAGAATCGAAAGCGTCCAACGGACACAGATTCATTCTCGTGGCAATTGATTACTTCACCAAGTGGGTTGAAGCAGCGTCGTATGCAAATGTGACCAGGCAGGTGGTCGTGAAGTTTATCAAGAATCAACTTATATGCCGTTATGGTGTGCCAGATAAGATCATTACTGATAATGGATCTAACTTGAACAACAAAATGATGAAAGAACTGTGTAGTGAGTTCAAGATTGCGCATCATAATTCTTCTCCCTATAGACCCAAGATGAATGGGGTTGTTGAAGCTACTAATAAGAATATCAAGAAGATTATCCAGAAGATGGTTGTAACGTATAAGGATTGGCATGAGATGTTGCCCTTTGCTTTACATGGATATCGGACGTCTGTCCGCACTTCAACAGGGGCAACCCCTTTCTCTCTTGTTTTTGGCATGGAGGCTGTACTCCCAGTAGAGGTGGAGATCCCATCAATGAGAGTCTTGATGGAAGCCAAGTTGACTAATGCTGAATGGGTTCAGAGTCGTTATGACCAGCTGAATTTGATAGAAGAAAAGAGACTGACTGCCATGTGCCATGCTCAGTTATATCAACAAAGAATGAAGAAAGCTTTCGATAAGAAGGTCAAACCTCGTGTGTTCCGAGAAGGTGACCTTGTGCTCAAGAAAGTCTTGTCTTTCGCACCCGATTCTAGGGGCAAGTGGACTCCAAACTATGAAGGTCCATATGTCGTTAAGAGAGCCTTTTCAGGCGGTGCTTTAATACTTAAAACTATGGATGGGGAGGATTTCACTCGTCCTGTTAATTCAGATGCAGTCAAGAAATACTTCGCCTAGAAATAAAAAATAGAATAGCTCGCTAAGTTGAAAACCCGAAAGGGCGGCTTGGGCAAAAATGAGCGTCTCGGTGGATTGAAAACCCGAAAGGGCGGTCCAGGCAAAAGTTAGAGACATGAAAAAAATGAATATACGTTTCCCGCTAGATTGAGTACCTCATCCTGGGGCAATCTAGGCAAAAATTAGGGATTTGGCAAGTAACTGCATCCTGATAAGACATTGTTCTACAGTTGCCATCCGTCGGAGATTCTTGCTCATTCGTCATCAACCGAAGCTTCAAATACATCGAATTCAGAATTGGTGGAGAAATGGTCATTATGTTCAATGTAGCCCTTTTCCAATATATATCACGAATTTCAAACTTGTAAAGATATATGGAGTCTTTCCATTTGCAGACTACCATTCCATCAAATAAACTTGAGCCTTTTATCCAATTATTTGCACTCTTATTTGTTTCTATTCAACAAATGTTTTGCATGTTTTAATTGAGAAAATATCATTGTTTTGAATAGACGAATTTTTCATAACTTGTTTTTTTAAACAAAGTGAACATTCACAATGACGAAAGGATACTTAGGAGATCCTCAGTGCTCTCCCAAGGATAGTATGATCTCCAACAGGTTAATACATTTGCTCATATTCCTGGCATGATTGTATCTTCCTCCTCCAGAGCCTTTTGTGGCTTTCCTGCTTGGTAAGATGATCTTCAGCAGAGTAGCGATCTTTCCTCCTCAGCAGATGTGATCCCCTTGGTGGGTACGGTACTTGGTGGTTGATCCTCAGAATCCCTTTACCTCCTCGGATGGACTCCCCAGTAGAATTGCTTATGTGGCAGATTTTATCTGTGCAATAAACTCTTGTCCCCAACTGGATTGACAGATGACTCATCCCCTACAGAGACTTTTTTGTTTCCCGGTATCTCCGGTCCCCGGCAGATTGGATACTCTCTGGTTGAACCTGGCTTTCTCTCTCGAGATGTAGTACCGGATCTTTGTGCGCTTATCCTTTGGAGCTGTTTGTGTTAGAAATGTCTGTTTGTCAGCATTCATCATACATAAACCACACATATGTGCACATATTTTCAAACATGCAGATGTCCATGATTGCATTATTTTCCATATATCTTTTGTTTGTTATCCTCTGCTAGTTGGTAATATATTTCCCAAGGAGATGTCGGTGTCTGATCCCTCAATATAAAGTCAACACATTAAGCAGAAAGTGTTTACCTTTCCTTCCGCATTCCCCATTGAGATTATATCCTCGTGGACGACGGTTGTTTTTGCTTCCTCCCAACACATATATTGGGATGGGTTCCCCTATTGAGTTATATTCTCACTAGGACGAGTCTTGGTTCAGTTTGCCTCTTTGGTTTGATCCTAAATTAGCCTCTTGTGATTGTGTCCTGTGTTTCCCCGCGGTATAAATGAATAATTGCTCAGTAATCGGTAACCATTCATCCTATCCTCGGCGGAGTCTATGGTTTTCTACCCTTATACCGGTAGTTGTAAACCCTATTTTCTCCCTTTTGCAGAGTTAACCTTGTTGTTCATCCTAGTTGATGACGGTTACTTTTCCGTGGTTTTCTACCCAGTATCCGGTAGATGTAATCCCCTCCTTGACGATTATCATTATCCAATATTCGGTTGATATTCCCTCATTCTATTGGATAATTGCTCTGATTAGGCAGTTTATCCCCGGCAAGTCATCCTTCATACCGGTTGCCAGTAATGTTTGTTTCTCCCTTTGACTAGTCATCATTATATACCTAGTTTCGGTATCCCGATGCCTTTCTCTCTCGGTCGATCTATCCTTTATTAAACCAGTAACCGGTTGTGGATAATCTTCCATGCGAGTGTATTATCTACGTTCTGACGGTAATAGATAATATATCTCATGCACTCTTTGGTCGAAGCCTTTTGTTCTTCCCCAGTTGAGTAAGATTCGTATCCCTGTTTTGGAATCGAATGTCCATCCCATAATCGAGTTTGATTTTTGCCCTCTTTTTGGATGATGAGTGCTTTGGGAATATTCCCTAATTCACGCTTTGGTTGGTCACCTATTATATGCCCAGTAACCGGCATCCCTGGTGTTCCTTCCTTCTGCTCCCTATTATGACTTTTTGTCCCCTGCGGAGTCAGATTTTCCTGAGTTGAAATATACCTTTTTAGGTCTTCCTCAGATGATTTGGTTGATTGATATCTCTCACCCTTATACCGGTCTTAGATATTCATTCTTCCCGAGAGTGTTCTTCTCTCATCCTTATACCGGTGATCAGATCACACGTCTCTTTGAGTTTATTACCCAGTAACCGGTAATACCTCATCCCGTTGCTTCCCCAGCGGAGTCCCTTAGTGGATGGTCTTCATCCGGATTTTTATCCGAAGTATCCATTGTGGATAATTTTGCTGTGTTGGCATATTCCCCAACACGTGCACCTTCGAGTCAGCTCGATGTCTTTCCATTGGATTTATTCCCTTTGGAATTCTGTTCCCCCAAGCTTTGAGTCGTGACCTGCTTACGCGTTTTCATCCCTTTTACTCCCCCTAAAGTCTCTGTCTCCTTAGTGGGTGTATTACTCCTTTGGATTTTTAGTTTTCTCCGGATTTCTTTTCTTTTGTGGACGCATATCCCCACAGAGTTGTATTATTTGCATTGCATACATCTGCATCATGAGGTCTCTTAGGGACCAAAATTTGTCTCTTTGTTATTATTTAAGCCCATTCTACCCCGTCGAGACGAAGATTTTAACCTTCACTTCTCCGGTAAGAATGACCTTAAATAGGGGCATCTGTAAGACCCCAATTTTGTCCCTAAGATCCCTCATGGCCTCATAACATTACATTTGCATTGCCTCAAGGATCATTTAGCATCTTGGTTCCCTTTGCCTTTGGGTGGGACCTCTTGAGAGTGGTTTGAGATCACCAAGCATGCTTGAATTGTATAGCATTTCTTTTTTCATTTTGTTTACTAAGCAAAAGCACAAAAATATGTCACTAACATCTTTTGTTTGTAGCTTAAGCAATCACAAGGTCTAAAGCTTCAAGAAGATCATTGGTACAAAGACATGGTCAAGAGGAGATGATAGAAAACATGGTAATGGTTCCCAAAGCTCTCATCCATCAAATATGCCTCCCCAGCATCTCAATTCATCATTTTGGTCATAGCAAGTCAAAGGGTTTGAGGTCTTGTTCTTCAAGGAAACCCTAATTCATCTGTGCACCACAATGCCTTGCTCCTGAAGCAACCTCAGCCCGTGATCAAATATAATCAAGGGAAGTTCTTTAACTCTTCATTTCATGCATATTTGAACTCATTTGAGTGTCCTCAATCATCAATTCATCAAGATATGAGTCATGGACTTGAGAAGTTGATCAATCAATTCATTTGACTATTTTGAAATGTACTGAGACCTAACTTCTTATGTGTTGGCCAAATGGAGATGGTTCCAAAATAAAATATGTTCTTAAGAACAATATGAACAACTTTCATGTTCATAAAAAATTGATTTGAAGCTTGTAAGGCCATCTGTCATTCCAATATATTATAGGTCATTTTGACTGAAACCCTAATTTTGGGTCAACTTACCAAGGACATAACTCATTCATTTTTTATGATTTTGAGGTGGGATCAAATGCATTGGAAAGCGTAAGATGTCTACTTAAAATTTTATGTTGAAAACAATTTCAAAATTTCAAAGGAAACACATGTGATAATGCAAGACATTATAGGTCCTTTTGGGTTAAATGCATTAAAAGTCAAAAATTCCAACTTCAAGTGTCCATAACTCTTCCATAAAAAATCCAAATGATGCAAAATTTAAGTCAATTTTGATTGTCTTGAAAATATCTACAACTTTTATGTTGGAGGTTTTTTCATTTGAGGCGTGAATCATCAAAACAGAGGGGTTTGAAAATTGGCCAAATTTAGAAACCTTGCATTGACATATTTTGCACATCACACTTTAAACTCAAATTTCATAAATTTCCACACGCCAAATGGATTTTTTCCCAACATGACAATTGTTCCTTACATCAAGACCTTTCCAACCATTACTCACATGATCATATTTGGATTTGGAAAATGGTATTTTAGAAGAGGTGAATGTTTAGGTCAAAATTATGGAATGCACAAAAATTCTTGACGCACAAGCCAATTCAGAGCAAATTACACGTCCAAACCTTTGGCATTTGAGTTCAGCTTGCAATTGGCATTGTTTTTGGGCCTTGTGCATGACCATGCAAGGATTATCCAAATTCATGCACACGGATCAATTCATCATTTCCTTGCCATTCCCTCTATAAATAGAGACCCTATGCCATTCAAAATAGACACTTGATTCAACCTGAATTGCTGCAGAAATCAAAACTCAACCTCTCACCAAAGAAGCAATTTCATTTTCTTCAAATTTTTCAGATCCAAAATTCAACTTCATCTGGTTGAATTCTTGGATCTTAAGCTTCTAAACCTTCATCATTTATCTCACTGATCTTCTGTTTTAGCAAAGCAAGCAAAGAATCGAGCTCAAGTTACCAGAATTCAAGCTTACTCTTCAACTGGTATTTTCTTCGAATCTCATCATCCATTGACCTATTTGCTTGGATCTTGTGTTGGCTGAAGTCCTCTCAATAGAGGCATCATCATTATGCATTCAATTTTTGAAATCCATTGAGTTCATGATGAACACCAGATTTTTCAACCTATGATTTCTCACAACATGGAGATCTATAGTGAAAATGGATGGTACAGGGATGATGTACATCATCCCAGCTTTCTAAAGATGTATAGATCGTGCATTTTCATTAAGGTTTGGATCTCTGCAATTTTGGCCGGAAAATCTAAGCTCACCGGAGAAGACGGTGGCTCCGGTGGCTTCATCATTGCCAGATCCAATCTGGACCGTGTGATTGCATCTCAAGATCTAATCCTGGCCATTGGTTCTTATGACTTGTTTTAATGCTGCGTGTGGATCAGTTGACCATGGCGTATGGTGAGAACGCGCCTCAGGAGCGTGTGATCTTCCAGCTCAATTAATGAGCTCAGATCCAACGCTCCTTGTTTTTTTTGCATTTTCTATTTTCTGATTTTATTTTCTTTAATTCCTTTTATTTCAAAAAATCATATCTCTCTCATTTTTATTCCAAAAATTATGGGACCAATTGCATTAGTCTCCAAATAATTTCTAGTTTCTATTTCTGATTTTTTATACTTTATATTTTGTCATTTGATATTTTTTGTGAATTTTCTCTTTCCTGGTTATTTTTAATTCATTTTAATTAGTTTTTGATATTCAAAAAATACAAAAATATTTTCTCAACCTATTTGAATGATGACGGATCTATGAAAAATATTCTCATCAATTTTCTAATTGATTTGAGATTTATTTGAGATGTTAGTTCAATTAGGTTATTTTTATTCATTTTTCATTGATTAAAAATAGTTTCTGACTTTTAAAAATGCTGAAATTTTTTTGTCAAACTTTGTTTGACCTTGTTGAGCTTAGGATAAATCACTTTGACTTTTCAAAGGTGATTTGAAGTGGTTTTGAAGTTTGACCTTTCTTTAATATTTTTGATTCAAGTTTAATTTTTAAATATTAAAAAATGCCAAAAATATTGTATTCATCTCTTGACTTCTAATCTTCATCTCACTTCTGTTTTTTATTGTTTGACCTTGACTTTCAATGTTATTGGTCAACATATGAGGATTGGTACATGTTATTTCATGTAATGCATTTTAATTTTGCCATTTCCATTTCTCTTATCCATCTTCTTCTTCTTCTTCTTCTTCTTCTTCTTTCTTTTGATCAATGAGTTGAAGGTTGATAAGTTAGCATTGATTAGGGAGATTTAATCTTCCTTTATTCAAATCTAATTCACCTTGATCAATTGATCAAGTGAATGGCTTTGCATTAAGGATAGGTTGTCTTCTAAATCATGTAAAAGGCTTAAACCAATACAAGATCAATTCTCATTTTCTTTTTGGCATGGCAAGTTGTTGGAACTTGGTTCTCTAATCAAGACTTCTAACTTGTGTTGTTGCCTACATTATTATTGACCGTCCTCAGATAGTTGTGACTTCTACATAAGTCTAATTACGATTGCTTAACATAGCGCTAAATTTGCCTTATGGCACACTAACTACTAACACTAACTATTGACAATTAACATTTACTTTATGCAATTTACTTTTATGCAATTTACTATTCTTGCACATATTATCCATTTGCTTTTCTCTTTGCTCACTTGAGCACATGTTTATGTTAATGCCATTTGCCTTTTGCTCACTTGAGCATATAATTGTATATATATTATTATACTTGTGTTTTGTTTTGATTGTTATGAACCAAATGCAAAGAAATGGACTTAGTTTCTAGGAATTTCCCTATGCAAAGAAATGGAAAATTGGACTTAGATTCTAGGACTTTCCTTATGCAAAATTAGAGTAATTGGATCTTAATGATGAAGATGGGTTAGAAGGACCAAATCTCTAAACTTATTCTTGTCCATTCTTGTTTTACTTCATGGAACTTTTGATGTGTGTGCTTTTCTGCTAGGAGTTTCCATTTGAGCTTAATTGAAGGACCATTGCCATGTTCATCCAAGTGGAAGATACAAGTTACATTGAGGATCTCTTAAGAGACTTGTTTGATTGCTTATGCTTTGTGATTGCTTATTCCAAAGGATGGGAGCTACTTGGATCATCAATATGATCTCAAGAGAGGGACTCCATTGTGGTTTTGATTCTTCATCCCTTCTCTTTTTGTTTTACTTAGGACTTAGCCCTTCTTCTTCATCTCTCCACTCTAACCCAAGCCAAAACTCTTTGTGCAAACGTTTAACCTTTGTCTTCAACATTAGAAACCTAAGCCTTATGCTTTTGATTTTAAAACTTTCTTTTCATAACACTTATTTTGAATTGAACCTTTAAGTCAACTTTGACAATTTTTTGTATATACTTCTAATTGGTAAATATAACCCATTCAAATTTCTTTTTATGGTTCCAATGGCCACCTTCTTAATCAAATTTTCCATAACCTTTAGCTATTAGGTTTGAGTTATCTTTGTGGTAGATGTAATACTCACCTATATCCTTAGTGATGGACAATGAGTCTTCCATGCTTATTATAGGGTTAACCCCTCACTAGCATGTTGAAGTTATCCTCACATGGTGGATTTGTGGTTTGGTTGAGTTTTCTCCCTTTGATAACAAAAGACCTTAAGGCTTTTGGACCAATCAATTCACCAACTCATTTTGAGATTTTTACCCCGAACTACGAGGTTTTGATCCTAATCTTTTATAAGATGGTACGTAGGCAATGGGTTTATCCATCCAAACAAAATGTAAATAAACTTGTACATTCTCCTCTCATCTCTTCAATCATGTTTGCACAAACAAAATTTTCATAAAACAACAACCTTGCAACAAGTATGAAAAGGGATCCCTAGGAGTACCTAGGATGTTTTGGGTGCCTAACACCTTCCCATTACATAACCAACCCCCTTACCCAGATCTCAGTTTCTTTTACTAGTTTTTGTTAAAACTATTAGGTTTTTGTTTGATTTCTAACCATTCCTTTGGATAAATAGAAGTGCGGTGGCGACTCGACTTGTATGATTTACCTTGGATTTAGTCAATATCTCTAATGGTAACGAATACCCCGCTACAGATCCCAATGCTAATGCATATGATGAGGATATCATGAGGGATTTTAGGGTCAAAATTAGGGTCTTACAGGTTCCTTATCTTAATTATGGAATTTTCATTATTTAAAAACACGATCTTGTGTTTGGTGAAATGTTATACAAGATGTTGGAACATTGTTGTTAACAAATGTAGTCTGAAATTGAGATGAGTATTGTAGAAAGTCTTACTTATTCACTAGGTCTACAAGTTAAGCTAATAAGATATATTTTTACCAAAGCCTTAGATAATCCTCAAATTAATAAGATAATAGGTGTTCTTGGCATTGGGATGTGTGAAATTATATAGAAATTAATGCAACAGAGGCTTGCAAGATGAAAGGTCAGTGGCAAGATAATTCCCTTGAATGTTTTTGCTTCCACCTTGGATAATGTGTCATTCCATTTTGAATCCAGTGTTCAGAATTGGAAGTATGTCTTCCAAAGAAGAATTGCTTATAAAAGAGAGTTAAGTAAGAAATCTTTTGATTGTAATGATATCGTTGAATTGATAAAAGTTGTTGGCCCTTTCTATGAAAAGTTGGTCAAGGAATTCATTGTGAACATTAGTGCTGAGTGTAATGATGAAGTCTACAAGGAGTATAGAAAAGCATACGATAGAGGAAAGAGTATGAAGCCTTCACCTCCAATTATCGATGATTATTTGGGTAGAAGAAATGTTACCTCTATTGACCAGATTATGACCAAGGAAGAAGAGGAAACTGCAAGTGAGGATGAAGAAGAACATTATGGTGAACTACTGAAGTATAATGATATTATGGAGCTTCTTAGTGATTCTCAATTGTTTAAGACAATGTTGATTGCTAAAGCATGTTATCATAGGTTGATGAAGGAGATTGTTGTTTATTTGGTTGGGTTATTTTTATAGGTAAATGGAAAACAAGATGTCTAGAACATGTTGTGGGACTTTTTGGTACACAGGCTTCTGGTACTATATTTGGTAAGAAAACATGTCTTTTGGAAGAATTTTGTTAATCCAAATCAATTTGGAAAAATATTTGGATTCAAAATATTTGGAAGATTGGATATGCTTTGAAGGAAGACTTATCTTCCCAGAGCTGTTTGGTAGTACTCCTCTGATTTTCTCTCTTTTCATGCATTTGCCAAATTATAGCAAAAAGGGGTAGTAGTATAATGTTGTTGATATAACACAGGTTTTTGTATAGCACTAACCATCTTCGATAAGTTCTAATGTTGTGCTCATATGTTTCAACGTCAAGCAAGACATCTAGACTTTTTGATTTTGAGTTAATGAAGTATAATGGAACTATGGAGCTTCTTAGTGATGCTCAGTTATTGAAGACAATGTTGATTGCTATAGCATGTTATCCTAGGTTGATGAAGGAGATTGTTGTTTCTTTGGTTGGAATATTTTTATAGGTAAATGGAAAACAAGATGTCTAGAACATGTTGTGGGACATTTTGGCACGGAGATTGCTAGTACTGTATTTGGTTATAAAAGATGTCTTTTGGATGAAATCTGTTAATCCAAATCAGTTTAGAAAAATATTTGGATTCAAAAGATTTAGAAGATTGGATAAGCTTTGAAGAAATACTTCTCTACTCTGAGTTGTTTGGTAGTATTTCTATGGTTTACTCTCTTTTCTTGCCTTTGCCAAATTATGGAAAAAAGTGGTAATAGTATAGTATTGTTGATGGAACACAAGTTTTTGTTTAGCCTCAACCATCTCTGGTAAGTGCTAATGTTGTGCTCATATGTTGCAACATCAGGAAAGACATGTGGCCCTTTTGATGTGAGCTTTTGTGTTAGTAGAACTTTTCATATCCTCTCATTAACTATTAAGTGTTTGTGTTTGCATCACTAAGTATGTGAATGATTTCATGCTAATAATTGTTAGTTAGTAGAATTGTATGCTACTAACTATGAGTTGACTAAGTTCCATGCATGACATAAATAATTAGTAGTTAATTACAGGATATGGAAAAATCTACTGAACCAAAAGCTCAAATCAAAAGGGCCAAATGTCTTGCCTCATGCTGCAACATATGAGCACAACATTAAGATGTTAATGATTGCATGCTAATAATTGTTAGTTAGTAGGATTGTATGCTATCAACTACGAGCTGACTGAGTGTCATGCATGACTAAGTTGCAAATTATTACATGTATTTCTAATTGATCCTATAGCATTATTTTGTGTGGAATTTGTGATGAATGCTAATTATTTTTTGATACTGAGCTTATCTCTGATAATTGGTTAGACTGATGATGATTGTTTGTTATGAACTCTGTCTCTTGTTCTGGTCTAAATAAGTGTTATATCTTGAAGAGTTGTTTTGCCATAATTTTCCAAAGGGGGCTTGTTGTTCCTTACAGATTGGTTGCATTTTGCAAAACAATAACATGGACAAATGTTCAAAGTGTTCAAGATTAATCTATTTTTCTTAAGCTGCATGGAAGTGAAAAAAGGACACATGTTGGACACGATGTCACAACATGAGGCACGACATCTGGGCCTTGCAACAAGTTAATGTTGCTAAGTTTTTGAATATTTTTTTGTCAAAGATTGGATCTGATTTTATTGCGATTTGGTTTAGCAATATGATTATTTGATTTATTTGACAGGTGGATGAAGATTAATTCAAATTTAAATGAATATTTAAATTTGTATTTAAATTGAAATAAACTATATCTTGTTGGAGAATCTATGGAACAAATTATATCTAACAGATTATATATAATAGATTCTGCATCAATTCCAGACGAAATCAAATCCCAATCCATGAAGAAAAGCCTAGAATTATTATGCTATAAAAGAAGCTAAAAACCTACATTGAAATCCAAACATTCACATTGAATATTTTAAAGTTCTAGGGTTTAGAAGAGTCATTGTTATTATATATACACCATATTATGTTTCAGTAACTTGGTATAGTTGTATGTTTGTCTAGTTGAGTTGTATATTCAACATCTTTATGTACACCTCTATGTTTAGGTAATTTGTCATATAAGGTTTATCTAATTTATTATTGAGTTATAATCTCCAATAACGGGTTATGTGATTGAGAAGTAAGTGAACAGGTTCTCATGTTAGGGGGGGGGGCACTAATAGAAAGTCATTGGGTAGTGTTAGGAAGAGACATTGAATAACATAGAGTTTGTTGTTACTTGTAACACTATTATACTAAACTGCTAATATTGAATTTCATTTCTTAGGTTGTGGACTTAACCCCCTAGACGTATGTGTGGTTTCACCGAACTAAGTAAACAACTATCATGCTATTTACTGCTTTTCTTCTCTATCGTCTAGTGCCTATATTATGGTGTTTCTTATTTTAACTTGTCAAACTAGTTGTCTAGGACAACATCAGTCTCTCGAGGAAAAGAATTTTAGTAGCTTTATAAATTATAATAAAGGTTCGAGGTATTCGATAGTGTGAGGTTATTTAGCTATGCTCATAGTATATGGAGATGGTTATTTAGCTATGCTCATAGTATATTTCTTGAAAGATTTCAATGTGATATAATGATCAGCCTTACTACATTAGGTGAAGGAGAGATGCCCATCTATTTTTTAGTGGGTTGAATTTCTTTATATTAAGTCAACGAGGTTGTAGCTTGGGGTGGACATATCATGTTAACCATTGAAGAGCAATAAGGCGACCTGTTAGGCCTGCTCCTATTTTCTCTTATGATACACTAACTTCTACATAATACTATAGACAATTGAAATCTTATTAGTAAAAGTGGTTAGGACATAGAAATCAATTTTAACATGACTATGATTCCCTTCTTTCATATTGACGAGGTTTTACCTTTTTGTTGTAAGGAGTGCGTGTATACCTTTGAGGAACACACTTTTCATCGTATGGTGCTTTCAAGATTCGAATCTAGTATGACTTTGTTAGATATGTATTTTTTATATATTTCGGCAGATATGAATATATATGTGAAGAAAGAGGTGGCTGTTGATTTTCTAACCGACCTATATGATGGAAGATGGAAACAATTATCAATATATGTTCTTGTGTGTAGTGGATAGGAGATAAACACGTATGTGTGGAATTAATTGATGTTTCTTGGCTCGTTGGACTAAGGAACAAATGCTTTACTCTAGGCCAAACAACCCTCAAAGTTGTTTTCATACCATTTGCGTTTTATATTTTTCACTTTCTATCATTAGAGATAGAGAATCTTTTTTAAAGAATCCAAAGGTTGATGCATAATAGCGTTGTGTTTCCTAAAATTATAAACCTAATTTTTAAGAGATTTGGTTTTTCCACAGTAAGAAAAGGAATGTTACATCTTATTATCCGTTTGCCCTTTTCATTCCGTTGTAATCCTATTACTTCCATAAGTAAGAACACATCCTTACATATTACATGTGATGAGCATGTTACACTGATATTTAAGAAAAAATATCTAAACAAATAGGTATCAAGTTAATAAATTAAAACATGAAAAAATTAAAATAATTTAAATTACTTGACTTCCATGTGTTTTTTACATGTAAACTACCTCAATGTTTCATAAATCAAATTGGATGCAATATAATTATTATTAAACATAATTATAACTATTTTAATTAAAATAAAATTATAATTAATATCAATTTTCTTTTTTATGAAATTATCTATTTATTTTTGTGGCTACACAAAATTTGTTCACGTGCATTCGTTTTGTTGGACTAAAATCCATAAGTTAATTAATAGGTCAAATAGTTGCATAAAAACTTTCATGATTAATAATGCATTGATGGCAGTTATTAAAAATCGGAAATGCTATGATTAGCCAACAATTCTAACCATAAAATATTTTTGACAAAGTAAAATATAGAAAGTTATACTAATTTCTCTCACACTATATAACACCATCAATCCTGCCTTTCATTCTCATCAAATCACAAACCATCTTCTCTCAATACAATCCTTCAAGTTATTATCAATGGCTTTCTCCAAACCTGGCATCCTAGCTTTACTCGTTGTTGCAACAATGTCAAACATCCACGTTGAAGCACGTCGTCTTCTTCAAAGCCCTGATTTACCACAACCTAAGGTTATATCTTCACCAACACCATCTATGCAAGATTTACCAGACACGTCTGTAATTCCATCATTGCCAAAAGGAAGTCTTCCACCATTGCATACTTCCATTCCCTCTCTTCCTAAGCATGCCATGCCACCATTTCCTACCTTTCCTTCCACTGAGTCATCTTTGAATGATCCATTAGTGTCATCACCAGCTCCCAGTCATCCTGAATCATCCCAGTCATTTTTCTCCTTCCCATTTTTCTCCCGATCACATTCACTCCTCCCTAAACCCTCAGTCGAAAATCCCTAAAAATTGATTTACAAGATGCATTATGTAATCAAACACATATATGCGGTATAATAAACACATTGCCTCATTTGTGTGATAAAATTGTATGAGGTTATAATGATAGTAGTATTTTTATTGTATTAATTGTATGACTATGTAATATAGTATCCATTACACCCAAATATAAGTAAAGCGGACAATTACCGCTACTACTTTTGGGATGATAAAGTTTATGTTTTTTTTTTCAAGTTACTTGACACTATTGTTTTGTAATTTTATATTACATTAATAATGAGTTAAACATTTAGATACTACTTTTATGACTCCTTTTTTTTTGGTTTAGTTCTTAATATTGTAAGTTTTATTTTATTTTATTATGTTTCGTGTGATGTATTTTTAATTTTGAAGTTATTTCTTCAACAATGAATTTTCTGAAGGATCAAATATCCATAAGTTTAAAAAAGGAATTTTTGAATATTTTAATCAAATACAAAGATCTTTATAATGGTACTTAAATAATTTAAACATAAGAACGATTTTAAAATATGAAAACATGTCAAAGCAATTATTTTGAGTTTGGTTTTGTTGAGAATTACAATTGTTATTATTTTTCACCGAGGTTTATCTCTTTATTTATTCTGATAAGTTTTTTGTGAGTTAGTTGTCAAAAATGTTGTTTTCTTGAGGCTTCATTTTTGTTTCTATTTTTTAATTTTGTTAATCAATAAATTTATTAGACTATTGGAAATTATGATATGTCAATTTTTTGTGCATATTATTAATTTCTCTATCTATTTTTTTAGTTTAATAGCTGAAATTCAATTTTGGTTCCCTGCAATTTGATATTCATGCTATTAATTTGGTCGATATAATGGGACTCCCTCCATTCCTTTTTATTAAGTGTCACATTTTTTTAAATAACTTTTTAAATTTTAAAGTAGTATTAGTTACACTCTTCTCAAAATTATCTCTAACTATTTATTGCAAAGAAAACAAATGTTAAATAAATAAATAAATAATTAAGGATATTCTAAGTTAAAGGAAGATTAATGTTCAAAAATTTACACATTTATTAATTTTCTTTATATGTAAACTAAAAAATAACACTTAAAAAAGAATAGGCTAAATGCATGTAATCTTTAGGAATTTCCTTGTGGATGAAGACTTTCGATAAAGAAATGTATGTCTCTCAAAATTTAAAGAATTAATTACTTACTATAGACCGTCAATCTAACCATATAAAATGTTTTCCTTCAAATCCAACACAGATAGTTAAACTAACTTAAGATTCCAAATATGCTTCCAAAAAGATCTTAATGGTTCACCAAACTACCATCCTTCAAATCTCTCACACAATATAAAACCATATAGAATTCTTTTGCTTCTCATAAGATTTCAAAGAAAATCCTTTCTATACTAATAATATACTCTTACAGTTCACCAAGTTATTGTTGGCCTCAACAAAATCCTCCATCATTACTGTAATTTCTGTTGTGACAATGTGAAACACATGTTTAGAAGCTCACAATCTATTACAAACAACCACATAACCAAATTTATTTAAAATTCCCACTTTCTCAAACCGAACATTATTGCCACATTTACCTTCAATACCAACATTACAACCTTTACATGGAAATCTTTCAACATTGCCATTTCCAACTAACATTTTCATCTTTTCTTAAACTTACTATGCCACCACTTCCTATATTACCTACCAATATTCCATCTCATAATATTCCACTGTTTTAACCTGTCACTTCACTTTCCAACGTTCACACCTCAATCCCAACGACTTTTCCCTTCATTCCATTTCTTTCCCCGTCACATTCAACCACTAAAGCCAACTTTATTTCCACGCCACAAGTTTTTTTTTCTTTTCATTTTTCTACTAATTTTATTGATTAATTAGACACGATTCGATCGAGGTTACAGTTTCCATATTTTTTATTTATTTTTATTTGACTATATAGCTAAGGTCAAGTCGACACTAACTATTTATGACTTATTTATTAATTTAGTTATTCATTTACCAACATGTTTCCGAAAAATGTGAGCCAACGCCTATTCATTCAAAAATTTAATTGATACGAAAAATATTTCATTTTCCCCTTAACCACTACATGTTTTTCAAATGTTTTTATTTTTCAATCATTTATTTATTTTAAATTTTATGGTGGTCATGACCGAAACTACATAAATGCTAGGATTAACCAACAATTCTAACCATAAAATATTTTTGACAAAGTAAAATATAGAAAGTTATACTAATCTCTCTCACACTATATAACATCATCAATCCTGCCTTTCCTTCTCATCAAATCATAAACCATCTTCTCTCAATACAATCCTTCAAGTTATTATCAATGGCTTTCTCCAAATATGTCATCCTAGCTTTACTCGTTGTTGCAATAATGTCAAATATCCACGTTGAAGCACGTCGTCTTCTTCAAAGACCTGATTTACCACAACCTAAGATTATATCTTCACCAAAACCATCTATGCAAGATTTACCAGACATGTCTGTAATTCCATCATTGCCAAAAGGAAGTCTTCCACCATTGCAAACTTCCATTCCATCTCTTCCTAAGCATGCCATGCCACCATTTCCTACCTTTCCTTCCACTGAGTCATCTTCGACTGATCCATTAGTGTCATCACCAGCTCCCAGTCATCCTGACTCATCCCAGTAATTTTTCTCCTTCCCATTTTTCTCCCGACCACATTCACTCCTCCCTAAACCCTCAGTCGAAAACCCCTAAAAATAGGTTTACAAGTTTCATTATGTAATCAAATACATATATGCGGTATAATAAACACATTGCCTCATTTGTGTGAGGAAATTCTATAAGGTTATAATGATAGTAGTATTTTTATTGTATTAATTGTATGACTATCAAAGTTAATATCCCGCTACTCCATTGGGATGATAAAGTTTATGTATTTTTTTTCAAGTTACTTGACTTTATTGTTTTGTAATTTTATATTATATTAATAATGAGTTAAACAATTAGATACTACTTTGATGACTCCTTTTTTTGGTTTAATTCTTAATATTGTAAGTTTTATTTTATTTTATTATGTTTCATGTGATGTATTTATAATTTTGAAGTTATTTGTTCAAAAATGGATTTCGTGAAGGATCAAATATCCATGAGTTTAAAAAAGGAATTTTTTGAATATTTTAATCAAATACAAAGATTTTTATAGCGATACTTAAAGTAATTTAAACAGAAGAACGGTTTTAAAATATGAAAACACGTCAAAGCAATTATAATTTATAGACGTTATTTCAAAAAAAAAAGTTTAGGCATATACTAGTATATTTATTTTGAGTTTGATTTTGTTGAGAACTACAATTGTTATTATTTTTCAGAGAGGTTTATCTCTTTATTTATTGTGATAAGTTTTTTGTGAGTTAGTTGTCAAAAATGTTGTTTTCTTGAGTCTTCATTTTTGTTTCTATTTCTTAATTGTATTAATCAATAAATTTATTAGAGTCTTGCAAATTATGATATGTAAACTTTTTTGTGCATATTACTAATTTCTCAATCTATTTTTTTAAGTTTAATGGCTGAAAGTCAATCATGCTTCCCTGCAATTTGATATTCATGCTATTAATTAGGTTAATTTAATGGGACTCCCTCCGTTCCTTTTTATTAAGTGTCACATTTATTAAAGTAGTATTAAATTAACTCTAACTATTTATTCCAAAGAAGACAAAAATTAAATAAACTAATAAATAATTAAGGGTGTTCTAAGTTTAAGGTTAAATATTATTTAAAAAGTGACACATTTATTAGTTTTCTTTATATGTAAACTACGAAATAACACTTAAAAAAGAATAGGCTAAATGCATGTAATCTTTAGAAATTTCCTTGTGGATGAAGACTTTCGATAAAAAAATGTACGGCTCTCAAAATTTAAAGAATGAATTACTTACTATAGGCTGTCAATCTAAGCACAAAAATTATTTCCTTCAAATCCAACACAGATAGTTGAACTAACTTAAGATTCCAAATAATATGTTTCCAAAATGCTCTTAATGGTTCACCAAACTACCATCCTTCAAATCTCTCACACAATATCAAACCATATAAAATTCTTTTGCTTCTCATAAGATTTCAAAGAAAATCCTTTCTATACTAATAATATACTCTTACAGTTCACCAAGTTATTGTTGGCCTCAACAAAATCCTCCATCATTACTTTAATTTCTGTTGTGACAATGTGAAACACATGTTTAAAAGCTCACAATCTATTACAAACAACCAGATAACCAAATTTATTTAAAATTCCCACTTTCTCAAACCGAACAACATTGCCACATTTACCTTCAATTCCAACATTACAACCTTTACATGGAAATCTTTCAACATTGCCATTTCCAACTAACATTTTCATCTTTTCTTAAACTGATTATGCCATCGCTTCCTATATTACCTACCAATATTCCATCTCTGAATATTCCACTGTTTCCAACTGTCACTTCACTTTCCAACGTCCACACGTCAATCCTAGCGACTTTCCCTTCATTACATTTCTTTCCCCACCACATTCAACCACTAACGCAAATGTAATTTCCACGCCACAAGTTTTTTTTTCTTTACATTTTTCTACTAATTTTATTGATTAAATGGACACGATTCAATCGAGGTTACAATTTCCATACTTTTTATTTATTTTTATTTGACTATATAGCCAAGGTCAAGTCGACACTACATATTTATGACTTGTTTATTAATTTAGTTATTCATTTACCAACATGTTTGCGGAAAATGTGAGCCGACGCTTATTCATTCAAAAATTTAATTGACACGAAAAATATTTCATTTTCCCCTTAACCACTATGTGTTTTTCAAATGTTTTTATTTTTCAATCATTTATTTATTTTAATTTTTGTGGTGTTCATGACCGAAACTACGGGAATGCTATAATTAGCCAACAATTCTAACCATTAAATATTTTTGACAAAGGAAAATATAGGAAGTTATACTAATCTCTCTCAAACTATATAACACAATCAATCCTGCCTTTCATTCTCATCAAATCACAAACCATCTTCTCTCAATACAATCCTTCAAGTTATTATCAATGGCTTTCTCCAAATCTGTCATCCTAGCTTTACTCGTTGTTGCAACAATGTCAAATATCCAAGTTGAAGCACGTCGTCTTCTTCAAAGACCTGATCTACCACAACCTAAGGTTATATCTTCACCAACACCATCTATGCCAGATTTACCAGACACGTCTGTAATTCCATCATTGCCAAAAGGAAGTCTTCCACCATTGCATACTTCCATTCCCTCTCTTCCTAAGCATGCCATGCCACCATTTCCTACCTTTCCTTCCACTGAGTCATCTTTGAATGATCCATTAGTGTCATCACCAGCTCCCAGTCATCCTGAATCATCCCAGTCATTTTTCTCCTTCCCATTTTTCTCCCGATCACATTCACTCCTCCCTAAACCCTCAGTCGAAAACCCCTAAAAATTGATTTACAAGTTGCATTATGTAATCAAATACATATATGCGGTATAATAAACACATTGCCTCATTTTTGTGATGAAATTGTATAAGGTTATAATGATAGTACTATTTTTATTGTATTAATTGTATGACTATATAATATAGTATCCATTACACGAAAATATCAGAAAAGCGGACAATTACCGCTACCCCTTTTGGGATGATAAAGTTTATGTATTTTTTTTCAAGTTACTTGACTCTATTATTTTGTAATTTTATAGTATATTAATAATGAGTTAAACATTTAGATACTACTTCGATGACTCCTTTTTTTTCAAGTTACTTGACTCTATTATTTTATTTTATTATGTTTCATGCGATGCATTATTAATTTTGAAGTTATTTCTTCAACAATGGATATCGTGAAGGATCAAATATCCATCCGTTTAAAAATGAAATTTTTGAATATTTTAATCAAATACAAAGATCTTTATAGTGATACTTAAAGTAATTTAAACATAAGAACGGTTTTAAAATATGAAAACACGTCAAAGCAATTATAATTTATAGACGTTATTTCAAAAAACAAAGTTTAGGCATATACTAGTATATTTATTTTGAGTTTGATTTTGTTGAGAACTACAATTGTTATTATTTTTCACCGAGGTTAATCTCTTTATTTATTGTGATAAGTTTTTTGTGAGTTAGTTGTCAAAAATGTTGTTTTCTTGAGTCTTCATTTTTGTTTCTATTTTTTAATGTTATTAATCAATAAATTTATTAGAGTATTGCAAATTATGATAGGTAAATTTTTTGTGCAAATTACCTATTTCTCTATCTATTTTTTGTTTTTGTTTAATGGCTGAAATTTAATCATGCTTCCCTGCAATTATATATTCATGCTATTAATTAGGTTAATTTAATGGGACTCCCTCTGTTCCTTTTTATTAAGTGTCACATTTATTTTTAAATAACTTTTTAAAATTTTAAAGTAGTATTAGTTACACTCTTCTCTAAATCATCTCTAACTATTTATTCCAAAGAAAACAAAAGTTAAAAAAATTAATAAATAATTAAAGGTTTTCTAGTTAAAGGATAATTATTGTTTAAAAAGTGATACATTTATTAGTTTTCTTCATGCTTCCCTGCAATTTGATATTCATGCTATTAATTAGGTTAATTTAATGGGACTCCCTCCGTTCCTTTTTATTAAGTGTCACATTTATTAAAGTAGTATTAAATTAACTCTAACTATTTATTCCAAAGAAGACAAAAATTAAATAAACTAATAAATAATTAAGGGTGTTCTAAGTTTAAGGTTAAATATTATTTAAAAAGTGACACATTTATTAGTTTTCTTTATATGTAAACTACAAAATAACACTTAAAAAAGAATAGGCTAAAAGCATGTAAACTTTAGGAATTTCCTTGTGGATGAAGACTTGCGATAAAAAAATGTAGGTCTCTCAAAATTTAAAGAATTAATTACTTACTATAGGTCGTCAATCTAACCATAATAAATGCTTTCCATCAAATCCAACACAGATAGTTGAACTAACTTAAGATTCCAAATATGTTTCGGAAAAACTCTTAATGGTTAAACAAACTACCATCCTTCAAATCTCTCACATAATATAAAACCATGTAGAATTCTTTTGCTACTCATAAGATATCAAAGAAAATTCTTTCTATACTAATAATATACTCTTACAGTTCAGCAAGTTATTGTTGGCTTCAACTAAATCCTCCATCATTACTTTAATTTTTGTTGTGACAATGTGAAACACATGTTTAGAAGCTCACAATCTATTACAAACAACCACATAACCAAATTTATCTAAAATTCCCACTTTCTCAAACTGAACATATTGTCACATTTACCTTCAATTCCAACATTACAACCTTTACATGGAAATCTTTCAACATAGCCATTTCCAACTAACATTTTCATCTTTTCTTAAACTTATTATGCCACCACTTTCTATATTACCTACCAATATTTCATCTCTGAATATTCCACTGTTTCCAACTGTCACTTCACTTTCCAACGTTCACACCTCAATCCCAATGACTTTTCCCTTCATTCCATTTCTTTCCCCACCACATTCAACCACTAACGCAAATGTTATGTCCATGTTATTGCCACACAACAATTTTTTTTTCTTTTCATTTTTCTACTAATTTTATTGATTAATTAGACACGGTTCGACCGAGGTTAACTATTTCCACATTTTTTATTTTTTTTTATTTGACTATGTAGAAAAAGTCAAGTTGACACTACATACTTATGACTTATTTATTAGTTTAATTGTTCATTTACCAACATGTTTGCGGATAAATGTAAGTCAACGCTTATTCATTCAAAAATTTAATTGATGCGAAAAATATTTCATTTTCCCCTTTGCCACTATGTGTTTTTCAAATGTTTTGATTTTTCAATAATTTTTTTATTTTAATTTTTGTGGTGGTCATGACCGATGCTACGTATTTCTTAATTGTTTTTTTTTACTAATTTTAATGTTAACGCTACATATTTATTAATTTATTTAGTTGTGTCGGTCTAGACCAAGTGTATGAACTTCCCACGGTCTTTTAAAAAATAAAAAATAAACATTTTGGTTTGAGAAATGATCAATCTCATGACCTTCACTTGAACTAATCCTTTGGGTAATCTCACCAACGACTACACCATAACAATTACACTAAAATTTAATTGTTACTCCTTTTTGGATGATAAAGTTTATGTATTTTAATTTTTTTTTAAGTTACATGACTCTATTGTTTTGTAATTTTATATTATATTAATAATGAGTTAAACATTTAGATACTACTTTGATGACTCCTTTTTTTGGTTTAATTCTTAATATTGTAAGTTTTTATTTTATTTTATTATGTTTCATGTGATGTATTTATAATTTTGAAGTTATTTCTTCAAAAATGGATTTCGTGAAGGATCAAATATCCATGAGATTAAAAAAGGAATTTTTTGAATATTTTAATAAAATACAAAGATTTTTAAGGCGATACTTAAAGTAATTTAAACAGAAGAACGGTTTTAAAATATGAAAACACGTCAAAGCAATTATAATTTATAGACGTTATTTCAAAAAAAAAAGTTTAGGCATATACTAGTATAATTATTTTGAGTTTAATTTTGTTGAGAACTACAATTGTTATTATTTTTCAGAGAGGTTTATCCCTTTATTTATTGTGATAAGTTTTTTGTGAGTTAGTTGTCAAAAATGTTGTTTTCTTGAGTCTTCATTTTTGTTTCTATTTCTTAATTTTATTAATCAATAAGTTTATTAGAGTCTTGTAAATTACGATATGTAAATTTTTTGTGCATATTTCTAATTTCCCTATCTATTTTTTTAAGTTTAATGGCTGAAAGTCAATCATGCTTTCGTGCAATTTGATATTCATGCTATTAATTAGATTAACTTAATGGGACTCCCTCCATTCCTTTTTATTAAGTGTCTCATTTATTTTTAAATAACTTTTTAAAATTTTAAAGTAGTATTAGTTACACTCTTCTCTAAATTATCTCTAACTATTTATTCCAAAGAAGGCAAAAATTAAATAAATTAATAAATAATTAAGGGTGTTCTAAGTTTAAGGTTAAATATTGTTTAAAAAGTGACACATTTATTAGTTTTCTTTATATGTAAACTACGAAATAACGCTTAAAAAAATATGCTAAATGCATGTAATCTTTAGGAATTTCCTTGTGGATGAAGACTTTCGATAAAAAAATGTACGTCTCTCAAAATTTAAAGAATTAATTACTTACTATAGGCCGTAAATCTAACCATAAAAAATTATTTCCTTCAAATCCAACACAGATAGTTGAACTAACTTAAGATTCCAAATATGTTTCCAAAATGCTCTTAATGGTTCACCAAACTACCATCCTTCAAATCTCTCACACAATATCAAACCATATAGAAGTTTTTTGCTTCTCATAAGATTTCAAAGAAAATCCTTTCTATACTAATAATATACTCTTACAGTTCACCAAGTTATTGTTGGCCTCAACAAAATCCTCCATCATTACTGTAATTTCTGTTGTGACAATGTGAAACACATGTTTAGAAGCTCACAATCTATTACAAACAACCACATAACCAAATTTATTTAAAATTCCCACTTTCTCAAACCGAACATTATTGCCACATTTACCTTCAATACCAACATTACAACCTTTACATGGAAATCTTTCAACATTGCCATTTCCAACTAACATTTTCATTTTTTCTTAAACTTATTATGCCATCGCTTCCTATATTAACTACCAATATTTACACTATAAATATTCCACTATTTCCAACTGTCACTTCAGTTTCCAACGTCCACACGTCAGTCCTAGCGACTTTTCCCTTCATTACATTTCTTTCCCCACCACATTCAACCGCTAACGCAAACGTTATTTCCACGCCACAATTTTTTTTCTTTTCATTTTTCTACTAATGTTATTGATTAAATAGACACGATTCGATCGAGGTTACAATTTCCATACTTTTTATTTATTTTTATTTGACTATATAGCCAAGGTCAAGTCGACACTACATATTTATGACTAATTTATTCATTTACCAACATGTTTGCGGCAAATGTGAGCCGACGCTTATTCATTCAAAAATTTAATTGACACGAAAAATATTTCATTTTCCCCTTAACCACTATGTGTTTCTCAAATGTTTTTATTTTTCAATCATTTATTTATTTTAATTTTTGTGGTGGTCATGACCGAAACTACGGGAATGCTATGATTAGCCAACAATTCTAATCATAAAATATTTTAGACAAAGGAAAATATAGAAAGTTATACTAATCTCTCTCAAACTATATAACACCATCAATCCTGCCTTTCCTTCTCATCAAATCACAAACCATCTTCTCTCAATACAATCCTTCAAGTTATTATCAATGGATTTCTCCAAATCTGTCATCCTAGCTTTACTCGTTGTTGCAACAATGTCAAATATCCACGTTGAAGCACGTCGTCTTCTTCAAAGACCTGATCTACCACAACCTAAGGTTATATCTTCACCAACACCATCTATGCAAGATTTACCAGACATGTCTGTAATTCCATCATTGCCAAAAGGAAGTCTTCCACCATTGCATACTTCCATTCCCTCTCTTCCTAAGCATGCCATGCCACCATTTCCTACCTTTCCTTCCACTGAGTCATCTCCGAATGATCCATTAGTGTCATCACCAGCTCCCAGTCATCCTGAATCATCCCAGTCATTTTTTGTCCTTCCCATTTTTCTCCCGATCACATTCACTCCTCCCTAAACCCTCAGTCGAAAACCCCTAAAAATTGATTTACAAGTTGCATTATGTAATCAAATACATATATGCGGTATAATAAACACATTGCCTCATTTTTGTGATGAAATTGTATAAGGTTATAATGATAGTACTACTTTTATTGTATTAATTGTATGACTATCAAATATAGTATCCATTACACCAAAATATAAGAAAAGCGGACAATTACCGCTACCCCTTTTGGGATGATAAAGTTTATGTATTTTTTTGAAGTTACTTGACTCTATTATTTTGTAATTGTATATTATATTAATAATGAGTTAAACATTTAGATACTACTTTGATGACTCCTTTTTTTTATTTAATTCTTAATATTGTAAGTTTTATTTTATTTTAGTATATTTCATTTGATGTATTATTAATTTTGAAGTTATTTCTTCAAGAATGGATTTCGTGAAGGACCAAATATCCATCCGTTTAAAAATGAAATTTTTAAATATTTTAATCAAATACAAAGATCTTTATAGTGATACTTAAAGTAATTTAAACATAAGAACGGTTTTAAAATATGGAAACACGTCAAAGCAATTATAATTTATAGACGTTATTTCAAAAAACAAAGTTTAGGCATATACTAGTATATTTATTTTGAGTTTGATTTTGTTGAGAACTACAATTGTTATTATTTTTCACTGAGGTTAATCTCTTTATTTATTGTGATAATTTTTTTGTGAGTTAGTTGTCAAAAATGTTGTTTTCTTGAGTCTTCATTTTTGTTTCTATTTTTTAATTTTATTAATCAATAAATTTATTAAAGTATTGCAAATTATGATATGTAAATTTTTTGTGCATATTACTTATTTCTCTATCTATTTTTTTTTGTTTAATGGCTGAAATTCAATCATGCTTCCCTGCAATTATATATTCATGGTATTAATAAGATTAATTTAATGGGACTCCCTCTGTTCCTTTTTATTAAGTGTCACATTTATTTTTAAATAACTTTTTTAAATTTTAAAGTAGTATTAGTTACACTCTTCTCTAAATCATCTCTAACTATTTATTCCAAAGAAAACAAAAGTCACTATGCCAAATAAGGGAAAAGAGGGCGCTTTTTTTGGCCTATAACAGCGCTTTAAAGCGCCCTCTAATCTGGCGCTGGCATAGGTAAAGACAGCGCTTTTTTTCCTGGTGAAAGCGCTCTCTAAAGTGGCTCTTTAAGCCCTTGTAAGGGCCACTTTAGAGGGCGCTTTTTAAAGAAAGCGCCCTCTAAAGTGGAAACTTTTAAGGGTTTAGAGGGCGCTTTTACTGGAAAGCGCCCTCTAAAGTGGAAACTTTTAAGGGTTTAGAGGGCGCTTATTTGGAAAGCGCCCTCTAAAGTGGATGGTTATTTAATTTTTTTTTTTTAAAAAGCTCTATATTTATTTATTTATTTTAGACAACCTGTATATTGAAGTAGTACACCTAAAACTGTATAATTTGAAGCCCTTTTTCACACATTGCATTCAACAAGCCTTATATACAACAATCCATACATATACAACAATCCACTGATATATAATCGTTTAACTTCTAAAGATTCTAAACATACAACCAATTCATAACTTATAAAGAAATAAAACTAAGTAGCAAAAGCATCTCTGAGATGTATGTTTTTTTTGCTAGCCGCAATCTTCTTAGCAACAACCTCTTTTTGTTCAATATCAATAGCATGAACCAAAAATATCATAAAATTAGTTAGGTGAAGTATAAGATCAAGAATTAACATTTTCTATGCATAAATATCATATAATTGTGTTTATACCTTTTTTTTTATGCAACTGACTCGCCTTTTATCCGACCATCCATTGCCCGCCTTTAAGTTGTACAACTTTAATACCGCAGACAATCTTGTGAATTTAGTGCAACCATCATACAAAGGTTTCTCTGCATCACTTACCAACCTCTCAAACATTTCGGGACAATCCTTAAGATCTCCTTCAAGTGCTTCTGCAATCTCTTCAACTCGATCACAATCGTATGTATCTGCGCCATTATAGTTTGAGGCATAGGTCGTACTATCCCCCGGTTCAACATTCTCGTTACTTTTCTCACCATGCAAATTCCAACATGTATAACTTCGATCAATTCCATGCCTCATTAGATGCGATGTCAATTGAACTGCGTCAACCCGTTTCCCATAACAACAACCCAAGCAAGGACATATCATTCTACTGGGGTCTTCGGCGTGCGCAACGGCAAACTTAACGAATTCTGATACCCCATTCTCGTACTCTCTGTTAGACGGTGTGGCTAGTGATCGAGAGGGGGGGGGTGAATAGATCACTTCTTTGAAAATAAATGGATTTAAAATTTTATCAGAGTTTTTAAACTTGGCGGAAAATTTCAGTCCCGAATCAACTTCCGTCTATTCTGAACCGCTACTAGAAAACTGGACACGCGAGTTTATTGCTGGATTTGAATTAGAATGACAAAAGTTATTAACACTGGAATCTTATCCAATTGAATGCACTTATCACTAAATTCTAATTCCAATGAATAAAATTCAGCTAACAGTTTTGTCAAACAGTTGGTGTGTATGTGATCAATAATGAACAATAGTGGACTTTAGTTAAAGAAGTTTTCTTGCCACTATTGTATCACAAAAAGTGCAGCCACAACACACTATCTGAAATTGCGAAACTGTTGAAAACGTAAAGAGAGATAAGGAAAGAATACGATACGCAGAGATTTGGTAAGGAAGTTCCCCACGTCGTCCTCGCGTGTGGGTACGTCTCCCTCTCAATTTCAAATGAAATTGAGAACTGTAATTATCAATAATGCCGAATTCGTTGATATAAGGTTTCAATACACAGACAGAATTCTAAATCCCAAGATCTTCTTCTTGTATAAAACCTTCACTTGATCTGAGCTCGATCAAGAATTTCCTGCAAGAAATTGCAAACAATTCACCGGTTCCACGACCTGTTTGCGAAATCCCCCGATTTCCAAAAGCAACGCTGCGGCTGAATCTGTTCTGCAAACGTGACTAACAAACCCGCAAGAACACTCCAGTTCTTGAAGGACAAACCAGTTGGTTTTTCCTCGAAACCCCCTTCAATCTTCAACTCAGCTAGATCCTTGATCGTTACCACTGAACGTTATCTCTTTGATCCTTTAATCCGAAGAACAAGAATGATTATGTGTTGATGTTCTTGAAGAAAAGTGATTGAGAAGATGGAGAAGATGAAGTCTCTTTCAGGTTTCTAACTGCTCAAAACAATTGCTGCTACACACTCCTTTGATTGGTGTCTCAACTGTTTTTCCCTCTCAGAATTCTCTTATTTTACTTCTGTCACAACATTTCATATATATGCTAAAACAGAAGTTGTTAGAACATAAAACAGACTTATGTATTGATACATGAGGTTATGCATCGATACATACTGTAAGATTAATGAGTTTTTGGGGAATTAAAGGAAGCATGGATCGATGCATAATTCGTATGTATTGATACATAGGACATTTCAACTAACATGGATCGATGCAAGGTTCGTATGGATCGATCCATAGAGCATTTTGCCTGTCCATGTATCGATACATGACTCGTATGGATCGATACATACTGAACAAAAGAATTTTGTGGTTTACAACATACTGTATGGATCGATGCATATGATTATGTGTTGATGCATACTGACACGAAATAGATTTTATGAGTTCTTTTATGAGATGTATCAATGTGGGTCTTTATGTACAGTCATGCAACAATAGAATGGGCTAAAAACACAAATGAATCATGTAAGATAATGCACATCCAACATTTGGATGATGATCACACAATTTGCTATCATTCAAAATTTATTCAAAGTAAAGAATTTGCTCACAAACTCCCCCTTTTTGATGATGGCAAATTTTTGGCAAGATGTGTGATACTCCCCCTGAGTTTGTGCATATCTCCATTTCTCCCCCTTTGTCAACATCAAAAAGAGGAAGAAACAGGTTTATCAAGGCAACATGTTGTAGCAAGACATGGCAAAAAATTGATAAAAAAGTTAGCAATCACAAAGAAGGAAGCTTCAAAGTAAAGAATCACTCACAAAGAATGACAAATAAGGGCAATAACAATATAGGTAAACAGAAAGTGAAAAGCATTTAAGGAGTAGAAAGAGTTTAAGGATTACATAAGCTAAACCATATATTGTGCAACAATTCAAATAAAACTTGAGCAGCATGAGATGAAATGCAGTGAAATGAAATGATGATTGGTTAATGGGGATTGTGGCCACCGCAGGACTCCTCATCATCTCTATCAGGATCTCTGAAGCTTGGCGGAGGCGGAGGAGGAGGGATTGTGTCTGGATTTTGGCCCATGAAGGAGTAGTGCCTAAACCGGTCCTGAACTTCAATACTTCTAAATCTGTCCATAATACCAGGGTTTTCACGGCAGTCATCCATAAAGCCAGACATTTCATTGTAGAAAACTTGGTGCCACTTAACCAAGTCTAGGTGCCAAGAGTGTTGATTCTGATACATCCGTGTATGCTCATCATGCTAGTCACGATGCTCCTTATGCCACTCATTTTGTTGTACATGCCAATGTCGTGCCTCTTCATGACGTTCTTTGTTGGCAAGTTCCATTTGTTGAAGCATATGAGTGATGTCCGCAGTAGGTGTTGAAGATGAAGTGCCACCAGAGAACGGAGGAGCCGTAGGTTCAGGCACATAGTTGGTTGGAGACCACCTTCGTGGCACCCAATCACCCCAACCAGCATTGTCCTCAGCTGGAGGTACATCTGCTTCATGCGCATCCTGCATGTCTTCATCAGGCTGGTCTTCAACAACATGGATTCGTTCAGAAGGCACATCAAAATTGTAGATCCTTGTTTTGGATTTTCTTTCAAAGAAGTAGAAGCATTTACGGTCCTTGTCCCACCGATATCCCATATGCGATAAAGTGGAGGAGTCAAACTCTTGAGCAGCAGATGGAGATAGGAGAGGAACTAGAGGGATTGCAACATTCCAAAACTTAAGAATTTTCATTATTTGAGAAGCATAACCGAGAGCAACATTCTTGGAGCTGTTGCGCACGAAAAATAGACGTTTTACAAAGTAATTTGCCCAATTCAAGGGAACCTTATTTTGCAGAATGTAGAGGAGATGTATGCTTGCCCTGTCCAACCGAGAATGTCCACTGTTTGTCGGACGCAGAATGTGTGAGATTATCCAATGAAGAATACGCGGAGTTTTCTTAATCATTCCAGACGTGACGTGTTCATCCTCACTCAGCGGTCTGTCTAGTTTTAAGATGGATAGAGTAAACTCCTTCATGTTAAATTCAGTATCAAAATGCAGGTCATGCCAGGACTTGAAATTAAGCGACGGAGACGGAATTTGAAACACTGTTTCCCAATCAGTAGCTTCAAAAGTATATGTTCTGACACCGATAGAACACCTAAACATATAGCCTCTACCAGATTGTAGGCCAGCATAAAAAGCTCGGATGAAATCCTCATGGTAATCATCCTTTGTAGACAAGAATGACCCAAGTCTTTGTGCATGTAGGAGTTCAACCACATCATTTAGATGTAGATGAATAGCATCAGTTTTATCAAAGACATGGGGATTCATAACTAACCTTGTCTTGAAGGAGTCCTCAAACTCATTTGCAATTGCAGGATGAAGCAAGTCTAAGGCATTTGGAGTAATGTCTGGTGGCTGCTGAGAAGTACCCACTGGTTCCTTTCCTTTGCCTTTTCCCTTTGCTCTAGCTGGAATGGTTCGTGGAGGCATTGTGATGAATGGGTGAGGGAAAGTGATATGAGTTTAGGATTTTAGATTGAGTGATGATGAGGGAGATTAGGGTTAGCCGCAGGTTTTGGGAGGTATGGGTACTACTGATATGAAGTTTTGTGATAGGATGTGATAAGAGTGGCTGATGTGTCGATCCATGAGAGAGAAAAAAATGCATTTAATTCAAATAGCATCAGTATGTGTCGATGCATATGGCCATGGATCGATCCATATCATGTATTTATGTTTTTAACAGGTCTATGTATCGATACATACGACGGATGGATCGATGCATCCTGAACCAGTTTTGAAAAATTTGAAATGCAGAAGATATGAATCGATGCATACATGTTTGGATCGATACATACTGATGCCAAACCAGATTTTAATGAATTTTTATGCATTATGGATATGCATTATGAAGTATGTCATGGTAGTTATGCCCAAGTATGATTCATAAATCAGTTTCTTAATGTTCAAACAATATATGGAAAGAAATTTACATACACGAGAGTGAGGAATTGTGTTCTAACATTCACATAGTTGTAAAAGAAGTGTAGAAAGGAGTGATATTACCTTTGTTGGTGTAATCTTGTGACGTATACATGATAGCTAAAGCAAATCTCATCAACCAAGGAGAGGCATAATATAAATAAGAATAAACATGCTTAAGACATCAATTGAGAGAGATCTAAGATTCCTAATTCACGACGAATGTTGAAGAACGGTTCCGTTGCCAAAGGTTTAGTGAATATATCAGCAAGCTGATTTTTAGAATCAACATGCTCAAATACAACGTCTTCTTTTTCAACATTGTCGCGAAGAAAGTGATGTCTAATCTCTATGTGTTTAGTGCGTGAGTGTAAAACAGGGTTTTTAGTAAGGTTTATGGCACTAGTGTTGTCACATTTTATTGGAATACGTTTGAGTTGAATGTTAAAGTCTTGTAGTTGTTGCTTTAGCCACAGAATCTGAGCGCAACAACTACCGGCTGCAACGTATTCTGCCTCTGCAGTTGACAAAGCCACATATACCTGCTTTTTGCTGTGCCAACTTACCAAGGAGTTTGAAAACAGGTGACATGTACCACTTGTGCTTTTCCTATCTGATTTGCAGCCAACAAAATCAGAATCGGAGTAACCTACTAAACTACAATCACTTCCTTTGGAGTACCACAACCCATATTTAGGTGTTCCATGAAGATATCTAAATATGCGTTTAACAGCTTTTAGGTGTGATTCCTTAGGATTTGATTGATATCGTGCACACATACAAACACTAAACATGATGTCAGGTCTAGAGGCAGAAAGATACAGAAGAGATTCAATCATACCTCTGAACTTTTTGACATCAACGCACTTACCATGCTCATCCTTATCCAGATTTCCGTTGGTAGGCATAGGGGTGTCAATTGATTTTGAGTCATTCATTCCAAAGCGCTTGAGTAGTTCTCTGCAGTATTTTGTTTGACATACTACTGTACCCTCATCAAGTTGCTTTATCTGCAGTCCTAGGAAGTAGTTCAGCTCCCCCATGAGACTCATCTCAAATTCACCCTGCATAACCTTAGAAAATTCTTCGACCAAGTGTACGTTAGTTGAACCAAAAATTATATCGTCTACATAAACTTGAACTAAAAGGATGTGCTTTCCCTTATGTTTAATAAAGAGAGTATTATCCACTTTACCTCTGGAATATCCATGATCAATTAGAAATTTGCTAAGTCTTTCATACCAAACCCGAGGGGCTTGTTTGAGACCATACAAAGCTCGTTTTAATTTGTAAACATAGTCTGGATTTTCAGCATTCTCAAAACCAGGAGGTTGTGAGACATATACCTCTTCATTTATGACACCATTTAGGAAAGCACTCTTTACGTCCATTTGGTAAAGCTTAAAATCGTTAGAACACGCATAGGCAAGCAAGAGACGTATAGCTTCAATGCGAGCAACTGGAGCATAAGTTTCCTCATAGTCTATGCCCTCCTCTTGGTTATACCCTTGTGCTACTAAACGTGCCTTGTTCCTAGTTATCACTCCGTTTTCACCAAGCTTATTTCTAAAAACCCATTTAGTACCTATGATATGATGATCTCGCGGATGAGGGACAAGTTCCCAAACGTCATTTCTTTTAAATTGATTAAGCTCTTCTTGCATGGCCATTAGCCAAAATTCATCAATCAAGGCCTCTTTGGCATTTTTAGGTTCCACTTGTGAAACAAAAGTGAAGTGAGAACAAAAATTACTTATCTTAGAACGGGTCATTACTCCCTTTGAAATGTCTCCCAAGATGTTGTTGATAGGATGGTCTTTTGAGGACTTCCAAGCTGTTGGAAGCTCATTCACTTCAGCTGTCTTTTCTTCCTCATCTTCTCCATGACTAGTATCTTGCTCCTTCTCATGGGCAGCTGTTTTGGACTGATCAGTTTCCTTAACAGCCTCCTTGAGTATGTCTTCTGTAGATACACCTGCGTCATCAAAAGAGATACCTTTTCCGACATTTTTCGGATAAGACTCGTCAAAAGAAACATGGACAGATTCTTCAACAGTAAGTAAACGCTTATTATACACTCTATATGCTTTACTTGATAGTGAGTATCCAAGAAAGATACCTTCATCTGCTTTTGCATCAAACTTCCCAATATTTTCCTTACCATTATTCAAAACAAAACATTTACAACCGAACACGTGAAGATGTGACAAGTTTGGCTTTCTTCCTTTTAAAAGTTCATAAGGGGTTTTATTTAAAATAGGACAGATTAAGATCCTGTTTAAAACATAACAAGCTGTGCTAACAGCATCAGCCCAAAAGTATTTTGGTAATCCACCCTCATTTAGCATTGTTCTTGCCAACTCCTCTAAAACACGATTTTTACGCTCCACAACGCCATTTTGTTGTGGAGTTCGAGGAGCTGAAAAATTATGCTCAATACCATACTTGTCACAGTACTTATCAAAGTGATGATTTTGAAATTCACCACCATGATCGCTACGGATTGTAACTATTTTGGAATTCATTTTGTTTTGGGACAGATTTGCAAAATTCTTAAAAGCAGAAAAAGTTTCATCTTTACTATGAAGGAATATAGTCCAAGTAAATCTAGAATAGTCATCAACAATTACAAAACCATAGTAATTTCCACCTAAGCTCTTTGTCCTAGAAGGCCCAAAGAGATCCATATGGAGAAGCTCAAGAGGTCGTGAAGTTGAGATTATATTTTTTGATTTAAAAGAGACCCTCGTTTGCTTTCCCATTTGGCACGCGTCACATAGGTGGTCTTTTGAAAATTTTATTTTTGGAAGACCGACTACTAGATCCTTAGATACAACCTTATTAAGCAAATCGAAATTAACATGTGCTAAACGTCTATGCCAAAGCCAAGAATCATCATTCAAGGTAACTAGACATTTAGTACTTGTTAAAGATACATCAAAAAGGTCAAGCATATAGATATTGTTTACTCTTACACCCTTAAACACAACGTTTTGTTCAGCATGTTCAATTATGCAGCAAGTTTTTGTGAAAGAGACTTTATAGCCCATGTCACACAATTGACTTATGCTTAACAAATTGTGCTTAAGTCCCTCTACTAGATGGACATTAGAAATAGTAGTGGTGGATGGATTACCTACACTACCTTTGCCGAGTATAGCTCCTTTGTTATTGTCTCCATAAGTAACATATCCCTTCTTCTTTGCTTTGAAGCCTATGAAAAGCGATATGTCACCGGTCATGTGCCTTGAGCAACCGCTGTCAAGAAACCATCTTTTATCTACGGAAGCAAGGCAATCATCCTTCTTGTCATTGATTTTCTTCTTGTGGTAGGACAAATTTTTGGTGTGAGCCATAAGGCACAGATTTGCGGTTTCATCACTATCACTTGAGCTTTGTGTGCTTGATGAATCACTATCACTTTCCCATGCAATGTAAGATCTTCTTTGTTTGCTGTACTCTTTTGGTGAAGCTTTTCTTTGATCCTTATACTTCATAGGACAGTCCGTTTTATAATGTCCAGATTTACCACAATTAAAACAGGATCCTCTTCCTCTACTCTTCTTTTTCTCTTCCTGTTTCGACTCTGTAGATTGTCTTCGAAATTTCATGAGGTTTTTGTCGGAATGCTTAACTCCATTCTTTCAAATGAATCTATTGTATCTCCTTACAAACAGTCCCATTTCCTCATCATCTGAATCTTTGTCACTACTTGAATCATTGTCGCTTTGCTCTTTTCGTGAGGACTTAGAGCTAGAGGCCACAAGAGCTATTGGCTTTTTCTCTCCCTCTTTGTCTCTTTTCTTCTCCTTTTCCTTCTTACTTTTGTTCTCAAACTTTTCAAGACTTTCTAATGCTTGCTGATGTTCTTCCAGCTTTCCAAACAGAGTTGTAATTGTAAGTCTCGTAAGGTCGTTTGCTTCCTTAATTGCTGTTACTTTAGGTTGCCACTCCCTGCTAAGACACCACATAATTTTATTAGTAGCAATTTCATTGGAAACAGTTTTTCCAAGTGCATTCAACCTATTAGTGAGATGAGTGAATATCTTTTGCATGTCGGAGATAGATTCTCCTTGTTTCATGCGAAAGAGCTCAAACTCTTGATTGAGAGTGTTGATGCGGGACTGTTTTACTTCAGTAGTACCCTCATGGGCAACTTCTAAAGCATCCCACATTTCTTTAGCTGTCGTGCACTGAGATACTCGATAATACTCATCAACACCAAGTGTTGAAATTAGCATATTTCGAGCTTTCCAATCACACGACCACTTTTTCTCATCTTTCTCATTCCAATCAGCTTCTGGTTTAGGAACTATGGTGCCAGCCGCATTTGTCATAGTAATTTGAAAAGGACCATTTTCAATGGCAGCCCATACTAGCCTATCCACATAATTTATATGAACTCGCATACAGTCTTTCCAGTAGCCGTAATTTTCACCATTGAAAATAGGCACTCTATTATACGCCCCCTTTGGTTCAGAATCCATATTGTTACAGGCAGCCACAGAGCACCAGCGAACCGGCGCTCCGATACCACTTGTTAGTCGGTGTGGCTAGTGATCGAGAGGGGGGGGGGGGTGAATAGATCACTTCTTTGAAAATAAACGGATTTAAAATTTTATCAGAGTTTTTAAACTTGGCGGAAAATTTCAGTCCCGAATCGACTTTCGTCTATTCTGAACCGCTACTAGAAAACCGGACACGCGAATTTATTGCTGGATTTGAATTAGAATGACAGAAGTTATTAACACTGGAATCGTATCCAATTGAATGCACTTATCACTAAATTCTAATTCCAATGAATAAAATTCAGCTAACAGTTTTGTCAAACAGTTGGTGTGTATGTGATCAATAATGAACAACAGTGGACTTTAGTTAAAGAAGTTTTCTTGCCACTATTGTATCACAAAAAGTGCAGCCACAACACATTATCTGAAATTGTGAAACTGTTGAAAACGTAAAGAGAGATAAGGAAAGAATACGATACGCAGAGATTTGGTAAGGAAGTTCCCCACGTCGTCCTCGCGTGTGGGTACGTCTCCCTCTCAATTTCAAATGAAATTGAGAACTGTAATTATCAATAATGCCGAATTCGTTGATACAAGGTTTCAATACACAGACAGAATTCTAAATCCCAAGATCTTCTTCTTGTATAAAACCTTCACTTGATCTGAGCTCGATCAAGAATTTCCTGCAAGAAATTGCAAACAATTCACCGGTTCCACGACCTGTTTGCGAAATCCCCCAATTTCGAAACGCAACGCTGCGGCTGAATCTGTTCTGCAAACGTGACTAACAAACCCGCAAGAACACTCCAGTTCTTGAAGGACAAACCAGTTGGTTTTTCCTCGAAACCCCCTTCAATCTTCAACTCAGCTAGATCCTTGATCGTTACCACTGAACGTTATCTCTTTGATCCTTTAATCCGAAGAACAAGAATGATTATGTGTTGATGTTCTTGAAGAAAAGTGATTGAGAAGATGGAGAAGATGAAGTCTCTTTCAGGTTTCTAACTGCTCAAAACAATTGCTGCTACACACTCCTTTGATTGGTGTCTCAACTGTTTTTCCCTCTCAGAATTCTCTTATTTTACTTCTGTCACAACATTTCATATATATGCTAAAACAGAAGCTGTTAGAACATAAAACAGACTTATGTATTGATACATGAGGTTATGCATCGATACATACTGTAAGATTAATGAGTTTTTGGGGAATTAAAGGAAGCATGGATCGATGCATAATTCGTATGTATTGATACATAGGACATTTCAACTAACATGGATCGATGCAAGGTTCGTATGGATCGATCCATAGAGCATTTTGCCTGTCCATGTATCGATACATGACTCGTATGGATCGATACATACTGAACAAAAGAATTTTGTGGTTTACAACATACTGTATGGATCGATGCATAGGATTATGTGTTGATGCATACTGACACAAAATAGATTTTATGAGTTCTTTTATGAGATGTATCAATGTGGGTCTTTATGTACAGTCATGCAACAATAGAATGGGATAAAAACACAAATGAATCATGTAAGATAATGCACATCCAACATTTGGATGATGATCACACAATTTGCTATCATTCAAAATTTATTCGAAGTAAAGAATTTGCTCACACTCTCTCGACAATCGATTGGAAGACATCCATGTATTACCCATTACTAATTAGAATAAACAAAAAACAATTTCAGAAGAGAAACCAAAAATGGGATGAGACAAAACAATTTCGCTTTATTGAGTTAGTCTCTGTGCAGGGCATTCATGTCTCCAACAACAACCCAAAACCAAAACAATTTTGGTTTATTGAGTTAGTTTCTCAACATTTTCAGATATCTCTGACTTCAATAGCATGAGAATGTATGAACCATGCATTAAGCATTAGTGGTATGCACTAATTTGTAGCATAGTTATATATCATCATATAGTTTTTACAAAAGATAAACATTGACTAGAAAATATATATGTAGAATTGTATAATGGTCTAACTGAAAGCTAACAGAAGAATAGTCGAGTCTAATTTACTCTATCAAATAACATCCATACCTAAACTTCTTAAGTTACTAGCTACGCTATGTATGCTAGAATAAATACACTCATAAGCTGCATAGTGTACCTTTGATTGGTAGAAGGTGTTTTAGATATTGCTGCCTCCTTTTTCTACATCGAGAAACAAATGGAATAGTTGGTGAAATTTAACCCATAATGCCTAGTCTCCATTGCTAGCATTGCAACACAATAATTATTGTTGAGAATACTCAATAAATGTATGAACCAAGAAAAATGAAACCAAAAATGAACAATAGCGAACGTCAGAAGAGAAACCAAGTAATATGAAGATTAGAAAAATACCTATGGTGTCAAAATCGAACAGCTAACAACAAATTAATAGAATGAGGAAACGTCGTAGATCTAACAGAGGTGGAAGGAGAACGCCTTAGAAGTAGCGAAAATCGTAGCAGTGAGAACCCTAACGTGAAAAAGAACGAAAACAACAGAGAGTGAAATAACAAAACGCGCAGTATGTTATAATTTTAATGTTTACTAAAGGGGACCTTAGAGGGCGCTTGTGGAAAAAAAGCGCCCTCTAAAGGGGGCCTAAGAGGGCGCTTATGAAAGCGCTCTCTAAGGCTTTCCAAAAGCGCTTTATAAACTGGAAATGCACATGGACTTATAGAGCGCTTTTTTAAAAGCGCCCTCTAAGGGTAACCTTAGAGGGCGCTTTCTAAAAAGCGCCCTGTATTGTTGTCCCTCTATCTCCTCCTTATTTTTTCGCTTCACCTTAGAGGGTGCTTTATTACAAAAGCGCCCTCTAAAGTGCGTTGTCTATCCAGTTGTTCGCTCCTTATTTTTTCGCTTCACTTTAGAGTGCGCTTTTGTAATAAAGCGCCCTCTAAGGTGCGCTGTCTATTCCAGTTTTTGGCGTAGTGAGTTAAATAAATTAATAAATAATTAAAGGTGTTCTAAGTTAAAGGATAATTATTGTTTAAAAAGTGATACATTTATTAGTTTTCTTTATATGTAAACTACAAAATAACACTTAAAAAAGAATAGACTAAATGCATGTAATCTTTAGGAATTTCCTTGTGGATGAAGACATTCGATAAAAAAATGTACGTCTCTCAAAATTTAAAGAATTAATTACTTACTATAGGTCGTCAATCTAACCATATAAAATGTTTTCCATCAAATCCAACACAGATAGTTGAACTAACTTAAGATTCCAAATATGTTTCCAAAAAATGCTTAATGGTTCACCAAACTACCATCCTTCAAATCTCTCACACAATATCAAACCATATAGAAGTCTTTTGCTTCTCATAAGATTTCAAAGAAAATCCTTTCTATACTAATAATATACTCTTACAGTTCACCAAGATATTGTTGGCCTCAACAAAATCCTCCATCATTACTTTAATTTCTATT
Source organism: Lathyrus oleraceus (assembly GCF_024323335.1). Classification (NCBI taxonomy): domain Eukaryota; kingdom Viridiplantae; phylum Streptophyta; class Magnoliopsida; order Fabales; family Fabaceae; genus Lathyrus; species Lathyrus oleraceus. Next base: position 173,564,464 of record NC_066585.1, on the reverse strand, counting down.
GTGACAATGTGAAACACATGTTTAGAAGCTCACAGTCTATTACAAACAACTAGATAACCAAATTTATTTAAAATTCCCACTTTCTCAAACCGAACAACATTGCCACATTTACCTTCAATTCCAACATTACAACCTTTACATGGAAATCTTTCAACATTGCCATTTCCAACTAACATTTTCATCTTTTCTTAAACTTATTATGCCATCGCTTCCTATATTACCTACCAATATTCCATCTCTGAATATTCCACTATTTCCAACTGTCACTTCACTTTCCAACGTCCACACGTCAGTCCTAGCGACTTTTCCCTTCATTACATTTCTTTCCCCACCACATTCAACCGCTAACGCAAACGTTATTTCCACGCCACAAGTTTTTTTTCTTTTCATATTTCTACTAATTTTATTGATTAAATAGACACGATTCGATCGAGGTTACAATTTCCATACTTTTTATTTATTTTTATTTGACTATATAGCCAAGGTCAAGTCGACACTACATATTTATGACTAATTTATTCATTTAGTTATTCATTTACCAACATGTTTGCTGCAAATGTGAGCCGACGCTTATTCATTCAAAAATCTAATTGACACGAAAAATATTTCATTTTCCCCTTAACCACTATGTGTTTTTCAAATGTTTTTATTTTTCAATCATTTATTTATTTTAATTTTTGTGGTGGTCATGACCGAAACTACGGGAATGCTATGATTAGCCAACAATTCTAATCATAAAATATTTTAGACAAAGGAAAATATAGAAAGTTATACTAATCTCTCTCAAACTATATAACACCATCAATCCTGCCTTTCCTTCTCATCAAATCACAAACCATCTTCTCTCAATACAATCCTTCAAGTTATTATCAATGGCTTTCTCCAAATCTGTCATCCTAGCTTTACTCGTTGTTGCAACAATGTCAAATATCCACGTTGAAGCACGTCGTCTTCTTCAAAGACCTGATCTACCACAACCTAAGGTTATATCTTCACCAACACCATCTATGCAAGATTTACCAGACATGTCTGTAATTCCATCATTGCCAAAAGGAAGTCTTCCACCATTGCATACTTCCATTCCCTCTCTTCCTAAGCATGCCATGCCACCATTTCCTACCTTTCCTTCCACTGAGTCATCTCCGAATGATCCATTAGTGTCATCACCAGCTCCCAGTCATCCTGAATCATCCCAGTCATTTTTCTCCTTCCCATTTTTCTCCCGATCACATTCACTCCTCCCTAAACCCTCAGTCGAAAACCCCTAAAAATTGATTTACAAGTTGCATTATGTAATCAAATACATATATGCGGTATAATAAACACATTGCCTCATTTTTGTGATGAAATTGTATAAGGTTATAATGATAGTACTATTTTTATTGTATTAATTGTATGACTATCAAATATAGTATCCATTACACCAAAATATAAGAAAAGCGAACAATTACCGCTACCCCTTTTGGGATGATAATGTTTATGTATTTTTTTCAAGTTACTTGACTCTATTATTTTGTAATTTTATATTATATTAATAATGAGTTAAACATTTAGATAATACTTTGATGACTCCTTTTTTTTATTTAATTCTTAATATTGTAAGTTTTATTTTATTTTAGTATGTTTCATTTGATGTATTATTAATTTTGAAGTTATTTCTTCAACAATGGATTTCGTGAAGGACCAAATATCCATCCGTTTAAAAATGAAATTTTTAAATATTTTAATCAAATAAAAAGATCTTTATAGTGATACTTAAAGTAATTTAAATATAAGAACGGTTTTAAAATATGAAAACACGTCAAAGCAATTATAATTTATAGACGTTATTTCAAAAAACAAAGTTTAGGCATTAAACTAGTATATTTATTTTGAGTTTGATTTTGTTGAGAACTACAATTGTTATTATTTTTCACCGAGGTTAATCTCTTTATTTATTGTGATAATTTTTTTGTGAGTTAGTTGTCAAAAATGTTGTTTTTTTTAGTCTTCATTTTTGTTTCTATTTTTTAATTTTATTAATCAATAAATTTATTAAAGTATTGCAAATTATGATATGTAAATTTTTTGTGCATATTACTTATTTCTCTATCTATTTTTGTTTTTGTTTAATGGCTGAAATTTAATCATGCTTCCCTGCAATTATATATTCATGCTATTAATGAGGTTAATTTAATGGGACTCCCTCTGTTCCTTTTTATTAAGTGTCGCATTTATTTTTAAATAACTTTTTTAAATTTTAAAGTAGTATTAGTTACACTCTTCTCTAAATCATCTCTAACTATTTATTCCAAAGAAAACAAAAGTTAAATAAATTAATAAATAATTAAAGGTGTTCTAAGTTAAAGGATAATTATTGTTTAAAAAGTGATACATTTATTAGTTTTCTTTATATGTAAACTACAAAATAACACTTAAAAAAGAATAGACTAAATGCATGTAATCTTTAGGAATTTCCTTGTGGATGAAGACTTTCGATAAGAAAATGTAGGTCTCTCAAAATTTAAAGAATTAATTACTTACTATAGGTCATTGTTGGTGCAAAGGTAGAATAAAAGATGAATATTCTATTAAGAGAATGACGGCTACAAAAAGGATTAAAAGTTACAATGATTGACACCCTATTTATAAGCCTCTAACAAACTTAAATATGAATCAAATCTAATATTTAAATCTAATATCTAACAAACTTAAATATGAATCAAATCTAATATTTAAATCTAATATCTAACAAACTTAAATATGAAGTAAATCTAATAATTAAATCTAATACCATCCCTTAATTCATATTCCATCAAAACTTGTAACACCAATTCCATCCCTTAATCTGAGAAATTGATCAGTCTTGATAGCTTTCGTCAGAACATCTGCCAACTGCTTCTGAGTGCTGCAGTGTACAACTTCTAACACTCCCCTCTGAACTTGATGTCTCAGAAAATGATACTTGGTCTCAATGTGCTTGCTTCTCCCATGCAACACTGGGTTTCTGGCAAGATTGATTGCAGACTTGTTGTCAATCATCAGCTTCAGAGGTTTGTTTACTTTAATCTTCAGATCCTGCAATAGATTCAGAATCCACACAGCTTGGCATGCAGTAACAGCACCTGCAATATATTCAGCTTCACAAGTTGACAACGCCACAACAGGTTGCTTCTTGGAACACCAAGAAATGGGACCTCCCAGAAATTTGAATAAGTACCCAGACGTACTTCTTCTGTCAACTCTGTCTCCACACCAATCAGAATCTGAATAACTCAGAAGTTCTGACTCATCCTTTCTTCCAGAAGGAAATAATACTCCATACTTCAGAGTTCCCTTGATATACCTCAGAATCCTGACTGCAGCTTGGTAATGGGACCACTTAGGTTTACTCATGAACCTACTAACCATCCCAACTGAATAGCAAATATCAGGTCTGGTATTGCACAAATACCTCAGAGAACCAACCAACTGTTTGAAGGTTGTAGCATCCACATCCTTTCCATCAGAGTCAGAATCCAGTTTCTGATTTGTATCAGAAGGTGTGACAGCAATCTTACAATTCTCTAATTCAAATCTCTTCAGAAGTTCTAATTCATACTTGAGCTGATGCAAAATAATACCTTTCTCAGAGTATCTGAATTCCATCCCTAGAAAGTATGTCATTTTGCCTAAATCAGTCATTTCGAATTCATTCATCAGAACTTTCTTGAACTTAGCTATCTCCTGTTCAGAACTTCCAGTCAGCAGTATATCATCAACATATAAGCATACCAGAGTCATATTTCCTTCAGAAGTATGCTGAACATAGACACCGTACTCCATCTCACATTTCTGAAAGCCTTGCCTCTTGAAAAATGAATCAATCTTCAGATTCCAAGCTCTGGGCGCTTGTTTCAATCCATATAGAGCTTTGTATAATCTGTACACCATCCCTTCCTGATTCTTTTTCACAAATCCAGGAGGTTGTGACACGTAAACTTCTTCTTCTAATGGACCGTTCAGAAATGCAGATTTTACATCTAAATGCATCAGAGGCCAATTCCTGTTAGCAGCTATTGCAATCACCATTCTGATTGTTTCATGTCTTGCTACAGGTGCAAACACTTCAGAGTAATCCAGCCCAGGTTTCTGTAGAAATCCTCTGGCTACCAACCTTGCTTTATGTTTGCCAATTGAACCATCTGGCTTTAACTTCTGCTTGAAAACCCATCTGACGCTGATGGCTTTCTTGTCTTTTGGAAGTTCTGTCAGCTTCCAAGTCTTGTTCCTCTCTATAGCATCAAGTTCTTCTTTCATGGCCTTCAGCCAGAGCTTCTGCTTAAGAGCCTCTTCTGTACTTATGGGTTCAGAGTCTACTAACATGGCACACTGAATAACTTCTCCTTCAGAGTCTACTTCAGTGTCTTGCAGCATGTCAAATTCTGCATATCTTCTGGGGATGTTTCTGATTCTTTGTGGTCTCTGAACTTGTTCAGAGTCTTGAGCTTCAGAGTTTCTAGCTTCAGATGGTTGACTTCCTCCAGAGCTTTGACCATCTTCAGGGTCTGGCATATTCCCAGAGTCTGAATTGCCACCAGAATCTGGATTACCATCAGAGTCTGGGTCATCAGAATCTGGATCATCAGAGTCACCTTCATCTTCTGAGTCTTCTCCAGAGTCAGAATCACTATCAGAATCAGAATCAACGTCAGAGTTTACTCCAACCTCAGAAATTCTGAACTCTGACCTTTCTTCAGAGGTTCTAACATCAGAGTCAGATTGAGACTTATCCCAATTCCAAACTTCTGATTCCTTCACAATCACATCTCTGCTGAATTCAATTTTATTGGTTTCTGGACAATAGAGCTTATATGCACCTGTACTGTGGTACCCTATCAGAATCATCACTTTGCTTCTATCATCCAGCTTCTGTCTTCTGGCTTCTGGAACATGTTTATAGCAAACAGAACCAAACACCTTCAGATGACTAACACTTTGCTTATCTCCAGTCCACTTCTGTATTGGAACTATTTCCTTCAACTTCTTCGTAGGACATCGGTTGAGTACATACGTTGCGGTGGCAACAACTTCTCCCCAGAGCTTCTGAGGAAGCTTCTTCTCCTTTAGCATGCTTCTCACCATATCAAGCAAAATGCGGTTTCTTCTTTCAGCAAGACCATTGTGTTGAGGGGTATAAGGAGCAGTAACCTCATGCTCAATTCCATTCTCCTCACAGAACTTCTGGAACTCTTTGGAGTTATACTCACCTCCACCGTCAGTTCTAAGAATCTTCAACTTCTGACCACTCTGATTCTCAGCCTTCATTCTGAACTTCTTGAATTCATCAAACACCTCGTGTTTAAACTTAATAAGGGATACCCATGTCATTCTTGTGAATTCATCAACAAATAACACAAAGTATTTATTCCCTCCAATCGATGCTACTGGAAATGGACCACACACATCAGAATGTACAACTCCCAAGGCATGTTTTGCTCTTGGAGCAGTTTCTGACGCAAATGGCAATCGTGGTTGTTTTCCTTCCATGCAAACTTTGCATGATTTTTCAGGCTTCTTAATTGCAGGAATTCCATGTACCAACTTCTTTGAATTCAGATGTTTTAAGCTTCTGAAATTCAAATGACCAAATCTTCTGTGCCACAGCTCACTCTCCTTCTCAGCACTTGTTGCACTAAGACATTCTGAGTCTGCAGTTCTGACATTCACCTTGAATGTTCTATTCCTTCCCTGTTCTAACTCCATAATCAACTTCTGATTGCAGTCATACAACTTCAGAAGATTGTCTTTCATGGTAACTGAAAAACCTTTCTCAATTAATTGTCCCACACTCATCAGATTGCTTCTGATGCCAGGTACATACCACACGTTCTGAATCAATGCTGTTTTCCCATTGTTCAGAGTCACTCTGACATTTCCCATACCTTCTGCATTAAGATATTTGTCATCAGCACATCTGATCTTTGTCCTCTTTTCAGAGTCAAAGTCAACCAGCCATTTCTTGTTTCCAGTAAGATGATTTGAGCAGCCAGTGTCCATATACCACCAGTCTATCAGATCCATATTATCAGATTCAGAGGCCATCAATAGCACAGATTCGTCATCAGAACTTCTGGCTATATTTGCTTCTTCTGATTTTCTCTCCTTGTTTGACCAACAGTCTCTAGCAAAGTGACCAAACTTCTTACAACAGTAACATTGGATCTTCTTCTTGTCATACTTCTCTTTTCCCTTCTGAGCATTCTTTTGTCTATCAGAGGTTGAGCTTTCTGACTTCTGACCACCATCAGATCTTCTCCTGGCTTCTGACTGCTTCTGATACCTCCTATCAGAAGTTGCTTTCAGAGCCTGCTGCTCCACTTCCCTTTCAGAAGTTCTCTCAGTCAAACGCAACTCTTGCGCTTCTAGACTGCTCTGCAGCTCTTCAATTCTCATTGTGCTCAGATCCTTGGAATGTTCTATTGCTACCACAATGTAATCAAATTGAGAGGTAAGGGATCTCAATACCTTCTCCATGATTGTTTCTTCAGAAAGAGTTTCTCCACACGCTTTCATCTCATTAGTGATCAGAATCACTCTGGAGATGTATTCAGAAACTTTCTCATTATTCTTCATGTTGAGATTCTCATATTGCTTTCTCAAGGACTGAAGCTTCACCTTCTTCACTGATGCGTCACCACCATAACATCTAACCAGTGTGTCCCACGCAGCCTTTGCTGTCGTTGAATCTGCAATCTTCTCAAACACATTTACATCAACACATTGATGAATGAAGAACAATGCTTTCTGATCCTTCTTCCTTACTATCCTTCTGCGTGTTTTTCTGTTCATCCGTCGCATCTGCTGCTACCGGAACATAACCATCAGTGACAAGATCTAGAACATCTTGAGCACCGAACAGTACACGCATTTGGATCATCCAACGATTCCAGTTTTTACCGTCAAATACTGGAAGTTTGGTGTTCATGTTGCCGTTTCCGTTCATCTTTCTACCTTGCACAGTACACTCAGATTTCTCACACAGTGTTTCCCAACCCACAGAATTAAAATTCTGATCAGATTTTGTTCAAGATTCAACACGAATCTAAGAATCAAAATCAAACACACAAGACCTCACGTTCACTCGTGTTTCCCGTGTTTCCCAATGAATCCGAACCGGAGCTCTAGATACCAATTGTTGGTGCAAAGGTAGAATAAAAGATGAATATTCTATTAAGAGAATGACGGCTACAAAAAGGATTAAAAGTTACAATGATTGACACCCTATTTATAAGCCTCTAACAAACTTAAATATGAATCAAATCTAATAGTCATCAATCTAACCATATAAAATGTTTTCCATCAAATCCAACACAGATAGTTGAACTAACTTAAGATTCCAAATATGTTTCCAAAAAACGCTTAATGGTTCACCAAACTACCATCCTTCAAGTCTCTCACACAATACCAAACCATATAGAAGTCTTTTGCTTCTCATAAGATTTCAAAGAATATCCTTTCTATACTAATAATATACTCTTACAGTTCACCAAGTTATTGTTGGCCTCAACAAAATCCTCCATCATTACTTTAATTTCTGTTATGATAATGTGAAACACATGTTTAGAAGCTCACAATCTATTACAAACAACCAGATAACCAAATTTATTTAAAATTCCCACTTTCTCAAACCGAACAACATTGCCACATTTACCTTCAATTCCAACATTACAACCTTTACATGGAAATCTTTCAACATTGCCATTTCCAACTAACATTTTCATCTTTTCTTAAACTTATTATGCCATCGCTTCCTATATTACCTACCAATATTCCATCTCTGAATATTCGACTATTTCCAACTGTCACTTCACTTTCCAACGTCCACACGTCAGTCCTAGCGACTTTTCCCTTCATTACATTTCTTTCCCCACCACATTCAACCGCTAACGCAAACGTTATTTCCACACCACAAGTTTTGTTTTCATTTTTCTACTAATTTTATTGATTAAATAGAAACGATTCGATCGAGGTTACAATTTCCATACTTCTTATTTATTTTTATTTGACTATATAGCCAAGGTCAAGTCGACACTACATATTTATGACTAATTTATTCATTTAGTTATTCATTTACCAACATGTTTGCTGCAAATGTGAGCCGACGCTTATTCATTCAAAAATTTAATTGACACGAAAAATATTTCATTTTCGCCTTAACCACTATGTGTTTTTCAAATGTTTTTATTTTTCAATCATTTATTTATTTTAATTTTTGTGGTGGTCATGACCGAAACTACGGGAATGCTATGATTAGCCAACAATTCTAACCATAAAATATTTTAGACAAAGGAAAATATAGAAAGTTATACTAATCTCTCTCAAACTATATAACACCATCAATCCTGCCTTTCCTTCTCATCAAATCACAAACCATCTTCTCTCAATACAATCCTTCAAGTTATTATCAATGGCTTTCTCCAAATCTGTCATCCTAGCTTTACTCGTTGTTGCAACAATGTCAAATATCCACGTTGAAGCACGTCGTCTTCTTCAAAGACCTGATCTACCACAACCTAAGGTTATATCTTCACCAACACCATCTATGCAAGATTTACCAGACATGTCTGTAATTCCATCATTGCCAAAAGGAAGTCTTCCACCATTGCATACTTCCATTCCCTCTCTTCCTAAGCATGCCATGCCACCATTTCCTACCTTTCCTTCCACTGAGTCATCTCCGAATGATCCATTAGTGTCATCACCAGCTCCCAGTCATCCTGAATCATCCCAGTCATTTTTCTCCTTCCCATTTTTCTCCCGATCACATTCACTCCTCCCTAAACCCTCAGTCGAAAACCCCTAAAAATTGATTTACAAGTTGCATTATGTAATCAAATACATATATGCGGTATAATAAACACATTGCCTCATTTTTGTGATGAAATTGTATAAGGTTATAATGATAGTACTATTTTTATTGTATTAATTGTATGACTATCAAATATAGTATCCATTACACCAAAATATAAGAAAAGCGGACAATTACCGCTACCCCTTTTGGGATGATAAAGTTTATGTATTTTTTTCAAGTTACTTGACTCTATTATTTTGTAATTTTATATTATATTAATAATGAGTTAAACATTTAGATACTACTTTGATGACTCCTTTTATTTATTTAATTCTTAATATTGTAAGTTTTATTTTATTTTAGTATGTTTCATTTGATGTATTATTAATTTTGAAGTTATTTCTTCAACAATGGATTTCGTGAAGGACCAAATATCCATCCGTTTAAAAATGAAATTTTTAAATATTTTAATCAAATACAAAGATCTTTATAGTGATACTTAAAGTAATTTAAACATAAGAACGGTTTTAAAATATGAAAACACGTCAAAGCAATTATAATTTATAGACGTTATTTCGAAAAACAAAGTTTAGGCATATACTAGTATATTTATTTTGAGTTTGATTTTGTTGAGAACTACAATTGTTATTATTTTTCACCGAGGTTAATCTCTTTATTTATTGTGATAATTTTTTTGTGAGTTAGTTGTCAAAAATGTTGTTTTCTTGAGTCTTCATTTTTGTTTCTATTTTTTAATTTTATTAATCAATAAATTTATTAAAGTATTGCAAATTATGATATGTAAATTTTTTGTGCATATTACTTATTTCTCTATCTATTTTTTTTTGTTTAATGGCTGAAATTCAATCATGCTTCCCTGCAATTATATATTCATGCTATTAATAAGGTTAATTTAATGGGACTCCCTCTGTTCCTTTTTATTAAGTGTCACATTTATTTTTAAATAACTTTTTTAAATTTTAAAGTAGTATTAGTTACACTCTTCTCTAAATCATCTCTAACTATTTATTCCAAAGAAATCAAAAGTTAAATAAATTAATAAATAATTAAAGGTGTTCTAAGTTAAAGGATAATTATTGTTTAAAAAGTGATACATTTATTAGTTTTCGTTATATGTAAACTACAAAATAACACTTAAAAAAGAATAGACTAAATGCATGTAATCTTTAGGAATTTCCTTGTGGATGAAGACTTTCGATAAAAAAATGTAGGTCTCTCAAAATTTAAAGAATTAATTACTTACTATAGGTCGTCAATCTAACCATATAAAATGTTTTCCATCAAATCCAACACAGATAGTTGAACTAACTTAAGATTCCAAATATGTTTCCAAAAAACGCTTAATGGTTCACCAAACTACCATCCTTCAAATCTCTCACACAATATCAAACCATATAGAAGTCTTTTGCTTCTCATAAGATTTCAAAGAAAATCCTTTCAATACTTATAATATACTCTTACAGTTCATCAAGTTATTGTTGGCCTCAACAAAATCCTCCATCATTACTTTAATTTCTGTTGTGACAATGTGAAACACATGTTTAGAAACTCACAATCTATTACAAACAACCAGATAACCAAATTTATTTAAAATTCCCACTTTCTCAAACCGAACAACATTGCCACATTTACCTTCAATTCCAACATTACAACCTTTACATGGAAATCTTTCAACATTGCCATTTCCAACTAACATTTTCATTTTTTCTTAAACTTATTATGCCATCGCTTCCTATATTACCTACCAATATTCCATCTCTGAATATTCCACTATTTCCAACTGTCACTTCACTTTCCAACGTCCACACGTCAGTCCTAGCGACTTTTCCCTTCATTACATTTCTTTCCCCACCACATTCAACCGCTAACGCAAACGTTATTTCCACGCCACAAGTTTTTTTTTCTTTTCATTTTTCTACTAATTTTATTGATTAAATAGACACGATTCGATCGAGGTTACAATTTCCATACTTTTTATTTATTTTTATTTGACTATATAGCCAAGGTCAAGTCGACACTACATATTTATGACTAATTTATTCATTTAGTTATTCATTTACCAACATGTTTGCGGCAAATGTGAGTCGACGCTTATTCATTCAAAAATTTAATTGACACGAAAAATATGTCATTTTCGCCTTAACCACTATGTGTTTTTCAAATGTTTTTATTTTTCAATCATTTATTTATTTTAATTTTTGTGGTGGTCATGACCGAAACTACGGGAATGCTATGATTAGCCAACAATTCTAACCATAAAATATTTTAGACAAAGGAAAATATAGAAAGTTATACTAATCTCTCTCAAACTATATAACACCATCAATCCTGCCTTTCCTTCTCATCAAATCACAAACCATCTTCTCTCAATACAATCCTTCAAGTTATTATCAATGGCTTTCTCCAAATCTGTCATCCTAGCTTTACTCGTTGTTGCAACAATGTCAAATATCCACGTTGAAGCACGTCGTCTTCTTCAAAGACCTGATCTACCACAACCTAAGGTTATATCTTCACCAACACCATCTATGCAAGATTTACCAGACATGTCTGCAATTCCATCATTGCCAAAAGGAAGTCTTCCACCATTGCATACTTCCATTCCCTCTCTTCCTAAGCATGCCATGCCACCATTTCCTACCTTTCCTTCCACTGAGTCATCTCCGAATGATCCATTAGTGTCATCACCAGCTCCCAATCATCCTGAATCATCCCAGTCATTTTTCTCCTTCCCATTTTTCTCCCGATCACATTCACTCCTCCCTAAACCCTCAGTCGAAAACCCCTAAAAATTGATTTACAAGTTGCATTATGTAATCAAATACATATATGCGGTATAATAAACACATTGCCTCATTTTTGTGATGAAATTGTATAAGGTTATAATGATAGTACTATTTTTATTGTATTAATTATATGACAATCAAATATAGTATCCATTACACCAAAATATAAGTAAAGCGGACAATTACCGCTACCCCTTTTGGGATGATAACGTTTATGTATTTTTTTCAAGTTACTTGACTCTATTATTTTGTAATTTTATATTATATTAATAATGAGTTAAACATTTAGATACTACTTTGATGACTCCTTTTTTTTATTTAATTCTTAATATTGTAAGTTTTATTTTATTTTAGTATGTTTCATTTGATGTATTATTAATTTTGAAGTTATTTCTTCAACAATGGATTTCGTGAAGAACCAAATATCCATCCGTTTAAAAATGAAATTTTTAAATATTTTAATCAAATACAAAGATCTTTATAGTGATACTTAAAGTAATTTAAACATAAGAACAGTTTTAAAATATGAAAACACGTCAAAGCAATTATAATTTATAGACGTTATTTCAAAAAACAAAGTTTAGGCATATACTAGTACATTTATTTTGAGTTTGATTTTGTTGAGAACTACAATTGTTATTATTTTTCACCGAGGTTAATCTCTTTATTTATTGTGATAATTTTTTTGTGAGTTAGTTGTCAAAAATGTTGTTTTCTTGAGTCTTCATTTTTGTTTCTATTTTTTAATTTTATTAATCAATACATTTATTAAAGTATTGCAAATTATGATATGTAAATTTTTTGTGCATATTACTTATTTCTCTATCTATTTTTTTTTGTTTAATGGCTGAAATTCAATCATGCTTCCCTGCAATTATATATTCATGCTATTAATAAGGTTAATTTAATGGGACTCCCTCTGTTCCTTTTTATTAAGCGTCACATTTATTTTTAAATAACTTTTTTAAATTTTAAAGTAGTATTAGTTACACTCTTCTCTAAATCATCTCTAACTATTTATTCCAAAGAAAACAAAACTTAAATCAATTAATAAATAATTAAAGGTGTTCTAAGTTAAAGGATAATTATTGTTTAAAAAGTGATACATTTATTAGTTTTCTTTATATGTAAACTACAAAATAACACTTAAAAAAGAGTAGACTAAATGCATGTAATCTTTAGGAATTTCCTTGTGGATGAAGACATTCGATAAAAAAATGTACGTCTCTCAAAATTTAAAGAATTAATTACTTACTATAGGTCGTCAATCTAACCATATAAAATGTTTTCCATCAAATCCAACACAGATAGTTGAACTAACTTAAGATTCCAAATATGTTTCCAAAAAACGCTTAATGGTTCACCAAACTACCATCCTTCAAATCTCTCACACAATATCAAACCATATAGAAGTCTTTTGCTTCTCATAAGATTTCAAAGAAAATCCTTTCTATACTAGTAATATACTCTTACAGTTCACCAAGTTATTGTTGGCCTCAACAAAATTCTCCATCATTACTTTAATTTCTATTGTGACAATGTGAAACACATGTTTAGAAGCTCACAATCTATTACAAACAACCACATAACCAAATTTATTTAAAATTCCCATTTTCTCAAACCGAACAACATTGCCACATTTACCTTCAATTCCAACATTACAACCTTTACATGGAAATCTTTCAACATTGCCATTTCCAACTTACATTTTCATCTTTTCTTAAACTTTTTATGCCATCGCTTCCTATATTACCTACCAATATTCCATCTCTGAGTATTCCACTATTTCCAACTGTCACTTCACTTTCCAACGTCCACACGTCAGTCCTAGCGACTTTTCCCTTCATTACATTTCTTTCCCCACCACATTCAACCGCTAACGCAAACGTTATTTCCACGCCACAAGTTTTTTTTTCTTTTCATTTTTCTACTAATTTTATTGATTAAATAGACACGATTCGATTGAGGTTACAATTTCCATACTTTTTATTTATTTTTATTTGACTATATAGCCAAGGTCAAGTCGACACTACATATTTATGACTAATTTATTCATTTAGTTATTCATTTACCAACATGTTTGCGGCAAATGTGAGCCGACGCTTATTCATTCAAAAATTTAATTGACACGAAAAATATTTCATTTTCCCCTTAACCACTATGTGTTTTTCAAATGTTTTTATTTTTCAATCATTTATTTATTTTAATTTTTGTGGTGGTTATGACCGAAACTACGGGAATGCTATGATTAGCCAACAATTCTAATCATAAAATATTTTAGACAAAGGAAAATATAGAAAGTTATACTAATCTCTCTCAAACTATATAACACCATCAATCCTGCCTTTCCTTCTCATCAAATCACAAACCATCTTCTCTCAATACAATCCTTCAAGTTATTATCAATGGCTTTCTCCAAATCTGTCATCCTAGCTTTACTCGTTGTTGCAACAATGTCAAATATCCACGTTCCAGCACGTCGTCTTCTTCAAAGACCTGATCTACCACAACCTAAGGTTATATCTTCACCAACACCATCTATGCAAGATTTACCAGACATGTCTGTAATTCCATCATTGCCAAAAGGAAGTCTTCCACCATTGCATACTTCCATTCCCTCTCTTCCTAAGCATGCCATGCCACCATTTCCTACCTTTCCTTCCACTGAGTCATCTCCGAATGATCCATTAGTGTCATCACCAGCTCCTAGTCATCCTGAATCATCCCAGTCATTTTTCTCCTTCCCATTTTTCTCCCGATCACATTCACTCCTCCCTAAACCCTCAGTCGAAAACCCCTAAAAATTGATTTACAAGTTGCATTGTGTAATCAAATACATATATGCGGTATAATAAACACATTGCCTCATTTTTGTGATGAAATTGTATAAGGTTATAATGATAGTACTATTTTTATTGTATTAATTGTATCACTATCAAATATAGTATCCATTACACCTAAATATAAGTAAAGCGGACAATTACCGCTACCCCTTTTGGGATGATAAAGTTTATGTATTTTTTTCAAGTTACTTGACTCTATTATTTTGTAATTTTATATTATATTAATAATGAGTTAAACATTTAGATACTACTTTGATGACTCCTTTTTTTTATTTAATTCTTAATATTGTAAGTTTTATTTTATTTTAGTATGTTTCATTTGATGTATTATTAATTTTGAAGTTATTTCTTCTACAATGGATTTCGTGAAGAACCAAATATCCATCCGTTTAAAATTGAAATTTTTAAATATTTTAATCAAATACAAAGATCTTTATAGTGATACTTAAAGTAATTTAAACATAAGAACAGTTTTAAAATATGAAAACACATCAAAGCAATTATAATTTATAGACGTTATTTCAAAAAACAAAGTTTAGGCATATACTAGTACATTTATTTTGAGTTTGATTTTGTTGAGAACTACAATTGTTATTATTTTTCACCGAGGTTAATCTCTTTATTTATTGTGATAATTTTTTTGTGAGTTAGTTGCCAAAAATGTTGTTTTCTTGAGTCTTCATTTTTGTTTCTATTTTTTAATTTTATTAATCAATAAATTTATTAAAGTATTGCAAATTATGATATGTAAATTTTTTGTGCATATTACTTATTTCTCTATCTATTTTTTTTTGTTTAATGGCTGAAATTCAATCATGCTTCCTTGCAATTATATATTCATGCTATTAATAAGGTTAATTTAATGGGACTCCCTCTGTTCCTTTTTATTAAGCGTCACATTTATTTTTAAAAAACTTTTTTAAATTTTAAAGTAGTATTAGTTACACTCTTCTCTAAATCATCTCTAACTATTTATTCCAAAGAAAACAAAACTTAAATCAATTAATAAATAATTAAAGGTGTTCTAAGTTAAAGGATAATTATTGTTTAAAAAGTGATACATTTATTAGTTTTCTTTATATGTAAACTACAAAATAACACTTAAAAAAGAATAGACTAAATGCATGTAATCTTTAGGAATTTCCTTGTGGATGAAGACATTCGATAAAAAAATGTACGTCTCTCAAAATTTAAAGAATTAATTACTTACTATAGGTCGTCAATCTAACCATATAAAATGTTTTCCATCAAATCCAACACAGATAGTTGAACTAACTTAAGATTCCAAATATGTTTCCAAAAAACGCTTAATGGTTCACCAAACTACCATCCTTCAAATCTCTCACACAATATCAAACCATATAGAAGTCTTTTGCTTCTCATAAGATTTCAAAGAAAATCCTTTCTATACTAGTAATATACTCTTACAGTTCACCAAGTTATTGTTGGCCTCAACAAAATTCTCCATCATTACTTTAATTTCTATTGTGACAATGTGAAACACATGTTTAGAAGCTCACAATCTATTACAAACAACCACATAACCAAATTTATTTAAAATTCCCATTTTCTCAAACCGAACAACATTGCCACATTTACCTTCAATTCCAACATTACAACCTTTACATGGAAATCTTTCAACATTGCCATTTCCAACTTACATTTTCATCTTTTCTTAAACATTTTATGCCATCGCTTCCTATATTACCTACCAATATTCCATCTCTGAGTATTCCACTATTTCCAACTGTCACTTCACTTTCCAACGTCCACACGTCAGTCCTAGCGACTTTTCCCTTCATTACATTTCTTTCCCCACCACATTCAACCGCTAACGCAAACGTTATTTCCACGCCACAAGTTTTTTTTTCTTTTCATTTTTCTACTAATTTTATTGATTAAATAGACACGATTCGATGGAGGTTACAATTTCCATACTTTTTATTTATTTTTATTTGACTATATAGCCAAGGTCAAGTCGACACTACATATTTATGACTAATTTATTCATTTAGTTATTCATTTACCAACATGTTTGCGCCAAATGTGAGCCGACGCTTATTCATTCAAAAATTTAATTGACACGAAAAATATTTCATTTTCCCCTTAACCACTATGTGTTTTTCAAATGTTTTTATTTTTCAATCATTTATTTATTTTAATTTTTGTGGTGGTTATGACCGAAACTACGGGAATGCTATGATTAGCCAACAATTCTAATCATAAAATATTTTAGACAAAGGAAAATATAGAAAGTTATACTAATCTCTCTCAAACTATATAACACCATCAATCCTGCCTTTCCTTCTCATCAAATCACAAACCATCTTCTCTCAATACAATCCTTCAAGTTTTTATCAATGGCTTTCTCCAAATCTGTCATCCTAGCTTTACTCGTTGTTGCAACAATGTCAAATATCCACGTTGAAGCACGTCGTCTTCTTCAAAGACCTGATCTACCACAACCTAAGGTTATATCTTCACCAACACCATCTATGCAAGATTTACCAGACATGTCTGTAATTCCATCATTGCCAAAAGGAAGTCTTCCGCCATTGCATACTTCCATTCCCTCTCTTCCTAAGCATGCCATGCCACCATTTCCTACCTTTCCTTCCACTGAGTCATCTCCGAATGATCCATTAGTGTCATCACCAGCTCCTAGTCATCCTGAATCATCCCAGTCATTTTTCTCCTTCCCATTTTTCTCCCGATCACATTCACTCCTCCCTAAACCCTCAGTCGAAAACCCCTAAAAATTGATTTACAAGTTGCATTATGTAATCAAATACATTAATGCGGTATAATAAACACATTGCCTCATTTTTGTGATGAAATTGTATAAGGTTATAATGATAGTACTATTTTTATTGTATTA
Source organism: Lathyrus oleraceus (assembly GCF_024323335.1). Classification (NCBI taxonomy): domain Eukaryota; kingdom Viridiplantae; phylum Streptophyta; class Magnoliopsida; order Fabales; family Fabaceae; genus Lathyrus; species Lathyrus oleraceus. The sequence goes on along the minus strand of NC_066585.1, from coordinate 173,547,124 downwards.
ATTGTATCACTATCAAATATAGTATCCATTACACCAAAATATAAGTAAAGCGGACAATTACCGCTACCCCTTTTGGGATGATAAAGTTTATGTATTTTTTTCAAGTTACTTGACTCTATTATTTTGTAATTTTATATTATATTAATAATGAGTTAAACATTTAGATACTACTTTGATGACTCCTTTTTTTTTATTAAATTCTTAATATTGTAAGTTTTATTTTATTTTAGTATGTTTCATTTGATGTATTATTAATTTTGAAGTTATTTCTTCAACAATGGATTTCGTGAAGGACCAAATATCCATCCGTTTAAAAATGAAATTTTTAAATATTTTAATCAAATACAAAGATCTTTATAGTGATACTTAAAGTAATTTAAACATAAGAAACGGTTTTAAAATATGAAAACACGTCAAAGCAATTAAAATTTATAGACGTTATTTCAAAACACAAAGTTTAGGCATATACTAGTATATTTATTTTGAGTTTGATTTTGTTGAGAACTACAATTGTTATTATTTTTCACCGAGGTTAATCTCTTTATTTATTGTGATAATTTTTTTGTGAGTTAGTTGTCAAAAATGTTGTTTTCTTGAGTCTTCATTTTTGTTTCTATTTTTTAATTTTATTAATCAATAAATTTGTTAAAGTATTGCAAATTATGATATGTAAATTTTTTGTGCATATTACTTATTTCTCTATCTATTTTTTTTTTGTTTAATGGCTGAAATTCAATCATGCTTCCCTGCAATTATATATTCATGCTATTAATAAGGTTAATTTAATGGGACTCCCTCTGTTCCTTTTTATTAAGCGTCACATTTATTTTTAAATAACTTTTTTAAATTTTAAAGTAGTATTAGTTACACTCTTCTCTAAATCATCTCTAACTATTTATTCCAAAGAAAACAAAACTTAAATCAATTAATAAATAATTAAAGGTGTTCTAAGTTAAAGGATAATTATTGTTTAAAAAGTGATACATTTATTAGTTTTCTTTATATGTAAACTACAAAATAACACTTAAAAAAGAATAGACTAAATGCATGTAATCTTTAGGAATTTCCTTGTGGATGAAGACATTCGATAAAAAAATGTACGTCTCTCAAAATTTAAAGAATTAATTACTTACTATAGGTCGTCAATCTAACCATATAAAATGTTTTCCATCAAATCCAACACAGATAGTTGAACTAACTTAAGATTCCAAATATGTTTCCAAAAAATGCTTAATGGTTCACCAAACTACCATCCTTCAAATCTCTCACACAATATCAAACCATATAGAAGTCTTTTGCTTCTCATAAGATTTCAAAGAAAATCCTTTCTATACTAGTAATATACTCTTACAGTTCACCAAGTTATTGTTGGCCTCAACAAAATTCTCCATCATTACTTTAATTTCTATTGTGACTATGTGAAACACGTGTTTAGAAGCTCACAATCTATTACAAACAACCACATAACCAAATTTATTTAAAATTCCCATTTTCTCAAACCGAACAACATTGCCACATTTACCTTCAATTCCAACATTACAACCTTTACATGGAAATCTTTCAACATTGCCATTTCCAACTTACATTTTCATCTTTTCTTAAACTTTTTATGCCATCGCTTCCTATATTACCTACCAATATTCCATCTCTGAATATTCCACTATTTCCAACTGTCACTTCACTTTCCAACGTCCACACGTCAGTCCTAGCGACTTTTCCCTTCATTACATTTCTTTCCCCACCACATTCAACCGCTAACGCAAACGTTATTTCCACGCCACAAGTTTTTTTTTTTCTTTTCATTTTTCTACTAATTTTATTGATTAAATAGACACGATTCGATTGAGGTTACAATTTCCATACTTTTTATTTATTTTTATTTGACTATATAGCCAAGGTCAAGTCGACACTACATATTTATGACTAATTTATTCATTTAGTTATTCATTTACCAACATGTTTGCGGCAAATGTGAGCCGACGCTTATTCATTCAAAAATTTAATTGACACGAAAAATATTTCATTTTCCCCTTAACCACTATGTGTTTTTCAAATGTTTTTATTTTTCAATCATTTATTTATTTTAATTTTTGTGGTGGTTATGACCGAAACTACGGGAATGCTATGATTAGCCAACAATTCTAATTATAAAATATTTTAGACAAAGGAAAATATAGAAAGTTATACTAATCTCTCTCAAACTATATAACACCATCAATCCTGCCTTTCCTTCTCATCAAATCACAAACCATCTTCTCTCAATACAATCCTTCAAGTTATTATCAATGGCTTTCTCCAAATCTGTCATCCTAGCTTTACTCGTTGTTGCAACAATGTCAAATATCCACGTTGAAGCACGTCGTCTTCTTCAAAGACCTGATCTACCACAACCTAAGGTTATATCTTCACCAACACCATCTATGCAAGATTTACCAGACATGTCTGTAATTCCATCATTGCCAAAAGGAAGTCTTCCACCATTGCATACTTCCATTCCCTCTCTTCCTAAGCATGCCATGCCACCATTTCCTACCTTTCCTTCCACTGAGTCATCTCCGAATGATCCATTAGTGTCATCACCAGCTCCTAGTCATCCTGAATCATCCCAGTCATTTTTCTCCTTCCCATTTTTCTCCCGATCACATTCACTCCTCCCTAAACCCTCAGTCGAAAACCCCTAAAAATTGATTTACAAGTTGCATTATGTAATCAAATACATATATGCGGTATAATAAACACATTGCCTCATTTTTGTGATGAAATTGTATAAGGTTATAATGATAGTACTATTTTTATTGTATTAATTGTATCACTATCAAATATAGTATCCATTACACCAAAATATAAGTAAAGCGGACAATTACCGCTACCCCTTTTGGGATGATAAAGTTTATGTATTTTTTTCAAGTTACTTGACTCTGTTATTTTGTAATTTTATATTATATTAATAATGAGTTAAACATTTAGATACTACTTTGATGACTCCTTTTTTTTTTATTAAATTCTTAATATTGTAAGTTTTATTTTATTTTAGTATGTTTCATTTGATGTATTATTAATTTTGAAGTTATTTCTTCAACAATGGATTTCGTGAAGGACCAAATATCCATCCGTTTAAAAATTAAATTTTTAAATATTTTAATCAAATACAAAGATCTTTATAGTGATACTTAAAGTAATTTAAACATAAGAAACTGTTTTAAAATATGAAAACACGTCAAAGCAATTAAAATTTATAGACGTTATTTCAAAAAACAAAGTTTAGGCATATACTAGTATATTTATTTTGAGTTTGATTTTGTTGAGAACTACAATTGTTATTATTTTTCACCGAGGTTAATCTCTTTATTTATTGTGATAATTTTTTTGTGATTTAGTTGTCAAAAATGTTGTTTTCTTGAGTCTTCATTTTTGTTTCTATTTTTTAATTTTATTAATCAATAAATTTATTAAAGTATTGCAAATTATGATATGTAAATTTTTTGTGCATATTACTTATTTCTCTATCTATTTTTTTTTTGTTTAATGGCTGAAATTCAATCATGCTTCCCTGCAATTATATATTCATGCTATTAATAAGGTTAATTTAATGGGACTCCCTCTGTTCCTTTTTATTAAGTGTCACATTTATTTTTAAATAACTTTTTTAAATTTTAAAGTAGTATTCGTTACACTCTTCTCTAAATCATCTCTAACTATTTATTCCAAAGAAAACAAAAGTTAAATAAATTAATAAATAATTAAAGGTGTTCTAAGTTAAAGGATAATTATTGTTTAAAACGTGATACATTTATTAGTTTTCTTTATATGTAAACTACAAAATAACACTTAAAAAAGAATAGACTAAATGCATGTAATCTTTAGGAATTTCCTTGTGGATGAAGACTTTCGATAAAAAAAATGTAGGTCTCTCAAAATTTAAAGAATTAATTACTTACTATAGGTCGTCAATCTAACCATATAAAATGTTTTCCATCAAATCCAACACAGATAGTTGAACTAACTTAAGATTCCAAATATGTTTCCAAAAAACTCTTAATGGTTCACCAAACTACCATCCTTCAAATCTCTCACATAATATAAAACCATGTAGAATTCTTTTGCTACTCATAAGATATCAAAGAAAATTCTTTCTATACTAATAATATACTCTTACAGTTCACCAAGTTGTTGTTGGCCTCAACTAAATCCTCCATCATTACTTTAATTTCTGCTGTGACAATGTGAAACACATGTTTAGAAGCTCACAATCTATTACAAACAACCACATAACCAAATTTATTTAAAATTCCCACTTTCTCAAACCGAACAACATTGCCACATTTACCTTCAATTCCAACATTACAACCTTTACATGGAAATCTTTCAACATTGCCATTTCCAACTTACATTTTCATCTTTTCTTAAACTTTTTATGCCATCGCTTCCTATATTACCTACCAATATTCCATCTCTGAATATTCCACTATTTCCAACTGTCACTTCACTTTCCAACGTCCACACGTCAGTCCTAGCGACTTTTCCCTTCATTACATTTCTTTCCCCACCACATTCAACCGCTAACGCAAACGTTATTTCCACGCCACAAGTTTTTTTTTTCTTTTCATTTTTCTACTAATTTTATTGATTAAATAGACACGATTCGATCGAGGTTACAATTTCCATACTTTTTATTTATTTTTATTTGACTATATAGCCAAGGTCAAGTCGACACTACATATTTATGACTAATTTATTCATTTAGTTATTCATTTACCAACATGTTTGCGGCAAATGTGAGTCGACGCTTATTCATTCAAAAATTTAATTGACACGAAAAATATTTCATTTTCCCCTTAACCACTATGTGTTTTTCAAATGTTTTTATTTTTCAATCATTTATTTATTTTAATTTTTGTGGTGGTTATGACCGAAACTACGGGAATGCTATGATTAGCCAACAATTCTAATCATAAAATATTTTAGACAAAGGAAAATATAGAAAGTTATACTAATCTCTCTCAAACTATATAACACCATCAATCCTGCCTTTCCTTCTCATCAAATCACAAACCATCTTCTCTCAATACAATCCTTCAAGTTATTATCAATGGCTTTCTCCAAATCTGTCATCCTAGCTTTACTCGTTGTTGCAACAATGTCAAATATCCACGTTGAAGCACGTCGTCTTCTTCAAAGACCTGATCTACCACAACCTAAGGTTATATCTTCACCAACACCATCTATGCAAGATTTACCAGACATGTCTGTAATTCCATCATTGCCAAAAGGAAGTCTTCCACCATTGCATACTTCCATTCCCTCTCTTCCTAAGCATGCCATGCCACCATTTCCTACCTTTCCTTCCACTGAGTCATCTCCGAATGATCCATTAGTGTCATCACCAGCTCCTAGTCATCCTGAATCATCCCAGTCATTTTTCTCCTTCCCATTTTTCTCCCGATCACATTCACTCCTCCCTAAACCCTCAGTCGAAAACCCCTAAAAATTGATTTGCAAGTTGCATTATGTAATCAAATACATATATGCGGTATAATAAACACATTGCCTCATTTTTGTGATGAAATTGTATAAGGTTATAATGATAGTACTATTTTTATTGTATTAATTGTATCACTATCAAATATAGTATCCATTACACCAAAATATAAGTAAAGCGGACAATTACCGCTACCCCTTTTGGGATGATAAAGTTTATGTATTTTTTTCAAGTTATTTGACTCTGTTATTTTGTAATTTTATATTATATTAATAATGAGTTAAACATTTAGATACTACTTTGATGACTCCTTTTTTTTTATTAAATTCTTAATATTGTAAGTTTTATTTTATTTTAGTATGTTTCATTTGATGTATTATGAATTTTGAAGTTATTTCTTCAACAATGGATTTCGTGAAGGACCAAATATCCATCCGTTTAAAAATGAAATTTTTAAATATTTTAATCAAATACAAAGATCTTTATAGTGATACTTAAAGTAATTTAAACATAAGAAACTGTTTTAAAATATGAAAACACGTCAAAGCAATTAAAATTTATAGACGTTATTTCAAAAAACAAAGTTTAGGCATATACTAGTATATTTATTTTGAGTTTGATTTTGTTGAGAACTACAATTGTTATTATTTTTCACCGAGGTTAATCTCTTTATTTATTGTGATAATTTTTTTGTGAGTTAGTTGTCAAAAATGTTGTTTTCTTGAGTCTTCATTTTTGTTTCTATTTTTTAATTTTATTAATCAATAAATTTATTAAAGTATTGCAAATTATGATATGTAAATTTTTTGTGCATATTACTTATTTCTCTATCTATTTTTTTTTTGTTTAATGGCTGAAATTCAATCATGCTTCCCTGCAATTATATATTCATTCTATTAATAAGGTTAATTTAATGGGACTCCCTCTGTTCCTTTTTATTAAGTGTCACATTTATTTTTAAATAACTTTTTTAAATTTTAAAGTAGTATTCGTTACACTCTTCTCTAAATCATCTCTAACTATTTATTCCAAAGAAAACAAAAGTTAAATAAATTAATAAATAATTAAAGGTGTTCTAAGTTAAAGGATAATTATTGTTTAAAACGTGATACATTTATTAGTTTTCTTTATATGTAAACTACAAAATAACACTTAAAAAAGAATAGACTAAATGCATGTAATCTTTAGGAATTTCCTTGTGGATGAAGACTTTCGATAAAAAAAATGTAGGTCTCTCAAAATTTAAAGAATTAATTACTTACTATAGGTCGTCAATCTAACCATATAAAATGTTTTCCATCAAATCCAACACAGATAGTTGAACTAACTTAAGATTCCAAATATGTTTCCAAAAAACTCTTAATGGTTCACCAAACTACCATCCTTCAAATCTCTCACATAATATAAAACCATGTAGAATTCTTTTGCTACTCATAAGATATCAAAGAAAATTCTTTCTATACTAATAATATACTCTTACAGTTCACCAAGTTGTTGTTGGCCTCAACTAAATCCTCCATCATTACTTTAATTTCTGCTGTGACAATGTGAAACACATGTTTAGAAGCTCACAATCTATTACAAACAACCACATAACCAAATTTATTTAAAATTCCCACTTTCTCAAACCGAACAACATTGCCACATTTACCTTCAATTCCAACATTACAACCTTTACATGGAAATCTTTCAACATAGCCATTTCCAACTAACATTTTCATCTTTTCTTAAACTTTTTATGCCACCACTTTCTATATTACCTACCAATATTTCATCTCTGAATATTCCTCTGTTTCCAACTGTCACTCCACTTTCCAACGTTCACACCTCAATCCCAACGACTTTTCCCTTCATTCCATTTCTTTCCCCACCATATTCAACCCCTAACGCAAACGTTATTTCCACACAACAATTTTGTTTTTTGTTTTCATTTTTCTACTAATTTTATTGATTAATTAGACACGGTTCGACCGAGGTTAACTATTTCCACATTTTTTATTTATTTTTATTTGACTATGTAGCCAAAGTCAAGTTGACACTACATACTTATGACTTATTTATTAATTTAATTGTTCATTTACCAACATGTTTGAGGAGAATGTAATTCAACGCTTATTCATTCAAAAATTTAATTAATGCGAAAAATATTTCATTTTCCCCTTTGCCACTATGTGTTTTTCAAATGTTTTTATTTTTCAATAATTTTTTATTTTAATTTTTTTGGTGGTCATGACCGATGCTACGTATTTATTAATTGTTTTTTTACTTATTTTAATGTTAACGCTACATATTTATTAATTTATTTAGTTGTGTCGGTCTAGACCAAGTGTATGAACTTCCCACTGTCTTGTAAAAAATAGAAAATTAAACATTTTGGTTTGAGAAATGATCAATCTCATGACCTTCACTTGAACTAATCCTTTGGATAAAGTTTATGTATTTTAATTTTTTTTAAGTTACTTGACTCTATTGTTTTGTAATTTTATATTATATTAATAATAAGTTAAACATTTAGATACTACTTTGATGACTCCTTTTTTTTGGGTTTAATTCTTAATATTGTAATTTTTATTTTATTATGTTTCATGTGATGTATTTTTAATTTTGAAGTTATTTCTTCAACAATGGATTTCGTGAAGGATCAAATATCCATCCTTTCAAAAAAGAAAGCATATGAGCAAAACATTAAGATGTTAATGATTGCATGCTAATAATTGTTAGTTAGTAGGATTGTACGCGATCAACTATGAGCTGACTGAGTGTCATGCATGACTAAGTTCCGAATGATTGCATGTATGTCTAATGAATCCTATAGCATTATTTTGTGTGGCAGTTGTGATGAATGCTACTGATTTTTCATTACTGAGCTTATCTCTGATATTTGGAAGACTGATGATGATTCTTTGTTATGATCTATCTCTCTTGTTCTGGTCTAAATAAGTGTTATGTCTTGAAGAGTTGTTTTGCCATAATTTTCCAAAGGGGGCTTGTTATTCCTTACGGATTGGTTTCATTTTGCAAAACAATAACATGGACAAATGTTCAAAGTGCTCAAGATTAATCTATTTTTATTAAGCTGCATGGAGAAATAACATGAGGTACGACATCTGGGCCTTGTGCTACAAGTCAATGTTGCTAAGTTTTTGAAGACTTTTTGGTGAAAGATTGCATCGTATTTTATTGCAATTTGGTTTAACAATATGATTATTTGATTTATTTGACAGGTGGATGAAGATTGATTCAAATTTAAATATTTAAATTTGTATTTAAATTGAAATAAACTATATCTTGTTAGAGATATTTATGGAACAAATTATATCTAACAAATTATATATAACACATTCTGCATCAATTCCAGACGAAATCAAATCTCAAATCCATGAAGAAAAGCCTAGAATTATTATGCTATATAAGAATATAAAAACCTACATTAAATTCTAAATATTCACATTGAAGATTTTAAAGTTCTAGGGTTTACAAGATTCATTGTTAGTATATATACTATAGCGGTAGATTCATCATCATCAAGCTATAGATAAGCTTAACGTCAATAAAACCAGGGTCGCCACCACATTTTTATTATTTCCAAAGGAAAAGGAAAAAGTACGAACAAAACCCAAAGATAAGAAATTTTCAAATCAAAACTAATAAAATGCCAAAGATTACAGGTAAGGGGGTTGGATACACAAAGGGAATGTGTTAGCATCCAAAGTGTTCTAGGTACTCCTAGGGAGCCTTTTTTATGTGTGCATATGTTTTTGGTATAAGTGATGTTTGATAAAAATAGAGTGTGGGAATGAGAAAAGAATTCCTTGATTATATTTTTGTGTTTGACAAGACTTTTAGTCTTGTGCCTACGTATCTGTAGTGGGGTATTCGTTACCTTTAAATTGATTGACTAAATCAAAAGTAAATCATACAATTCGAGTCGCCACCGCACTTCTATTTATCCAATATAAAGGTAAGAAAGCGAACAAAAACAAAGAAGTTTTATTAAATCAAAAACTAATAAAAATGTAAGAGATCTGGGTAAGGGGGTTGGTTATGCAATGGGAATGTTTTAAGCACCCAAATCATCCTTTGTACTCTAAAGGAGCCCTTTCTGCAAAGTGTATTGTAGATTGGTATTTGTGAAACATATTTGTGCAAACATGATTGGGGAGATGAGAAAAGAATATACAAATTATTTACAATTTTGTATGAATGGATAAATCCATTGCCTATGTACCATCACAAAGGTAGGATCAAAACCTCGTAGTTCGGGGTAAAAATCTCAAAAAATTGGTGAATTGATTTGATCAAAAGCCTTAAGGTCTTTTGTTATCAAAGGGAGAAAACTCGACCTAAACCAACAATCCACCATGTGAGGATAGCTTCAACATACTAGTGAGGGATCCACCCTATAGTAAGTATGGAAGACTTATAGTCCAATCACTAAGGATAAGGTGAGGTTTACATCAACCATTACGATAACTCAAACCTATGGCTAATGTTTATGAAAAGGTTTTAACAAAGTTGGTCATTGGAACCACAAAAATCATTTGAAGTGAGTTGTATTTAAAAGTTAGAAGTATTCACAAAATGAAGTCAAAGTTGACTTAAGATTCAATTCAAAATAAGTATTAATGAAAAGAGTTGGAAAAATCAAAGGCATATGGCCTAGGTTTCTAGTTTTGAAAACAATGTCAATGTTTGCACAAAATGAGTTTGGCTTGGGTTAGAGTGGAGAGAAGAAGAGAAGGGCTAGTCCTAAACATGCAAAGATGAGAGAAGAGATAAAAACCCTTGGAGTTCCTTTCTTGAGATCATAAAGATTATTCAAGATGCTCCTTTCCTTTGGACTTAGCAAGCAACAAGCAATCAAAACAATTAAACATTCAAGCTCCTAGGATCTCCAATTGGCTTGTCTCTCTTAACTTGGATGCTCATGACAATGGTCCTTCTAACTATCTCAAGTTTGGAATCCCTATCACACAATAATAAACAATCAAAAAGTTCACAATGCAATAAGAGGAATGGACAAAGAGAGTTTAGATTAGGGGTCCTTTCAAGTCAACTTCAAGATTAAGCATTCAAAAGGCATGAGGCCTAGTTGCTCTTCAACAAATTTAGCATTATAAAGGCATGAGGCCTAGTTGCTCTTGAAACTCCATTAACCATAGGTAAAGTCCTAATTCTAAGTCCTTTCTCCTTTTTGCATTGGGTTCACACCAACAGGGACAAAACAACCACAAGGCAATAATATATTTACACAATAATGTGCTCAAGTGAGTAAAAGGAAAATAGCATAAACATAAACATGAGCTCAAATGAGCAAAGGGAAAAGGCAATATGAATAAATGAGCAAGAAATTAAATTGCATTAAAGTAAATTTCAAGAATTAAATGCTTGAATTAAAAGTTAGTAATTAGTAGTTAGTGCTAGTGTGCCATAAGGCAATTTAGCGCTATGTTAGGAAATCGTAAGTGGACTAATGTAGTAGTCACACCTATCTGAGGCTGGTCAATAAAATTATAGGTAAATGAACACAAGTTAGAGATCATGACTAGTAAGCCAAGCTCCTACAACTTGCCATGCCAAAAGAAAATAAGAATGACCTTGTATGGATTTTAGGTTTTTTGCTTGACCAAGAAGCAACATATCTGGGACACAAAGCAATTCAATTGATCTTTGATCAAGTTGAATTTGATTTGGATCAAAGAAGGTTAAGCCTCTCATATGTCAAGGCTAACCACAAATCATTAACTCATTGGTCAAAATAAAAAGAAAAAGACGAAGAAGAAAATGAAATGGACAAAATGAGAATCCAAATGACATAATCAAAACACAATGACCAAATGTGAATGAAATCAACATCAATCAATGGTAAACAGAAGTGAAATGAAGATTAGAAGTCAAGAAAGGTCAAACATATTTTTGGTATTTTTTGGAATTAAAATAATACATAAATGAAAATTCAAAACAGTTGATATGTAAACCTTTCAAGTGCATCTTTGATGAGCACGATCCAACCAAACTCTTGCTTGCAGCTTGTTCTTGAGGTATGGTATGAGTGCAAGGCTAAGGAATAAGTGTTAAAGATCAACTGATTTTGTTGAAATTCAAACTTGAAAAGAGAAATGAAAATTCAAAATTCCTCTAGTGTGGTTGGGATTCAATTTCTGCAGAGCTTCAGGTTTATTCAAGGATGAGAAATGAATGAAGCATAACATGTATTTATAGCTGCAGCTGCAAGCAAAGTGTGACAAACTCGTGTGCATGACGCCTTGGGTCCTCCATGCATGGGCCTATACAGGCGCATGTGAGGCCCAAAAGCTGATGGTTTTGAAAGCTGATAGCATAATGAAATGATTTGGACGTGTGGTTTGTATTGCAATTGCTTGTGTATGAAGTTTCATCATGAGTTCCATAATTGATCACAAATGTTCCCCTCTTCAAAAGTCACTCTTAGAAAATACAAACATAGGCATGTGAGTAATGGTTGGAAAGGAATTGACATAAGGAACAAAAGCTATGTTGGACAAAAATCCATTTGGAGTTTGGAAATTTATGAAAACTGGTCATGAAGTTTGATGTACAAAACATGTGTTTGAAAACTTTTCCAAAACTCACCAACTTCAAGCCCTTATATTTCAATGATGCAAGCCTCTAATAGAAATACCTCCTACTTCAAAGTTGTAGATCTTTTCAAGATCATAAATTTGGACTTATATTTTGCATTATTTGGATTTTTTATGAGAAAGTTATGCGCACTTAAAGTTGGACTTTTTCAAGATTCAATGGTTTTGGTCAAAAGTGACCTATAATGTTTTGTATTATCACATGTGTTTGTTTTAGGATTATGAAATTTTGTCCAACATAACATATGAATTAGACATCTTAAGCTTTTTAATTCACTTGGTATCACCTCAAAATCATAAAAAATGAAGGAGTTAGGTCCTTGGAAAGTTGATCAAAAATTAGGGTTTCAGTCAAAATGACCTATACTGTTTTGAAATGAATGATGACCTTACAAGTTTAAAATGGATTTTTTATGAACATGAAAGTTGTTCATATGGTTTTTAATAACATTTTTTCTCTTGGGGTAATATTCATTTGACAAACACATCAAAAGTTAGGTCTCAGTGGATTTCAATTTGGTCAGATGATTTGACTGGTCAACTTCTCAAGTCCAAACTTCAAATCTTGATGAATGAATGATTGAGGATATTCACATAAGCTCATATATGCATAAAATAATGAATGAAATAACTTCCCTTGATTTAATTTGATCATAGATTGAGGTTGCTTCATGAGCAAGGCACAATCAATGCACAGTTGAATTAGGGTTTCCTTGGGAAGCAATCCTCAAGCCCTTTGGTTTATCTTGATCAAATTGAAAAATTAAGATACTTGGGAGACATATATGATGATTGAGAGCTTTGGGAACCATTGTCATGCTTGCTTTCATCTTCATCTGGCCATTTCATTGAGCATAGGAGCCTCCTAGGAGCAAAGGATCACATGACTGCTTAAGCTTCAAAACAAAAGAGGTTAGTGACATATTTTTGTGCTTTTGGTTCGTTAAAAAATAAGAAAAGAAATAATATACAATTCAAGCATGCTTGGCGGTCTCAAACCAACTCACACAAGTCCCACCCTAGGGTAAGGAACCAAGATACTATGATCCTTGAGGCTAATGCAATGAGCAATGATATGATGCCATGAGGGATATTAGGGTCAAAATTAGGGTCTTATAGATGCCCCTATTTAAGGTCATTCTAGCCGGAGTAATGAAAGTTAAAATCTTCTTCTCGACGAGGTAGAATGGGCTTAAATAATAACAAAGAGACGAATTGTGGTCCCTAAGAGACCTCATGATGTAAATGTATGCATGAAAAAGTTAATACTCTATGGGGAAATATGGCCAAAAAGAAAAAGAAAATCAAAGAGACTGAAATTCCATAGGAGTAATACGCTCATTAGGGAGACAGAGACTCTGGGGGAAAATAGGGTAAAAATGCGTAAGCAGATCATGACTTGAAAACTTACTGGGAGACACGAAGGGATTCCACGAAAATAAATCGATGGAAATAGTCGAGTTGACGCCAAGATGTATGTATTGGGGAATATGCCAATACAGCAAAACTATCCATAAAGGATACTTCGAATAAAAATTCGGACTCAGGTGGGGATGTCCACAAAGGACTCAGCTGAGGAAACGGAGTAATGAGATATTACCGGTTACTAGGTAATAAACTCAAAGAGACATGTGATCAAATACACCGGTACAAGGGTGAAAGAACAACACGCTCAGGGAGAAAGAATATCTAATACCGGTATAAGGGTGAGAGATATCAATCATCCAAAACATCTGAGGAAAACCTAAAAGGTATATTTCAACTCAGGAAAGTCTGACTCCATAGGGGACAAAAAGTCATAATAGGGAGCAAAAGGAAGGAACACCAGGGATACCGGTTACTGGGCATATAATAGGTGACCAACCAAGCGTGAATTGGGGAATATTTCCAAGACACTCATCATCCGAAGGGAGGGCTGAAAAAGCAAACTCGGCTACAGGATGGACATTCAATTCCATAAGGAAATATGAATCTTACTCAATTGGGGAAGAAAAGACTTCGACTGAAAAGCGCATGAGATATATTATCTATTACCGTCAGAACATAGATAATATACTCGCATAGAAGATTATCCACAACCGGTTACTGGGTTAATAAAGGATAAATCGACCGAAAAGAAAGGACATCGGGATACCGGTTAATGGGTATAAAATGATGACCAATCAAGGGGAGAAACAATCATTACCAAACAAGGGTAAATGAAAGATGACTCGCTGGGGATAAATTTCTTGACAAAACAATTATCCAAGAGATATATCAACGGTTACTGGGTGGTATACTCAAAAGGTGAAGGAATATCAATACCGAATATTGGATAAAGATAACCAACAAAGAGGGGATTGCATCTACCGGTTACTGGGTAGAAAACCACAAAAATAGGACTTACAACTACCGGTTACTGGGTAGAAGGCCAAAACATACGCTGGGAAGAGAATGAACAATTACTGTTTACTGAGTAATTGATCACCTGAACCACAGGGAACTGTAGGGGAATAATAAGAAAGGGGTCAATCTAGGAACAAACTAGAGAGACACAATGAAACAAGACTCAACCCAATGAGGATATAACTCAGGGGAGTAATTCCATCCCAATACATATTTAGGGAGGAAACTGAAACAATAATTATCCACGAGGACATAACTCAGTAGGGAATATAGAAAGAAATATAGACACTTTCTACCTATGGGGCTGACTCTAAATGGAGAGATCAGACACAAACATCTGCTTAGGGAAAAATATTTCACCAATAGTAGGAGATAACAAGCAAAGATGTATGGAAAAAGATGCAACATGAATATCTGAATGCTATGATTATGCATGTATATGTGTGGTTTATGTATGATTAATGCTGACAAACAGACATATCACACAAACAGGTCCAAGAATCAATGGATAGACATCCGGTATAACATCTCAAAAGAGAAGGCCAGGCCCACACGAGAAAATCCAATCTGGTGGGGAGCATCTAATACCAGGAACACATCAATCAAACATTCTCTTCTAACTGCTGAAGAAATAACTTTGCTACCGGAAGAAGGAATAAACTGCTCCGCTGGGGAAGCTATAGAGTCGCCGCCAGGGATTTGCTGCTGAACAGACAAAAGATCCGATGTAGAGGGAACTCTATCGGGGAGCTCAACACGGATAAGATCCATCGTAGAAGAAACTCTACTGGGGAACTTATCAGGGGGGAAGATATGAAACTCTGTGGGGAACAACCACCAAACAGAACCTTCAACAAATAAAACACTTCCTTTCATCTGCCGGATAGACATCTCTGCCAAGGAGAAAGAACCAATGCTCCGCTGGGGAAGGACACAACATCTTCACCACCAGCTCTGCTAGGAGGAAACTTTCCGATAAGGAGGTGAAAACAAATATCAAGCTCTAATCAGGAAACTCCACTAGGAAAGACTGAAGGCGATCATACTGGGGATAATCTGCTGCGAGCAACCCTACGGGGGATGATTTATAAGAAAACTTGCTAGGGAGAGACTGCAAGCCAACCTGCTGAAAATTTTCACTCATGCTGAGAATTCCTGCTCACTCTACGGGAGATTTCCAATTATGCTGAGGGAAAGACCAACTTCCTCGAAAATAGATAGCATATCAATTTTTATCAATTTATAAGGGATTTTATGTCAGTCCACACAAGGGATGACAACCATATAATTGATAAAACACAGATGCTAGACTCAGACTCTCTGGGGATCTGAGGATGGAGGTGGAAGTATACACATCAAGGCCAAAACTCCAGACTCTCTAGGGACTTGATGATGTATCACCTTTCTCAGCGCTCGCTGAGGAGACAACCTGAAAGATGATGAAGAGGATACAAATATGCTAGGAATATGAACAAATGTCTTACCCTTTTAGAAATCGTACTATCCTTGGGAGAGCACTAAAGACATTCCATTTATCCTTTCAGTCATTGTGAATGTTCACTTTGTTTAAAAACAGTTTTACAAAAACTTTATTTGTTTAAAATAATGATATTTATCAATTAAAACATGCAAACATTTGTTGCACATAAACAAATAAGAGTGCAAAGAATTGGATAAAGGCTCAAATTTATTTGATGGAATGGTAGTCCGCAAATGGCGAGACTCCATGGATCTTTACAAATTTAAAATTGGTGATATATATTGGAAAAAGGGCTACATTGAACATAATGACCATTTCTCCACCAACTTTCAATCCAATGTATTGGAAGCTTCAGTTGATGATGACTGAGCAAGAATCTTTGACAGACGACAGCTGGTAGAACAAATTCTTGTCAGGATGAAGTTACTTGCCAAATCCCTAATTTTTGCCTAGATTGCCGAGGGTGAGGTACTCAATCTAGCGGGATATATATATATATATATATATATATATATATATATATATATATATATATATATATATATATATATATATATATATATATATATATATATATATATATATATATATATTCAATTTTTTATGTCTCTAACTTTTGCCTGGACCGCCGTTTCGGGTTTTCAATCCAGCGAGACGCTCATTTTTGCCTAAGCCGCCCTTTCGGGTTTTCAACTTAGCGAGCTATTTTATTTTTATTTTAGGCGAACTATTTCTTGACTGCATCTGAATTCACAGGACGAGGGAAATCCTCCCCATCCATAGTTGTAAGTATCAAAGCACCGCCTGAAAAGGCTCTCTTAACAACATATGGACCTTCATAGTTTGGAGTCCACTTGCCCCTGGAATCGGGCGCGAAAGAAAAAACTTTCTTGAGCACAAGGTCGCCTTCTCGGAACACACGAGGCTTGACCTTCTTATCAAAGGCTTTCTTCATCCTTTGCTGATATAACTGACCATGGCACATGGCAGTTAATCTCTTCTCTTCTATCAAGTTCAGTTGGTCATAACGACTATGAACCCATTCAGCCCCAGTCAACTTGGCTTCCATCAAGACTCTCATTGATGGGATCTCAACCTCCACGGGGAGCACAACCTTCATGCCATATACAAGGGAGAAAGGGGTTTCCCCTATTGAAGTGCGGACAGATGTACGATAGCCATGCAAAGCAAATGGCAGCATCTCATGCCAATATTTGTACGTAACAACCATCTTCTGGATAATCTTCTTGATGTTCTTGTTAGCAGCTTCAACAACCCCATTCATCTTGGGTCTATAGGGAGAAGAATTATGATGTGCAATCTTGAACTCGCTACACAGCTCTTTCATCATCTTGTTGTTGAAGTTAGATCCATTATCAGTAATGATCTTATCTGGCACACCATAACGGCATATGAGTTGATTCTTGATAAACTTCACAACCACTTGCCTGGTCACGTTTGCATATGATGCCGCTTCAACCCACTTGGTGAAGTAATCAATTACTACGAGAATAAAACGGTGACCATTTGACGCCTTTGGCTCTATCATGCCAATCATGTCAATTCCCCACAAAGAGAAAGGCCATGGCGAGGAAATAACATTCAGAAGTGTCGGGGGAATATGGATCTTATCTGCATAAATCTGACACTTATGGAACTTCTTCACATATTTGCAGAAGTCAGACTCCATTGTCAGCCAATAGTAGCCTTCTCTCAACATCTTCTTTGCCATGGCATGTCCATTGGAATGAGTACCAAATGAACCCTCATGGACTTTAGTCATCAACAAGTCTGCTTTGTGTCTATCCACGCATCTGAGCAGAACCATGTCAAAACTCCTCTTGTAAAACACATCGCCATTGAGGTAGAAACTGCCAGATAATCTCCTCAAAGTCTTCTTATCTTTAACAGATGCCCCAGACGGGTAAATCTGACTCTGAAGAAAACACTTGATATCATAATACCATGGCTTATCATCTTTCACTTCTTCAACTGCAAATACATGAGTTGGTCTATCCAAGCGCATCACAGTAATATTGGGGACTTCATTCCAGAATTTCACCCCAATCATCGAAGCAAGTGTAGCAAGCGCATCTGCCATCTGATTCTCATCTCTAGGAATATGATGGAAGTCAACCTCAGTAAAGCAAGTTGAAATCCTCCTCGCATAATCTCTGTATGGGATGAGGCCAGGCTGATTCATCTCTCATTCACCCTTAATCTGATTAACAACAAGGGCCAAATCACCATAAACATCAAGGTGTTTGATCCCAAGATCAATACATTCCTCTAAACCCATAATACATGCCTTATACTCTGCCATATTATTCGTGCATTTGAAAGTTAGCCTTACTGTAAAAGGAAAATGTGTGCCCTAAGGAGTAATGATCACTGCCCCAATACCATTTACATACTGATTAATAGCGCCATCAAACACCATACCTCATCGGGAACCAGACTCTGGCCCTTAATCGAGCGTAGGCTCATCGTAATCTTTCATTTTCAAATACAGGATCTCCTCATCAGGGAAGTCGTACTGAACAGACTGATAATCCTCAATTGGTTGATGTGCCAAGTGGTCAGCCAAGATACTACCTTTAATAGCCTTCTGAGCTCGATACTCAATATCATACTCAGACAACAACATCTTCCAACGGGAAATCCTCGCAGTTAAAGCAGACTTCTCAAAGATATACTTGATTCGATCCATTTTGGATATCAACCAAGTCGTATGATTCAACATATACTGGCGTAAACGCTTAGCGGCCCAAGCCAAAGCACAACATATCTTCTCAAGCATTGAGTATCAAGACTCATAATCAGTAAACTTCTTACTCAAGTAGTATATAGCATACTCTTTCTTTCCTGATTCATCTTGCTGACCCAATACACAACCCATAGAGTCCTCAAGAACTGTCAAATACATAATCAATGGTCTCCCTTCAACAGGAGGAGACAGCATCGGAGGCTCAGACAGATACTCTTTGATATTGTCAAAGGCCTTCTGGCAATCCTCGGTCCAATTATGACGCTGATCTTTCCGGAGGAGCTTAAATATAGGCGCACATGTGGGATATAAATTTGGAAATATAATTCAAGCGGCCAAGAAAACCTCGGACTTGCTTCTCAGTTTTGGGCGCAGGCATCTCTTGTATTGCTTTGACCTTGGCAGGATCAACTTCAATACCTCTTTCACTAACAATAAAGCCCAATAACTTGCCGAAACGGACTCCAAATGCACACTTGTTCGGATTCAGACGAAGTTTGTACTTCCTCAAACGCTGAAAAAGCTTCAACAAGTGCTCTACATGTTCAACTTCCATTCTCGACTTTGAAATCATATCATCAACATACACCTCAATCTCCTTGTGCATCATATCATGAAACAAGGTAGTCATAGATCGTTGATACGTGGCTCCGGCATTCTTCAAACCGAAGGGCATCACTCGATAACAGAATATTTCCCAAGGTGTGATGAATGTTGTCTTCTCCATATCCTCGGGTGCCATTTTAATCTGGTTATAACCGTAAAATCCGTCGATAAATGAGAATACATTGAATTTAGTTGTATTACCTACCAACATATCAATATGTGGTAGAGAAACATCATCTTTCAAACTAGCTTTATTCAAGTCTCGATAGTCCACACACATTCGGACTTTTCCATCTTTCTTAGGCACGGGCACAATATTGGCCACCCATTAAGGATGTGTAGAAGTCACCGGAAACCCCGCATCAATTTGCTTTTGAACTTCTTCTTTCATCTTCACTGCCATATTATGATGAGTTCTTCCGAGCTTCTGCTTTACAGGCACACACTCAGGCTTCAAAGGCAGGAAATGTTGCACGATATCAGTATCCAGACCAGGCATGTCTTCATATGACCAGGAAAAGACGTCGACATATTCTCGTAGCAACTCAATCAACCCCTTCTTCACAAACTCTTCAAGGAGTGCCCCAATCATCACCTCACGAATGCAGTCTTCAGACCCCAAGTTGACTGTTTCCAAATTCTCAAGATGTGGCTGAATGATCTTCTCTTCGTGCTCAAGCAGACGGGTGATCTCATCAGGAATCTCTTCAACATCATCTTCTTTGGCCTCAAATACAGGGAACTCAAAGTTGGGAGATGGTGTTGGATCATTATGTTCAATGGGTTTTATCAACCTACATAATGATTTTGAGTATAAAAGAGATTTTAGAATTCAAGCAAAGAAAATCATTATGCAGATGAAAAGATTGATTTTATTCTCTTTTTTAGGGTTTTATGGTGATCACCAATTTCATGCAAAAAGCAAAAAGGAAAATAATTTGGAAAAACAAACATTTAACATGTAATTTTTGAATGAATATCATTGTATTAATGTGTGCCAACAATGTCATCACTTCTCCTTTTGGCATGGGAGAAGGGTTTTTAAACAAAAGTGAACACATTACGTGGACTTATGGACAACTGTTGGAACATCAACATCGACCCAATTATTGCAGATTCCTCCAGGGATGACAAAGTTGCCAGAATCTTCCTCTTCATCATCTTCCACAATGGCTGCAGCCTCTTGGTATTCAACAGTGTGGATGAAACCACCACTCTAGAATAGCCCATGCTCATTGAAAATGCCTGAAGAATACCCTATGCCAGCCCGGGGTTTATTGTCTTCCAGCTTAATCATTTGTCTTAAACCAGTAGTTGCACCATGCTCAATGGCCAACTTCGCATCATTGGCGGAAGCAAATGAAGAAGGTCTTTTCCTTGACGGTTCAGCAATAGATAAGGCTTGGAACGGAGTCCCAACCTCATCCTCAGCGTCTATGTAGGAAAAGGAAGACAAATGGCTTACCAAGAGAGCCTTCTCTCCCCCTATCACTACCAACTTCTTATTCTTCACAAACTTTAACTTCTAATGTAGGCTGGATGTCACGGCGCCTGCCTCGTGAATCCATGGTCTGCCAAGCAAGCAACTATATGATGGGTGGATATCCATGACCTGAAAAGTGATATGGAAATCACTAGGTCCTGTCTTGATTGGGAGCTCAACTTCGCCAATCACAGTTTTCCTCGATCCATCAAAAGCTTTGACTACCACTCCACTCTGCCTCATGGGAGGCCCCTGATATGAAAGTTTGGCCAGAGTGGATTTTGGAAACACATTGAACGATGACCCTGTGTCTACCAGCACCTTAGACAAGGCATCATCCTTGCAGTTCATAGAGATGTGCAGAGCCAAATTATGGTCTTTTCCCTCTTCGAGAAGATCAACATCGCAAAAGCTCAAATTGTTACAAGCAGTTATGTTTGCAATAATGCTATCAAACTGTTCAATTGTGACATCGTGATCCACGTATGCCACGTCCAACACCCTCTGCAAAGCTTCGTGGTGTGGCTCAAAATTTATCAACAATGACAATACAAATATCTTTGATGGAGTTTGAAGCAGCTGATCAACAACATTATACTCGCTCCTTTTGATGAGCCTCAACATCTCATCACAGTCCTCTTTCAGAATGCCATGCTGGCCAATAGGGACAGGAGCTTTAGTAGATTTATCAACAGCAAGTGCCGAATTCGGAGAAGAAGAAGTCCTCATAGGACTAGCAGAATTATCAACAGCAGCTCTTCTCAACACGTCTTCATGGGGTTCTGGTGGGGCCATGAAAACACGACCACTGCGGGTCACACCACTGGCGTTTGATATACTCACCACAGAGGTGGAGGGCAACGACACCTCCTTCCCATCTTCTAACGCAACTGCGTTATATCGGTAGGGAACAGCTTTATCTGAAGAGTATGGGACAGGGCCCGCTGGCTTGATTATGAGAGATGGAGAAACCTTCTTCTTGCTGCCATCATATCTGACAACAACAGGTTCTGGTATTCTGAAAATAGGGCATATAACATCAACTTCATCCTCGTTTCGATTCTGAAGTACCTCAATCATTCCCTGATCCATCATCTCTTGGATGTCCTTCTTGACTTGGCGGCATCCTCTCTCATTGATAGTGCACTCACGACATCTGTCATGGTCATGCTCATAGTGATTGTATCCACATAACATTCTGTGCATCTCGACCAACGATTGCTTGATATGACTGACATATAGGACTTTGTATTTTCCAGGGAAAGCCTGGACCATGTTCACAGCAGCTTTCCCATGCTCGGGCAATGGGTTCTTCTTAACATTAGGACCTACGTCATCGAAAAACAAAATCCGACTTCTAACAAGGTCTTGAACCTTGGTCTTCAGGGGATAACAGTTCTCCACATCATGTTCGGGAGCACCAGAATGATATACACAATGAAGCTCAGGCTTGTACCACCACTGAGGGTTGGTTGGTACAGCAGGTGGGTTGCATGGAGTAATCAGCTTCCTGTCTATCAATTAAGGATAGAGTTCAACATAGGTAATTGGAGTTGGATCAAAAATGACCCTCTTCCTATCGTAGCTGGTGCTGGTATTATTGTTGTTTCGAGGCTGGTAGGCCTGCTATTGTGGATGATGTTATTGTTGTTGATATTGTTGATGTTGTTGTTGATGTTGATAATGTTGAGCTTCCCTGAAGGCTGGTGCTATATGAGCCACCTGGTGCTGGTTACTGGCAGGGCGGGCAGTCTTCCTCTTCACATAGGGTCTTCTTTTAATATGGGAAGACACATCATGTGCCTCACCCTCTTTCTTCTTTGCAAAGCCCCCATACTGCTTTGCAGAAGAGCCTTCATCTCTGGTTAGACGTCCTTCCCGGACTCCTTCCTCTAGCCTCATCCCCATGTTCACCATTTCGGTGAAGTCCGAAGGAGCATTAGCAATCATCCGCTCGTAGTAGAAAGAGCTTAAAGTCTTTAAAAAGATCTTTGTCATTTCTTTCTCTTCGAGTGGGGGCACAATCTGTGCGGCCAATTCACGCCACCTCTGGGCGTACTCCTTGAACGTCTCCTTCTCCTTCTGGGACATAGCCCTCAGCTGGTAGCTTTCGGGAGCCATATCAATATTGTATTTGTATTGCTTGACGAAAGCTTCACCAAGATCGTTGAAGGAGCGGATGTTCGCACTATTCATACCCATATACCATCTGAGTGCGGCACCGGACAGGATGTCCTGGAAGTAGGGATGAGGAGTTGATCATTTTCTATCTGAGTCGACATCTTGCGTGCGTACATCACAAGATGGCCGAGAGGGAAAATGTTTCCCTTATACTTTTCAAAGTCAGGCACTTTGAATTTAATAGGGATTTTGATGTTGGGCACAAGGCACAACTCAGCAGCAGATTTACCGAAGAGGTCCTTCCCTCTTAGAGTCTTCAGTTCCTTGCGCAGCTCAAGGAATTGGTCATTCATAGCATCCATTTTCTCATAGACATCTGGGCCCTCAGATGGCTCTCAGTGATAAATGGTGTCTTTGACTCTCGGTAACGTGTGCACAACGGGAGGTGGCACAACAAAGACCGGGCTAGATGCTTGCAGAGAAGCAAAGGTCGAAGCGAGACCCTCAGGAATGAAGTTTGCAGGCATCCCCCAGGGAAACTCGGCTGGCATAGTTGGAGGAGCGAAATGAGCAGTGGCAGCAGGCACAGTAGAGGAAGCTACCTTTGAGATGACCATCCTCGCGGGAGGAGTTGCAGGTGTTGGAGATGACTGGCTATAAGCAGCTAGCACTGACTCCATCATGGCAGTCAGCCTAGCTACTTCCTCCTTTAGCTCTCTGTTCTCTTGTTCAATATGATCCATCAACTTTGGTAGATTTGCTCTGGTGTTATACCGGTGCATCAGCTTGTCTTCGAAATAAATGAAGAATACAGAGTTAGACCACTGATCAAGAAACCCTGAACAAAACTTGCTTATGCATATGATGCATGTAATGTTTGTGCATATGATTTTATTTTTATAAGAGGAACTTTATAGAGATCTATTTACAAATATTTGGCAATATTAATCTTTTAGATATATACGGAATATTCATATCAATAATATTTGGGAAAAATTTTACACCAAAGAAGTAAAGTCTTGGTAACCAAATACAATACAAGAGAGAAGGAAAATAACATACTATGGAACCCTAGAAGCAATCGTCCAAAGCTCTCGAGACCGGAAGATAAGCTGCACGAAGCCTCTTCACCTCTCTCTCATAGGCTGCCTCCATGTCTGCCTTCTCCTTGGCAAGTCGATCATACTTCCTCTTCAAAAACCTGGATGATTGAGGAAGAAGAGAAGTAACCACATCATCAGGCTCGTCGATAACTTGATGCTCCAAAAATTCTATCAAAGCATCCTTATCTCTGAGTTGCTGAAGTAGCTCCTCTCGCTCACGGACCCAAGCACGCGAATGGTCTTCATCTCTCAACTCCTCTACTCCTTGGTTAGGGAGGGTTGAAGGCCCAACCATAACCATAGGTGTAGGTATCGGATATTCATAGGGAATGCGGTACTCAAAAGCTCTCTTCCTCACCCATGAGGTGTAGGGTTCCAAAACAATGCAACTCTTCGGACCAAGCTCTTTCCTTACCTTCCTATGAATCTTGCGCCAAGCACGGACCATCCTGCCCTTCAAGTTATGGGGATTTTTACCCTCTTGAAAGAACACACCTTCCAACAGAATGTTGTTAGGTTTATCCTTTAAGGGGAACCCAAGCTGACGACGAGCCAAAATAGGGTTGTAGTTAATTCCACCACGTGTACCAAGAAGAGGCACATTGGAGAATTCACCACAAGAGTCAATAATATGCACACCATCATACACATGGTTATACCAAAAGATATCATCATTAGTGAGAGACATAAGTCTCGTGGACCACCGTAGACATCCTTTGTTCTCCTTGAAGGCGAGCGTCTGTGGCAAGTGCGAAATAAACCACTTGTACAACATAGGCAAACAACAGACAACGGTACCACCACCCTTTGCATTCCTCATATGCAAAGAGAAATAAGTGTCACCCAACAGAGTAGGAACGGGATTAAGAGTTAGAAAATCCTAATAGCGTTCACATCCACAAAGTTGTCGATGTTGGGAAATAACACTAGCCCATAGATGAGAAGTACAAATACGGCTTCAAAGGCGTCCTCACTCATGGCCTTCCCAAAAAAAGTAGCTTGAGCAATGAGGAAATCAGATGGGACACCTTAAATTCCACCTTTGGTAGTCATATGAGCACCAATGTTAGATACATCTATGTGCAACAGATCAACAATCTCTTGGGAAGAAGGAACTCTCTCCAAGCCACTGAACGACAACTGATCTAAGATAGGTATACCCATAAGATAGGCATACTCCTCAAGCGTAGGCAAAAGTTGGAAATCCGTAAAAGTGAAGCAATGATACAGAGGATCATTGAATTGCACCAACACTCTCATCAGACCTTCATCCACCTGAGTAGAAAGAATAGACAGAAGCTTCCCATGGCGGGATTTGAATTCCAAGGGATCTAATACATAGGATGTCAAACTCCTTAACTCTTTCAAGTCGGGTTGTCTGAAACTGTACTTCTTCCTATTCCTTCTTTGCTTATCCATGTCTGAAAATTTGCAAATAGACCTCTTAAGTTCCTTGAAAATTTTCTCATTGTTGATGATATGGATGCAAATGAATGCATGAATGCATGGACGCAACAATCACATTCAAGGATCAAGCAAGTCACACCACACAAAGGTCACGGGATGGATCAAGTCATCCTTAATATCAATCATCCATTTTGGTGGATTATGGTTTACACCTTATCAACACCCAAGTTCCATTGATATTAAGGATATACGAGAACGGATCGACCGCGAATCAACTGTTTGTTGCAAGTCACGAGCATGGAGTCTTGGTTAAGAACCTCCCAATGGGAGTGTACTATAGTTAAACTTGACAATCATGTTCTAAAAGAGGTCCCCATAGTCATCATCTCATCTTTAGGATATTATCGGATAAACGACTACTCGTATTCCAAAAATATTCTCAAGAGAGACTCTTATGAGTGTAGTATCGCGTAACAATCATATCAAATCTTACACTTGAACGATCTTTGCACTACGTCCTAAAATAGGCCAAGATGGGCTAGGTAATCTAAGGTCCTTGGCTTCTAAGGTCTATATTGGAAATAGTAATGCCTAACCACGACTACTCGTGTGACATTATTGATCCCAACAAAACCTCCACCAAAGTGAATGGGCTTGCAAGTAAACTTGCTAAGGAATAACTCCACACAAGTCAACAAGACTATGTCATTCTCCTATCATAAGTGCACTCGAGTTCGGGTATAGAACTCATCTCATAAGAGACCACCAAGCACACAAGCAATTGATATATATCAAGCAATTCATACATTACAAACAATAAAGTCATCCCAAATTTGCACAAAAATAAACATACAATACAACAAAGCAAAAAGAAGGCTAAACCCACTAGGAAGTCTGCATCCCCAGCAGAGTCGCCACTTTTCTGTAGCGGGGTATTTGTTACCTTTAGATTTATTGACTAAATCAAAAGTAAATCATACAATTTGAGTCGCCACTACACTTCTATTTATCCAAAGGAAAGGTTAGAAAGTGAACAAAAACTGAGAAGTTTTATCAAATCAAAAATTAATAAAAATGTCAGAGATTTGGGTAAGGGGGTTGGTTATGCAATGGGAAGGTTTTAAGCACCCAAAACATCCTTAGTACTCTAAGGGAGCCCTTTCTGCAAAGTGTATTGTAGACTGGTATTTGTGAAAAATATTTGTGCAAACATGATTGGGGAGATGAGAAAAGAATATACAAATTATTTACAATTTTGTTTGAATTGATAAACCCATTGCCTACGTACCATCACAAAGGTAGGATCAAAACTTCGTAGTTCGGGGAAAAAATCTCAAAAAATTGGTGAATTGATTTGATCAAAAGCCTTAAGGTCTTTTGTTATCAAAGGGAGAAAACTCAACCTAAACTAGCAATCCACCATGTGAGGAGAGCTTTAACATACTAGTGAGGGGTCCACCCTATAATAAGTATGGAAGACTTATATTCCAATCACTAAGGATAAGGTGAGGTTTACATCAACCACTATGATAACTGAAACCTATGGCTAATGTTTATGAAAAGGTTTTAACAAAGGTGGTCATTGGAACCACAAAAATCATTTGAAGTGAGTTGTATTTACAAGTTAGAAGTATTCACAAAATGAAGTCAAAGTTGACTTAAGATTCAATTCAAAATAAGTATTAATGAAAAGAGTTGGAAAAATCAAAGGCATATGGCCTAAGTTTCTAGTTTTGAAAACAATGTCAATGTTTGCACAAAATGAGTTTGGCTTGGGTTAGAGTGGAGAGAAGAAGAGAAGGGCTAGTCCTAAACATGCAAATATAAGAGAAGAGATAAAAACCTTTGGAGTTCCTTTCTTGAGATGTTAAAGATGATTCAAGATGCTCCTTTCCTTTGGACTTAGCAAGCAACAAGCAATCAAAACAATTAAACATTCAAGCTCCTAGGATCTCCAATTGGCTTGTCTCTCTTAACTTGGATGCTCATGACAATGGTCCTTCTAACTATCTCAAGTTTAGAATCCCTATCACATAAGAACAGAAAATCAAAAAGTTCACAATGAAATAAGAGGAATGGACAAAGAGAGTTTAGATTAGGGGTCCTTTCAAGCCAACTTCAAGATTAAGCATTCTAAAGGCATGAGACCTAGTTGCTCTTCAACAAATTTAGCATTCTAAAGGAATGAGGCCTAGGTAAGGTCCTAATTCTAAGTCCTTTCTCCTTTTTGCATTGGGTTCACACCAACAGGGACAAAACACGCACAAGACAATAATATATTTACATAATAATGTGCTCAATTGAGAAAAAGGAAAATAGAATAAACATAAACATGAGCTCAAATGAGCAAAGGGAAAACGCAATATGAATAAATGAGCAAGAAATTAAATTGCATTAAAGTAAATTGCAAGAATTAAATGCTTGAATTAAAAGTTAGTAATTAGTAGTTAGTATTAGTGTGCCATAAGGCAATTTAGCGTTATGTTAAGCAATCATAAGTGGACTAATGTAGTAGTCACACCTATCTGAGACCGGTCAATAAAACTATAGGCAAATAAACACAAGTTAGAGATCATGACTAGTAAGTCAAGCTCCTACAACTTACCATGCCAAAAGAAAAGAAGAATGACCTTGTATTGATTTTAGGTTTTTTGCTTGACCAAGAAGCAACTTATCTTGGACACAAAGCAATTCACTTGATCTTTGATCAAGTTGAATTTGATTTAGATCAAAGAAGGTTAAGCCTCTCATATGTCAAGGCTAACCACAAATCATTAACTCATTGGTCAAAATAAAAGAAAAAGATGAAGAAGAAAATGAAATGGACAAAA
The DNA here is from genome assembly GCF_024323335.1 of Lathyrus oleraceus. Classification (NCBI taxonomy): domain Eukaryota; kingdom Viridiplantae; phylum Streptophyta; class Magnoliopsida; order Fabales; family Fabaceae; genus Lathyrus; species Lathyrus oleraceus. The sequence goes on along the minus strand of NC_066585.1, from coordinate 173,518,842 downwards.
TGAGAATCCAATTGACATAATCAAAACACAATGACCAAATGTGAATGAAATCAACATCAATCAATGGTAAACTGAATTGAAATGAAGATTAGAAGTCAAGAAAGGTCAAACATATTTTTGGTATTTTTTGGAATTAAAATAATACATAAAATAGAATGAACAAAGTAAGGTCAAACTTCAAATCCAATTCAAATCAACTTGGATAAGTCCAATTGGATCATCATAAGTCTAACATGGTCAAACAAGGTTTGACAAATTTTCTCAACATTTTTTGAAAACAGAAACTATTTTAAAATCAATTAAAAGCATTAAAATATAACACAAGTGAATTAAAATCTCAAATAAATCTCAAATCAATTAAGAAATTGATGAGAATATTTTCATAGACTTATCATGATCCAAATGTGTTAAGAAAAGATTTTTGGGATTTTTGGATATTAAAAATTATTTAAAATGAATTAAAACTATCAAAAACAAAATAATTCACCAAAAATATTAAATGGAATCACAAAAATAATTAAAAATCAGATTATGAAACTAGATTTTAAAAGAAAAATTTTGCAATTGGTTTCATATTTTTGTGAATCCAAATAAAAGAGTTATGAATTTTTGAAAATAAAAGGAATTAAAGAAAATAAAACAGAAATTATAAAAATAGGAAAAATCAGGAGCGCATGATCAACACTCATTAATTGACGTGGACCATCCTGTGGCTCTGAGGCGCGCGCGCATGGTGATCATCAGTCCAACGCGTAACAAAATAAATTAAAAAAAGTCAAATAAGGCAAAGGCTGAGATTAGAAGGCTCATGTGAGATCCAAAGGCCAGAGCTCTTCCACGTGGGGACGGTGGTGGAAACCACCGTCTTCTCCAGTGAGCAAACAGAAACCAGCCACCAGTTGTTGGTTTTGCAACCTCAACCAAATTGCATGATCTTTATACCAAATTAAAGTTGGGGTGATGTACATCACCCCTGTAACCTTGGATTTCTCTCAAGATCCTTATCGAAGTTGAAATCTGAGATGGAAAATCCAGGTGTTAAATCTGAAATGCATCAATTCATGAAATTAAAGCCACCATTGGCTTGCCTCTCACACGAGGACTTCAGAGAACCAAGCAAGCACAAGTAAAGCACAATATATGATGAAATTTGAATCAAAACAGTTGACATGTAAACCTTTGAAGTGCAACTTTGATGAGCACGATCCAACCAAACTCTTACTTGCAGCTTGTTCTTGAGGTATGGTATGAGTGCAAGGCTAAGGAATAAGTGTTGAAGATTAACCAGATTTTGTTAAAATTCAAACTTGAAAAGAGAAATGAAAATTCAAAATGCCTCTAGTGTGGTTGAGATTTCAATTTCTGCAGAGCTTCAGGTTAATTCAAGGAAAAGAAATGAATGAAGCATAACATGTATTTATAGTTGCAGCTGCAAGCAAAGTGTGACAAACTCGTGTGCATGAAGCTTTGGGTCCTCCATGCATGGGCCTGTACAGGCGCATGTGAGGCCCAAAAGCTGATGTTTTTGTAAGCTGATAGAATAATGAAATGATTTGGACGTGTGGTTTTCGTTTCAATTGCTTGTGTATGAAGTTTCATCATGAATTCCATAATTGATCACAAATGTTCCACTCTTCGAAAGTCACTCTTAGAAAATCCAAACATAGGAATGTGAGTAATGGTTGGAAAGGACTTGACATAAGGAACAAAATCTATGTTGGACAAAAATCCATTTGGATTTTGGAAATTTATGAAAACTGGTCATGAAGTTTGATGTACAAAACATGTGTTTGAAAAATTTGCCAAAAGTGACCAACTTCAAGCCCTTATTTTTCAGTGATGCAAGCCTCAAATAGAAATACCTCCTACTTCAAAGTTGTAAATCTTTTCAAGATCAGAAATTTGTACTTATATTTTGCATTATTTGGATTTTTTATGAGAAAGTTATGGGCACTTAAAGTTGGACTTTTTCAAGATTCAATGGTTTTGGTCAAAAGTGACCTATAATGTTTTGTATTAACACATGTGTTTGTTTTAGGATTATGAAATTTTGTCCAACATAACATATGAATTATACATCTTAAGATTTTAAATGCACTTGGTCTCACCTCAAAATCATAAAAAATGAAGGAGTTAGGTCCTTGGGAAGTTGACCCAAAATTAGGGTTTCAGTCAAAATGACCTATACTGTTTTGAAATGAATGATGACCTTACAAATTTAAAATGGATTTTTTATGAACATGAAAGTTGTTCATATGGTTTTTAATAACATTTTTTCTCTTGGGGTAATATTCATTTGACAAACACATCAAAAGTTAGGTCTCAGTGGATTTCAATTTGGTTAGATAATTTGACTGGTCAACTTCTCAAGTCTAAACTTCAAATCTTGATGAATGAATGATTGAGGATATTCACATAAGCTCATATATGCATAAAATAATGAATTAAAGAACTTCCCTTGATTTAATTTGATCATAGGTTGACGTTGCTTCATGAGCAAGGCACAATCAATGCACAGTTGAATTAGGGTTTCCTTGGGAATCAATCCTCAAGCCCTTTGGTTTATCTTGATTAAATTGAAAAATTGAGATACTTTGGAGACATATATGATGATTTAGAGCTTTGGGAACCATTATCATGCTTGCTTTCATCTTCATCTGGCCATTTCATTGAGCATCAGAGCCTCTTAGGAGCAAGGGATCACATGATTGCTTAAGCTTCAAAGAAAAAGAGGTTAGTGACATATTTTTGTGCTTTTGGTTAGTAAAAAAAATAATAAAAGCAATAATATACAATTCAAGCATGCTTGGTGGTCTCAAACCAACTCACACAAGTCCCACCCTAGGGTAAGGAACCAAGATGCTATGATCCTTGAGGCAAATGCAATGAGCAATGATATTATGCCATGAGGGATCTTAGGGTCAAAATTAGGGTCTTACAATACCAACATAAAAATGTGGGATCAAAACCTCGTAGTTCGTGGTAAAAATTTCAAATTAGTTGGTGAATTGCTTTTAACAAAAGTTAATAAGAGAAGGCACAAAGGGGACAAAAGCTTGAATGGATTTGTTAGTTCTTTTTGTCTTTTGAAATTTTAAGTCAATATGATTAACTTTATTTACATATTTTGATTTAAGAAAGAGTTTGAAAATTCAATGGCATAAGGACAAAGTTTCTAATCATTAAAACAAAGTCTAAGTTTGAAATCACAAGCAAAGAAGATTTTGAAAAGGGGGAGAGATTTTAAAATTAATCAAGTGGGAGAAGATGAAGAGGTTATCCTAAGCATAAATTAAAAGTTAAGAGTCGAAAAGATGTGACCAATGAGATGCAATCCAACAGACAAGAATGTCATATAGAAATCCATTTTCCTTTGGACTTTAAACAAGTAATAATCAATAAGCAATGAGTAATATCCACGCATCCTGAAGATCAAGGCATCAAATAAAGATGGCCACATCCAAGCAAACAGTCCAATAGCTAGCAGTCTTCATTGTCTTCCCATGTATCAGATGAAATATTCCTTTATCAACTTAGAACAAAACATCATACACAATATCAAAATAACAAATAAGCATCGAAATAGAGTAGTAAGTGAACCCAAGAAATTCTCAACTCGTGTATCAGATGATGGCACAATTTAAGATAGCTCAACCTCAAGATGTTGGAATTGGCCAAGTACTTTTAGCACAGAGAATGTTGCCTAATCCTAAGTCCAAAAGTTCAGATCAAGTTCAATAGTCCACCAGATGTTTTTTAGGGTTTTTGTTGTTATTAGGTGTTTTAAGGTCCTAAGACCACAAACAAAATCAAAACACACAAGCAATATATATAATTACAAGATATGGCTCAAATGAGCAAAGTGAAAAGGAGATAAACATCAAAAGTTATATGAAATGTAAATGGCAATGAATGATAAAGGACAGAAATTTAAATTACATAATAGTAAATGACTTGAAAGTAAAGCAATATTAACAAGAATTAGTTAAATGTTAGTCAAAAGATAGTCAAGTGTTAGTGGTGATTTTTAATTGATTAAGTCATTCTTTGGAGAACACTTAACAATTCATTCACAAGTATGAATCCTTAAACCGAGACATCTTCCATGAGAAGGGCTGTAACTTGGATAATTCAAAAAGTATACCACTAGCTCCCATGAAAGGAAAAAAGATCAAGTCTCCACACAATTCCATGAAGAATGGGAGACTTACAATCTCACTTACTATAATGTTATGCCTTGAGCTTCAAATTTAGCTCTATATTAAGCAATCGTAATTGGACTTATGTAAAAATCACAACTATTTGAGGATGTGCAATAAAAATATAGTTGTTAACACATGTTATAGATTTGGTATGAAGAACTAAACTCCTAAAACATACCACACACTAAAAGAAAAATCAAAAGGGAGGGACCTATCTCAGTTATACTTGTATTAATTCATCTGACACAAGACCATTGATGAATCAATTAACCATTTGACATTAGAGATTTCATTGGTCAAATGAGGGAATTGGAAGGAATAGGGATGAATATGAAAAGGGAGGGGAAGATAGAAACATAAATTGATCATGAAAGGAGTTTCATCAAATCAAAACCATCCATTCATTTTGGGAGATGAAATGTACATTTCTCAATCCCCTAAATCCAATGGTTTTGATCCTACAAAAGTCAAATCAACCATGACTAAGGCCCAAATAGAAAGTCAAACATCACAAGACCATAAAAATGGCCCAACAATATTTTTAAATATTTAATCAATTAAAAATCAATTTAAAAATGGATTAAAATACATTTTAATTTGGTCAAAACCTAAATTCCCTTCAAAACACCAATTAAATGGCCAAGAGATTTATCCTAGGTCAATCAAGGTCAAAGGACCTTAGACAAAAAATTTCACAATTTTTAAAAAGTCATAAGTATTTTTAAACAATTAAAAATATACACAAAAACATTTAATTCATGAAAAATACCAAAATTAATTCAAAAACTAATTTTAATTCAAAATATTGGAGAGAAAAATATTTAAAGATTCTTGGTGAAAGTCCCATATTTTTTGGATTGAAAATGAGATTAATATGAATTAAACAAAATAAAGGGATTAAATGAAAAATCAGAAAATTAAATGAAATTCAAAAAAACAAGGGCCACCACATCTCCCTCATTAATTGAGGTGGAAGATCTGATGGTCAATCACGCGCTTCCATCAAACACCTCAGTCAACGCGTGTACCCGTGTGGTATTCAAAAGCAAGGGCCAGGATTGGAACAAGGATTCATGATCAGATGGTCTGGGCAATGCCAACACACTGCCGGAGCCCTAGCTCCAGTCATCTTCTCCGGTGGAGCTTACCGAACTTGTCCACCATACACTACCACCAAAATAAAAAGTAAGGACATGATTTTAAAGGAAAAATGCTTGGGAGCACGAACCTGGCCTCCAAGTATATTGAAAGATACATGGATTTGAAATTTGAGGTTCATGATCTGAGTTGCTTCGATTTGACCTCAAAGCAACTCAATCTTGTTGCCTACATTGGTAAGACTTCAGCCAACCAAAAATCAAAGAGAATGGTGAAGAATTGAGAGAGAATCTAAGAGATAAAGTTTGACAAATTTCACCTTCATATTATAGTGATGAAGCTCGATCTGGATCTCAACTGGCTTGGGCTTGCTTCCACTTGATAGCGGTAGGTGAATTGAGAGCTCAAATGGCTTGGATTCTTGGAGTTTCAACTTCAAAATAGAAGTTAAATTGAAACATGATTTTCAATTGAAAACCTTCAAGATTATTATCTAATGGTGGTGGGAAGGTTGCAGGAGCCTTAGAAGTTGAGGAAAATTACTTGTTCAATGATAATGGCCCAAAATGACCTATAATGGTTCCTCTTGGCACATTGAATGTTGAATTTGAAGTTTCTCAAATAATCAAAGTTGTAGAGGACATATTTCAATTGATCATGAAACTTGAATGGCTTTCATCTCATAAAAATTGAGCAAGTTATGGTCCTTGGAATTTGACCTCCTAACTAGAGCACAAACAAAATGACCTAGAATCTTTCATCATGAAAAATGACTTTCCAAGCGAAACTAGCTCTTGAACTCAACATGAAAATTGTGCGGATATCTTAATGAGTAACCTTTCTCTTGGAATAATTTTCATATGACAAAAATTGTAGGAGATAGGGTCCAGCAAACCCCAGTTTTGTCTAGTTGACTTTCTCTGGTCAAGCACCTTCACCAACTTGCAAACTTGAAGTTCTCTTGATATTTTGGACTTATGGAGAATCATATTGTAGCGGGGTATTCGTTACCATTAGAGATATTGACTAAATCCAAGGTAAATCATACAAGTCGAGTCGCCACCGCACTTCTATTTATCCAAAGGAATGGTTAGAAAGCGAACAAAAACCTAAAAGTTTTAACAAAAACTAGTAAAAGAGAAACAAAGATCTGGGTAAGGGGGATGGTTATGTAATGGGAAGGTGTTAGGCACCCAAAACATCCTAGGTACTCCTAGGGAGCCCTTTTCATACTTGTTGTAAATGTTGTTGTCTTTTGTGAAAATTTTGTTTGTGCAAACATGATTGAAGAGATGAGAAGAGAATATACAAGTTTATTTACATTTTTGTGTTTGGATGGATAAACTCATTGCCTACGTACCATCTTAAAAAAAGATTAGGATTAAAACCTCGTAGTTCGGGGTAAAAATCTCGAAACAAGTTGGTGAATTGATTGGTCCAAAAGCCTTAAGGTCTTTTGTTATCAAAGGGAGAAAACTCAACCTAAAAACCACAAATCCACCATGTGAGGATAGCTTCAACATACTAGTGAGGGGTTAACCCTATAATAAGCATGGAAGACTCATTGTCCATCACTAAGGATATAGGTGAGTATTACATCTACCACAAAGATAACTCAAACCTAATAACTAAATGTTATGAAAAAGTTTGGATTAGAAGGTGGCCATTGAAACCACAAAAACACATTTGAATGGGTTATATTTACCAATTAGAAGTATATACAAAATGTTCAAAGTGGACTTAAAGATTCAATTCAAAATAAGTGTTATGAAAAGAAAGTTTGAAGAATCAAAAGCATAAGCCTTAGGTTTCTAATGTTGAAAAAACAAGTGTTAGATGTTTGCACAAAAGTTTTGGCTTGGGTTAGAGTGGAGGGAAGAAGAAGAAGGGGCTAAAGTCCTAAGTAAAGCAAAAAGGTGAGGGAAAAGCATAAACAAACATACAAAGCATAAACTCAAGCAATCATCAATCAAGGTGAACTTGGAAAAAGCTCCTCAATGCCTCTTGGATCTCTCTCTCTTGGAAGCTCATGGTAATGGTTCTCAATTAAGCTCAAGTGGGAACTCCTAGCACAAAGAAAACACACATCAACAGGTTCTATAATACAATCAAAGAATGGACAAGAGGGATTTTAGAATATGGTCCTTTCAATGTTCATCTTCAAGCTTAAGCATTCTAAAGGCCCAATGCCTAGTTGCTCTTTGAATTTTTATAGCACTCTAAAGGCCCAATGCCTAGTTGCTCTTTGACTCCAAATTTGCATAGGGAAAGTCCTAAAGTCTAAGTCCATTTTTCCAATTCTTTGCATTTGGTTCACAACAATCAAAACAAAACACAAGCACAATAGTATATATACAATTATGTGCTCAAGTGAGCAAAGGCAAATGGCATTAACATAAACATGTGCTCAAGTGAGCAAAGGGAAAAGCAAATGGATAATATGTGCAAGAATAGTAAATTGCATAAAAGTAAAGAGCAAAAAGTAAATGTTAATTGTTAATGGTTAGTGTTAGTAATTAGTGTGCCATAAGGCAAATTTAGCGCTATGTTAAGCAATCGTAATTGGACTTATGTAGAAGTCATAACTATCTGAGGCCGGTCAATAATAATGTAGGCAACAACACAAGTTAGAAGTCTTGATTAGTGAACCAAGTTCCAATAACTTGCCATGCCAAAAAGGAAAAGAGAATTGATCTTGTATTGGTTTAGGCCTTTTGCATGATTTAGAAAACAACCTATCCTTAATGCAAAGCCATTCATTTGATCAATTGACCAATATGAATTAAATTTGAATCAAGGAAGATTAAGTCTCCCTAATCAATGCTAACTTATCAACCTTCAACTCATTGATCAAAAAGAAAGAAGAAGAAGAAGGAAGAAGGAGATGAAGAATGGATAAGGAAATGGAAAGATCAAAATGCATAAGATGAAATAAGATGTACCAATCCATATGTATTGACCAAATGACATTGAAAGTTAAAGTCAAACAATAAGAAACCAGAAATGAGATGGAGATTGGAGATCAAACCATAAGCATAATATTTTTGGCATTTTTAATATTAAAATAAACTTGAATTAAAAATAAAAGAAAGGTCAAACTTCAAAATTACTTCAAATCAACCTTGAAAGGTCCAAGTAATTTATCCCAAGTTCAACAAGGTCAAACAAAGTTTGACAAAAAAAATCAGCATTTTAAAAAGTCAGAAACTATTTTTAATCAATTAAAAATGAATAAAAATAACCTAATTGAACTAAAATCTCAAATAAATCTCAAATCAATTAAAAAATTGATGATAATATATTTCATAGATCCATCATCATTCAAATAGGTTAGGAAAATATTTTTGTATTTTTTGAATATCAAAAACTATTTAAAATGAATTAAAAATAACCAGAAAAGAGAAAATTCACAAAAAATATCAAATGATAAAATAAAAAATATTATAAATCAAAATCAGAAACTAGAATTTATTTGGAGAAGAATGCAATTGGTCCCATATTTTTTGGATTAAAAATGAAGAAGATATTGATTTTTTAAAATTATTGGAATAAAAGAAATTAAATCAGAAAATTGGAAATTCAAAAAAAAACCAGGAGCGTCAGATCTGAGCTCATTAATTGAGCTGGCAGATCATGCGCTCCAGATGCGCGCTTCCACCATAGACCAAAGTCAATGCGCTACACAATGAATTAAAATGAGTCATAACAAGCGAGGGCCAGGATTAGATATGGAAAACTCAATCCAATGATCCACATTCAAACTGGAAATGGGACGGCCACCGGAGCCACCTTCTTCTCTGGTGAGCTTGTGTTTTCCGGCCAAAATTGCAGACAACCAAATCTTAACCAAAATACACGATCTATACATCTTTGGAAAGCTGGGATGATGTACATCATCCCTGTGCCACTCAATTCCACTCTAGATCTCTATATTGAGAGAAATCAGAGATGGAAGTTCTGTGGTGTTCATCATGAACTTAATGGATTTCAAAAATTAAATGCACAGTCATGATGCCTCTATTGAGAGGACTTCAGCCAACACAAGATCCAAGCAAATAGGTCAATATATGATGAGTTTCGAAGAAAATACTAGTTGAAGAATAAACTTGAATTCTGGAGGTTTGAGCTTGATTCCTTGCTTTCTTTGCCAAAACAGAAGATCAATGACCTGAAGGATGAAGGTTTAGAAGCTTTAGATCCAAGGATTCAACCAGATGTAGTTGAATTTTGGATCTGAAAAATTTGAAGAAAAGTGAAATAGCTTCTTTGGTAATGCTTATGGATTTAGTTGTGCAGCATCTCAGGCGCCATTAGGTTGAATTTCAAGTGAAGCAAGCAAGTGTAATTATAGCAAGAGCTGATGCAATGCATCATCAAACTCGTGTGCATGTGAATTGGGTCCTCCATGCATGGGCCTGTAAAGGCGCATGTGAGGCCCAAAACTTGGTGCAAATGCAAGTTGAAATGAATGTGAGATGGTTTGGACGTGTAGCTTGGAGTGAATTAACTTGTGTGATGAATTTCAACATGTTATGCATAATCATGCCTAAAACTTCTCTTCGAAAATGCCATTTGCCAAATCGAAACATGATCATGTGAGTAATGGTTGGAAAGGTTTTGATGCAAGGAACAATTGTTATGTTGGGCAAAAATCCATTTGAAGTGTGGAAATTGGTGAAATTGGAGTTTAAAGTGCAAGGTGCAAAACATGTAAAGGCAAAGTTTCTAAATTTGGCCAATGTTCAAGCCCTTCTGTTTTGATGATGCAAGCCTCAAATGAAACATCCTCCAACATCTAAGTTGTATATCTCTTCAAGACAATCAAAATGGACTTACCTTTTGCATCATTTAGATTTTTGATGAAAGACTTATGGGCACTTGAAGTTGGACTTTTTTGCCTTTTAATGCATTTGACCCAAAAGGACCTATAATGTCTTGCATTATCACATGTATTTCCTTTGAGATTTTGAAATTTTGTCCAACATAACAATTTAAGTAGACATCTTAAGCTTTCCAATTCATTATTTCCCACCTCAAAATCATGAAAAATGAATGAGTTATGTCCTTGGAAAGTTGACCCAAAATTAGGGTTTCAGTCAAAATGACCTATAATGTATTAGAATGGGAGATGAACTTCCAAGCTTCAAATCAATTTTTGATGAACATGAAAGTTGTTCATATTGTCCTTAAGAACACGTTTTCTTTTGTAATCATCTCCATTTGACCAACACATAAAATGTTAGGCCTCAGTGCATTTCAAAATAGTTAGATGAATTGACTGATCAACTTCTCAAGTCCATGACTCATATCTTGATGAATTGATGATTGAGGACACTCAAATAAGTTCAAATATGCATGAAATGATGAATTAAAGAACTTCTCTTGATTGCATTTGACCATGGGCTGAGGTTGCTTCATGAGCAAGGCATTGTGGTGCATAGATGAATTAGGGTTCCTTTGGGACACAAACCTCAAACCCTTTGACTTGCCTTGATCAAAATGATGAATTGGGATGTTAGGGAGACATATTTGATGGATGAGAGCTTTGGAGTGAATTAACTTGTGTGATGAATTTCAACATGTTATGCATAATCATGCCTAAAACTTCTCCTCTTCGAAAATGTCATTTGCCAAATCCAAACATGATCATGTGAGTAATGGTTGGAAAGGTTTTGATGCAAGGAACAATTTTTATGTTGGGCAAAAATCCATTTGAAGTGTGGAAATTGGTGAAATTGGAGTTTAAAGTGCAAGGTATAAAACATGTAAAGGCAAAGTTTCTAAATTTGGCCAATGTTCAAGCGCTTCTGTTTTGATGATGCAAACCTCAAATGAAAACACCCCCAACTTTAAAGTTGTAGATCTCTTCAAGACAATCAAAATGGACTTAAATTTTGCATCATTTGGGTTTTTGATGAAAGAGTTATGGGCACTTGAAGTTGGCATTTTATGCCTTTTAATGCATTTGACCCAAAAGGACCTATAATGTCTTGCATTATCACATGTATTTCCTTTGAGATTTTGAAATTTTGTCCAACATAACATTTGAAGTAGACATCTTAATATTTCCAATACATTTGATCCCACCTCAAAATGATGAAAAATGAATGAGTTATGTCCTTGGAAAGTTGACCCAAAATTAGGGTTTCAGTTAAAATGACCTATAATGTATTGGAATGAGAGATGACCTTACAAGCTTCAAATCAATGTTTGATGAACATGCAAGTTGTTCATATTGTCCTTAAGAACACGTTTTCTTTTGGAATCATCTCCATTTGACCAACACATAAAAAGTTAGGCTTCAGTGCATTTCAAAATAGTCAGATGAATTGACTGATCAACTTCTCAAGTCCATGACTCATATCTTGATGAATTGATGATTGAGGACACTAAAATAAGTTCAAATATGCATGAAATGATGAATTAAATAACTTCCATTGATTTCATTTGACCATGGGCTGAGGTTGCTTCATGAGCAAGGCATTGTGGTGCATAGATGAATTAGGGTTCCTTTGGGACACAAACCTCAAACCCTTTGACTTGCCTTGATCAAAATGATGAATTGGGATGTTAGGGTGACACATTTGATGGATGAGAGATTTGGGAACCATTACCATGCTTGCTTTCATCTTCATTTGACCATATCTCTGCACAAAGGATCTCCTTGAAGCTCTTGACCTTGTGATTGCTCAAACTACAAACAAAAGATGTTAGTGACATATTTTTGTGCTTTTGGTTAGTAAAAAAAATGAGAAAAGCAATGATATACAATTCAAGCATGCCTGGTGATATTAAACCAATCACAAGAGGTCCCACCCAAAGACAAAGGGAACCAAGATGCTTATGATCCTTGAGGCAATGCAAATGCAATGTTATGATGCCATGAGGGATCTTAGGGACACAATTAGGGTCTTACACATATATGTGTAATATGATATAATATGAAGTATCCCATGAAATATTTGATCAACTAATGAAGAAACTTGGTGAGGAATTCACACAAGATACCCATATATGATGTCTATAACCAATGTGAACAATCTCTTGATTAATCTCCTTGCACTGAGGGTCTCAAACCCTAATTGTGATCTTGATGAGGCATTGGTGGATGCAAACACTACCTACAAAAGAAACAAAGCTATACATAGACATATTTTTGGCAATTTGGTTAGTAAATAATGAAAAACAAAGTATGATACAATCAAATGTGCTTGTTGATATCTCCCAATGTAAACCCAATGAATGAGGGGTAAGGAGGAGGCCAAGGTGTGATCCCAAAGCTAATGCAAATAATGAGATAGCATGAGGGATATTAGGGTTTAAATTGGGGTCTTACAGCTGCCCCTATTTAAGGACATTCTTACTAAGGATGTGTAGGTTAAAATCTTCGTATCAATTCAGTAGAATGGACTTAAATAACAACACTTAGAAACAATTTTTGGTCCCTAAGAGACCTCATGATGCATATGATATGAATGTTAAAACAATCTTTGTATTTAATATATTGCCACAAAGGAAAAGAATTCGGATAGACCGAAAGTCCACAGGAGCATAATGCATTCCATAAGGAAAACTCACTGGGGAGACAAACACTCTAGGGAATAAAAGTTGTGTGTAGGCCAGGCTACGACTTAAAACTATTGTTGACATAAGGGAAATTCCCTTGAAAATAAATCAATGGAAATACTCGGTTGGGGAACCAAGGAAATCTGTAGGGGAAGTGGGTAGATAAGAACAAAGTTGAAATACTCGAACCAAACAGGAAAAGGCAATTTTGCTGAGGAAATACGCATTGAAACTCAACTGGGGAAGAATGTACTTCAACACAGGAGTACAAGAGATATATTATCTATTACCGGTTACTAGGTAGAAAGATAATACACTCTGGAAAAGGGACATCCGTTACCGGTTAGGGTAAACATATCAAGGATGACTCGTTGAGAAAAAGAGGTGTATTCGTTACCGGTTACTGGGTAAGAATAAACTACTTGGGAGAGAAATCAAATAGGATTTACAAATACTAGTTACGGGGAAGAAGTCTAGAGAGAGAGTATATGTCACCTGATTAAAGTGAACATATCAAGGATAAACTCAAAGGAAGAATATCTGTCATCGGTTAGGATGAACATATCAAGGATAGACCACCTGGGGAATTGGGAAGAATATTCGTTATCGGTTAGGGTAAACATATCAAGGATAGAATGCCAGTGAGAAATAGGAAATATATCTATCAGTTACTAGATAGAATACCCAAGAGAAGATAAAATCCGTAACCGTTCAAAGCGAACATGTCAAGGATAGACTCAGCATGAGAACGTAAGAATTACAACTACCAGTTACTTTGTAGAATACCAAAGAGAATAGGAAATCCGCCAACTACCTTTTTACATATTAACGATCAAAGTGAACATATCAAGGATAAACTCTCTAGGGAATAAAATAGGGATTACAACTACCTTTTTACTTGGTAGGAAACCAAAAAGGAAGAATATTCATCATCAGTTAAGATGAACATATCAAGGATAGACTACCTGGGGAAACGTGAAAACGAATTCGCTGGGGAAAACAAAAGAAGCAGATTACATTTTACCGGCTATTGGGCAAAAGTAATGTACTCAATCATTGAGGAGAATATTACCAGTTACTCGGTAATAGACTCTCAGGGGACCAAATATCTATCTAGGTAATAACTAGAAATAAATGGTTAAACAAAGACTCAACCCGATGAGGATATAACTCAAGGGGAGTGATTCCATCAAGATAAATAATTAGGGAGGAAACTGAAATAATAATCATCCACGAGGAAATAACTTAGTTGGAAATGAGAAAGGCTAAACTCTTTCTGCTTAAGGGGCTGACACTCTACAATTCAAGGAGGACAGACACACCAAATCTGCATGGTAAATAATATTACCTAAGCAGGAGATCACAAGAAAAAGAAAATGCGATAAAATGCATAATGAAATATATGATGTTGTGTTTTATGCATGAATATGCATGTACATGGTTATAGTTATGCTGATAAAACAACACAAAGGATATAAATAACAAAGATTTGAATCACTAGAACACTCGGCTAATCTCAACAAGATGGAAACACCAACTGGAGAATCCTCTAGGGATGAAAATAAATCATCTAGCTATGCATAAATCAGCACTGGCTGGGAAAGTCATGGAGAAAATGCTTTCAATCAATCACGACAAGCTTTACGGGGAGAGACGACTGCTTAAGGATGCTCAACCAAACATGCGAGGACAGAGAAAGGATCTGCTGAGGATCCAAATTATCAATATTGTTGGGAATTCTAAGTCTCTAGCATGTTAAATGGGAAACAACCTTGTGTAGCGGTAAATTCATGACCGTTAAGCTATGGATAAACTTAACGTCAATAAAACCAGAGTCGCCACCGCGCTTTTATTGTTTCCAAAGGAAAAGGGAAAAGTATGAACAAAACCCAAATATAAGAAGTTTTCAAATCAAAACTAATAAAATGCCAGAGATTACAGGTAAGGGGGTTATGTAGCGTTAAAATCATGACCATCAAGCTATGGATAAGCTAGACATCAATAAAACCAGAGTCACCACCACGCTTTTATTGTTTCCAAGGGAAAAGGGAAAGTACGAACAAAACCCAAAGATAAGAAGTTTTCAAATCAAAACTAATAAAATGCCAGAGATTACAGGTAAGGGGGTTGGTTACACAGAGAGAAGGTGTTAGCACCCAAAGTGTGCTAGGTACTCCTAGGGAGCCCTTTTTTTGTGTGCATATGTGTTTTTGTACAAATGATGTTTTCAATAAATAGAATGGAGGGATGAGAAAAGAATTCATTAAATATATTTTTGTGTTTGACAAGACCTTCGGACTTGTGCCTACGTACCAACATAAAAATGAGGGATCAAAACCTCGTAGTTCGTTGTATTAATTTCAAAGTGAGTACATTGCTTTTAACAAAATTTTAAGTTTAAAAGGCACAAGGGCCTAAAATAGTTTGAATGAGTGTTAGTTCTTTTGGCTTTTGAAATTTAAAGTCAAGTATAGTTAAGTTTATTTACAAGTTTGATTAAGAAAAGATTTTTAAAATGCAATGGCATAAGGCCAAAGTTTCTAGTTTGCAATAAGGTCAAAGTTTAGAAAACTGATACAAGCAAAGAAGATTTTAAAAAGGGGGGAGAGATTTTGAAATTAAATAAGTGGGGAGTATATGAAGAGACTAATCCTAAGCATAAATTTAAAAGTTGAGAGTTGAAAAGATCTGACCAATGGGCTGCAATCCAATAGACAAGAGTGTCATATAGAAACCCAAATTTCCCTTGGACTTTTGAATTAATTAACAAACAATACACAAATAACAAGTTGAAGAGCAGGGCATCAAATAAAGATAGCCACATCCAAGCTTAGCAACTTCATGATCTTCTTGAAAATTTGCCAATGTATCAGGTGACTTCAAATATGACATAAGTCACAAGGTAAAAATAACAGCTTCACAATGATCATGTTACAGATGAACTCAAATGGATCCTCAATATTGTATCAGATGAATGTTCACTACACAAGAACATGGTTTCATGTTGGCATTGGCCAAGTCCTTTGCATAGGGAGTGTTGCCTAAATTCTATGTCCAAGAGTCTCAGATCAAACCAACAGTCCATATAACATATTTTTTAGGGTTTTTGTTCTTATTATGTACATTAAGATCTAAAGAGCACGCAAACAGACAAATATACACAATCATAATATATCAAAAAATATGGACTACGTGGACAAGGTGAAAATGACATTAACATAAACAACTTGAATGGTATGAATAATGGCAAATGAATAGAAGCTTAAAAATTAAAGTGCATTAAAACTAAATGACTTGAAATTAAAGGTTAGTTGTTAGTTGATTAGAAGTTAGTATTGGTTTTGTTTTTCTTTTGTTTAAGTCATTCTTTGGAGAACACTCAACCCACTTATCACAAGCATGGATCCTTGAACCAAGACATCTTACAAAGCAAGGAAAAAAGGCCAAGTTTCCACACAATTCCATGAAGGAGGGGAGACTTACAATCTCACTAACTAGAATGTTATGCCTTTCGTGTCAAAATTTAGCGCTATGTTAAGCAATCGTAATCATACTTATGTAGAAGTCACAAATATTTGAGATCGGGCAATAGAATTTTGGTGTTGATGCATGTTAGAGACATAGTATGATTAACTATGCTCATGAAACATACCACACACAAAAAGAATATGCAAAGTGGGGGCCCTAATCTCATCCACACTTATGTTGATTTTGCAATCAACTAGCCTTATAATATATAGATATCATAGATCCATGACATGAATGCATAAAGAAGAGGAATGAGATGAAAAGGGAGGTGGAATGGATCAAACACAAATTGGACAAAGGAGGACTTTTACCAAGTTAAGACCATTCATTCATTTTGGGAGATGGAATGTACATTCCATCAATCCCCTAAATCCAATTATTTTAACCTAACAAAGTCAAATCAACCTTGACCAAGGCCCAACAACACAAGTCAAACTCACAAAGTCAATTAAAATGGCTCTACACAATTTTTTGGCCTTGAATCAATTAAAAATAATAAAAATATGCATTAAATTAAATTATGCTTGGTCAATTTCCTAAAACCTCATCAAAACACCAATGAAATGGCCACGAGATTTACCATAGGTCAAACAAGGTCAAAGGACCTTGGAATTTTTTTTTCAGAATGTTTGGAAACTTAAAAGTATGTTTAAACAATTAAAAATATTCATAAAATCAATTAAATCATGAAAATATTAATAATGATCCAAAAAATAATTTTAATTCAGAAAATGAAAGAGGATTTTATTTAAATTTTTTTGGTGAAACTCTCATATTTTTTGGATCAATATTAAATTGAATATGAATTAATGAAAATAAAATAAATAAAATGGAATTCAAATAATCTGAAAAAATGTTGACCACTTGATCTCCCTCATTAATTGAGGTGGCAGATCAAGTGGATGAAAATGCATGTTCCATGGTGCACACTAGTCAGCGCGCCACACAACTGGTAATAAAAAAGAATGCTCAAGATTAAAACGCATTGGCTTGATCATGTGGCTTAGAACTCATCCAGCACATCGCCATAGCAAACCACCGGTCATATTCTCCGATGACCTTGGCCGAACTAGTTCTCTCATCACCATCACATATATGAAAAAAGAGGACATGATCTTAAACAAAAAATGGCGTAGATCACGAATATAACCTCAATTCAAACTGACTCCAAGTATATTGAGAGATACATGGAGTTGAATTTTGAGGTACATGAACTGAGTTGCTTCGATTTGACCTCAAAGAAACTCAATCACCTTGCCTACATTGGTAGGACTTCAGACAACCAAGGATCCAAGAGAATTGATGAGAATTGAGAAAGAATCAAAGAGAAGAAAAATCTGGAAAAATACCTTCAATGATGTGCAGAACTTGATCTCTCTTGCTTCAATTCGTGTTTGATCTTGCTTATGGAGCTTGCTGAAGTATATTAGGAGTGGTACAAAGCTTTGGATCCTGGAGTTTTTGAATCTCCAAACAGTGAGATTCAAACTCAAATTTCAAGTGAAATTTCTCAGGTTTTCCTTTCAATTATGAGGGTTTCAAATGTGGGAGGCAAAGCTAGCGCACAGGGGTCTTCCAAACTGATGCAATGGACCTCTATTTATAGAAAATGCAAGTGACATTTGCACCTTTGAAAATTCTTTCAAATTTGGCAATGTGAAGTGCACGCTTGCATGGGCATGTACATGCTCATGAAGCAACTCAATTCGGTCCAAATGCAAGTGAGATTGAGTCTGAAGGAGAATTGTGATGCAAGGCAAAAATGTATTGATGTTTAAAGAATGATTATTGCCAACTGATACAGCCATATTCAGGCCATGCACAAACCCCTCAAACCTAGTCCAAAATGAATGAATTTGGACTCTTTGGAAAGGTTAGATCAAGGGAAAAAAATCTCATGTTGAAAACTTTTCCATTTGGAGCATGTATCATGATGAATTTAGAGGTGGAAGTATAGAAATTTAAATCTGTCAAAATATTTTCTAAGTGTTAAGCCATATGTATAATTATTCTACCTTGGCTAACTTTTTATGTGATCTCAAAATGAGAAATGTGTCTTCATAAAAGTTGTATCTATTTTAAAAACCTTCAAAATGGCCACACATTTGACCTCATTTGGATTTGGTATGAATAAGTTATGCATTTTTGAAGTTGAGGAAAATCACTTGTTCAATGGTATTGGTCCAAAATGACCTATAATGTATCCTCATATCACCTGCTCATAAATGTTGATTTAGATCTTACTCCAAACCTCAAAGTTGAAGTAGACACCTTGAATTGGATTGTGCAACTTGGAAATATTTCATCTCATAAAAATTGAGAAAGTTATGGCCATGAGAAGTTGACTTTCAAATTAGGGTTTAGACAAAATGACCTATAATCTTTCAACATAAAAAATGACTTTCCAAGCAAAACTAGCTCTAGAACTCAACATGAAAGTTGTTTGGAATGCCGTTTAAAGTAACTTTGCTCTTGGAATAGTTTTCATATGATGCAAATTGTAGGATATAGGTCTAGGTGAACCCAGTTTTGATCAGATGAATTCCTCTGGTCAACCACCATCAACCACCTTGCTAACTTGCAACTCTCTTGACTTTTTAGACTTATGGGAGATCATATATGCATAATATGGCGAAATTTGAAGTGTCCCTTGACATATTTGATCAATTGGTGAAGAAGCTTGTTGAAGAAGTTACTCAAGATACATAGATGAACTAGGGTTTCCAAGGCAAACCAATTCCAAACTCTTGAAGAATGCTTGATCAAAATAATATGTAAATATCATGTGGAATCATATATGATGCCTAGAGCCATTATGGATCATTCCTTGGTTGAGCTCTTAGCAATGAGGGTCTTAAACCCTAGATTTGAACTTGATTGATCAAAGGTGATCATGTGCCCTACCTACAAGAGGGATCTTAGGGTCAAAATTGGGGTCTTATATATTGGTTATACAGAGGGAAGGTGTTAACACCCTGTAGCGGGGTTTTCATTACCTTTAGGTTTATTGACTAAACCAAAAGTCAACATATAATTCGAGTCGCCACCACACTTTTATTTGTCCAAAGGAAAGGCTAAAAAGCGAAAAAAAGCCAAGTAAGAAGTTTTTCAAATCAAAAACTAATAAAAATGTCAGAGATCTAGGTAAGGGGGTTAGTTATGAAATGGGAAGGTTTTACGCACCCAAAACATCCTTAGTACTCTAAGGGAACCCTTTTTGAAAATATGTGTTGTAGGTTGGTATTTGTGAAAAGATTTGTGAAAAAGATTGGAGAGATGAGAAAATAATAGATTATATTTACAAATTTTTTGTTTGAATGGATGAACCCATTGCCTACGTACCATCACAAAGGAGGATAAAAACCTCGTAGTTCGGGGTAAAAATCTCAAAAATTGGTGAATTGATTTTGATCAAAAGCCTTAAGGTCTTTTGTTATCAAAGGGAGAAAACTCAACCTAAACCAACAATCCACCATGTGAGGAAGGCTTCATCATACTAGTGAGGGGTTAACCCTATAATAAGCATGGAAGACTTATAATCCAATCACTAAGGATGAGGTGACATTTACATCAACCACTATGATAACTCAAACCTATGACTAATGCTTTTGAAAAGGTTGAAACAAGTGGCCATTGGAACCACAAAACAACTTGAAATGAGTTATATTTACAAGTTAGATTTATTTACAAAGTGAGGTCAAAGTTGGATTAATGTTTATTCACAATGAGCATTTATGAAGAGAGTTTTGAAAAGTCAAAGGCATAAGGCCTAGGTTTCTAATTTGAAACAAAGTTAAAGTTTTGAAAATGATTTTGGGCTTGGTTAGAGTGGGGAGGAAAAGAGAAGGACTATTCCTAAAGCAAACAAAGATAATAGGGGAAATATAAACCCTTGGAGTTCTTTTTCTTGAAGCCATATAGAGCTGACTCAAGATGCTTCTTTCCTTTGGACTTAGCACACAAACAAGCAATCAATTGTTTGAATTCAAGCTCATAGGATCTCCATTTGGCTTGGCTCTTAGCTTGACTACTCATGACAATGGTCCTCTTTTCACAATCTTAAGATGGGATCCCTATCACACATAAGTAAACATCAAAAAGTTCACAACACAATAAAGGGAATGGACAAAGAATAAGTTTGAGGAGAAGTCATTTGAAGTCAACTTTGAATTTTAGCATTCTAAAGTCATAAGGCCTAGTTGCTCTTCAACAAATTTTGCATTCTAAAGGCATGAGGCCTAGTTGCTCTTGAACTCTTTTAAGCATGGGTAAGTCCTAATTCTAAGCCATTTCTCCTTTTGCATTTGGTCCACATAAAACAAACACAAACCAACACAAAATAGCAATATATACACAATAATGGGTTCAAATGGGCAAAAGAAAAATGACATAAACATAAAATATGTGCTCAAGTGAGCAAAGTGAAAATCAATATGAATAATGAGCAAGAAATAAATGACATTAAAAATAAATGGCAAGAAATTAAATGCTCAAATTAAAGTTAGTAGTTATTAAGGTTATGTTAGCTTGTCATAAGACAATGTAGCGCTATGTTGAGCAATCGTAAGGGGACTAATGTAGTAGTCACACCTATCTGAGGCCAATCAATAAGAATATAGGCAAAGAACACAAGTTGGAGATCGTGACTAGTAAGCCAAGCTCCATAAACTTGTCATGCCAAACAAAAGGGGAAGGGCCTTGTATAGACTTTGAGTTATTTGCTTGACCAAGAAGCAACCTATCTTGGACACAAAACAACTCACTTGATCATGGATCAAGTTGAGTTTGGTTTGGACCAAAGAAGGTTAAACTTCTCATTTGTCAAGACCAACTTGAAGACTTTAACTCATTGGCCATTGATGGAAAGAAAAGGATGAAGATGAAAGGGAGCGGAAAGGAAGACAACAATCAATTCCAATTGATCAAATGTGAATCAAATCAACATCAATAAACACCAAACAGAAGAGAAATGAAGAGAACAAGTCAAGAAGTCAACAGTATTTTTTGGGCATTTTTTGAATTAAAATAAAATACAAATAAAAAAATAAACAAATAAGGTTGAACCTCAAATTCAATTCAAAGCAACTTCAACAAGTCCAATTAAATTCTCATAGGTTCAACATAGTCAAACAAGCTTTGACTAATCTTTTCACAAATTTTTAAAATCAGAAAGTAATTAAAAACAATTAAAAATAGCATAATATGAATTAAAATCTCAAATAATCTCAAAACAATCAAGAAATTGTTGAAACTAATTTTCATTGACTTATCATGATCCATAGATGCTATCAAAATATTTTTGTATTTTTTAAAAGTCAGAAACTATTTAAAATGAATTAAAAGCATTAAAAAACAAGTAATTCATAAAAAATATCAAATGAAGTCACAAATATAATTAAAAATCATAATATAAAACTAGATTTTTCAAGAAAAATATTGGAATTGGTCTCATATTTTTCTGACTTCAAATGAATTTTTGAAAATAAAAGGAATTAACAGAAAATAAAAAGAAAATGGAATAAACGAAAAAACCACAGCCACATGATGCACTTCATTAATTGACGTGGCACTTGTGTATGGTCCAGATCTGGGGACACACAATGCACTTGAGCCAAACGTGCTACACAAAGCATTAAATGAAGTAATTACAACGGATGATCAAGATTAGATCGTGGCAAGGTGATTCAATGGCCTTAGCGTGCACACGTGGTGGTGGTGGTGGAAACCACCATCTTCCCCGGCCAGACAAAGCATTAAAAACAAGGCCACAAAAATGAAGCTCGTGTGATAGAGATCATCACTGTACCAATGGATCTCACTCATTCTTCTTCTATTGAGAGAAATGTGAAGGAGAAAATCATGGTGTTCATAATGAAAGTTCATGAAATGAAGAATTGAAACCACCAATGGCCTGTCTCGAGTATGAGGACTTCAGAAAACCACAGAAACACAAGGATACTACATTGAATTAGGAGATTCAGATCCAAAATTTTTGAATGTATACCTTCAAATGGATGAACTTCTGGCCACGAATTCTCCAAGATCCTTGCTCCTTCTTGATCCTTGAGTGTAATGGAAGTGATAGGCTAAGGAATTTGGCTTTAAAACTCAGCTAATGATGCTGAATTTTAAGCTCGAAAAATTGAAGAAAAGTGATTAATTCCTTTGGTAATGGCTATGGTTTCACTTCTGCAGCACTTGGGATCTCCAAAAGGTTAGCAAATGAATGAGAGGGAGCTCTTATTTATAACTGAATGCATCAACTGATCATGCTTTGTTCATGTGCATGGCAAATGGGATTTGAATTGCATGGGCCTGTGCAAGCGTGTGGAAGGCCCAATGAAGAATGCAGAAGCTTGCTGAGATCAAGTGAAAAGCAAATGGACGTGTACATTGGACTGAACAAGCTTGCATACTCAAGTTTCATCATAAAATACCAAAATGCACATAAATGGAAATGAATTCGAAACTCACCAATGGTAAATCCAAAAGAGCATTGTGAGTAATGGTTGGAAAGCCCTTGAAATAAGGGAGAAAAGTCATGTTGGGAAAAAAATAATTTGGCATGTTCAAATGGATGAAAACTGGCTGGGAAAATCCAAGTACAAAACATGTTCAAATCATTTTGAAAAAGTTCACCAAAGACAAGCTTAATCAAACCCCTCTGTTCTCATGATAGAAGCTTCAAATGGAAACACCTCCAACATAAAAGTTGTACATACTTTCAATATAGTCAATCTAGACTCAAAGTTTGCATCATTTGGATTTTCTATGACAAAGTTATTGGCATTTTAAGTTGGGTACTTTTTCAAATTCAATGAATTAGGTCCAAGATGACCTATAATGTTTTGCATTATCAAATGTATTTATTTTATGATTATGAAATTTGGTCCAACATAACATTTTAAATAGAAATCTCAAGATTTCCAATTAATTTTGTCTCACCTCAAAATCATAAAAATTAAGGAAGTTATGTCGTTGGTAAGTTGACCCAAAATTAGGGTTTCAGTCAAAATGACCTATAATGTTTTAAAATGAATGATGACGTTCCTAGTTTCAAATGGATTTTTGATAAACATGAACGTTGTTCATATGGTTCTTAGTAACATTTTATATCTTGGGGTCATCTCCATTTGACAAACACATCAGAAGTTATATTTCATGGATTCTCAGCTTAGTCAGATGACTTGATAGGTCAACTTTTTCAAGGCCAAACTTCCAATCTTGATGAATAAATGATTGAGGATTCTAAAATAGGATCACATATGCATAAAATGATGAATGAAAGAATTTACCTTGATTAAATTTGATCAGAGGTTGAGATTGCTTCATGGGCAAGGCACAATCAAAGCACAGTGGAATTAGGGTTTCCTTGGGAAACAACCTTCAAGCCCTTTGGGTTATCTTGATAAAATTGGAAAATTGAGATACTTGGGAGGAATATATGATGATCAGGAACTTTATGGACCATTGCCATGCTTTTTCTCATCTTCATCTAGCCATTTCATTGGGCATATGAGCCTCCTAGGAGCATTATGGAGCACATGATCACTTGAGCTTCAAAACAAAAAGAGTTAGTGGCATATTTTTGTGCTTTTGGTTAGTAATCAAATAAGAAAAGCAATAATATACAATACAAGCATGCTTGGTGTTCTCAAAACACTCAAACAAAACCAAATCATAGGGTTAAGGAGCCAAACATGCTATGATCCTTGAGGCAGTGCACTTGTGCAATAACATGATGCCATGAGGGATCTTAGGTGTAGCGGGGTATTCGTTACCATTAGAGATATTGACTAAATCCAAGGTAAACCATACAAGTCGAGTCGCCACCGCACTTCTATTTATCCAAAGGAATGGTTAGAAAGCGAACAAAAACCTAAAAGTTTTATCGAATCAAAAACTAGTAAAAATGTCAGAGATCTGAGTAAGGGGGTTGGTTATGCAATGGGAAGGTTTTAAGCACCCAAAACATCCTAGATACTCCTAGGGAGCCCTTTTCATAAGTGTTGTTCTAGTCTAAAGGGTGTAGGTATATCTAAATTACTATTTACTAAAAGGACGGTTAAAAGAAAATGACTCACAAGGATGACGCATCCATTGCCTACGTATATCATCTGAGTATGAGAATCAGAGTCTTCGTAGCTCGGCTACCTATGGGTTAAAGAGAAGTGTGCTCGGTAACACGTCGCGTCTTATGCCTACGTATCTCATCTGGAATGAGAATCAGAGCAAAACGTAGTTCGGCTAACTAGGGGTTAAGGATTGCCATTTGAACATGGACTTACAAAAGAGGACACCAGCTATGTCAAAGGAGGGTGAGAAATGTGTTCAACATCCTAGCAGTAGGTGTCGCAGCTCGTTGAATCGAGTCTCAGGTAGTTACCTCTTTGCAATAGAACGGACTGACATGCCACAAGATTGGAGACGCACGAAAGGTCTAAAAGCGGGGAAGCTTTGCTCTAGAGTTGTCATGCAATATGGACCTATGTGTTAGGATTTACAAAGGGGAACATCTACCTAATGTTAGCATGCAAAGAATAGGGGAATTCTACCTATGTTATCATACAAAGGGTGCTACCTAATGGGTGTTACGTAAACGGAACAAGAGTCGACGGATGGAGCACGGAGAGGAGTTACGGATAAGGGTAGATGGCGATGCTGGAGGAAATCGACTTACAGGTAGATGGCGATGCCTGAGGCAATCGACTTACAAGAGGATGGATGAATGCGTGCTGGTTCTGTTAAGTTTTGAAAATGATTACTCGACATTGGATCGAGCTTTTGATCTTATTTTGAAATGGTTATCGGATGTTCGTTTTAATTCTTGTATTAACAGGTGACTAAAGAAATAAAGAAATAAATATTATACATTTTATGGGAGAGGGGTACATTTGTAATGAATGGGGAATGTTCATGGCAAACAAACAATAAGAATATATGCCTCATACATCATACAAGTAGGCAACAATTATCAATCCGGTCGGATAAATAAACAATATATAATCAAACCAAAG
Source organism: Lathyrus oleraceus (assembly GCF_024323335.1). Classification (NCBI taxonomy): domain Eukaryota; kingdom Viridiplantae; phylum Streptophyta; class Magnoliopsida; order Fabales; family Fabaceae; genus Lathyrus; species Lathyrus oleraceus. The sequence goes on along the minus strand of NC_066585.1, from coordinate 173,493,431 downwards.
AATCAAATAATGGAGCATTTAAACAATGCATGGGAGTATGAACATGTTAAATAATCAAGCAATAGAAAGCATGAATGAGAGAAACAAGTATAAGAGATAACAAATGAATCAAACAGATGAAAATATACACACGAAGGGTCCACTGAATAATTTAATCAGGAAATGAGGTAAGGAAAATAAAATCAAGGTAAAAGGCATCTAATACATGGCATATGGGATGAATGAGGGAGGGTCAAAAGATCTGTTCAATTGCCGTAAGCAATCCCTAAGTCAAACATCGATCATAAAGAAGTCGACTGAAAATTCAAGTCAACTTAAAAAATAACAAATAAGTAGCAAATTAATCAAGAAAATTATGAAAAACTAAACTAAATAAGGTGGGGTCAGGAAATCATCATCCCCCAAAAATATTTTAAAAATAATGAAAATTGGCACGTGAATTAATTAAAACAAAACATAGGTCAAACCAAAAGTCAATTAATAATACTAGGTTAGAAATAAATCAAGAATAAATAGTAAATTAATCAAGAAAATTATGAAAAATTAAAATAAATAAGGTGGGGTCAGGACATCATCATCCCCAAAAAATATTTTTAAAAATAATGAAAATTGGCACGTGAATTAATCAAAATAAAACAAAAGTCAAATTAAAAGTCAACCAACCAAATTAGGTCAAAAATAAATCCAAAGTAAATTGAAATGGTGAAATAAAATTCCAAGAAAAGGTCAGGTTGACCATGAGACAGTGATGAACCTTCATCCCAAAAATCAAATGCTAACAATAATTTTAAGTCATAAAAATAAAATCAATAAAAAAAAGTGTGTTAAAATGGACCATTTAGAATAAATAATTAAACCAAATATTAATATTAAAAAAATACTAAAATAAAAATTATATAAAATTAAATAAAACGTTAAGAAAAGTGAAAACTATTTTTGGATAATTTTATGGATGAATACAATATTTTAAATAAGAAAAAGAAATACGAAAATGGAAGGATTAATGGTGATGAACATGGTAAGCAAGCATAGATATATCAAAACATGGCCATGGAAGAGATGATTACCTAATGGAAAATAGAAGTGGAATGGAATCTGATATGTGATGAAGCTTTGCCTCCTTACCACGAAATTCTAATGCTCCTTTAGGGTTAGGGTTTCAGCTTCTTAAATAGGGTGGATTAGGTGTTCTCATGGGGGTTTTAATAAGTGATTTATCCATAAGAATAAAAGTGTGAAGTGAGGTGTAAAATGTTGTTATTTTGGGCCAAACTTAAGTGAATGGATGTCCAATTCATGGCCAAAAGAGGTAAAAAAATGTGACTGGTTTGTGCAGCATGCTTAGAAAATCTGATTGGGCCAGCCAGACCCAAAATCTGCCTAGAAAATCAAGTCATGGTGCCCACTTTAAATGAATGTATCTCTCAAACCATGGATCCAAATGAGATGATTCTAAAAGGATGTGAAAGAGGACACGACAAGGTATAATTTTTGTGAAGAAAGTATTTTCAAATAATGCCTTGAAGTGCAAGAAAACTAGCCAAGAAGTCTTGACAAATTTTGAAGATTTTGGACTTAGAATTTTTTCTAAGTGTCCTAAAAAAATGTCTCACTTTGACTAAGCATAACTTTCTCAATTCTAATCTAAATGGAGCAAACTTTATATCTCTAGAAAGCTTGGAACAAGAGGAACAACTTTCATGTTGGAGATATTTTCAAATGGAGCTTTATCTTGATTCAAAATGGGCTTAAAGTGAGTGCAATGATCATGAAAACTTGCCCTAAATGGAAAGTCAACCATTTCCAAATTAAGTAACTTTTCCAATTCCTGATTAAATGATGAATCCATGATCCAACCTTGATCAAATTTTACATGTAGGATCCCCTAGGCATGGATTTTGAGATTCCACTCTCAAAATGTCAGGAGTTAACTTTTCTGGCCCCACAGTTGACTTTTCCCAAACTCTCTGATTCCCGATTCCATTGATCAATTGAAGCACTTCTAGCTCAAATAAAGAGCTGATATTTTGTATGTAGACCCTTGTGGACATATGGAGGGCCATGGAAAAGAGTTTCACCCAAAGAATCAGAAATAAACTGATTTTATACCAAACCCTAGTTTTAGGGCAAAATGATCAATAACTGATTGCACTGATTGCCAATGGATCTTTCTGAGATAATTGTGAATCTTCCTAGGCCAAGATGCCTCTCTAATCATGACATGGATGAGCTCCTCTACTTCCAACCAAACATTTCATGTTGTAGGTAGCCATGAAACCCTAATTTCTGATTAAATCCAGATGAACACTCTGATAGCTTTGAATCCTTCACTAATGAACTGAGGACCATAATAAGATACTTTTACCCCCCTGAGACCCTTGAGACTTGTATACTTAGAGAATGAAGTCCAACTCTCAATCTTGCTTTGTGTGGGCTCTTTCTGTTAAGGAGTGATCGATCAAAACCTGATCTCCATGTCACTAATGTAGTATGTAATGAGTATGACCTAATAGGATGCTATTGAAGTGTAAAACATAATCCCATGCTTCCAAGAAAAATGAAGGGTAAATTTTGGGGTATTACAGCTGCCCATATTCAATCAACTAGGAACCTGAAAGGAAGATAGCAACGACTTTCGTGCTTTCGAGGTATCAAGTGATTGAATACGATAAAAGCACGAAAATTTACACTGAAGTGAAAAAATGAAGTAACAATTCCTGTCAGAATCGGCCAAGAGATGGTCTTGAAAAAGAATCTGTCTGGTACGGTGAGAGTCGGTCTGAACACCGAAACAAGGAATGTTAGCCTGAATACCAAAAAAAATGGTAACACAGAAATAACCATGGCCTGGATGCCGCTCATCAATCTGAATACTGGAAATGACTTCGATCTGAGCATCGGACGATACTTGATTATCAAACATCGGTCTGAACACCGGGAAACTGGCCTGAATGCCACTTTGGTATGAATACCGGAAAACTGGCCTGAATGCCACAAGTTGCGTCGACCTGAATGTCGGAAACTTCTTCGATCTGAATATCGAAAGATATTAGATTATCAAACATCGGTCTGAACACCGGGAAACTGGCCTGAGCGCCACTTCGGTCTAGATACCGGAAAACTGGCCTGAATGCCACAAGTTGCATCGACCTGAATGTCAGAAACGTTTTCGATCTGAACATCGGAAAACTGGCCTGAATGCCACTTCGGTCTGAATACCGAAAACTTGGCTTGAATGCCACAAGTTGCATCGACCTGAACGTCGGAAACTTCTTCGATCTGAACATCGGAAAACTGGCCTGAATGCCACTTCGGTCTGAATATCGGAAACTTTCATGCCTGTCAGCATCAGCAGAAATAGGGAAAATGATAATTGAGGCGACGCGTGGGCCAACGACCCCTACTGGGAATAATAAAGATAAGTCATGAACAATCTTCAGTCTGAGTACTGGAAACAACTTCTGGCTTATCACTTGGGATACCGAGAATGCCTTATGCTTTACATGCGTATGTTTGAATTTTTCAATGGCGTAATGCTCCATGAAAATGGAAATGCTACGCAATTTGGGAGGATGCAATGCAATATGATTCTACATGCAGGGATGCGAAATGTTTGATTAGAGAGAATGCCGAGCTGAGGCAAGGAATTCTGCTGGGGAAATGATCATAATCTTCTGGACCCTGGCAAGGCTGTTGGAGATGCACATCACAAAGAACTCTGTGGGGAAATGACCCGCCACACGGTGTTCTGGCAAATAACAAAATACCAAGACTCTGACTGGGGAGAGAATGGCACTGAAAACTTGCTGCTGAGGAAAGCGATAGTGGTTCTGGCAACCATAATCTGCGAGAGAGATGACTCAGCAGGGGAAGCAAACACCGATACGGTACCGAGATTCTACTTCAAGGAAAGAGACCATGGGTCTAGCGTCGAGATCATCGATCTGGCATCGAACTCTGAGGATCAGCCGCTTCTGCTGGGAAGATACAGTCTGACACTGTCAACTCCGCTGGGGATATACAGTCTGACACTGTCAACTCTATTGGTGAATGTATAATCTGAAACAAATGCTTGGGGAAGTACATCAGTGAGAGCCTGCTGGTGATTGAAGAATCTAACGCTCGGACCAGCTCTGTAGGGATAAGATACCAAATTCCAACTGTTGAGGAAAAACATCCGCGATCATTTGATGGGGACCTTAAGGAAATGCCCCGAGTGTACCTGTTCTGAATAGACGTTCCAAAGCACTTAAAATTTACAGCAATTTTCAATGTTTATTAAGCACGTACCTGTAAAGCTCTTATGTTTCATGATGCAATGTTTATCAAAAATTCGGACGTCATTTTTGCAAACAAAATAGTAAAATGAAAATGAACATAGAGATTTACTGAATAACATGATTTTATTGATTGAGTGGCCTCTGAATAGGTATTTACATCAGGAAGCAATCCCTGGAAAGAGGTAATTGTGCAACAGATAAAAACAGAAATTAATTTAATGGCAATGTGAAATGGATTTCTATCGGGTTCCAATTTTGCTATGATTCGCTCGTCTTCAAGATCCTCTAGATGATCAGCTTTCCGAAAAAGGTGATTGGCTTGTTTCCTATCCTTCGAAAGTTTCCGGTTATCGACACAAGATGATATTCAGAACTACTCATAACGCAGCCATTCGCTTAATCCCTAACTTTTGCCTGGATCGCCCTTTCGGGTTTTCAATCCACCAGGATACCCATTTTTGCCTAAGTTACCCTTTCAGGTTTTCAACTTACCGGGTGTACAATATTTTCATTTTTTAATCCCTAAGTTTTTCCCGAACCTTTTTCATTTTCTTGGTTCGCCGGGATGCCCATTTTTTTGCCTGGACTATTCTTTTTATCGTCCAACGGGTCTATTTTATGCAAAGTATTTTTTAATTGCGTATGAGTTCACAGGAGAAGTGAAGTCTTCACCATCCATAGTTGCAAGCATTAAGGCTCTACCATCAAAAACCTTGGTGACAATATACGGTCCATCATAGTTAGGAGTCCACTTGCCCCTATGATCTGTCTGAGGAGGAAGGATCCTTTTCAACACCAAATCTCCGACTTGGAAGCATCGAGGACGCACTTTCTGATAAAAGGCTCTCTTCATCCGACTCCGATACAATTGCCCATGACAAATGGCTGCCATTCGCTTCTCTTCGGTAAGAATCAACTCATTGAACCTTGTCTGAACCCATTCAGCTTCGTCTAACTTGACATCCAACATGACTCTTAGAGAAGGAATCTCCACTTCAACAGGTAGGACTGCTTCCATACCATACACAAGGAAGTAAGGGGTTGCCCCGATCGATGTACGTACTGAAGTACGGTACCCATACAAGGCGAAGGGTAGCATCTCATGCCAATCTCTGTACGTAACGACCATCTTCTGCACAATCTTCATTATGTTCTTATTTGCTGCCTCAACAACACCGTTCATCTTAGAACGATAAGGGGAAGAGCTGTAATGTTGAATGTTGAAGTTCTTGCACAACTCCTTCATCATTTTGTTATTGAGATTAGAACCATTATCAGTAATGATTCTTTCGGGAATCCCATAACGGAAAATGATTTCTTTCTTAATGAATCGGGCAACCACATGTCTGGTGACCTTCGCAAATGACGCTGCTTCGACCCACTTGGTGAAATAGTCGATGGCAACAAGGATGAAGCGATGCCCATTGGAAGCAGTCGACTCAATCTTTCCAATCATATCAATGCCCCACATAGCAAATAGCCACGGCGAAGACATACATTCAGAGGATTTGGCGGCACATGCACCTTATCGGCATAAATCCGGCATTTATGACACTTCCGAGCATATTTGAAACAATCAGATTCAATGGTCATCCAGTAATAACCCGCTCTCAACAATCTCTTAGCCATTGCATGTCCACCGGCATGAGTACCGAAGGAGCCTTCATGAACTTCCTGCATTAACATGTCGGCTTCGTGTCTATCCACGCATTTGAGCAAAACCATGTCGAAGTTCCTCTTATACAACACATCGTCTTTGTTCAAGAAGAAACTGCCTGCCAATATTCTCAAAGTCTTTCTATCATTGTTGGATGCCCCTGTAGGGTACTCTTGATTCTTTAGAAAGCACTTGATGTCGTGGTACCAAGGCTTGTCATCAACTACCAATTCAGCAGCAAACACATACGCGGCCCTATCAAGGCGCATAACATCGATCCTGGGAGCATAGTTCCACCGAATCACCTTGATCATGGAGAACAGAGTACAAGAGCATTTGCCATCTGGTTCTCATCACGAGGTATATGATACAGCCTTACTGTTGTGAAGAAAGTCAACAGTCTTCTCATGTAGTCTCTGTAGGGGACCAGATTAGGCTGAAGAGTATTCCAATCACCATTCACTTGATTGATCACTAGAGCTGAATCTCCGAAGATGTCCAGAGTCTTGATTCTCAAATCAATGGCTTGCTCGATACCCAAGATACAGGCTTCATACTCAGCTTCATTATTGGTGCACTCAAAAGTCAGACGAGCGGTGAAAGGCATGTGGGCACCTTTCAGAGTGGTAATGACAGCACCAATTCCACTTCCTTTGGCATTGACGGCCCCATCAAACATTAAAGTCCACTTTTCATCTGGATCAGGTCCCTCCTCAACAACTGGCTCTTCATAGTCTTTCATCTTGAGGAACATGATGTCTTCATCCGGAAAATCAAACTTCATCGGCTCATAATCATCAATCGGCTGCTGAGCAAGATAGTCTGACAGAATACTCCCTTTGATGGCTTTCTGGGATGTATACTGGATGTCGTACTCTGTCAGTACCATTTGCCAACGAGCAACCCTTCCGGTGAGAGCTGGCTTCTCAAATATATACTTGACTGGATCCATTTTGGAGATCAGTAAGGTCGTGTGAGTCAGCATGTATTGTCTCAATCGCTTAGCATCCCATGCAAGTGCACAACATGTCTTTTCAAGCATTGAGTATCTCGACTCGCAATCTGTGAATTTTTTACTCAGGTAGTAGATGGCATGCTCTTTCCTACCCGTCTCGTCGTGTTGACCGAGAACACAACCCATGGAATTATCGAGTATTGTCAAATACATAATCAGCGGTCTCCCTGGGACTGGAGGCATAAGGATTGGAGGATTCTGCAAATACTCTTTTATCTTCTCGAAAGCCCTTTGGCAATCATCATTCCACCTGATGGTCTGATCTTTTCTCAACAATTTGAATATTGGCTCACTCGTGGCTGTTAGGTGAGAGATGAACCTTGCAATGTAGTTCAACCTTCCTAAGAAACTACGAACTTGTTTTTCTGTTCTTGTCTCAGGAATTTCTTGTATCGCTTTCACTTTGGCCGGATCCACCTCAATCCCTTTTTCCCTAACAAGAAAACCCAACAGTTTTCCAGATCTCACCCCGAAAGTACACTTGTTCGGATTAAGCCTCAGCTTGAATTTCCTCAAACGCTCAAACAGTGTTTGCAAATTCACCAGATGTTCTTCTTCCGTCTGAGATTTGGCAATCATATCATCAACATAAACCTCATTTTCATGATGAATCATATCATGGAAAAGAGTTACCATAGCTCATTGATATGTTGCCCCAGCATTTTTCAGACCAAACGGAATCACCTTGTAGCATAAGGTGCCCCATGGGGTTATGAAAGTTGTTTTCTCCATATCTTCTGGTGCCATCTTAATTTGATTATAGCCAGAAAAGCCATCCATGAAGGAGAATACCGAGAACTGAGTCGTGTTATCCACCAAAACGTCGATGTGAAGTAAAGGGAAATCATCTTTAGGACTAGCTCTATTCAGATCCCGGTAGTCAACACATATTTGTACCTTTCCATCCTTTTTAGGTACTGGAACGATATTTGCAACCCATGGCGGATAATTTGTAACCGCTAGAAACCCTGCATCCAACTACTTTTGCACTTCTTCCTTTATCTTGACAGCCATCTCTGGTCTTGTTCTTCTGAGCTTCTGCTTGACCGAAGGACAATCCTCATTGAGAGGCAATCGGTGTACCACAATGTCTGTGTCAAGCACTGGCATGTCCTCATAAGACCAAGCGAAGATGTCAACATACTCTTGCAGCAATTCAATCAGCCCCTTCTTCACATTATCTTCCAAAGCAGCCCCTATCTTGATTTCTCTCTTGGCGTCCTCGGTGCCGAGATTAATCACTTCAACAGACTCTTGATGCGGTTGAATGACCCTTTCCTCCTGTTTTAATAACCTGGCAAGTTCTTCAGGGAGTTCACAGTCTTCATCACCCTCTTCTTCAGCTTGAAAGATTGGATTTTCAAAGTCGAAGCGAGCCATAGCAGAACTGTTATCAATAAGATCCAGTGACGTGCATCTCAATGAGTGATGGTATGTGCTTATGAGTGTGAACCAGAAGTGGAAACTAAACAAAACATTGCCAAATGTATATATATATATATATATATATTTTATTTTTTTTTGAAAACTGCAAAAATAGAAAGACAGTGAACAAAATATTTTAATGCAAAAAGACGTCCTTTATTTATGATAAAAAATGCAGGTATCCACAAAATATTGGAATTCTGTTCCCCACGCTTTGAGTCGTGACCTGCTCGTGCATTTTTATCCCTTTTCTATCCCCAGGAGAGTCCCCAAGGTCTTGGTCCCATGGAGTGAATTGCTCATATGGATTATGAGTGGCTTCTGATTTCTTTGCTTTTGTGGACACATATCTCCACAGAGTGCTACCATTTTTTATACCTACATTTCCATCATGAGGTCTCTTAGGGACCAAAATTCGTCTCTTTGTTATTATTTAAGCCCATTCTACCCCGTCGAGACGAAGATTTTAACCTTCACTTCTCCGGCTAGAATGACCTTAAATAGGGGCATCTATAAGACCCCAATTTTGCCTTTGGGTGGGACTCCTTGTGATTGGTTTGAGATCACCAAGCATGCTTGAATTATACATCATTGTTTCTCTTACTTTTGTTTACTAACCAAAAGCACAAAAATGTGTCACTAACATCTTTTGTTTGAAGCTTGAGTATCATCCAAGACACTTTGTGGATTCTATTTAGATGATTAGTCAACACAAGGGAATGGCTTGAGATACTTCCAACAGGTTCAAATGGGGTCTATTCGTCAGTCAAAACGTTAATCTTAAAGGAGCAAAAGTTTGTTCATGAACTGTCATGCTCGCTAGGCGAAGCCCACGTGTTAAAAAAAACGAAAAAAAAACGAATAAAATAAAATAATAATAATAATAATAATAATAATAAATAAATAAATAAATAAATAAAATATAACAGAAAATTTTTGGACTTGGGCCTCTCTCATTTGAGCCCACGGGTCCACAAAAATCAGGTTATAAATTCAGAGTTTCAGTGAAACAAAAGATCATTCTATTCCTATTATCCTGACAGGGAAAAAGATAGTGAGAGAAGAGCTAACAGAGTTCAGAGCAACCTCCAGAGAGTGAAGGGAACTCATCGGGAAAGAACCAATTCCCTCTCATATAAACCCTCAAATTGGTTTGCAAACCCAACCGGGCAATTCAATTTCATTCGATCTCTCCAGTCAGGTTTGCCTTATTCCCATTACTTTATGCTTTAAATTTGAATGCTCTGAATGTATGAGGTATTATGGGTGAATTTGATACCCTTTTGATGCATGTGTTTGACAAGAGGTTTAGGCCTCCTACCCTTGGTTGCTTTTTGTGAGCTTTTTGTGAATTTTAATGGCATGATTCATGTGGTTACATTTTGATTTGGGGGCAACTCTTGATTACCCTATCTTGTTTCTCTAACCTGTTTGTTGAGTTTTGTTTTGTGAGGGATCACATACTCTTGCAAAGATGGCTTTCCTGGTGTTCCACTTTATTTGTGGGATACCACCTGGAGGTTTATTCCGATTACTTGTACTAACTCACTTTCTTTGATGGTGCTAGCTTGAGAGATCTCTGGGTTTCTTATCTCTTTAATTGTTATTACTTCGGATCTTTATCCGTACGGTAGATCTCTCGATCCCTTTATTTTTCCCGCATTTTACCGCTTTCTTAGGTTTCGTATAGCCTCTCGTGGCATGTCATTTAAGGTTGCGCGGTTCCTTCATCTAGGACTGCCTTTTTGCATGAGCATCCCTAAACACCCCAAACTCATTGATTTTTCTTCTCCTAAGAACATGTTATCTCCTTCTACTACAGGCGAGTAAGTCTCCAAAGGTCGAGCATCCGATAGATTGCGTAGTAACGTCGTTCACCCCAAAACACTCCTCTTTAACCCATAGGTGGCCGAGCTACGAAGACTCTGATTCTCATATTCAAATGAGATACGTATGCAGTGGATGCGACGTCCGTGCGAGTCATTTTCTTTTGACCCTTCTTTTATTAAGTAGTACATTAGATAAACATACACGCTTTTCTCATCCCTTCAATCATGTTTGCACAAATAAATTTTCAAAAAACAACAACAACCTTTGCAACAAATGTGAAAAGGGCTCCCTAGGAGTACCTAGGATGTTTTGGGTGCCTAATACTTTCCCATTGCATAACCAACCCCCTTACCCAGATCTCTGACATTTTTACTAGTTTTTTATTCGATAAAACTTTTAGGTTTTTGTTCGCTTTCTAACCATTCCTTTGGATAAATAGAAGTGCGATGGCGACTCGACTTGTATGATTTACCTTGGATTTAGTCAATATCTCTAATGGTAACGAATACCCCGCTACAATCACGCCCTGGGCGGAACATAAGACTTGGATATGCATGAATAAACAAAGAAAATTACTCTTTAAGAAGAGTGACTTGGATAATCTCTTTAGAAGACCAGTTGCGGAGAACTTCACCCGGGACCCTTGGACGCACCCAGTTGTCAATGTCGCAATCATTATCCCCATCTTCTTTGTTGATTGCAGAGACCTGGCCGTACTGAATGATGCCAGCACTGGAGAAAGTAATCAGCCCCTGACGAGTCTGAGGCGTTGAAGTTGTAGAAGTCAATGTCGGCTGATACCCAATCCCAAACTTGTCTTCCTTTACAGGTAAATCCACCAGACGTCCCCAACCGGGAGCAACACCTGAATTTACCAAGGCCTGTGCCTGCTTGAAGGACGACAAAGAGGCACCTGCTTCAACCTCTTCCACTGGAGCTGCATCCTTGACTTGAACTGCCTCAAAGGCCTGACACAAGGTTTCATGAATCTCACCTTCTACCTCTACATACTTGAATGTAGACAGGTGACTGACCAGAATATCCTCCTCACCACAGACAGTGATAATTCTTCCATTGACCGGGAACTTGATCTTCTGATGCAAGGTCGAGGAGACTGCCCCAGCATTATGGATCCAAGGACGACCCAGCAAGCAGCTATATGAAGGACTGATATCCATCACATAGAAGACGGTATTGAAGGTTTGTGATCCAATATGAATTGGCAATTCTACCTCTCCGAACACCGACCTCTTAGAACCATCTAAGGCTTTTACCACAAGATCGGAAGGCTTCAAGATCAAACCTTCTACATCTAACCTTGACAGGGCTCTCTTGGGTAGCACATTTAGAGAGGAACATGTATCCACATGAACATGGGATAGGACAGTGTCTTTACACTCCATCGAGATGTGCAAAGCCTTGTTATGATCACGTCCAGCTGGCGTCAAGTCAGAATCAGTAAAACCCAACCCATTGCTTGTATGAACATTTGCAACGATCCCTTCTAGTTGGTTCACTAAGATCTCTTGAGGCACATATGCAGCATTAAGGACCTTCAAGAATGCCTCTATGTGTGCCTCCGAACACAGCAGGAGTGAGAGAATAGATATCTTGGATGGCGTCTGAATCAACTGATCGACTACCTTGTAATCGCTTTTCTTTATAATTCTCAAAAGTTCGTCCACATCCTTCACAAAAGCCGACTCACAGCCAGCCTGTGGTGCAGAGGTACCCTCATTCACAACTTGCTTGCCTTTGGCCTTCGCCGCGACGTCAACACTATCAGGTTGGGTAACCGGTGGTGAGAACAGTCTACCACTTCTGGTGAATCACCCGATTCCACCAACATTATCCACTGCAGGATCTTTTATCTCAATTCCAGGTTCAGACTTCTGATCTTGCACCTCTTTTACTTTCAGTGGCTGCTCCACTCCATGATCATGCGTGTACGTACTCCCCCCGTAATGCCAAGGAATGGCCATTTCGCTGGTGAAAGGTAAAGGACCAGGGGTTGTGATGGTCATAGTGGATTGATGCGGTCGCACTGGTGGTACCAGTTGCGCTACTGGCGCACTGATCTGAGCGGTCGGGTAGAAAATTGTGATAGTGGCAACGTCATAGTCATACTCAGAAATCTTATTTATTGAAGTACAAACATCCGAAACATCGGAATCAAGTTCAGCAAGTACATCAGAATCAAACACCATGTTTGGAATATCAGCAACATCATCAGAAAAATTAATTACATCATTGGGAATTACAAAATCTGTAGGAACAACATTTGTAAATTCTTTAGCATCTTCAGGAAAGAGAGGATCAACATCTGCATTCTCAACAACCCCTTCAACAGACCTTTGGGCAGATAAGTCTTCAGCTTGGAGGATACCATCGTCAAGCAAGACCTGGATACCCTGCTGCAGCTTCACACAACCCCCACTCTGTGCAACGCAACCCAAACAACCGCTCCCACAGCCGGGGAAAACATCTGCCTTTAGCAAGTATTCTTTGATTTCTAACAGCGGAGTCTTCAACTTCAACACCTCCTTGACTAGTTTGGCTTCTCCTTCAACCATGTTAACATTTGCTCTACCATGCTGTGACATAGGATTGTTGACAACGTTAGGAGCCAGCGTAAAGTTAATGGCCTTTGAATCAATAAGGTCCTGAACTACGTGCTTAAAAGCTTTGCAAATCTCAATAGTGTGGCCAGGTGCCCCCGAGTGGAAATTACACCTAGCATTGGCGTCATAACCCATTAGAAGCCTGCCAACGGGAGGAGCCAAAGTGCGTAACTGCACAAGTTGCAGATGTTGAAGGTTGGGAAGCAACTGGGCATACGACATCGGAAGAGTGTCGAAACGCCTATCCATCATCCTCTGTCTCTGTTGATAAGCAGGTATGTTACCCTGTTGTTGTTGGTATTGATTTTGTTGACATTGAGGTTGTTGATGTTGCACTGGTGTTGCAGCCGGAATGGTCACTGCTGCAACATAAGGTTGTTGATGGTAATTCTGAAAGTTATTCCTGAGGTTACCCCTGCTTTGATGAAAAGACACAGCATTTGCATCCTGTCGCAACGCGAAAAACAACCGGCGGAAAAAAACAAGTTTACAGAGCCGCCACCGACGCTATTCATACTATGACGGAAAGGAAGCGTGGGACTAACCTAAGAAAGGGAAAGGAACGGTCTTACGACCAGAGATTATAAGGTACGGGAGTCGGTTACGCAAGGGGAAGGTATTAGCACCCCTCACGTCCGCCGTACTCGACGGGATCCACGCTCAAAAGAATAGGAAAAGAATAGAATAAGGTTGCTAAATAACTGCTCAAAGAGAATGCACAAACTGGAATAGTAAACAGGTGAGAGAAGACGAAGGAAGTGGACTCGGCAGGATGTCGCATTCTGGGCCTACGTAGTTTGTCAGAAACAAACATCAGAGTCAACGTACTTGGGGAAAAGGGAGAACATGCTTGCTAGGACATCGCATCCTATGCCTACGTATCTTCTCTATCTAGAGAAGAATTAGAGCACTCGTAGCTCGGCTAATGCACGCCGAAACAAAACACTGAAAAGAGACGTTGAACACGTCAAAAGAAACACTCAAAAGGAAACAGAATGCCAATACATGGACTTATATCCAACTCCAAACAAAAACCACAAACAAGGAAACAGAATGCCAATACATGGACTTATATCTGACTCCAAACAATAACACAAACAAGGAAACAGAATGCCAATACATGGACTTACATCCGACTCCAAACAATAGCACACGCTAACCAGCGAACACCAAAGAAAAAGGTTATTCAGATTGACGAACTAATAGGGAGTCTGGAACTCGAGCCTAGTTTCACACAATCAAAAGCAGACGCTGAGACGTCAAAAGAAACAAAAAGGTTGAAAAAGAAAAAAGGGCGCCCAGAGAGATCTCGCTCGATCTCTTGCCTACGTATCTCATCTGGTATGAGAATCAGGGCGACGTAGTTCCCCTTAACAGGGGAGAAACTCTCTCCTAACCAGAGACCAGGGAAACAACACACTAATAGGGAGACTAAGACCCGAGCCTAAAAGTTGTCATGCAAACAAATCCCTAGGTTGAGGTCTCTAATCAGAACCTAACTCACACAGGAAGCAAGTCAATTCAGAGGAAAGCAAATAAACACACCAACACAAGTGAACAAGCATCACACACTATATCCACACAAGAGGCCAAACAATGGGTAGGCTTTAGTCAAGATGGGTCATATCAACCTCGACAAACAAGCCAAACTGTACAAAGGTAATATGTAGCTCTTAACCACTAACATTGAGAGTTAGGGTGAAGCTGATCAAAGATGGAAATGAGGATGAGACCTCATGCTCTTAACCCTGTCCAGGGTGAGCTCATGACAATGAAAGTGTGGGGTTCCAGAAAGAGGGACCCTATTCCACTTGACTGACTCTATACAAAGATCTTGGGTTCATGTTCAAAAGCATCAGCACGTAGTGCAAGCATAATGAAAGACTCATTGAATAACAGGGGATTGATTGCTAATCCCTTCTATCTGTCAATTGCCTCTTCACTTAGGAGGACTTATCAAGTAACATGCCTCACTTGTAGGTCTTTGGCACCAATGTAAACAATCACAATCAGAGCCTCTTAAGGAGGACTTTAGCCAAATGCCTACCAAAAAGGTGACAGGACTTTCAGACTACATGGAGAAAGAGGTAATTACCTAAGTGGCGTATCAACCACACCCCAAATCTTAAGAAAAAGAAAAGCTAGCAACTAATGTACCTGTACAAAAGCCATCAACATGTTCATGTGCTCGATCTTCTTGAAACTGGACTGAATTCTTCAAACCAAGGGTGGATTCTTACTCAATGATGCATGATAAGCAAGAATATGCAGAGAAAATTGGTGTTTGTGTGAAGAAAATGCAAGAATCAAAGAGAGATAAAAATGGAGGGAATGTGAAATTTGATCTGATTTCTGTTATCTCCCTTGATTACAGTTATGATTTGGTATTTATATGACCTCTTAATGATGTTGTTAATCCAATTAGCCAATGGTTAATCAAAATTAAGGAAAAATAAGGTGTGGTGCAAAAATGGCAAGTGTGCTTAGCACGTGGTCATGTGCACGTGAACAGTGTCATGCAAGGGTTCAAATTCACTTAAAATCATTCAATAATCAAGATGGGATTGGTATTTTGCTTGTATAATCCACCAAATTTGAATTATCAATTTTCCCTCCAAAATGCACATGTATGGAAAAGTGATCATATGAGCCTCTTTTATGCATGGCAATGGTTGATTTGGAATCTCTTGGTCATGACAAGCATTTTGCAAAAAGAGTGGACCAATTTGGAGTTTTGTAGCAAAAGTTATGCCATGTTGTACTTCCATGTACACTTTGTGATCAAATGACCACAACTTCTAAACCATTCATCATATGGACATGATCTAGGACTTTTTGAAATGGGGAGACAAAGATCTACAACTTTCATGTTCACCGGAAATCCATTTGAAGCTCCTTTGATGTTGGAAAATCAAGTTGAATGTGGACCAAAAACTTGTCATTTTTGGAAACTTTGAATTACAGGTCAGTTTCCATTTTTGGAAACTTTTGCCAGGACCTCTGAATCTTCAAGATAGATGTTTGAAATGATGAATAGTCCTTGTTTGAACATGATTGAGATGCTTCCACTAACTTCCCCATCTCAAAGCCTCAGTTGACTGCACAGTTGACTTTTATGGTCCTTAGATGACCTGGAAATGTACTGATGAATTTGGGCCTCTACCACTTGGTAAAATTGCTTCAAAATGAAACCCTACCTCATATAAGCTCTTTAGAATAATCATGTGGTCTTCATCTCAAGGAAAGACTTCCTCTTTTGCACAAAGGATTCTCTTGATGCTAATTCTTATTGATATGATGGAATGCAATATGGAATGTTAAATGACTTTAAAAAAATGAATGCATGAATGAGGAGGGCAAATTTGAGGTTCTACACATCCCCTTATCTCCTCTTTTGTCCTCCTAAGAACGGCTTCTTGACCCCGATGATGATCCAACCCCGTTTTGGATCTTACACGTCTTCAAGTAGTTCTCCACCCTCTCACCGGTAAAGACCACATTAGCAAAATTGGAGGCGTTGCAACCCACCAGACGCTCCAAATAAGATCCAGGCAGCGTGTTCATAAACATGTTGGCCATCTCTTTTTCCAACATCGGAGGCTTAACACGGGAAGCCAACTCTCTCCAGCATTGAGCATACTCTTTGAAGCACTCGTTGCGCTTGAGAGACAGATTCTAGAGTTGAGTCCTGTCAGGTGCCATATCCGCATTGTACTGATATTGCTTCACAAAGGCCTCAACCAAGTCTCTCCAGCAGCGAATATGGGCTCTGTCCAGACTCATATACCACTCCAAGGATGCCCCAGCTAGGCTGTCCTAGAAGAAGTACATGAGCAGCTTCTCATCATCAGAATATGCGATCATCTTGCGGAAGTAAGCTTGTACGTGAGTCTTCGGTCAAGAGTTGCCATGGTACTTATCAAACACGGGGACTTTGAATTTTGGCGGAACTCTCACGCCTGGGACCAGCCCCAAGTCAGCAACATCCACACCAAGAGCATTCTTCCATTCCACAACTTTCAACCTCTCTTCCAGTCTCCGAAACATAGGGTCCATACCATGGCCCATGCCAAAGTCCTCCTGAAGTAGGGGGAATTGATCCTCCTGATCATCATGGATGGGTTGTTGACCAAGGTTGCCATGTGGGATTGGGATAGGCCCCGGTCCATTGGGTCCATTAGCCTTTCCTGCGGGCGGATCAGCCACAACCTCCGATTGAGTAGTAGGGGGATTCCCCTGTACCAATAATCTAATCTCCTGTTGTCCCTGAGCCACTCCTTGGACCACATCCATGAACTGATTCATGTGAATCCTCATCTCAGCGAGCTCTGCTTGTAAACCTTCCATTGCTCTCTGTTGATTCCTTCGGGTACCGTATCGGTGAATGCCTGAGTCAGCTATCCTAATAATGGAATACCAAACAAGATGAGAACACTACGGTGGTACCTGTTATGCAAGACATGCTAATGAATATGCAAATGCAATGACATGTTTATCAATTTTAAAGGGTATTCTACCCCTTGATTCCAGTCTCACATTAGATAAAAAGTGTAAGAAAACCCCGACTAGAATCAAGAAGAAGATATAAACCCCTAGGAATAGATAAACATGATGCATGCAATGCTTATGATTTGATTTTTATATCAGAGGAACTTTAGAGTCTTATTTGCAAATTTTGGAAATATTAAACGTTTATCACATACGGAAATATCACGTCAATTAATATTTGGAAATGTTTTTACGCCAAAGAAGTATAGTATTGGTAACCAAATACAATACAAGAGAGAAGGAAAATGAACATCCTATGGATCCCTAGAAGCAATCGTCCAAAGCCCTCGAGACCGGAAGATAAGTTGCACGAAGCCTCTTCACCTCCCTCTCATAGGCTGCCTCCATATA
The DNA here is from genome assembly GCF_024323335.1 of Lathyrus oleraceus. Classification (NCBI taxonomy): domain Eukaryota; kingdom Viridiplantae; phylum Streptophyta; class Magnoliopsida; order Fabales; family Fabaceae; genus Lathyrus; species Lathyrus oleraceus. Next base: position 173,475,704 of record NC_066585.1, on the reverse strand, counting down.
TGCCTTCTCTTTGGCGAGTCGATCATACTTCCTCTTCCAAAACTTGGAAAACTGAGGAAGTAGGGAAGTCAATGCATCATCAGGATCATCAATAACCTGGTGCTCAAGGAACTCTATCAAAGCATCATTCTCTCTGATTTGCTGAAGCAACTCCTCTCATTCACGGATCCAAGCACGCGAACGGTCTTCGTCTCTCAACTCCTCTACTCCTTGGCTAGGGAGGGTTGAAGGCCCAGCCACAACCAAAGGTGTGGGTCTTGGATACTCATAAGGCATGAGGTACTCGGAAGCTCTCCTCCTAACCCAAGAGGTATAGGGTTCCAAAGGGATATAGTTCTTCGGACCTAGCTTCTTCCTTCCTTTCTTATGGATCTTGCGCCAAGCGCGGACCATCCTTCCCTTCAAGCCTTGGGGATCTTTACCCTCTTGAAAGAACACACCCTCTAATAGAATGTTATTGGGTTTATCCTTTAGGGGGAACCCAAGTTGACGACGCGCCAAAATAGGGTTGTAGTTAATTCCACCGCATGTACCAAGAAGAGGTACATTGGAGAATTCACCACAAGATTCGATAATCTGCACACCATCATATACACGGTTGTACCAAAAGATATCATCATTAGTGAGAGACATAAGTCTCATGGACCACCGTAGACATCCTTTGTTTTCCTTGAAGGCGAGCGTCTGAGGCAAGTGCGAAATAAACCACTTGTACAACAGAGGAAAACAACACACAATGGTACCACCGCCCTTTGCATTCCTCATATGCAAAGAGAAATAAGTGTCACCCAACAGAGTAGGAACGGGATTAAGAGTAGAGAAAATCCTAATGGCGTTCACATCCACAAACTTGTCGACGTTGGGGAATAACACTAGCCCATAGATGAGAAGTACAAATATGGCCTCAAAGGCGTCCTCACTCATGGCCTTCCCAAACATAGTAGCTTAATCAATGAGGAAATCAGACGGGAGACCTTGAATTCCACCTTTGATAGTCATATGAGCACCAATAATAGATTTATCTATATGCAACAGATCAATAATCTCTTGAGAAGAAGGAACTCTCTCCAAGCCACTGAACGACAACTGGTCTAGGATAGCTATGCCCACAAGATAGGCATACTCCTCAAGCGTAGGCAAAAGCTAGAATTCCGGAAAAGTGAAGCAACGGTACAAGGGATCATAGAACTGCACCAACACACTCATTAGACCTTCATCCACTTAAGTAGCCAGAATAGACAGAAGCTTCCCATGACGAGCCTTGAATTCCAGGGGATCTAATACATAGGATGTTAAACTACTTAACTCTTTCAAGTCGGGTTGTCTGAAACTGTACTTCTTCGTATTCCATCTTTGCTTATCCATGTCTGAAAATTTGCAAATAGACCTCTTAAGTTCCTTGAAAATTTTCTCATTGTTGATGATATGGATGTGTATGAGTGCATGAATGCATGGATGCAACAATCACACTCAAGGATCAAGCAAATCACACCATACAAAGGTCATGGGATGGATCAAGTCATCCTTAATATCAATCATCCATTTTTGTGGATTATGGTTTACACCTTATCAAAACCCAAGTTCCATTGATATTAAGGATACACAAGAGCGGATCAACCACGAATCAAGGGTTTGTTGTGAGTCGCGAGCATGGAGTCTTGGTTAAGAACCACCCAAAGGGAGTGTACTATGGTTAAACCTGACAATCATGTTCTACAAGAGGTTCCCATAGTCATCATCCCATCTTTCGGATATTATCGGATAAACGACTACTCGTATTCCAAAAATATTCTCAAGAGAGACTCTTATGAGTGTAGTATCGCGTAACAATCGTATCAAATCTTACACTTGAACGATCTTCGCACTATGTCCTAAAAATAGGCCAAGATGGGCGTGGTAAACTAAGGTCCTTGGTTTCTAAGGCATATATTGGAAAGAGTAATGCCTAACCACGACTACTCGTGTGACATTATTGATCCCAACATAACCTCCACCAAGTGAATGGGCTTGCAAGTCAACTTGCTAAGGAATAACTCCACACAAGTCAACAAGACTATGTCATTCTCCTATCCTAAGTGCACTCGAGTTCGGGTATAGAACTCATCTCACGAAGATCACCAAGCATACAAGGAATTAATATTCAAACAATTCAATCATTACATACAATAAAGTAATCCCAAATTGCACAAAAATATGTCACAAAGCAATATACCATACAATACAACAAATATGAAAAGTAGGCAAAACCCACTAGGCAAATGATAGTCCCCAGCAGAGTCGCCACTTTTCTGTAGCGGGGTATTCGTTACCATTAGAGATATTGACTAAATCCAAGGTAAACCATACAAGTCGAGTCGCCACCGCACTTCTATTTATCCAAAGGAATGGTTAGAAATCGAACAAAAACCTAAAATTTTTATCGAATCAAAAACTAGTAAAAATGTCAGAGATCTGGGTAAGGGGGTTGGTTATGCAATGGGAAGGTTTTAAGCACCCAAAAAATCCTAGGTACTCCTAGGGAGCCCTTTTCATAAGTGTTGTTCTAGTATAAAGGGTGTAGGTATATCTAAAGTACTATTTACTAAAAGGAAGGTTAAAAGAAAATGACTCGCAAGGATGTCGCATCCATTGCCTATGTATCTCATCTGAGTATGAGAATCAGAGTCTTCGTAGCTCGGCTACTGTCGCAACCTGAAAAATACAGTGTGCGAAAAAACAACCGGCGAAAGAAAATGACAGAAGAGTCGCCACCGTGCGTTATTCATCCCAAAGGAGGGAAAGGAAACGCTCGAAGTAAACCTGAAAAGAGGAAAGGAAAAGACAAGGTCTCGCAACCAAATCTTGGGTTCGGGAGTCGGTTATGCGAAGGGAAGGTATTAGCACCCCTACGCATCCGTAGTACTCTATGGGATCCACTTTTGTAGTTCTTGTCTAAAGGGTGTGAGTTTATCTTGTGCTGTTTACCAAAAAAAAAAGGGTTAAATGAAAATGACTCGAGTGGATGTCGCATCCACTGCATACGTATCTCATCTGAATATGAGAATCAGAGTCTTCGTAGCTCGGCTGACCTATGGGTTGGGGGGATGTGTGCTCGCTAAGACATCGCGTCTTATGCCTACGTATCTCATCTGGAATGAGAATCAGAGCAAGCCGTAGTTCGGCTAACTACGGGGTTATGGATTGGGTTTTGGACGAACGACGTTTACTACGCAATCTACCGGATGCTCGACCTTTGGAGACTTACTCGCCTGTAGTAGAAGGAGTAAACGTGTTGCTTTGGGTTTTAGGGTTTGGGATGCTCGAGGGCAAACAGGCAGTCCTTGACGAAGGAACCGCGCTACATGTGGGGATATGAATACAAAACACAAAACATGTTTCTCAAAGTAAAATGCCACCAAGGGGCTCAAACATTGCCTCCTATCGAGGTCTTCCAGTTAAGAAAGCGATAAAGTATGAGAAAGGGAAAAAATTACCACACGGATAAAGATCCGAAGTTACAGCAATTAAAGGAATGGGAAACCCAGGGATCCTTCCAAGCTAAACACCATCAAAGAAAGTGAGTCAGTACAGGTAATCGGAATGAAACCTCTAGGGGTATCCCACAAATAAAGTGGGAAACCACGCAAGTTATCCCTGCAAAAGTCATGTGCCTGATTGGAGAAGAAAAATCAAATGGCAGGGTTTGCTTGAGCTGAAAGTCTGTGAGTCAGAATGAACCTTTCAGAGTTGCCTGGAGGTTGCTGCAGAGTAGTTCCTAGGTTTCCTTCTCTCACTATCTTTTTCCTCGTGGTTTTGTTCTAAGGAAACCTCAGAGTACTTTTGCTTCTCTCCCTTTTTCTCAAGTGAATCTCCCAGTGTAACTCCAAGTGTGTTTTCCTCTACTGAAACCTCAGTATTTATAGACTGATTTTCGTGGGTAATGGGCTCAAATGAGGAAGACCCAAGTCCAAAATAATTTGTTATATTTTATTTATTTATTTATTTTATTTAGTTAATTAATTAATTAATTAAATATTTTTTTTCGTTTTTTTTTTTTTCGGTTTTATTTATTTTATTTTTTTTTCGTTTTCGTTTTTTTTTTTTTTTTTTTTAGAAAAAATGGAGGGTAAATTTTGGGGTATTACAGCTGGCCCTATTCAATCAACTGGAGACCCGAAAAGAAGATGACAACTGCTTTCATGCTTTCGAGGTATCAAGGGATTGAATACAATAAAAGCCCAAAAATTTGCACTGAAGTGAAGTGAAGTCACAATGCCTGTCAGAATCGGCAAAGAGGTGGTCTTGAAAGAAGAATCCGTCTGGTACGGTGAGAGTCAGTCTGAATATCGAAAAAGAATTATAAACTGGATACCAAAATAAATGGTAACACAGAAATAACCATGGCCTGAATGCCGCTCAGCAGTCTTAATACTGGAAAGGATTTCGATCTGAACATCGGAAAATTGGCCTGAATGCCACAAGTCGCATCGACCTAAACGTCGGAAACTTCTTCGATCTGAACATCGGAAAGACTTGGCCTGAATGCCACAAGTTGCATCGACCTGAACGTCGGAAACTTCTTCGATCTGAACATCGGAAAGACTTGGCCTGAATGCCACAAGTCGCATCGACCTGAACGTCGGAAACTTCTTCGATCTGAACATCGGAAAGACTTGGCCTGAATGCCACAAGTCGCATCGACCTGAACGTCGGAAACTTCTTCGATCTGAATATCGGAAAATTGGCCTGAATGCCACTTCGGTCTGGATACCGGAAAACTGGCCTGAATGCCACTTCGGTCTGGATACCGGAAAACTGGCCTGAATGCCACTTCGGTCTGAATACCGGAAAAACTGGCCTGAATGCCACAAGTCGCATCGACCTGAACGTCGGAAACTTCTTCGATCTGAACATCGGAACACTGGCCTGAATGCCACTTCGGTCTGGATACCGGAAAACTGGCCTGAATGCCACTTTGGTCTGGATACCGGAAAACTGGCCTGAATGCCACTTCGGTCTGAATACCGGAAAAACTGGCCTGAATGCCACAAGTCGCATCGACCTGAACGTCGGAAACTTCTTCGATCTGAACATCGGAACACTGGCCTGAACGCCACTTCGGTCTGGATACCGGAAAACTGGCCTGAATGCCACTTCGGTCTGGATACCGGAAAACTGGCCTGAATGCCACTTCGGTCTGAATACCGGAAAAACTTCATGCCTGTCAGTATTGGCAGAAATAGGGAATGATAATAGAGGCGGCGCATGGGCCAATGACACTTGCTGGGGATAACAAAGGTAAGTCATGAACAATCTTCAGTCTGAGTACTGGAAACAACTTCTAGCTTATCACTTGGGATACCGAGAATGTTTTATGCTTACATGCGTATGTTTGAATTTTTCAATGGCGTAATGCTCCATGAAAATGGAAATGCTACGCGATTTGGAATGATGCAATGCAATATGATTCTACATGCAGGGATGCGAAATGCTGGGTAGAATGCCAAGTCGAGGCAAGGGGATCTGCTGGGGAAATGATTACCATCCTCTGGGCTCTGGCCAGGCTGCTGGAGATACACACCACAATGAACTCTGTGGGGAGATGACTAGCCATGCGGTGTTCTGGCCATACCGAGACTCTGATCGGGGAAAGAATGGCATTGGAAGCCTGCTGCTGAGGAGAGCTACACTGATTCTGGCAACCACAGTTTGCGAGAGATGACTCAGCAGGGGGAGCAAACACTGATACGGTACCGAGGTTCTGCTTCAAGAAAAGAAACCATGGATCTGGCATTGGGATTATCGATCTGGCATCGAACTCTAAGGAGCAGCCACTTCTGCTGGGAAGATACAGTCTGGCACTGTCAACTCCGCTGGGGAGTGTATGTCCTGAAACAACCGCTTGGGGAAGTACGGTGGTGAGAAACTGCTGGGGATTGAAGAATCCAACGCTCTGATCAGCTCTGCAGGGAAAAGACACCGAATTTGTCTGTTGGTGACTTCACTGGGGAAGATATTCACGATCATCTGCAGGGAATTTTAAGGAAATGCCCCGAGGGTATCTGTTCTGAATAGACGATCCAAAGCACTTAAAATTTACAGTAATTTTAAATGTTTATTAAGCATGTACCTGTAAAGCCCTTATGTGTCATGATGCAATGTTTATCAAAAATTCGGACGTCATTTTTGCAAACAAAACAGTAAAATGAAAATGAAAACAGAGATATACTGAATAACATGATTTTATTGATTGAACGGCCTCTGAATAGGCATTTACATCAGGAAGCAATCCCTAGAAAGAGGTAATCGCACAAAAGATAAAAACAGAAATTAATCTAATGGCAATGTGAAATGGATTTCTATTGGGTTCCAATTCTGCTATGACTTGCTCGTCTTCAAGATCCTCCAGATGATCAGCCTTCTGAAAAGGTGATTGGACTGTTTCCTACCTTTCGAAAATTTCCAGTCATTGGCACGAGATGAGATTCAGAACTACTCAGAACGCAGTCATTCGCTTAATCCCTAACTTTTGCCTGGATCGCCCTTTTCGGGTTTTCAATCCATCGGGATACCCATTTTTGCCTAAGTTGCCTTTTCAGGTTTTCAACTTACCGGGTGTACGCTCTTTTCATTTTTAATCCCTAATTTTTGCCCGAACCTTTTCATTTTCTTGGTTCGTCGGGATGCCCATTTTTGCCTGGACTATTCTTTTTACTGTCCAGCGGGTCTATTTTATGCGAAGTATTTTTTAACTGCGTCTGAGTTCACAGGGGAAGTGAAGTTTTCACCATCCATAGTTGCAAGCATTAAAGCCCCACCATCAAAAACCTTAGTGACAATATACGGTCCATCATAGTTAGGAGTCCACTTGCCCCTGTGATCTGTCTGAGGAGGAGGGATCCTTTTCAACACTAAATCTCCGACTTGGAAACAACGAGGACGCACCTTCTGATCAAAAGCTCTCTTCATCCGACTCTGATACAACTGCCCATGACAAATGGCTGCCATTCGCTTCTCTTCGATAAGACTCAACTCATTGAACCTTGTCCGAATCCATTCAGCTTCGTCTAACTTGACATCCAACAGGACTCTTAGAGAAGGAATCTCCGCTTCAACAGGTAGGACTGCTTCCATACCATACACAAGGGAGTAAGGGGTTGCCCCGATCGATGTACGTACCGAAGTGCGGTACCCATGCAAGGCGAAGGGTAGCATCTCATGCCAATCTCTGTACGTGACGACCATCTTCTGCACAATCTTCTTTATGTTCTTATTTGCCGCCTCAACAGCGCCGTTCATCTTAGGGCGGTAAGGGGAAGAATTGTGATGCTGAATGTTGAAGTTCTGACACAACTCCTTCATCATTTTGTTGTTGAGATTAGAACCATTATCAGTAATGATTCTTTCGGGAATCCCGTAGCGACAAATGATTTCTTTCTTGATGAAACGGGCAACCACATGTCTGGTGACATTTGCGAACGACGCTGCCTCGACCCACTTGGTGAAATAGTCGATGGCAACAAGGATGAAGCGATGCCCATTGGAAGCAGTCGGCTCAATCTTTCCAATCATGTTAATACCCCACATAGCAAACGGCCACAGCGAAGACATCACATTCAGAGGATTCGGCGGTACATGCACCTTATCAGCATAAATCTGGCATTTATGACACTTCCGAGCATACTTGTAGCAATCTGACTCCATGGTCATCCAATAATAACCCGCCCTCAACAATTTCTTAGCCATTGCATGTCCGCCGGCATGAGTACCGAAGGAACCTTCATGAACTTCCTGCATTAACATGTCCGCCTCGTGTCTGTCCACGCATCTGAGCAAAACCATGTCGAAGTTCCTCTTATACAGCACATCGTCTTTGTTCAAGAAGAAACTGCCTGCCAATCTTCTCAAAGTCTTTCTGTCATTGTTGGATGCCCCTGCAGGGTACTCTTGATTCTTCAGAAAGCACTTGATATCGTGATACCAGGGCTTGTCATCGACTACCAGTTCAGCAGCAAACACATACGCAGCCCTGTCAAGGCGCATCACATCGATCCTGGGAGCATGGTTCCAACGGATTACCTTGATCATGGAGGATAGAGTAGCAAGTGCGTCTGCCATCTGGTTCTCATCACGGGGTATATGATACAATTTTACTGTTGTGAAGAAAGTCAACAGTCTTCTCGTGTAATCTCTGTAGGGGACCAGAGTGGGCTGGAGAGTATTCCAATCACCATTCACTTGATTGATCACCAGAGCTGAATCTCCGAAGATGTCCAAAGTCTTGATTCTCAAATCAATGGCATGCTCAATACCCAAAATACAGGCCTCGTACTCAGCTTCATTATTTGTGCACTCAAAAGTCAGACGAGCGGTGAAAGGCATGTGGGCACCTTTCGGAGTTGTAATGACAGCACCAATTCCACTTCCTCTAGCATTGGCAGCCCCATCAAACAACAAAGTCCACTTTTCGTTTGGATCAGGTCCCTCCTCAACAACTGGCTCTTCACAGTCTTTCATCTTGAGGAACATGATGTCTTCATCAGGGAATTCAAACTTCATCGGCTCATAATCATCAATCGGCTGCTCGGCAAGGTAGTCTGACAGAATACTACCTTTGATGGCCTTCTGTGACGTATACTGAATATCATACTCTGTTAAAATCATTTGCCAACGAGCGACCCTTCCGGTGAGAGCTGGCTTCTCGAATATGTATTTGACTGGATCCATCTTAGAAATCAACAAGGTAGTATGGTTCAACATATACTGCCTCAGTCGGCGAGCAGCCCAGGCCAAAGCACAACAAGTTTTCTCAAGCTGCGAATATTTGACTTCACAGTCGGTAAACTTTTTGCTAAGGTAGTATATGGCATGCTCTTTTCGACCAGACTCGTCATGTTGTCCCAATACACACCCCATCGAGTTCTCAGTCACTGATAGGTACATTATCAGAGGTCTCCCAGGAACTGGAGGTATAAGGATCGGAGGTTTCTGTAGATACTCTTTTATCTTCTCGAAAGCCCTTTCACAATCTTCATTCCACCTGATAGCCTGATCCTTCCTCAGCAATTTGAAAATTGGCTCACACGTGGTTGTTAGGTGAGAGATGAACCTTGCAATGTAGTTCAACCTCCCTAAGAAACTACGGACTTGCTTCTCCGTTCTTGGCTCAGGCATTTCCTGTATTGCTTTCACTTTGTCAGGATCCACCTCAATCCCTTTTTCACTAACAATAAAACCCAACAATTTTCCAGATCTCACCCCGAAAGTGCACTTGTTCGGGTTAAGTCTCAGTTTGAATTTCCTCAAACGCTCAAACAGTTTCTGCAAATTCAACAAATGTTCTTCTTCTGTCTGAGATTTGGCAATCATATCGTCCACATAAACCTCGATTTCATGATGAATCATATCATGGAACAGAGTTACCATAGCTCGTTGATATGTTGCTCCGGCATTTTTCAGACCAAACGGCATCACCTTGTAGCAGAAGGTGCCCCATGGGGTTATGAAAGTTGTCTTTTCCATGTCTTCTGGTGCCATCTTGATTTGGTTATAGCCAGAAAAGCCATCCATGAAAGAGAATACCGAGAACTGAGCTGTATTATCCACCAAAACATCGATGTGAGGTAATGGGAAATCATCTTTAGGGCTAGCTCTGTTCAGATCCCGATAGTCGACACACATCCGTACCTTTCCGTCCTTCTTAGGTACTGGGACGATGTTCGCAACCCATGGCGGATAATTGGTGACTGCTAGAAACCCTGCATCCAACTGCTTTTGCACTTCTTCCTTTATCTTGACAGCCATCTCTGGTCTTGTTCTTCTGAGCTTCTGCTTGACCGGGGGACAACCTTCTTTGAGAGGCAAGCGGTGTACCATGATGTCTGTGTCCAGCCCAGGCATGTCCTGATAAGACCAGGCGAAGATATCAACGTATTCTTGCAGCAATTCAATTAGCCCTTTTTTCACATTGTCTTCTAAAGCAGCCCCTATCTTGATTTCTCTCTTGGCGTCCTCGGTGCCGAGATTAATCACTTCAACAGACTCTTGATGCGGTTGAATGACCCTTTCCTCTTGTTTTAATAACCTGGTAAGCTCTTCAGGGAGTTCACAGTCTTCATCACCCTCTTCTTCAGCTTGAAAGATTGGATTTTCAAAGTCGAAGCGAGCCGTAGCAGAACCGTTATCAATAGGATCCGGTGACGTGCATATGCATGAGTGATGGTATGTGCTTATGAGTGTGAACAAGAAGTGGAAACTAAACAAAACATTGCCATTTTTTATTTTGAAAAACTGCAAAAATAGAAAGACAGGGAACGAAATATTTGAATGCAAAAATACGTCCTTTATTTATGATAAAAAATGCAAGTGTCACATAGATGGGCCCTACAATGAGTCATTACGCCCTGGGCGGAACGTAAGACTTGGATATGCATGAATAAACAAAGAAAATTACTCTTCAAGAAGAGTGACTTGGACAATCTCCTTAGAAGACCAATGGTTGATGACTTCACCCGGGATCCTCGGACGCACCCAGTTGTCAATGTCACAATCATTATCCCCATCTTCTTCGTTGACTGCTGATATCTGGCCATACTGAAAGATGCCAGCGCTGGAGAAAGTAATCGGCCCCTGATGAGTCTGAAGTGTTGAAATTGTAGAAGTCAGAGCTGGCTGGTACCCAATCCCGAACTTATCTTCTTTCACTGGTAATTCCAACAGACGCCCCCAACCGGGAGCAACACCTGAATCCACCACGGCCCGTGCCTGCTTAAAGGATGAGATAGAGGCACCCGCTTTAACCTCTTCCACCGACTCTTGGACAGACAAATCTTCAACCTGGAGGATACCTTTGTCGAGCAAGGCCTGGATACCCTGCTGTAGCTTCAAACAACCTCCACTCTGAGTGGCACAATCCAAACAACCCTTCCCACAACCGGGGAAGACATCGGCCTTCAGCAAGCATCCTTTAATATCCAACAATGGAGTCTTCAACTTCAACACGTCCTTAATGGACTTGGCTTCTCCCTCTACCAAATTAACGTTCGCACCACCATGCTGGGGCATGGGATTGTTGACGACATTCGGAGCCGGTGCAAGGTCGATGGCCTTTGAATCTATGAGGTCCTGAACTACGTGCTTAAAAGCTTTGCAGTTCTCAATATTGTGGCCACGTGCCCCAGAGTGGAAGCTACACCTAGCGTTGGCGTCGTAACCCACCGGAAGTCTACCAACAGGAGGAGCCAGAGTGCGCAGTTGCACAAGTTGTAGTTGTTGAAGACTAGAAAGCATCTGAGCGTACGACATTGGAAGGGTGTCGAAATGTCGGTCCATCATCCTTTGCCTCTGTTGATAAGCGGGTCTGTTACCCGGTTGTTGCTGCTGTTGATACTGAGCTGGTTGACGTTGTGATTGTTGTTGTTGTAGTGGTGCTGCAGCTGGAATGGTCACAGCCGCAACATACGGTTGCTGATGATAATTTTGAAAGTTATTCCTCCGGTTATCCCTGTTCTGATAAGAAGATATGGCATTTGCATCCCCTTCTCTCCTCTTCTGTCCCTGAATGAACGGCTTCTTCACCCCTGATGAGGATCCACCTCCACTCTGGCTCTTATAGGTCTTTAGGTAATTCTCCACCCTTTCTCCGGTAGAGACCACATCAGCAAAGTTGGAAGCATTGCACCCCACCAGACGCTCCAAGTAAGGTCCGGGCAGAGTATTCATGAACATGTTGGCCATTTCCTTTTCCAACATAGGAGGCTGAACACGGGAAGCTGTATCCCTCCAGCGTTGAGCGTATTCCCTGAAGCACTCATTACTTTTAAGAGACAGATTCTGAAGTTGAGTTCTGTCCGGAGCCATGTCTGCATTATACTGATACTGCTTCACGAAAGCCTCTGCCAAATCCCTCCAGCAACGGATGTGGGCTCTGTCCAGCCTCATATACCATTCCAAGGATGCCCCAGCCAGGCTGTCCTGGAAGAACTACATAAGTAGCTTCTCGTCATCAGAGTATGCAACCATTTTATGGAAATAGGCTTGCACGTGAGTTTTGGGGCAAGAGCTGCCATTGTATTTGTCAAATATCGGGACCTTGAATTTCGGTGGCACCCTCACACCTGGGACCAAGCCCAAGTCAGCAACATCTACTCCCAGAAGGTTCTGTCCTTCCACTGCCTTCAACCTCTCTTCCAATCTTTTAAACATGGGGTCCATGCCAAAGTCTTCCTGAAGCAAAGGGAACTGATCATCCTGACCATCCTGAATAGGTTGTTGATCTAGGTTGATGCGCAGGATCGGGATAGGCCCCGGTCCATTGGGACCATTAGCCTCTCCAGCTGGAGGATCAACCAACGTCTCCGGTTGAGTAATAGGGGGATCCCTCTGTACCAACAATCTAAGCTTCTGCTGTCCTTGAGCCACCCCTTGAACCAAATCCATGAATTGATTCATGCGAATCTTCATCTCGGCGAGCTCTGCTTGTAGGCTCTCCATCGCTCTCTATTGATTCCTTCGGGTACCGTATCGGTGAATGCCTGAGTCAGCTATCCTGCTAGTGGGACACCAAACAACTGAGAACACTGTGGCGGTACCTGTTATGCAAGACATGCGGATGACTATGCAAATGCAATGACATGTTTATCAATTCCAAAAGGCATTCTACCCCCTTGATTCCAGTCTCACATTTGATAAACAGTGTAAGAAGAAAACCCCGACTAGAATCAAGAAGAAGATGTAAACCCCCTTGAAATGGATAAACATGTGTTAAATGATATGAATGCAAATGATGTGATGATGTGAATGCAGTGCAGTGGTATGTCAATCAGGATTGCTGTATCTGCTTGAACATCTGTCAGGTTACACCGTCTGAAGAGAAAACCACTGAGGAATATAATACAAGATCAAAGCTCTGCTCCAGAAAACCGGGTTGGTTGGAGGTTAAGGTTTCCTGAATTTAGCCCGCCCCTCACTGGTAGGTTCTAAGAACAGAAGTTCGTCAACTTCAGCCCTTCAGTCGCGAATAATACGTTTACCACTGAAGGTTTGGCATTATCACGGGATAAAAGACCTCCACTGACTCCCCTCAACAGGACATCCTAAAGCAAGTTCCCAGTCTCGGGGTCCTCGGGTTGATCGGCGAGAATGCGCCCACCAGAGCTAACATAATCACGTCTCGGAGGAGAGGCCTCGACTGAGTTCTCGGGAAATGGTCACCAGAGTCGACAATTTCTAAAGGAACATCATGTCGTTACGGAACATCCGTAGGACATAATATATCCAAGAGAAACCTCGTCTGGGTGTGGTTCTTCACGAACGACTTAACGTAGCAACATGCTACGCAAGCCTCATGATCATCCACTCTAAAACCTGTGTGTACACTCAAGCCTGGGTAATGGGCTTATCTCTCGTAGAACATCCCATCCCAACAAACAAACAACAGCTCCAACAGATACAGCAGATGAATGCAAGCAAGTAAGTAAATAAAATATACAAAAGCATGAACACCCACTAAACAAGAAAATCACAAAAGCTAGGAGGGACTCGCTTAGGGAAGATGGACCAGCAAGAGGTCAACTTCTTAACTCCCCAGCAGAGTCGCCAGCTGTCGCAACCTGAAAAATACAGTGTGCGAAAAAACAACCGGCGAAAGAAAATGACAGAAGAGTCGCCACCGTGCGTTATTCATCCCAAAGGAGGGAAAGGAAACGCTCGAAGTAAACCTGAAAAGAGGAAAGGAAAAGACAAGGTCTCGCAACCAAATCTTGGGTTCGGGAGTCGGTTATGCGAAGGGAAGGTATTAGCACCCCTACGCATCCGTAGTACTCTACGGGATCCACTTTTGTAGTTCTTGTCTAAAGGGTGTGAGTTTATCTTGTGCTGTTTACCAAAAAAAAAAAGGGTTAAATGAAAATGACTCGCGTGGGTGTCGCATCCACTGCATACGTATCTCATTTGAATATGAGAATCAGAGTCTTCGTAGCTCGGCTGACCTATGGGTTGGGGGGATGTGTGCTCGCTAAGACATCGCGTCTTATGCCTACGTATCTCATCTGGAATGAGAATCAGAGCAAGCCGTAGTTCGGCTAACTACGGGGTTATGGATTGGGTTTTGGACGAACGACGTCACTACGCAATCTACCGGATGCTCGACCTTTGGAGACTTACTCGCCTGTAGTAGAAGGAGTAAACGTGTTGCTTTGGGTTTTAGGGTTTGGGATGCTCGAGGGCAAACAGGCAGTCCTTGACGAAGGAACCGCGCTACATGTGGGGATATGAATACAAAACACAAAACATGTATCTCAAAGTAAAATGCCACCAAGGGGCTCAAACATTGCCTCCTATCGAGGTCTTCCAGTTAAGAAAGCGATAAAGTATGAGAAAGGGAAAAAATTACCACACGGATAAAGATCCGAAGTTACAACAATTAAAGGAATGGGAAACCCAGGGATCCTTCCAAGCTAAACACCATCAAAGAAAGTGAGTCAGTACAGGTAATCGGAATCAAACCTCTAGGGGTATCCCACAAATAAAGTGGGAAACCACGCAAGTTATCCCTGCAAAAGTCATGTGCCTGATTGGAGAAGAAAAATCAAATGGCAGGGTTTGCTTGAGCTGAAAGTCTGTGAGTCAGAATGAACCTTTCAGAGTTGCCTGGAGGTTGCTGCAGAGTAGTTCCTAGGTTTCCTTCTCTCACTATCTTTTTCCTCGTGGTTTTGTTCTAAGGAAACCTCAGAGTACTTTTGCTTCTCTCCCTTTTTCTCAAGTGAATCTCCCAGTGTAACTCCAAGTGTGTTTTCCTCTACTGAAACCTCAGTATTTATAGACTGATTTTCGTGGGTAATGGGCTCAAATGAGGGAGACCCAAGTCCAAAATAATTTGTTATATTTTATTTATTTATTTATTTTATTTAGTTAATTAATTAATTAATTAATTAATTAATTAATTAATTAATTAATTAAATATTTTTTTTCGTTTTTTTTTTTTTTTTCGTTTTTTTTTTCGGTTTTTTTTTTTTTTCGTTTTCGTTTTTTTTTTTTTTTTTAGAAAAAATGAAGGGTAAATTTTGGGGTATTACAGCTACCTATGGGTTAAAGAGAAGTGTGCTCGGTAAGACATCGCGTCTTATGCATACGTATCTCATCTGGAATGAGAATCAGAGCAAAACGTAGTTCGGCTAACTAGGGGTTAAGGATTGCCATCTGAACATGGACTTACAAAAGAGGACACCAGCTGTGTCAAAGGAGGGTGGGCAGTGTGTTCAACGTCCTAGCAGTAGGTGTCGCAGCTCGCTGAATCGAGTCTTAGGCAGTTACCTCTTTGCAATAGAACGGACTGACATGCCACAAGATCGGAGACGCACGGAAGGTCTAAAATCGGGGAAGCTCTTCTCTAGAGTTGTCATGCAATATGGACCTATGTGTTAGGATTTACAAAGGGGGGCATCTACCTAATGTTAGCATGCAAAGAATAGGGGAATTCTACCTATGTTATCATACAAAGGGTTCTACCTAATGGGTGCTACCTAAACGGAACAAGAGTCGACAGATGGAGCGCAGAGAGGAGTTACTGATAAGGGTAGATGGCGATGCCGGAGGCAATCGACTTACAGGTAGATGGCGATGCCTAAGGCAATCGACTTACAAGAGGATGGATGAATGCGTGCTGGTTCTGTTAAGTTTTGAAAATGATTACTCGACGTTGGATCGAGCTTTTGATCTTATTTTGAAATGGTTATCGGATGTTCGTTTTAATTCTTGTATTAACAGGTGACTAAAGAAATAAAGAAATAAATATTATACACTTTATGGGAGAGGGCTACATTTGTTATGAATGGGGATTGTTCATGGCAAACAAACAATGAGAATATATGCCTCATACATCATACAAGTAGGCAATAGTTATCAATCAGATCGGATAAATAAATAATATATAATCAAACCAAAGAATCAAATAATGGAGCATTTAAACAATGCATGGGAGTATGATCATGTTAAATAATCAAGCAATAGAAAGCATGAATGAGAGACACAAGTATAAAAGATAACAAATGAATCAAATAGATGAAAATATACACACGAAGGGTCCACTGAATAATTTAATCATGAAATGAGGTAAGGACCAAATAAAATCAAGGTAAAAGGCCTCTAATAAATGGCATATGAGATGAACGAGGGAGAATCAAAAGATCTCTTCAATTGCCGTAAGCAATCCCTAAGTCAATCATCGACCATAAAGAAGTCGACTAAAAATTCAAGTCAACTTAAAAAATAACAAATAAATAGAAAATTAATCAAGAAAATTATGAAAAATTAAACTAAATAAGGTGGGGTCAGGACATCATCATCCCCCAAAAATATTTTAAAAATAATGAAAATTGGCACGTGAATTAATTAAAACAAAACATAGGTCAAACCAAAAGTCAATTAATAAGACTAGGTTAGAAATAAATCAAGAATAAATAGTAAATTAATCACGAAAATTATGAAAAATTAAAATAAATAAGGTGGGGTCAGTACATCATCATCCCCTAAAAGGATTTTAAAAATAATGAAAATTGGCACGTAAAAT
This sequence comes from Lathyrus oleraceus, assembly GCF_024323335.1. Lineage (NCBI taxonomy): Eukaryota > Viridiplantae > Streptophyta > Magnoliopsida > Fabales > Fabaceae > Lathyrus > Lathyrus oleraceus. The sequence goes on along the minus strand of NC_066585.1, from coordinate 173,459,158 downwards.
AATTAAAATAAAACATAAGTCAAATTAAAAGTCAACCAACCAAACTAGGTCAAAAGTAAATCAAAAATAAATTGAAAATGTGAAATAAAATTCCAAGAAAAGGTCAGGTTAACCATGAGACAGTGCTCAACCTTCATCCCAAAAATCAAACGCTAACAATAGTTTTAAGTTATAAAAATAAAATCAATAAAAAAAAGTGTGTTAAAATGGACCATTTAGATTAAATAATTAAAACAAAATATTAATATTAAAAAAATACGAAAATAAAAATTATATAAAATTAAATAAAACATTAAGAAAAGTGAAAAATATTTTTGGGTAATTTTATGGACGAATAAAATATTTTAAATAAGAAAAAGAAATACGAAAACGGAAGGATTAATGGTGATGAATATGGTAAGCAAGCATAGATATATCAAAACATGGTCATGGAAGAGATGATTACCTAATGGAAAATAGAAATGGAATGGAATCTGATATGTGATTAAGCTTTGCCTCCTTTCCACGAAATTCCAATGCTCCTTTAGGGTTAGGGTTTCAGCTTCTTAAATAGGGTGGATTAGGTGTTCTCATGGGCTTTTTAATAAGTGATTTATCCATAAGAATAAAAGTGTGAAGTGAGGTGTAAAATGTTGTTATTTTGGGTCAAACTTAAGTGAATGGATGTCCAATGCATGGCCAAAAGAGGTCAAAAAACGTGACTGGTTTGTGCAGCATGCTTAGAAAATCTGATTGGGCCAGTCAGGCCCAAAATCTGCCTAGAAAATCAAGTCATGGTGCCCACTTTAAATGAATGTATCTCTCAAACCATGGATCCAGATGAGATGATTCCAAAAGGATGTGAAAGAGGACATGGCAAGGTATAATTTTTGTGAAGAAAGTATTTTCAAATAATGCCTTGAAGTGCAAGAAAACTGGCCTAGAAGTCTTGACAAATTTTGAAGATTTTGGACTTAGAATTTTTTCTAAGTGTCCTAAAAAAATGTCTCACTTTGACTAAGCATAACTTTCTCAATTCTAATACAAATGGAGAAAACTTTATATCTATAGAAAGCTTGGAACAAGAGGAACAACTTTGATGTTGGAGAAATTTTCAAATGGAGCTTTTATCTTGATGCAAAATGGGCTTAAAGTGAGTGCAATGATCATGAAAACTTGCCCTAAATGGAAAGTCAACCATTTCCAAATTAAGTAACTTTTCCAATTCCTGATTCAATGATGAATCCATGATACAACCTTGAAGAAATTTCATATGTAGGATCCCCTAGGCATGGATTTTGAGATTCCACTCTCAAAATGTCAGTAGTTGACTTTTCTGGCCCCACAGTTGACTTTTCCCAAACTGTCTGATTCCCGATTCCATTGATCAATTGAAGCACTTCTAGCTCAAATAAAGAGCTTATTTTTTGTATGTAGACCCTTGTGGACATATGGAGGGTCATGGAAAAGAGTTTCACCGAAAGAATCAGAAACAATTTGATTTTATACCAAACCCTAGTTTTAAGGCAAAATGATCCGGAACTGATTGCACTAGTTGCCAATGGATCTTTCTAAGATAATTGTGAATCTTCCTAGGCCAAGATGCCTCTCTAATCATGAAATAGATAAGCTCCTCTACTTCCAACCAAACATTGCCTGTTGCAGGTAGCCATGAAACCCTAATTTTTGATTAAATCTAGATGAACACTCTGATAGCTTTGAATCCTTCACTGATGAACTGAGGACAATAATAAGATACTTGGACCCCCCTGAGACCCTTGAGACTTGTATACTTAGAGAATGAAGTCCAATTCTCAATCTTGTTTTGTGTGGGCTCCTTCTGTTAAGGAGTGGTCGATCAAAACCTGATCTCCATGTCACTAATGCAGTATGCAATGAGTATGACCTAATATGATGCTAATGAAGTGTAAAACATAATCCCATGCTTCTAGGAAAAATGAAGGGAAAATTTTGGGGTACTACATTAGGGTCAAAATTAGGGTATTACAGATGCCCCTATTTAAGTTCATTCCAATCGGAGATATGAATGTCAAAATCTTCGTCTCGACGAGATAGAATGAGCTTAAATAATAACAAAGAGATGGATTTTGGTCCCTAAGAGACCTCATGATGCAAATGTATGTATGCAAAATAGAATCTTCATGGTGAATAATTACCACAAAGGAAAAGAAATCAGGAGAAATTGAAGATCCATAGGAGTAACGCACTCACTAGGGAGACAAAGACTCTGGGGGAAATAAGGTAAAAATGCGTTAGCAGGTCACGACTTGAAAACTTGCTGGGAGACACGAAGGGATTCCTCGAAAATAAATCGATGGAAAGACTCGAGCTGACGTAAGGATGCATGTATTGAGGAGTATACCAATACAGCAAAACTATCCACAAAGGATACATCGGATAAAAATCCGGACTCAGACGGGGATGTCCATAAAGGACTCGACTGAGGAAGAAACAATGAGATATTACCGGTTACTGGGTAATGAACTCAAAGAGAGACATGTCATCAAAACACCGGTTACTGGGTGAGAGAACAACAAGCTCAGGGAGAAAGAATATCTAAGACCGGTATAATGGTGAGACATATCAAACATCCAGAACATTTGAGGAGGACCCAAAAGGCATATCTTAACTCAGGAAAATTTGACTCCACAAGGGACAAAAAGTCATAATAGGGAGCAGAAGGAAGGAACACCAGGGATACCGGTTACTGGGTATATAATAGGGGACCCGCCAGGCGTGAATTGGGAACATATCCAAGACACTCATCATCCGAAAGGATGGCTGAAAATGCAAACTCGACTTACAGAATGGACATTTGATTCCACAAGGAAATACGAATCTTACTCGATTGGGGAAGAAAAAGACTTTGACTGAAGAGTTCATGAGATGTACTATCTACTACCGTTATATGGGTAAAAATGTAGGGAACATACTCGCATGGAATATTATCCACAACCGGTTACTGGGTTAATAAAGGAGAAATCAACCGAAAAGAAAGGACATCGGGATACCCGTTACCGGGTATGTAATGATGACCAATCAGAAGGAGAAACAATCATTTCCAAACAAGGGTAAATGAAAGACGACTCGCTAGGGATAAGTTGCTTGACAAAAGCAGTTATCCAAGACATATACCACCGGTTACTGGGTGGTATACTAAAAAACGAAGGAATATCAATACTGATTACTGGGTAAAGATAACCAACAAAGAAGGGATTACATCTACCGGTTACTGGGTAGAAAACCATAGAAAAAGTAATTACAACTGCCGGTTACTAGGTAGAAGGCCACCAAAAATCCGTTGGGGAAGGGATGAACAATTACTGGTTACTGAGCAATAGAACAAACGAACCATAGGGAACTGCAGGGAATAACAAGGAAGGAATCAATCTAGGAATAACCTAGAAAGACACAATCAAACAAGACTCGATCCGATGAGGATATAACTCAGGGGAGCAATTCCATCCCGGTACACAACTGGGGAGGAAACTGAAACTATAATCATCCACGAGGACATAACTCAGTGGGGAAGGAAGAGGGGAAGATAAACACTTTCTGCCTCTGGAGCTGACTCTATATGGAGAGATCAGACACAAACATCTGCTTGGGGAAGAACATTTCACCAATAGCAGGAGATAACAAGAAAAGATATATGACAAAGAAATGCCTCATGAATATCTGAATGCTAACGATTATGCATGTATATACATGATTTGTGTATGATTAATGCTGACAAATAGACTTATCTAACACAAACAGGTCCAAGAATCACGAACAGACACTCGGCCAACATCTCGACAAGAAGGGCGAAGCCTACTAGAGAACCAGCTTGGGAACAACCCGAGCAGGATGAAGATAAATCATCGGGGATATCAAACCCTATCCCAAAGCTACACTCGCTGAGGATACAAAGAAGATGTATCCAGGAGAAGCGAAAGAAGATGATCAAACAGAGAACTCAACTCTGATGGGGATCATCTCTGGAATAAGAATGAACAAGGGAAGACTTTACCCGTAGCTGGGAATAAGCAAAGTCAAAGCTTCCAACTGCAGGAGGTAACACTCTGCACATGAGAAATCTTCCAGGGGAAAATAATTCTTTCATAAGGAAGATGCAGAAAAATATGTCGGGGAGTTTCCATCAACTCTCTTGGGGACAGGTGGTTTAATAACAATAAGATCCGCCGGAGAAGAAAATTTGCAAAGGGAAATAATAGCATTTTTCTCTAATAGGGAAGGAAATAAACATCTTCACCACAACCTCTTAATGCTATAAGAAGTCTTCAGACTCGAAGGAGATACAAACATCAAACTTTGATCTGGCAACCCTACTGGGGACAAGCTGCAAATGCTCTAGAGGAAACTACCCTGGCTAGAGAGGTGATTCCTTCATCAACAAGCGACATATCGGGGAAACAACTATCACATGCTTACTCCCCTGGAGATTTCTACCCAGGCTGGGGAACGACACCCTTCCGCGTGAGTAGACAGCCAGGATAATAAAGCACGGAATATTCTCAACTCAAAGCATATCAATTTTTATCAATCTATAAGGGATTTTAGGTCAGTCCACACAAGGGATGACAACCATATAATTGATAAAACACAAATGCTAGCGCCAAACTCTATGGGAAGCTGCGAATGTATCATTCTTTCTGCGCTCACTGGGGAGACAACTTGAAAGCTGATGAAGAGGACATAAGAATGCCAGAATATGAACAAACATCTTACCTTTTGGTGATCATACGATCCTTGGGAAAGCACTGAGGATATTCCACTTACCCTTTCAGTCATTGTGAATGTTCACTTTGTTTAAAACAATTTATTCATGAAAACTTTATTTGTTTAAAAGAATGATATTCGTCAATTAAAACATGCAAACATTTTTTAAACAGAAACAATTAAGAGTGTAAAGAATTGGATAAAGGATCAAATTTATTTAAGAGAATGGTAGTTCGCAAATGGCGAGACTCCATGGATCTTTACAAATTTGAAATTGGTGATATACATGGAAAAAGGGCTACATTGAACATAATGACCGTTTCTCCACCAACTCTGAATCCACTATATTCGAAACTTCGGTTGATGATGACTGAGCGAGAATCTTTGATAGACAACAGTTGTAGAACAAAGTCTTGTTAGGATGCAGTTACTTGCCAAATCCCTAATTTTTTCCTAGATTGCCCCATGGTTAGGTACTCAATCTAGCGGGATATATATTCATCCTTTTTTTCATGTCCCTAACTTTTTCCTGGATCACCCTTTTGGGTTTTCAATCCACCGAGACGCTCATTTTTGCCTAAGACGCCCTTTCGGGTTTTCAACTTAGCGAGCTATTCCGTTTTTATTTTTAGACGAAGTATTTCTTGACTGCATTTGAATTCACAGGAAGAGTGAAATCCTCCCCATCCATAGTTGTCAGAATCAATGCACCGCATGAAAAGGCTCTCTTAACAATGTATGGACCTTCATAGTTTCGAGTCCACTTTCCCCTGGAATCGGGCGCGAAAGACAAGACTTTCTTGAACACGAGGTCACCTTCTCGGAACACATGAGGCTGGACCTTCTTATTAAAGGCTTTCTTCATCCTCTGTTGATATAACTGACCATGGCACATGGCAGTTAACCTCTTCTCTTCAGTTGGTCATAACGACTCTGAACCCATTTAGCCTCACTCAACTAGGCTTCCATCAAGACTCTCATTGATTGGATCTCGACCTCTATGGGGAGCACAACCTCCATGCCATATACAAGTGAGAAAGAGGTTGCCCCTATTGAAGTGCGTACAAATGTACGATAGCCATGCAAAGCGATTGGCAGCATCTCATGCCAATCTTTGTACGTAACAACCATCTTCTGAATAATCTTCTTAATGTTCTTGTTAGCAGCTTCAATAGCCCCATTCATCTTGGGTCTATAGGGAGAAGAATTATGATGTGTAATCTTGAACTCGCTACACAACTCTTTCATCATCTTATAGTTCAAGTTAGATCCATTATTAGTAATGATGTTGTCGGGCACACCATATCGGCATATGAGTTGATTCTTGATAAACCTCACAACCACCTGCCTAGTCACATTCGCATATGATGCCGCTTCTACCCACTTGGTGAAGTAATCAATGGCTACGAGAATAAAACGACGACCGTTCGACGCCTTGGGCTCAACCATACCAATCATGTCGATTCCCCGCATGGAGAAAGGCCATGGTGAGGAAATAATATTCATAAGTGTCGGGGAAACATAAGTCTTGTTCATATAAATCTGACATTTGTGGCATTTCTTCACAAACTTGCAGCAGTCAGACTCCATTGTCAGCCAATAGTAGCATGCTCTCAACATCTTTTTCACCATAGCATGTCTATTGGAATGAGTACCAAATGAACCCTCATGGACTTCAGTCATCAACAGGTCTGCTTCGTGTCTATCCACGCATCTGAGCAAAAGCATGTCAAAATTCCTCTTGTAAATCACATCACCATCAAGGTAGAAACTTCCAGACAATCTTCTTAAAGTCTTCTTAGCTTTAACAGATGCCCAAGGAGGGTAAATCTAACTTTGGAGAAAACACTTGATATCATAATACCATGGTTTATCATCTTTTACTTTCTCAACTTCATACACATGAGCTGCTATTTCCAAGCGCATCACAGTAATATTTGGGACTTCATTCCAATAATTGACAGCAATCATCGAAGCAAGCATAGCGAGAGCATCCGCCATCCGATTCTCATCTCGAGGAATATGATGAATGTCAACTTTAGTAAAGAAAGTTGAAATTCTCCTCACATAATCTCTATATGGGATGAGGCCAAGCTGATTCGTCTCCCACTCACCCTTAATCTGATTAACAACAAAGGTCGAATCGCCATAAACATCTAGATGTTTAATCCTAAGATCAATACATTCTTCCAAACCCATCATACAAGCCTCATACTCCGCCATATTATTCGTGCATTTGAAAGTTAGCCTTGCTGTAAAAGGAAAATGTGTGCCTTAAGGAGTAATAATCACTTCCCCAATACCATTTCCCTACTGATTGACAGCACCATCAAACACCATACCCCATCGGGAACCAGGCTCTAGCCATTCTTCGAGCGTAGGCTCATCACAATCTTTCATTTTCAAATACAGAATCTCCTCATCAGGGAATCGTGTTGCACAGACTGATAATCTTCAATTGGTTGGTGCGCCAAATGGTCAGCCAAGATACTACCTTTAATAGCTTTTTGAGCTCGATACTCAATATCATACTCAGAAAACAACATCTGCCAACGGGCAATTCTCCCAGTTAAAGAAGGATTCTCAAAGATATACTTGATTGGATCCATTTTGGACATCAACCAAGTTGTATGATTCAACATATACTGGCGTAAACGCTTAACAGCCCAAGCCAAAGCACAACATGTCTTATCAAGCATTGAGTACCGAGACTCACAATTGGTGAACTTATTACTCAAATAGTGTATTGCATACTCTTTCTTTCTTGATTCATCTTGCTGACCAAGGACGCAACCCATGGAATCATCAAGCACAGTCAAGTACATAATCAATGGTCTCCCTTCAAGAGGCGGAGACAGAATCAGAGGTTTGGACAAATACTCTTTGATACTGTCAAAGGCCTTTTGGCAATCCTTGGTCCAATCATGACGCTGATCTTTCCGGAGGTGCTTGAATATAGGCGCACATGTGGCAGTCATATGGGATATAAATCTCGAAATGTAATTCAAGCAGCCAAGAAAACCTCAGACTTGCTTCTCAGTTTTGGGCGCAGGCATCTCTTGTATTGCTTTGACCTTGGCAGGATCAACTTCAATACCTCTCTCGCTGAAAATAAAGCCCAATAACTTGCCGGAACAGACCCAAAATGTACATTTGTTCGGATTTAAGCGGAGTTTGTACTTCCTCAAATGCTGGAAAAACTTCAACAAGTGTTCTACATGTTCAACTTCTGTTTTCGACTTTGCAATCATATCATCGACATACACCTCGATCTCTTTGTGCATCATATCATGAAACAAGGTAGTCATAGCACGTTGGTACGTGGCTCCGGCTTTCTTCAAACCGAAGGGCGTCACTCGATAACAGAATGTTCCCCAAGGTGTGATGAATGTTGTCTTCTCCATATCCTCGGGTGCCATTTTAATCTGATTATAACCGGAAAATCCGTCCATAAATGAAAAGATATTGAATTTAGCCGTATTGTCTACCAACATATCAATGTGTGGTAGAGGAAAATCATCCTTCAGACTAGCTTTATTTAAGTCACGGTAATCCACACACATTCGGACTTTTCCGTCTTTATTAGGTACAGGCACAATATTGGCCACCCATTGAGGATATGTAGAAGTCACCAGAAACCCCGTATCAATTTACTTCTGAACATCTTCTTTAATCTTCACTGCCATATCAAGATGAGTTCTTCTGAGCTTTTGCTTCACAAGCACACAGTCAGGCTTCAACGGCAAGAAATGTTGCACGATATCAATATCTAGACCAGGCATGTCTTCATACGACCAGGCGAAGATGTCAACATATTCTTGTAGCAACTCAATCAACCCCTTCTTAACAGACTCTTCAAGGAGTGCCCCAATCTTCACTTCACGAATGCAATCCTCAGACCCCAAGTTGATTGTTTCCAGATTCTCAAGATGTGGCTGAATGATCTTCTCCTCGTGCTTAATCAGACAGGTAATCTCATAAGGAATCTCTTCAACATCATCTTCTTCTACCTCAAATACAAGGAACTGAAAGCTGGGAGATGGTGTTGGATCATTATGTGCAATGGGTTTGATTAACCTACATAATGATTTTGAGTATAAAAGAGATTTCAGAATTCAAACAAAACAAATCATTATGCAAATGAAAAGATTGATTTTATTCTCTTTTTAAGGGTTTTATGGTGACCACCAATTTCATGCAAAAAGCAAAAAGGGAAAATAATTTGAGAAAACAAACATTTAACATGTGATTGTTGAATGAATATCATTGTATTAATCAATTATGCCAACAATGTATTCACTTCCCCTTTTGGCATGGGAGAAGGGTTTTTAAATAAAATGAACACATTACGTTGACTTATGGATAACTATTGGAACATCAATAGCGACCCAATTATTGCAGATCCCTCTAGGTATGACAAAGTTGCCAAGGTCTTCCGCTTCATCTTCTTCAACGATCGCAGCAACTTCTTGATCTTCAACGGTGTGGATGAAACCCCCACTCTGAAATAGCCCAAGATCATTAGAAACACCGGAAGAATACCCTATACCAACCCGAGACTTATTATCTTCCAACTTTATCATTTTCCCCAAACCATTAGTTACACCATGTTCGATGGCCAACTTCGCGTCATTATAGGAGACAAATGAAGAAAGTCCTTTCCTAGAAGGCTTAGCAATAGACAAGGCTTGGAATGGAGTTCCAACCTCATCCTAAGCATCAATATAGGAAAAGAAATATAAATGGCTGACCAAGAGAGCCTTCTCTCCCCCTATCACCACCAACTTTTTGTTCTTAACGAACTTCAACTTTTGGTCTAGGGTGGATGTCACGGCACCTGCCTCGTGAATCCATGGTCTACCAAGCAAACAACTATATGACGGATGTATGTCCATAACTTGGAAAGTGATATGGAAATCACAAGGTCCAATCTTGATCGGGAGTCTAATTCACCAATCACGGTCTTACGCGATCCTTCAAAAGCTTTTACTACCACTCCACTTTGCCTCATGGGAGGCCCCTGATATGAAACTTTGGCAAGAGTGGACTTTGGAAATACATTAAGTGATGACCCTGTGTCCACCAACACATTGGACAGGGCATCATCTTTAAAGTTTTTAGAGATATGTAAATCCGAATTGTGGTCTTTTCCCTCCTCGGGAAGATCATCATCACAGAAGCTCAAATTGTTGCAGGCAGTTATATTTGCAACAATGCTATCAAATTGCTTAATTGTGACATCGTGATCCACGTATGCCACGTCCAACACCCTTTGCAATGCTTCACGGCGTGGCTCTGAATTCATCAGCAAAGATAGGACATATATCTTTGATAGAGTTTGACGCAACTGCTCCACAACATTATACTCACTCCTCTTGATGAGCCTCAATATCTCATTACCATCCTCTTTCAACTTGCCAGACTGGCCAACCGGGATAGGAGCTTTGACAGATTTGATAACAACAGGGTCAACACCCTTCACAACAGGAACAAAATGATTCGAAGAAGAAGTCCCCACGGGACCGGCAGGATTGACAACATCCTTCTTCATGACGTCTTCATGGGATTTCGGCTGAGCCGAGAAAACACGACCACTACGGTTCACTCCACTAACGTCAGAAATGCTTACAACAGAGATTGAGGGCAACAACACCTCCTTCCCATCTTCCAGCATAACAACATTATAATGGTACGGAACCGCTTTAACTGACACATACGGGACAGGGCCCGTTGGCTTGATCACAAGGGTGGACATCACCTTCTTCTTGCTGCCATCATACTTAATGACAACAGGATCAGGAATCTTGAACACTGGAGTGATAACATCAACTTCATCCTCATTACGATTCTGAAGTATCTCGATCATTCCTTGATCTAGCATCTCTTGGATATCCCTTCTCACCTTGCGGCATCCTCTTTCGTTGACAGTGCACACCTGGCACCTATCATGATCATGCTCATAATGACTGTATTCACACAACAGCTTATGCATCTCTGCTAAGGATTGTCTTATGTCATTCACATAAAGGACTTTATATTTACCAGGGCACCCCTGAACCATATTAGCAACTGCCTTCCCATACTCGGGCAATGGGTTCTTCTTGACATTCAGGCCTACATCTTCAAAAAATAGTATCCCGTCTCTCACAAGGTCTTGCACCTTGGTCTTCAATGGAAAACAGTTCTCCACATCATGTCCGGGCGCGCCAGAATGATATACACAAGGAAGTTCAGGCTTGTACCACCATTGAGGATTGGCTAGCACATCAGGAGGATCTCGTGGAGTTATCGACTTCCTATCAATTAAGGACGGATATAATTCAGCATAGGTCATAGGAATCGGGTCAAAAGTCACCCTCTTCCTCTCATAGTTGCTGGTGCTATTGTTGTTATTGTTGCGAGGCTAATAAGCCTGTTGTTGTTGACGAGGTTGTTGTTGTGGTTGTTGAGCTTCTTTGAAAGCAGGTGCTATATGAGCCACCTGGTGTTGGTTAACAGTTGGTCGGACTTCTTTCCTCCTTACAGAGGGTCTTCTCTTAACATGGGAAGAAACAACATGAGTCTCCCCTTCCTTCTTCCTGGAAAATCCTCCATATTTCTTTTCCGAAGAGCTATCGTCTCGGGACAAACGTCCTTCGCGGACTCCCTCTTCTAGCTCATCCCCATATTTACCATTTCGGTGAAGTCTGAGGAAGCACTAGCAATCATGCGCTCATAGTAGAAAGAGTCCAAAGTCTTCAAAAATATCTTTGTCATCTCCTTTTCCTCCAAGGGTGGCACTATCTGAGCTGCCAATTCCCTCCACCTCCGGGCGTATTCCTTGAAGGTCTCTTTATCTTTCTGGGACATCGCCCTCAACTGATCTCTGTATGGAGCCATGTCCATGTTGTATTTATACTGTTTCACAAAATCCTCTCCTAGATCATTGAAAGTGCGGATGCTTGCACTCTCTAGCCTCATATACCAACGGAGCGCAGCACCTGTCAGGTTATCCTGAAAGTAGTGAATTAGCAGTTGATCATTATCTGTCTGGGTCGACATCTTGCGGGCATACATCACAAGATGACTAAGTGGACACGTGTTTCCCTTGTACTTCTCAAAGTTAGACACTTTGAATTTAACTGGGATTTTCACGTTGGGCACTAAGCACAGTTCAGCAACACTCTTCCCAAACAGATCTTTGCCTCTCAACGTTTTCAGTTCCTTGCGCAGCTCAAGGAATTGGTCCTTCATTTCATCCATCTTCTCATAATTGTCCGGGCCCTCAGATGGCTCGAAATGATAGATGGTGTCTTCAACACGCGACAAAGTGTGCACAACGGGAGGTGGCACAGACATGGTCGGGCTAGATGTCGGCATAGAAGCAAGACTGAGGGCAAAACCCTCTGGCACAAAATTAGGTGGCATTCCCCAAGGGAATCCAGCAGGCATATTAGGAGCGAAGTGGGCGGTGGCAACAGGCACTGTTGAGGTAACCACTTCAGAGATGACCGTCATCGCGGAAGGAGTTACAGGAGTTGGAAAAGCTTGACTTTGCGCAGCGAGAACTGACTCCATCATGGCAGTAAGCCTGGCAATCTCCTCTTTCAGATCTCTGTTCTCTTGCTCAAGGTGTTCCATGATCTTCTGATGATTTTCTCGGGTGTTGTACCGGTGCGTCAGCTTATCTTCAAAATAAATTAAGAGCAAAGAGTTAGACCACTGTGACGAGAGCTCATAACCAAAACCTGCTTGTGCATATGATGCATGCAATGCTCATGCATATGATTTGGTTTTTAATCATAGGAACTTTATAAGGATCAATTTGCAAATGTTTTGAAAATATTGAACTTTTTAAGACATATATGGAATACTCATAGCAATATAATATTTGAAAAGGAGAACCAAGTACAGTTTTGATAACCAAGTACAATACAAGAGAAAAGGAGAATAAACATCCTATGGAGCCCTAGAAGCAATCGTCCAAAGCCTTCGAGATCGGAAGATACGTCGCCCGAAGCCTCTTCACCTCTCTCTCATAAACTGCTTCCATGTCGGCCTTCTCCTTGGCGAGCTGATCATATCTCTATCATCGCATCCTTATCCTTGAGTTGCTGAAGAAGCTCCTCACGCTCACGAACCCAAGCACACGAACGGTCTTCGTCTCTCAACTCCTCTACTCCTTGATTAGGGAGGGTTGAAGGCCCAACCATAATCATAGGGGTAAGTCTCAGATATTCGTACGACATGCGGTACTCAAGAGCTCTCTACCTCACCCAAGAGGTGTAAGGTTCCAAAGCAACACAGTTCTTTGGACCAAGCTCATTCCCCCCTTTTCTATGAATCTTGAGCCAGGCGCGGACCATCCTATCCTTCAAGTTTTAGGGATCTTTACCCACTTGAAAGAATAAGCCTTCCAACGAAATGTTGTTAGGTTTATCCTTTAAGGGGAACCCAAGCTGACGGCGAGCCAAAGCAGGGTTGTAGTTAATTCCATCACATGTACCCAGAAGAGGTACATTGGAGAACTCACCACAAGAATCAAGAATATAAACACCATCATAAACACGATTATACCAAGAGATATCATCATTAGTGAGAGACATAAGCCTCGTGGACCACCGTAGACATCCATTGTTCTCCTTGAAGGCAAGCGTATGAGGCAAGTGCGAAATAAACCACTTGTACAACAGAGGCAGACAGCATACGATGGAACCACCACCTTTTGCATTCCTCATATGCAAAGAGAAATAAGTGTCACCCAACAGAGTCGGAACAGGCTTAAGAGAAGAGAAAATCCTAATAGCGTTCATATCCACGAAGTTGTCGATATTGGGAAATAACACTAGCCCATAGATGTGGAGTACAAATATGGCTTCAAAAGCTTCCTTACTCATGGCCTTCCCAAACTAGGTAGCTTTGGCAATCAGAAAATCAGATGGGAGACCTTGAATTCCACCCTTGGTAGTCATATTGGCAACAATGTCAGATACCTCCAAGTGAAGCATGTCAGCAATCTCTTGAGAAGACGGAATCTTCTCTAAGCCATTGAACGACAAACGGTCAAGAATAGGTATAACAACATGATAAGCATACTCCTCTAGTGTAGGCAAAAGCTGGAAATCCGGAAAAGTGAAGCACCAATACAAAGGATCATAGAACTGCACCAACACACTCATCAGACCTTCACCCACCTTGATAGAGAGAATAGCTAGAAGCTTCCCATGGAGAGCTTTGAACTCCAAGGGTTCTAATACATAAGATGTCAGACGCCTTAACTCTCTCAAGTCGGGTTGTCTGGAACTGTATTTCTTCGTATTCCTTCTTTGCTTATCCATGTCTGAAAATTTGCAAATAGACCTTTTAAGTTCCTCGTAAAAATCTTTATTGCTGACGACATGAATGAGGATGAATGCATGAATGCATGGATGCAAAAAACACATTCAAGGATCAAGCAAGTCACACCACACAAAGGTCACGGGATGGCTCAAGTCATCGTCAATATCCATTCTGGTGGATTATGGTTTACACCTTATACACACCCAAGTTCCATTGATACTGAGGATATACGAGAACGTATCAACCGCGAATCATGGGTTTGTTGTAAGTCACGAGCATGGAGTCTCAGTTAAGAACCACCCAACGGGAGTGTACTATGGTTAAACCTGACAATCATGTTCTAAAAGGTTCCCATAGTCATCATCTCATCTTTCGGATATTATTAGATAAAACGACTACTCGTCTTCCAAAATTATTCTCAAGAGGGACTCTTATGAGTGTAGTATCGTGTAACAATCGTATCAAGTCTTACACTTGAACGACCTTCGCACTACATCCTAAAATAGGCCAAGATGGGCTAGGTATCTAAGGTCCTTGGCTTCTAGGGTTCCTATTGGAAAGAGTAATGCCTAACCACGACTACTCGTGTGACATTAGTGATCCCAATAAAAACCTCCACCAAGTGAATGGGATTGCAAGTTAACTTGTTAAGGAATAACTCCACACAAGTCAACAAGACTATGTCATTCTCCTATCATAAGTGCACTCGAGTTCGGGTATAGAACTCATCTCACAAGAAACCACCAAGCATATAAGCAATTGATATATCAAGCAATTCATACATTATAAACAATACATTCATCCCAAATTTGCACAAAAATATGCCACAAATAAATATAAACATACAACACATACAAGAAAAAAGTAGGCTAAACCCACGGGGCTAGTGGTGCTCCCCAGCAGAGTCGCCATTTTTCTGTAGCGGGGTTTTCATTACCTTTAGGTTTATTGACTAAACCAAAAGTTAACATACAATTTGAGTCGCCACCGCACTTTTATTTGTCCAAAGGAAAGGCTAATAAGCGAACAAAAGCCAAGTAAGAAGTTTTTCAAATCAAAAACTAATAAAAATGTCAGAGATCTACGTAAGGGGGTTGGTTATGAAATGGGAAGGTTTTACGCACCCAAAATAATAGATTATATTTGCAAATATGTGTTGTAGGTTGGTATTTATGAAAAGATTTGTGCAAAAGATTGGAGAGATGAGAGAATAATAGATTATATTTACAAATTTGTTGTTTGAATGGATGAACCCATTGCCTACGTACCATCCCAAAGGAGGATGAAAACCTCGTACTTCGGGGTAAAAATCTCAAAAATTGGTGAATTGATTTTGATCAAAAGCCTTAAGGTCTTTTGTTATTAAAGGTAGAAAACTCAACCTAAACCAACAATCCACCATGTGAGGAAGGCTTCAACATACTAGTGAGGGGTTAACCCTATAATAAGCATGGAAGACTTATAATCCAATCACTAAGGATGAGGTGAGATTTACATCAACCACTAGGATAACTCAAACCTATGACTAATGTTTTTGAAAAGGTTGAAACAAGTGGCCATTGGAACCACAAAACAACTTGAAATGAGTTATATTTCCAAGTTAGATTTATTTGCAAAGTAAGGTCAAAATTGGATTAATGTTTATTCACAGTGAGCATTTATGAAGAGAGTTTTGAAAAGTCAAAGGCATAAGGCCTAGGTTTCTAATTTGAAACAAAGTCAAAATTTTGAAAATGATTTTGGGCTTGGTTAGAGTGGGGAGGAGAAAAAAAGGGCTATTCCTAAACCAAACAAAGATAAGAGGGGAAAGATAAACCCTTGGAGTTCCTTTTCTTGAAGTCATATAGAGATGACTCAAGATGCTCCTTTCCTTTGGACCTATCACACAAACAAGCAATCAATAGTTTGAATTCAAGCTCCTAGGATTTCCATTTCTCTTGGCTCTTAGCTTGGCTACTCATGACAATGGTCCTCTTTTCACAATCTTAAGATGGGATCCTTATCAAACATAAGCAAACATCAAAAAGTTTAAAACACAATAAAGGGAATGGACAAATAATAAGTTTGAAGAGAAGTCCTTTGAAGTCAACTTTCAATTTTAGCATTTTAAAGGCATGAGGCCTAGTTGCTCTTCAACAAATTTTGCATTCTAAAGGCATGAGTGTCGCGGTGTATTCGTCGCTATATGATTTATTGATTAAACCATAAGCAAAGTATACAAGGAATCGAGTCGCCACCGCACTTTTATTTATCCTAAGGAATGGCTAAAAAGCGAACAAAAGCCTAAGAAGTTTTACACGTAGAAAACTAATGAAAAGATCAGAGAATCTGGGTAAGGGGTAAATTATGCAATGGGAAGGTGTTAGGCACCCAAAACGTCCTAGGTACTCCTAGGGAGCCCTTTTCACACTTGTTGTAAGAAAATGTTATTTGTTTTTGAAAATATTATTGTGCAAACATGAATGGGATGATGAGAAAAGAATATACAATTTTATTATTTTTGTGTTTGAACGGATGAACCCGTTGCCTACGTACCTTCCATCAAAGGTAAGGATCAAAACACCGTAGTTCGGCTAAAAGATTTCCAAAAATTAGTGAATTCATTTTAAAACACAAGCACTAAGGCTTTTCATTACCAATGGGAGAAAACTCAACCTGAATCGACAATCCACCATGCGAGGACGGCTTCAACATACTAGTGAGGGGTTAACCCTATAATAAGTATGGAAGACTTACAATCAACTCACTAAGGATAAGGTAAGATTTACATCAACCACTATGGTAATTGAAACCTATGGCTAATGTATGAAAACATATCAACAATGGACAAAGCCATAAAACAATTGAATGGGTGAAGTTAATTGATTATGAGTATTCACAAAATATGGTCAAAGTATGATTAGTATTCAATTCAGAAAGAAGTATTATCAAAAGTGGAGTTTGAAAAGTCAAGGACTTAAGGTCCAGGTTTCTAATTTGAAAAGACATGAAGATGTCTGCACAATAGTTCAAAGTTTTGAAATCAACATGTGAAAAGGTTTAGGACAAAGAGGGTGAATGGATAATGGAGTGTAAAACTTCTCAGAAAGGTTCACCTCTTTAGATCATATAGAAGATGATTCAAGTGTGTCCTCAGGAATAGGCAACAAAGAGCACTAACAGATAAACAAAACAAATGATATCGGATGCCAATTGTTGGACTTACTCCAATCTCATAAACAAAGGTGGATACTGGATACCAATAAATGGATTTACACCAGTCTCCTAAAACACACAATGATACCGGATGCCAATAAATGGACTTATACCAATCTCACAAAGCAAAACAGAACAAAAGGGTGGATACCGGATGCCAATCAACTGGACTTATACCAATCTCCAAAGAATCAAAACATGGATGTCAGATGCCAATCTATCTGGACTTATACCAACCTCCAAAGGATGATCATAGGAGTACAAAGGCCAACAACATGGTCTTACAATTGCATCCTCACAAAGCAAACACAAAACATGGATATCAGATGCCAATCTATCTGGGCTTACTCTAATCTCCAACAGATGATCATGGGAAAACAAATGCCAACAACATGGACTTATAATTGCATCCTCACATACAACAATCAAACAGAAGCACTAAGCAAAGAGGACATAAGTGGCCATTGAAATGGTCTTACACTCAATCCCTTCCAAATCATAGGAACAGAGGCCAACAACTGGACTTATAACTGATTCCTCAATGGGCAAACTCAAACAAATCACGAAGATATGAAATGATGATCATGCAATAATGAATAATTAATGATGATAAATGCACAAAGGTATGCAAGCAAACATGTACATATGAATCAAGCAATCAATCAAACAAAGTCATTTAGCACACACTATATCCAAGCAATTAGGCTCAAGCAAGGGTTAGACTTTAAAGTCAACTGAAATGGGGTAAAGTGTGCTCTTAACCTTAACATTGAGGGTTAAGGTGAAGCAGATGAAAGGATATGAGGGATGTGCCTCATGGCTCTTATCCCTGGTCAGGGAGAGCATTGAATGTCAGAAGGTGTGGGAGTTCAGAAAGTTGGAACTCTCTCCACAAGTTAATGACTCTATAGATCTTGGGTTAAGATCCACAATGCTACAACATGTAATGTGAGCAAAGGGAAGACACACAGAATAGTAGGAGATGGACTACACATCTCTTTTATCTACCAATTGCCTTATCAAAAGGACTTTTCCTGCTTGGGGACAAAGATAAACAATCACAAACATTGCCTCTTAAGGAGGACTTCAGACAGGTGCCTGGCTAAGTAACAAGCCAGATCTTCCAGACTACATGAAGAAGAGATGTTATACCTCAATGCTTAAGCTATCAAGCAAAGCAAAAGCAAGTTCACAATGGAACAATAGCATCTAAGGTACCTGAAATCAATCCAATTCACTCAGTACTCAAGTCACAAAAGTCAAACAGATAAACCAACAGTCAACAGACAATGTACAATTAAACAATCAAGGCTACATTGTGCAAAGCACAAAGCTCAACTCAAATGAGCCAAAGCATCCTACAAAACAAGTCAATGTTAGTTCATAACAATCAAGCAAACTAACTCAAGCTATGCAAATTGATCTCCTTAAAGATTAATCCAATAAGAACATCATCCAATTGGTCCCATATCAAAACTATGCACCAAATCCTTTTTACAAACAAATCATGTCAAAGTAAGCACATTGGAATCACATTGGAGTAAACAGAATGAACCAATTCAAATCAAATCAAAAATGGCTCAATAAATTCCAAGAGAAATCATGCTTAAACAGAACACATCAAATGAGCAACATACCAAAAATCATGGCATTTGGGTAAGGGTAAGTCAAGGTAGCCAAAAACAAGCTCAAACAAGACCACAAATGGTACATCAAGTTAAGGCAATCCTAAAACAGAAATGACATAATATAAATGAACCAAACCAAAGCCAAGATACACTTCAACATGTTAGGAATCAATGTACAAAATTTCAAGCTCATATGATAAGGCACAAGAATTTCACAAATCATGGAAGTTGAACACTAAACAAAAGTCCAAATATGACCAACCAGCAAAGAAAATCTCAAACAAATAGGGAATGGATCAAAACATTCTACAAAAAATCATGCTCAAACTAGACGTCTAGAAATATCATCATGCAAAAATTCAGAACAATTGGCAATCAAATGGCATGGTAAATAAAATCCACAAGATGAACAAGAAATGGTGTGACACATATTGTCACACCTATATTGATCACATCATATCTCACAAACCAGAAATGCAAAAATCACAAACTCTATACCAAAAGATCAGTCAAGATGTCTAGATTATGCATGTAAAATTTCAGCTCCATTGGATCAAGCATCATGATTTCATAAGAGAAATGGCAAGCAATGTGCAAGAAATGACATGTATGAACATTCCCTAGCCAAACTAAAAATCCACACGTGCACAATTTTTGGAAAAAATATCATTTAATTCTAGAGATCATGATGAAAACAATGGAAAAAATCTCATGTTAATTGGACAAGTAATCATGAAGATTTGGATTTTTGAATGTAAGGAAAAAATAAAAAAAAGATAAATGAAGGCATGTGAACATGTGAGCATATGATGAAAAAATGCCAAAGACCAATTGGAAAATGCCTTGGAGCGGGATCGAAGTGAAGGCAAATTTGAAACTGGATGGCGCGCCAAGTCCAAAACGCCGCGTTTCATTTAAATGAAACGCTGGCCAACCAGCGGTCGACACATGGACCAACGCATGGCGCAGAAACACAAATTCGCATGCAAACACGGCCAGGAATGGATCAAAACGAATCTGGAAAACAGAAACCGTAGACCTTCATACGGTTCATCATGTTCATACTCATCAAGAACAAAACATTCCAGAAATTCATGAAATATATACCATTCAACTCGTCCTTCATCATACATTAACAATCCAGCATCAATTTGACCTAAATCTAACCATATCAAACGGATCGAGCAAGAACAAGTTTCAATCAACAATCTTCAAATCATGATAACTATCTCAATATTCAATGAAATCACTAGATCCAAAGCTCAGCATACCCTATGATGTAAGATCTACAAGATGCATACATCTATTTCAACAAACATGAGAATCGATTTCTAACCTCACTGAAGTTGTAGAGTTGGATTCGTGTTTTTCAGGTCTTGGAAGCATGAAACAGTTACTCTATGTTGCTTGGATGAATGAATAGAAGCATGATTTCAGCTCAACAATGCTTGATTCTTCTTGAAATCTCAACTGCCATGGAAATGCACAAAGTTCAACAGCTGCAATTCTTCAAGGATTCTTCACGATTTGCTTAAACAGGTCTTCAACTATGCCTGTAGAAGATGAATAAACCAAGAACAAAGCAAAAGCTACCAAGAAAATTGATGAAAAAGTTGAGATAATTTGAGATGAAAAATTTTGGATCTGAGTTTGTGAAGTTGTTCTTGGTGACTTCTGTTATGATTAGGGTTATATACCCTCTCTTAATCCAATCCTTAATCACCATTAGCCAAAATGTAAGTGAATTAGTGAAATGATCATGTTTGTGCAAAATGGCCAAAACACCCTTATGCATATGTGGCCAATGGAACAGTGCGAATTTCATGTGTAGCAAGCTCAAAAATCTGTTTTGATGCAAAGGCAATTGGTTTGAAATGAAAATAATGCACATTTTTCAAATTCACATTTTCCTACCAAAATTCAAAAGGAAGTCAAGTGAAAAATGCACTTTTTTGTGTGATGAGTTTTAATGAAATGTGATGTATGATTATGATAGTGCACATCAAGAGTGACATGCTCCAAAAAGAACCACATGAATTGGCCTTTTGATGCAAAAGTTATGCCTTGTTGAAGTTCAAAATCCATGGACAATGATTTGATCATAACTTGCCAACCACAAATGATAAATGGATGTTCTTGGACTTTTTGGAAAGGTAAGAGAAAGATCATCAACTTTCATGTTGGACAAAATTTGATTTGAAGCTTTCTTAATGATGTAAAGTTGAGGAGAAGACCTTTCCATTTTTGGCAGTTTGAAATTACAAGTCATTTACTATTTTTGGAAACTTTTTGTCTGACCTCAAATCCTTCAATGTTGATGTTTGACATGTTATATGAGGCTTGAATGGATATGAATGAGGTCTCTCCAACCATCTCCCACCTTCAAATCCATGCTTGAACGCACAGTTGACTTGTGTTGACTTTTTAGGGTTTCAGCTGACCTAGCTATGCTCTGATGAAATCCAAGCCTCTACCACTTGAGATCTTGATTCAAAATGATATCATGGTTCATTTGAACTCTTGTGAATGATCAATGGTGCCCAAATTCTTCAGAATGGCCACCATCTATGGCTCAATGAATGCCTTTGACTGGTTTGACCTAATGTTGCTTCATCTGCAAGTAACAAGGTTAGATGACAATATTTTTGTACTTTTGGGTAATAAACAAATGAAAAGCAATGATATACAAATGATAAACATGCTTGGTGATCAAGAACCACTCTCAAAAGATGACCCACCCACAAGGAGGGGAAGGCAAGGTGTACAATGATCCTCGAGGCAATGATATGATATGATATGATGCCATGAGGGATCTTAGGGACAAAATTGGGGTCTTACAGATGCCCCTATTTAAGGTCATTCTACCCGGAGAAGTGAAGTTTAGAGATCTTCATCTCGACACGGTAGAATGGGCTTAAATAACAGTGATGAGACAAATTTTGGTCCCTAGGAGACCTCATGATGCAGATGTATGCATGTAAAAGACACAAACTCCGTGGGGATATGGTTCACACAAAAGAAAAGACGATCCGTCGGAGTAATACACTCACTAGGAACAGAGACTCTAACAAGACTCTTATTGGGGATAATAAAAGGAAAGAATGCGTGAGCAGGGCACGACTCTGAATTGAGGGAAAATAGAAATCAAATTGGAGACTTTACTGGGGAGTGAAAGACTCACACTGGGGAAAAGAAAATTCCAAATGACGATACATCCACTGGAAAGACACAAGCTGACTCAAATTATCCACAAAGGATACTTCGGATAAAAATCCGGACTCGGACCAGGAAAAGATTCACAAAGAACCTCCCTGCCGAGGAAAATTGCATATATTGGGGAAAACGCCAATATAGCAAGGGGTAAAATCACAACAGGAATTCCACTGGAGAAGGTCTAACAAAGAGACTCTCTCGGGGAAAAGCAACAAGAAAATGAGGTGTTACCGGTATAAGGGTAACAAACTCAGGAAGAATGAATGTCTAAGACCGGTATAAGGGTGAGAGATATCAATCAACCAAGCATCTGAGAAAGACCTAAAAAAGGTACATCGACTCAGGAAAATATCTGACTCCACAAGGGACCAAGGTCCTAATAGGGAGCAAAAAGGAGGGAACACCAGGGATACCGAGGTATATAATAGGTGACCGACCAAAGCGTGAATTGGTTTTTACTGCCAAAACACTCATCATCCGAAAGGAGGGCTTGAAAAAGCAAATCGACTTACAGGATGGACATTCGGATCCACAAAGGGAAGACGAATCTTACTCAACTGGGGACACAAACCCGAAGAGCGCATGAGATATGATATCCATTACCGTCAGAACGTGGATAGAATACTCGCATGAGATATATTATCTATTACCGTCAGAACGTAGATAATACACTCGCATGGTAAGAAACACCAAGGATACCGGTTACTGGGTATATAATAGGTGATCTACCGAAAACGTGGATTGGTATATATGCCAAAACACTCATCATCCAAAACACAAATTGGTTAAAGGATGGATATTTGATTCTACAAAGAATACGAATCTTACTCTACTGGGGAAGGTCAACAAAGGACTCCAACCAAAGAGTGAAAGAGATATACTATTCATTACCGTCAGAACGTGAATAATATACTCGAAAGGGAAGAAACACCAGAGATACCGGTTAGGGCATATAATAGGTGATCAACCAAAAAGAGAGACAATCGATACCAAGCATACGGGTAAACGAAAGACAACTCACAGGGATAAATTGCAAGCATCTGGCAATTATCCAACAACAAAATATTCGACTCCGCAAAGGGAAATAACGAATCTTACTCGACTGGGGAAACACAAAAGGCTTCGACTGAAGAGTGCATGAGATATATTATCCATTACCGTCAGAACGTGGATAACATACTCGCATGGAAGATTATCCACAACCGGTTACTGGGTTAATAAAGGATAAATCGACCAAAAAGAAAGGCATCGGGATACCAAACTAGGTACATAAAGATGACCAATCAAAGGAGCAACAATCATTACCAAGCAAACGGGTAGATGAAAAGTGACTCAACTGGGGATGAATTGCAAGCATCCGGCAATTACCCACAAGGACTAGTTGGGGATGCATTGATAAACAATCAATGATCCGGGGAACAAATCACTAGCAAACGGTGAAAGGACCCACTGGCGACTTCAAAAGGAATATTGCAAGCATACGACAATTATCCAGAAGACAACTTGCTGGGGATACAATTGCTAGCAACCGACAATTATCCACAAACAAAGAAGGAATATCAACATCAAAACTGAATGAAGATAACCACAAAGAGTAACCATCATCGGTTAGGATGAACAACAAGGTTAACTCTGCAAAGGAGAGAAATTAAGGTTTACAACTACCGAATACGGGGTAGAATACCAAAAATCGGGCTGAGGAAACAAGAGGTTTAACACTACCGACTACTGGGTAGAATACCAAAACTCAGCTGGGATAAAATTGCTAGCAACCGGCAATTATCCACCTGTACCACAAGGTACAAACTCCGCTAGGGAGAAAAACTACAAAATGGTATTTACAACTACCGAATACGGGGTAGAAGACCACAGACTCAATTGGGGATAGGGTGAATGAATGCCAAATACTGAGCAATTGTTCAACTTATTCCACAGGGAGACACCAACTCTATTGGGGATAAAACCACAACAGCACAAAATCCACCATTAACCAGAACGAACCACACAGGTTACCTCTGCTAGGGGAAAAGAGATAGGACTTACAACTACCGAATACGGGGTAGTAGCCATACTCAGGTGGGGATAAACACGAATTAGGGTTTACATCTACCGCATACTGAGTAGAAAACCAACAACTCCACGTGGGGAATGAAAGAATCACAAATCCCCACGGGAAACACAAATAGGGTTCATAACAAACCACAAACTCTGCTGGAGAGTAAGAAAATAGGATTTACGACTACCGACTACTGGGTAGAAAACCGAACAACTCTTGCCGAGGAATAAAAGGTATATAACCACAAATTCCGCCAAAAAGGCAAGGAAAATAGGACTTACAACTACCGGTTACTGGGTAGAGGCCCAAAAAGATTCCGCTGGGGATACATGAATTAATGCCGGTTACTGGGTAATCATTCATTTATTCCGCAGGGAAGCACGAGAAACAGCTGACAAATAGCCAATTCGAGATCAATCTGAAAAGACAGACTGAGTCAACACTCATCCTATGAGGATATAACTCAATAGGAAAACCCATCCCAATATATGTTGGGAGGAAACGGAAGAAACCATCATCCACGAGGATAATCTCAGTGGGGAACTGCAGAAGGAAAATACAGACACTTTCTGCTTATGGGGCTGACTCTATATGGAGAGATTTTAACACCCTACATCTGCTTGGGAAGATCTATTGGAGAGATCTACATGACCCAAAGCAGGAGACAACAAACAAAAGATATATTGCAAAAATGCAACATGAATATCTGAATGTTTATGAATATGCATGAATATGCGTGATTTATGTTTGATGAATGCTGACAAAACAGACATATCTAACACAACAGGTCCAGGAACCAAACGCCTGGTACTATACTTCCAGGGGAAAAACCAACTGGAAAGCCAATCTGCAGGAGATCCGCATGCTGAAAAGCAAAGATCTGCGGGGAGGCAAAAGATCAGAGATATCAAAGAAAACGCAAAATCTCTGAGTAATGGATCAACAACAACCCAACTGAAGCACAGAAAGTCACAACAGGCAACCACGACCACAAAGACAAATCTGTTGGGGAGAAGGGGGGAAATCCCAAAACATCTGCAGGGGAACAAGAGCTCACTGCACAAGCAAGAACTGCTATGAAAGCAACTCCACACAACTCCACTGGGGAACAACCCACTGAGGGAGAACAGATCATCCACGTAGAATCTGGCTGCACAAGCAACTCTACCTGGGGAACACAAACATCCACTCCATCGGGGAACAACCCCTGAGGGAAAAACAGATCACACAAGTAGATTCTGCAACAAGCCACTCTACTGAGGATCAAAAGCGATCGGGAAACCAACCCAAACTCTGGGTGCTATACCACCAACCGACCCTACTGGCGAAACAAAGATTTCAACAAGCAGAAACTGCTACAAAAGCAACTTTGTCAAGGATACTATCTCTGATGGAGATTCTGAGGGAAAACCACAGATACAAACGTGGATCTGTTGGGAATACCAACTCCAATGGGGATTTTGCACAAATACAATCCACCAAACCACAAATCTACTGGCAGATCCACTGGGGATTTCACTGAAGAATCCACTGAGGATATGGAAGAGAGCTAGGGATCATCCACTAAATGCTAACTCTTCTGAGGAGAACACCCACAACTGCTGAGGAGGAACACAATCACTGCTCTGTTGACGGGATAAGCACTCTGATGAGGAGATAGCAATTCCGCTGGCAACTTGGTCGGGGAAGAGGGTACTGCTGGAGCAAACGAAATCTTCCACAAGTACTCTGCTCTGGGGATATATCACAGATCCCACTAGGGACTGTGCTGAGGAAAGAAGCAACAACTCAGCTTGCGATAATGTTGGGGAAAGCGGTAAAGTACCGGGATATCAATCCACCAACCACTGAATCTTCAAAAAGAAAGCCACGCTGAGGAGAGAAACCACAACTCTGCTAGCGACAGTACTGGGGAGAAACGGAGTACCTGGGTTTCCAACCACCAACTACCGAATCTTCCAAAAGGAAAAAACCCATGCTGGGAGAGAATACTGCTGGAGAAGAAATGAAGTCTTCAACAAGCACTCTGCTTAGGGAACAACCCCATCAACAACAACTTTGCTTGGGGAACAACCCCAACAATAAAGAAGGAGAAAGAGGATACAACCAATGCCAGGAATATGAACAAATGTCTTACCTGTTGGAAATCATGCCACCCTTGGGAGAGCACTGAGAGATTCTTGAGTATCCTTTCATCATTGTGAATGTTCACTTTGTTTAAAACAACAATTTTGAAAAATTTATTGGTTTAAAACAATGATATTTTATCAATTAAAACATGCAAAACATTTGTTGAATTGAAACAAATAGAGTGCAAATAATTGGATAAAAAGCTCAAATTGATTTGATGGAATGGTAGCCTGCAAATGGCAAGACTCCATAGATCTGTACAAATTTGAAATCAGTGATATATATTGGAAGAGGGCTACATTGAACATAATGATCCTTTCTCTACCAATTTGAATCTCGATGTATTCGAAGCTTCAGTCGACGACGAATCGAGAACCTCTGACGAACAGACAGCTGCGGAACAGAAAGTCTTGTCAGGATGCAGTTACTTGCCAAATCCCTAATTTTTGCCTAGATTGCCCCAGGGTGAGGTACTCAATCTAGCGGGATGCAAATATACTTCTTTTTTCTAGTCTCTAATTTTTGCCTGGATTACCCTTGCGGGTTATCCACCGAGACGCTCATTTTTTCCTAAGCTGCCCTTTCGGGTTTTCAACTTAGCGAGCTATTCTGTTTTTCATTTGCATATACTTTTTTTTAGGCAAAGTATTTCTTGACTGCATCTGAATTCACAGGACGAGTGAAATCCTCCCCATCCATTGTTGTAAGCATCAAAGCTCCGCCTGAGAAGGCTCTCTTAACAACGTATGGACCCTCGTAGTTTGGAGTCCACTTGCCCCTGGAATCGGGCACGAAAGACAAGACTTTCTTGAGCACGAGGTCACCTTCTCGGAACACACGAGGCTTGACCTTCTTATCGAATGCTTTCTTCATTCTCTGCTGATATAACTGACCATGGCACATGGCAGTCAATCGCTTCTCTTCAACAGATTCAACTGGTCATAACGACTCTGAATCCATTCAGCATCAGTCAACTTGGCTTCCATCAAGACTCTCATTGATGGGATCTCCACCTCTACTGGGAGAACAGCCTCCATGCCATAAACAAGAGAAAAAGGGGTTGCCCCTGTTGAAGTGCGGACAGATGTACGATAACCATGCAAAGCGAATGGCAACATCTCATGCCAATCTTTGTATGTAACTGTCATCTTCTGGATAATCCTCTTGATATTCTTATTAGCAGCTCAACGGCCCCATTCATCTTGGGTCTATAGGGAAAAGAATTATGGTGTGCAATCTTGAATTCAGCGCACAACTCATCCATCATCTTATTATTCAGATTAGATCCATTATCAGTAATGATCTTATCTGGCACACCATAACGGCAAATCAGTTGGCTCTTGATAAACTTCACAACTACCTGTCTCGTCACGTTCGCATACGACACGGCCTCAACCCATTTGGTGAAGTAATCAATTGCTACGAGAATAAACCTGTGTCCATTAGACGCTTTCGGCTCAATCATGCCGATCATGTCGATTCCCCACATGGAGAAAGGCCATGGTGATGAAATCACATTCAGAAGTGTCGGAGGAATATGAATCTTATCCGCGTAAATCTGACACTTGTGACATTTCTTCACATATTTGCAGCAGTCAGACTCCATTGTCAGCCAATAGTAGCCTGCTCTCAACATCTTTCGGGCCATGGCATGTCCATTGGAATGAGTACCGAATGAACCCTCATGGACCTCAGCCATCAACAGGTTTGCTTCGTGTCTATCCACGCATCTAAGCAAAACCATGTCAAAATTTCTCTTATACAGCACTTCACCACTGGGGTAGAAACTGCCTGACAACCTTCTTAAAGTTTTCCTATCTTTCACAGATGCCCCAGGCGGGTAGACCTGGTTCTGGAGGAAATTCTTGATATCAAAATACCAAGGCTTGTCATCATTGACCTCTTCAACTGCAAATACGTGAGCTGGTCTACCCAAGCGCATCACAACAATGTTGGGAACTTCATTCCAATACTTGACAACAATCACGGAAGCAAGCGTAGCAAGAGCATCTGTCATCCGATTATCCTCTCGAGGAATGTGATGAAATTCAACTTCTGTAAAGAACGTTGAAATCCTCCTTGCATAATCTCTGTATGGAATGAGACCAGGCTGATTCGTCTCCCATTCACCCTTGATCTGATTAACAACTAGGGCCGAATCACCATACACATCAAGATGCTTGATTCTCAAATCAATGCATTCTTCTAGTCCCATAATACAGGCCTCATACTCAGCCATATTATTCGTGCATTTGAAAGTTAGCCTTGCTGTAAGCGGAATATGCATGCCATGAGGAGTAATGATTACTGCCCCAATTCCATTTCCGTATTGACTCACAGCGCCATCAAACACCATCGTCCATCTGGAACCAGGTTCCGGACCTTCATCAAGTGTAGGCTCATCACAATCTTTCATTTTCAAATACAGAATCTCCTCATCAGGGAAGTCATACTGAACTGACTGGTGATCTTCAATCGGCTGGTGCGCTAAATGGTCAGCCAAGATACTACCTTTGATAGCTTTCTGAGCTCGATACTCGATATCATACTCAGATAACAACATCTGCCAACGGGCAATCCTCCCAGTTAAAGCAGGCTTCTCAAAAATATACTTGATGGGATCCATTCTGGATATCAACCAAGTTGTATGATTTATCATGTACTGGCGCAAACGCTTAGCAGCCCAAGCTAAAGCACAGCACGTCTTCTCAAGCATAGAGTATCGAGACTCACAATCAGTAAACTTCTTACTGAGGTAGTATATAGCAGATTCTTTCTTCCCTGATTCATCTTGTTGACCGAGTACACAACCCATCGAGTCCTCAAGAACAGTCAAATACATAATCAGAGGTCTTCCTTCCACAGGAGGAGACAATATCGGAGGTTCAGACAGATACTCTTTGATACTGTCGAAAGCTTTCTGGCAATCCTCGGTCCAATCATGAGACTGATCTTTCCGAAGGAGCTTGAATATCGGCGCACATGTGGCAGTCATGTGGGATATAAATCTGGAAATGTAGTTCAAGCGGCCAAGAAAACCTCAGACTTGCTTCTCAGTTTTGGGTGCAGGCATCTCTTGTATTGCTTTGACCTTTGCAGGATCAACCTCAATACCTCTTTCGCTGACCACAAAACCCAATAACTTGCCGGAACGGACTCCAAAGGTACATTTGTTCGGATTCAGACGAAGTCTAAACTTCCTCAAATGCTGAAAAAGCGTCAACAAATGCTCAACATGTTCAACTTCCGTTCGGGACTTAGCAATCATATCATCAACATAGACCTATCTCTTTGTGCATCATATCATGAAACAAGGTAGTCATAGCACGTTGATACGTGGCTCCGGCGTTCTTCAAACCGAAGGGCATCACTCGATAACAGAATGTTCCCCAAGGTGTGATGAATGTTGTCTTCTCCATATCTTTGGGTGCCATCTTGATTTGATTATATCCGGAAAATCCATCCATAAACGAAAACACTTTGAATTTAGCTGTATTGTCTACCAACATATCAATGTGTGGTAGAGGAAAATCATCTTTCAGACTAGCTTTATTCAAATCTCTGTAATCAACACAAATACGGACTTTTCCGTCCTTCTTAGGAACCAGGCACAATATTGGCCACCCATTGAGGATATGTAGAAGTCGCCAGAAACCCCACATCAATTTGCTTCTGAACTTCCTCTTTGATCTTCACTGCCATATCTGGATGAGTTCTTCTGAGCTTCTGCTTCACTGGCACGCACTCAGGCTTCAAAGGCAGGAAATGTTGCACAATATCTGTATCTAGACCCGGCATGTCTTCATATGACCAAGCAAAGATATCGGAATATTCTCGTAGCAACTCAATCAATCTCTTCTTGACAGACTCTTCAAGAAGTGCCCCAATCTTCACCATGCGAACACAATCCTCAGACCCCAAGTTGACTGTTTCCAGATCTTCAAGGTACGGCTGAATGATCTTCTTCTCGTGCTCAAGGAGACGGGAAATCTCATCAGGAATCTCTTCAACATCATCTTCCTCTGCCTCGAATACAGGGAATTCAAAATTGGGAGATGGCGTTGGATCATTATGTTCAATGGGTTTTAGAATCAACCTGCATAATGATTTTGGTTAATAAAAACTTTAGAATTTAAACAAGCAAATCATTATGCAGATAAAAAATGTTGCTTTTATTCTTGTTTTTATGGGTTTTTTGTGATCACTGATTTCATGCAAAAGCAAAAAGTGAAAACAAATGGAAAAACAAATGTTTGACAATGCATTAATTGAATGAAAATATCATTGTATAAATGCTGCCAACAATGTCATCACTTCTCCTTTTGGCATGGGAGAAGGGTTTTAAACAAAGTGAACAATTACTCTGATCTATGGATGACTGTAGGAACATCTACATCGACCCAATTGTGGCAGACACCACCAGGTATGATGAAATTGCTCAGATCCTCTGCATCCTCTTCCAAGATAGCAGCAACCTCTTCAGGTTGATCAGCAGGGATGAAACCTCCACTCTTGAACAAACCTTGCTCATTAAATGCCCCAGACGAATAGCCAATGCCAGCCCGGGATCTATTGTCTTCAAGCTCAATCATTTTCCATAAACCAGCAACTGCACCACATTCAATGGCCAGTTTCGCATCTTTGTAGGAAGCAAATGAATGAGACTTCTTCTCAATTGGTTCATCAATAGATAAAGCTTGGAACGGAGTTCCAACTTCATCCTCAGCGTCAATATACGAGAAAGAAGACAAATGGCTAACCAGGAGAGCCTTTTCTCCCTCTACCACAACCAGTTTCTTATTCTTCACGAATTTCAGCTTCTGGTGTAGGGTGGATGTCACGGCGCCAGCCTCGTGAATCCATGGTCTACCAAGGAGACAGCTATAAGATGGGTGGATATCCATTACCTGGAAGGTAACCTGGAAATCACTTGGTCCAATCTTGATTGGGAGATCAACTTCCCCAATCACGGTCTTACGCGACCCATCAAAAGCTTTCACAATAACACCACTCTGCCTCATAGGAGGACCTTGATATGACAATCGAGAGAGTGTGGACTTTGGCAATACATTTAAGGATGATCCAGTGTCCACCAGCACGTTGGACATGGCATCAGATTTGCAATTCATAGAGATGTGTAAAGCCATGTTGTGGTCTCTTCCCTCCTCAGGGAGATTAGCGTCACAGAAACTCAACGTGTTGCAAGCAGTAATGTTTGCAACGATACCATCAAACTGTTCCACAATGACATCATGATCAACATATGCCAAATCCAAAACATTCTACAGAGCCTCCCTATGGGGTTCTGAATTCAGCAGCAGCGATAAAACGAAGATTTTGGATGGCGTTTGTAGAAGCTGGTCTACAATGTTGTACTCACTCTTCTTGATGAGCCTCAGCATCTCATCACATTCTTCATTCACAATGCCACTCGGGCCAACTGAAGAATCAGGAGTCTTTTGTACAGAGGAGGGTTTGGCAACAGGTGCCGGATTCTGAACATTAACAGCCGTCCCCACCGGACGCTCAACAGTATCAGAAGCAACAGCCTTAGCCTGGGGCTTAGATGGTGCAGAAAATACACGACCACTCTGGGTCAATCCACTTACATCAGCAATATTGGTGACAGAAGTTGAAGGCAAAGGCATTTCTCTCCCGTCTTCCATAGCAACGGGGTTATATCTGAACGGCACAGCTTTGTCAGAAGCATAAGGCACGGGGCCTGCAGGCTTGATTGTTAGAGAAGGAGAGACCTTCGGCTTGCTGCCATCATAACGAATGACAACAGGCTCAGGCAGCTTGAACACAGGAGAAATAACATTCACCTCCGGTTCATCTTCATCAACATTGCGATTCTGAAGAATCTCTATGGTTCCCTTATCTAGCAACTCTTGAAGTTCTCTTCGCACTTGGCGACAACCCAAACGATTAACCGAACAGATGCGGCATTTGTCATGGTCATGCTCCATATGGCTGTACTGACACAGTAAACGATGTAATTCGACCAGTGATTGTCTAATATGACTGACATATTTGACTTTGTACTTCCCAGGACACCCCTGGACCATATTCACAGACTTCCCATGCGCGGGCAATGGGTTCTTCGTAACATTCGGGCTTGAGTCTTCAAAACTCAGAATACCGCATCTCATCAAGTCCTGCACTTTGGTCTTCAACGGATAGCAATTTTCGATGTTATGACCCGGAGCACCGGAATGA
Organism: Lathyrus oleraceus; assembly: GCF_024323335.1. Lineage (NCBI taxonomy): Eukaryota > Viridiplantae > Streptophyta > Magnoliopsida > Fabales > Fabaceae > Lathyrus > Lathyrus oleraceus. The sequence continues at coordinate 173,426,677 of NC_066585.1, read as the reverse complement.
TACACACAGTGTTGGTCTGGCTTGTACCACCACTGAGGATTTGCGGGCACAGCAGGAGGATCCCTGGGAGTAACCAACTTCCTTTCCAACAAGGAAGGATATAGTTCAGCGTATGACATAGGAATCGGATCGAAGCTGATCTTCTTCCTATCATAACTCAAATTAGCTTGGTTGGTTGTACTGCCACGAGGCTGGTAAGCCTGTTGCTGTGGACGGTGCTGTTGCTGATATTGAGGCTGCTGTTGCTGATACTGAGCACTGTCTCTGAAAACAGGTGTTATGTGAGCCACCTGGTGCTGATTGCTTGCACGGCGTGCAGGATTCCTCTGAACAGAGGGTCTTCTAGGCTTAGCATGGGATTGCACAGCATGTGCCTCCCCATCCTTCTTCTTAAACGCCCCATACCGTTTAGAAGAAGAGCTCTCATCTTTTGCTAAACGTCCTTCACGGACACCTTCCTCCAATCGCATCCCCATGTTCACCATCTCGGTGAAATCAAAGGGAGTACTTGCTACCATCCGCTCATAATAGAATGAGCTAAGAGTCTTCAAAAAGATCTTAGTCATATCCTTCTCTTCTAGCGGAGGAGTAATCTGAGCAGCCAGCTCTCGCCACCTCTGGGCGTACTCCTTGAATGTCTCTTGATCACGGTCAGGCGCCATATCAACATTGTACTTATATTGCTTGACGAAGGCTTTGCCAAGATCGTTGAAGGATCGGATGTTTGCACTATCCAGGCTCATATACCAGCGAAGAGCCGCACCGGACAAACTATCCTGGAAATAATGGATCAACAGCTGATCATTATCCGTTTGAGTAGACATCTTTCTGGCGTACATAACCAGATGAGCAAGAGGGCAGGTGTTCCCCTTACATTTTTCAAAGTCAGGCACTTTGAATTTGATCGGAATTTTAACACCTGGAACAGGGCAAAGCTCAGCAGCAGACTTGCCAAACAAATCTTTCCCTCTGAGAGTCTTCAATTCCTTCCTCAGCTCAAGGAATTTGTCATTCATAGCCTCCATCTTTTCATTGACATCTGGGCCCTCATACGGCTCAGAATGATAGATGGTGTCGTCTACCCTCGGCATGGTATGCACGACAGGAGGAGCAGCAACAGGGACCGGGCTAGATGCCGGCATATGAGCAAAAGTTGGAGCAGGAATATCCGGCATGAAACCTGGAGGCATACCCCAAGGAAACCCGGCTGGCATGGCATGAGGCGTGAAATGAGCACTAGCAGCTGGCACAGTCGGAGCTACAATCTCTGAAATAACCGTCCTCTGGACAGGAGTTGCAGGAGGTTGAGCAGGTTGATTCTGAGCAGCAAGGAGTTGCTCCATCAAAGCGCCAAGTCTGGCGACCTCTTCTTTCAGTTCACGGTTCTCTTGTTCCAACTGATCCATAACTCTGGCAGAATTGGCTCTTGTATAGTACCGGTGAGTCAGTTTGTCTTCAAAATAAATGAAGAACACAAAGTTAGGCCACAAACAAGAAGACCAAGAACAAGACACCTGCGTATGCAAAATGATGCATGCGATGCTCGTGCATATGCTTTAATTTTAGTATCAAGGAACCCTTAGGGTATTATTTGCAAATTTTAATTTTTTTAAGCATTTTAATTTCGTATGGGAAATATCTCATTCAATATATTCGAGACGAAGAAGTACAACATTTTTGATCATATTACAAAGAGAAAAGGAAAATAACATCCTATGGATCCCTAGAAGCTCGGGATGCTGGAAGGCGAGATGCACACAACTTCTTGATCTCTCTCTCATAGGCAGCTTCCATATCCGCTTTCTCCTTCGCGAGTCGATCGTACTTCCTCTTCCAGAATTTGGAAGACTGAGGAAGCAGAGAAGTCCAAGTATCGTTTGGATCGTCGATCACCCGATGCTCGAGAAACTCAATCAGAGCGTCCTTCTCCTTCAGCTGTTGAAGTAACTCTTCTCTTTCACGGATCCAAGCACGTGAAAGGTCTTCTTCTCTCAACTCCTCTACACGTTGGTTAGGGAGGGTTGAAGGCCCAGCCACATCCAACAATGTAGGTCTTGGATGATCATAAGGCATAAGGTATACAGCAGCTCTCTGTCTGACCCAAGAGGTATACGGCTCCAAAGCAATGCAGTTCTTTGGACCCAACTCATTCCTACCCTTCTTATGAATATTGCGCCAAGCGTGGACAAATCTGGCTTTCAGGCCTTGGGGATCTTTACCCTCCTGAAAGAATACACCTTCTAACAGAATGTTATGGGGTTTATCCTTTAGGGGGAACCCAAGCTGACGACGTGCTAGAATGGGATTGTAGCTGATCCCACCACATGTACCAAGAAGAAGCACATTAGGGAATTCACCACAATAGTCAATGATCTGCACAGTATCATACACGCGATCGTACCAAGAGATATCATCATTAGTGAGAGACATAAGTCTCTGAGACCAACGTAGACAACTCTTGTTCTTCTTGAAAGCTAGTGTCTGCGGCAAGTGCGAAATAAACCACTTGTACAGCAGAGGCAGACAGCAGACAATAACTCCTCCACCCTTTGCATTCCTCAGATGCAAAGAGACATAGGCATCACCCAACAAAGTCGGAACGGGATTAAGAACTGAGAAGATCCTAATAGCGTTCATGTCCACAAATTTGTCGAAGTTGGGAAATAAAACCAATCCATAGATGAGCAGCACAAATAAAGCCTCAAAGGCATCCTCACTCATGGCCTTCCCATAAACAGTAGCTTGAGCGATGAGGAAATCAGAAGGAAGACCCTGAATTCCACCTTTGGTAGTCAAATTAGCTTTAATCAAAGCTTCATCAATGTGCAACAAGTCCGCGATCTCTCGAGCAGTCGGAATACTCTCTAAGCCACTGAACGGCACCTGATCCAGAATCGGGATCCCAATAAGGTGGGAATACTCCTCCAAGGTAGGCAGCAACTGGAAGTCCGGAAATGAGAAGCAGTGATACAGAGGATCATAAATCTGAGCCAAGGTACTCATCAAACCCTCATCAACCTGAGTAGTCAACAGAGGCAGAAGCTTCCCATAGCGAGCTTTGAAACCCAAGGGATCTAATACATAAGATGTCAGATTCCTTAACTCTTTCACATCAGGCTGTCTAAAGCTGTACTTCTTTGTATGCCTTTTTGGTCTTTCCATGTCTGATAATTTTGCAAATAAACCCTTTAAGTTCCTTGAAAATTTTCTTTTTTCTGATGACATGAATGCAGATGAATGCATGAATGCATGAATGCAACAATCACACTCAAGGATCAAGCAAGTCACACCAAACAAAGGTCATGGGAAAGCTCATTGTATCCCTAATATCAATCATCCATTTTGGTGGATTTAGGTTTTCACCTTATCAACACCCAAGTTCCATTGATATTAACGGTACATGAACCGGCTCGAACATCCTTAATATCAACCATCCATTTTGGCGGATTATGGTTTACACCTTATCGACGCCCAAGTTCCATTGATATTAAGGTTGTCTGAACGACTCAACCATGAATCACGGGTTTGCTGAGAGTCACGAGCATGGAGTCTCGGTTAAGAACCACCCAAAGGGAGTGTACTAGGGTTTAAACCTGCCAGACATGTTCTACCAGAGGTTCCCATAATCATCGTCCCATCTTTCGGATATTATCGGAGGAACGAATACTCGTATTCCAAAAATATTCTCAAGAGAGACTCTTATGAGTGTAGTATCGCGTAACAATCGCATCAGATCTTACATCTGAACGACCTCCGCACTACGTCCTAGAAATAGGCCAAGACGGGCTTGGTAAACTAGGGTCCTTGGCTTCTAAGGCACATGATTGAAAGAATAATGCCTAACCACAAATAAATTGTGTGACATTATTAATCCAACATGACCTCCACCAAGTGAATGGACTCGCAAGTCAACTGGCTAAGGAATACTCCACACCAGTCAACAAGACTATGCCATTCTCCTATCCTAAGGTGCACTCGAGTTCGGGTACAGAACTCATCTCACAGAGATCACCAAAGCAAACATCAATTGTATATCAAGCAATTCAAACATTACAATCAAGACAGTTATCCCAAATTGTACAAAATACGTCAAATAACACATAAACAAATATCATACAACAAGGGTGAAAAGTAGGCAATACCACCAAGGAGGTAATCCCCAGCAGAGTCGCCACTTTTCTGTAGCGGTGTATTCATCGCTATATGATTTATTGATTAAACCATAAGCAAAGTATACAAGGAATCGAGTCGCCACCGCACTTTTATTTATCCTAAGGAATGGCTAAAAAGCGAACAAAAGCCTAAGAAGTTTTACACATAGAAAACTAATGAAAAGATCAGAGAATCTGGGTAAGGGGTAAATTACGCAATGGGAAGGTGTTAGGCACCCAAAACGTCCTAGGTACTCCTAGGGAGCCCTTTTCACACTTGTTGTAAGAAAATGTTATTTGTTTTTGAAAATATTATTGTGCAAACATGAATGGGATGATGAGAAAAGAATATACAATTTTATTATTTTTGTGTTTGAACGGATGAACCCGTTGCCTACGTACCTTCCATCAAAGGTAAGGATCAAAACGCCGTAGTTCGGCTAAAAGATTTCCAAAAATTAGTGAATTCATTTTAAAACACAAGCACTAAGGCTTTTCATTACCAATGGGAGAAAACTCAACCTGAATCGACAATCCACCATGCGAGGACGGCTTCAACATACTAGTGAGGGGTTAACCCTATAATAAGTATGGAAGACTTACAATCAACTCACTAAGGATAAGGTAAGATTTACATCAACCACTATGGTAATTGAAACCTATGGCTAATGTATGAAAACATATCAACAATGGACAAAGCCATAAAACAATTGAATGGGTGAAGTTAATTGATTATGAGTATTCACAAAATATGGTCAAAGTATGATTAGTATTCAATTCAGAAAGAAGTATTATCAAAAGTGGAGTTTGAAAAGTCAAGGACTTAAGGTCCAGGTTTCTAATTTGAAAAGACATGAAGATGTCTGCACAATAGTTCAAAGTTTTGAAATCAACATGTGAAAAGGTTTAGGACAAAGAGGGTGAATGGATAATGGAGTGTAAAACTTCTCAGAAAGGTTCACCTCTTGAGATCATATAGAAGATGATTCAAGTGTGTCCTCAGGAATAGGCAACAAAGAGCACTAACAGATAAACAAAACAAATGATATCGGATGCCAATTGTTGGACTTACTCCAATCTCATAAACAAAGGTGGATACTGGATACCAATAAATGGATTTACACCAGTCTCCTAAAACACACAATGATACCGGATGCCAATAAATGGACTTATACCAATCTCACAAAGCAAAACAGAACAAAAGGGTGGATACCGGATGCCAATCAACTGGACTTATACCAATCTCCAAAGAATCAAAACATGGATGTCAGATGCCAATCTATCTGGACTTATACCAACCTCCAAAGGATGATCATAGGAGTACAAAGGCCAACAACATGGTCTTACAATTGCATCCTCACAAAGCAAACACAAAACATGGATATCAGATGCCAATCTATCTGGGCTTACTCTAATCTCCAACAGATGATCATGGGAAAACAAATGCCAACAACATGGACTTATAATTGCATCCTCACATACAACAATCAAACAGAAGCACTAAGCAAAGAGGACATAAGTGGCCATTGAAATGGTCTTACACTCAATCCCTTCCAAATCATAGGAACAGAGGCCAACAACTGGACTTATAATTGATTCCTCAATGGGCAAACTCAAACAAATCACGAAGATATGAAATGATGATCATGCAATAATGAATAATTAATGATGATAAATGCACAAAGGTATGCAAGCAAACATGTACATATGAATCAAGCAATCAATCAAACAAAGTCATTTAGCACACACTATATCCAAGCAATTAGGCTCAAGCAAGGGTTAGACTTTAAAGTCAACTGAAATGGGGTAAAGTGTGCTCTTAACCTTAACATTGAGGGTTAAGGTGAAGCAGATGAAAGGATATGAGGGATGTGCCTCATGGCTCTTATCCCTGGTCAGGGAGAGCATTGAATGTCAGAAGGTGTGGGAGTTCAGAAAGTTGGAACTCTCTCCACAAGTTAATGACTCTATAGATCTTGGGTTAAGATCCACAATGCTACAACATGTAATGTGAGCAAAGGGAAGACACACAGAATAGTAGGAGATGGACTACACATCTCTTTTATCTACCAATTGCCTTATCAAAAGGACTTTTCCTGCTTGGGGACAAAGATAAACAATCACAAACATTGCCTCTTAAGGAGGACTTCAGACAGGTGCCTGGCTAAGTAACAAGCCAGATCTTCCAGACTACATGAAGAAGAGATGTTATACCTCAATGCTTAAGCTATCAAGCAAAGCAAAAGCAAGTTCACAATGGAACAATAGCATCTAAGGTACCTGAAATCAATCCAATTCACTCAGTACTCAAGTCACAAAAGTCAAACAGATAAACCAACAGTCAACAGACAATGTACAATTAAACAATCAAGGCTACATTGTGCAAAGCACAAAGCTCAACTCAAATGAGCCAAAGCATCCTACAAAACAAGTCAATGTTAGTTCATAACAATCAAGCAAACTAACTCAAGCTATGCAAATTGATCTCCTTAAAGATTAATTAAATAAGAACATCATCCAATTGGTCCCATATCAAAACTATGCACCAAATCCTTTTTACAAACAAATCATGTCAAAGTAAGCACATTGGAATCACATTGGAGTAAACAGAATGAACCAATTCAAATCAAATCAAAAATGGCTCAATAAATTCCAAGAGAAATCATGCTTAAACAGAACACATCAAATGAGCAACATACCAAAAATCATGGCATTTGGGTAAGGGTAAGTCAAGGTAGCCAAAAACAAGCTCAAACAAGACCACAAATGGTACATCAAGTTAAGGCAATCCTAAAACAGAAATGACATAATATAAATGAACCAAACCAAAGCCAAGATACACTTCAACATGTTAGGAATCAATGTACAAAATTTCAAGCTCATATGATAAGGCACAAGAATTTCACAAATCATGGAAGTTGAACACTAAACAAAAGTCCAAATATGACCAACCAGCAAAGAAAATCTCAAACAAATAGGGAATGGATCAAAACATTCTACAAAAAATCATGCTCAAACTAGACCTCCAGAAATATCATCATGCAAAAATTCAGAACAATTGGCAATCAAATGGCATGGTAAATAAAATCCACAAGATGAACAAGAAATGGTGTGACACACATTGTCACACCTATATTGATCACATCATATCTCACAAACCAGAAATGCAAAAATCACAAACTCTATACCAAAAGATCAGTCAAGATGTCTAGATTATGCATGTAAAATTTCAGCTCCATTGGATCAAGCATCATGATTTCATAAGAGAAATGGCATGCAATGTGCAAGAAATGACATGTATGAACATTCCCTAGCCAAACTAAAAATCCACACGTGCACAATTTCTGGAAAAAATATCATTTAATTCTAGAGATCATGATGAAAACAATGGAAAAAATCTCATGTTAATTGGACAAGTAATCATGAAGATATGGATTTTTGAATGTAAGGAAAAAATAAAAATAAAAGATAAATGAAGGCATGTGAACATGTGAGCATATGATGAAAAAATGCCAAAGGCCAATTGGAAAATGCCTTGGAGCGGGATCGAATTGAAGGCAAATTTGAAACTGGATGGCGCGCCAAGTCCAAAACGCCGCGTTTCATTTAAATGAAACGCTGGCCAACCAGCGGTCGACACATGGACCAACGCATGGCGCAGAAACACAAATTCGCATGCAAACACGGCCAGGAATGGATCAAAACGAATCTGGAAAACAGAAACCCTAGACCTTCATACGGTTCATCATGTTCATACTCATCAGAAACAAAACATTCCAGAAATTCATGAAATATATACCATTCAACTCGTCCTTCATCATACATTAACAATCCAGCATCAATTTGACCTAAATCTAACCATATCAAATGGATCGAGCAAGAACATGTTTCAATCAACAATCTTTAAATCATGATAACTATCTCAATATTCAATGAAATCACTAGATCCAAAGCTCAACATACCCTATGATGTAAGATCTACAAGATGCATACATCTATTTCAACAAACATGAGAATCGATTTCTAACCTCACTGAAGTTGCAGAGTTGGATTCGTGTTTTTCAGGTCCTGGAAGCATGAAACAGTTACTCTATGTTGCTTGGATGAATGAATAGAAGCACGATTTCAGCTCAACAATGCTTGATTCTTCTTGAAATCTCAACTGCCATGGAAATGCACAAAGTTCAACAGCTGCAATTCTTCAAGGATTCTTCACGATTTGCTTAAACAGGTCTTCAACTATGCCTGTAGAAGATGAATAAACCAAGAATAAAGCAAAAGCTACCAAGAAAATTGATGAAAAAGTTGAGAGAATTTGAGATGAAAATTTTTGGATCTGAGTTTGTGAAGTTGTTCTTGGTGAATTTTGTTATGATTAGGGTTATATACCCTCTCTTAATCCAATCCTTAATCACCATTAGCCAAAATGTAAGTGAATTAGTGAAATGATCATGTTTGTGCAAAATGGCCAAAACACCCTTATGCATATGTGGCCAATGGAACAGTGCGAATTTCATGTGTAGCAAGCTCAAAAATCTGTTTTGATGCAAAGGCAATTGGTTTGAAATGAAAATAATGCACATTTTTCAAATTCACATTTTCCCACCAAAATTCAAAAGGAAGTCAAGTGAAAAATGCACTTTTTTGTGTGATGAGTTTTAATGAAATGTGATGTATGATTATGATAGTGCACATCAAGAGTGACATGCTCCAAAAAGAACCACATGAATTTGCCTTTTGATGCAAAAGTTATGCCTTGTTGAAGTTCAAAATCCATGGACAATGATTTGATCATAACTTGCCAACCACAAATGATAAATGGATGTTCTTGGACTTTTTGGAAAAGTATGAGAAAGATCTTTAACTTTCATGTTGGACAAAATTTTATTTGAAGCTTGCTTGATGATGTAAAGTTGAGGAGAAGACCTTTCCATTTTTGGCAGTTTGAAATTACAGGTCATTTACTATTTTTGGAAACTTTTTGTCTGACCTTAAATCCTTCAATGTTGATGTTTGACATGTCATATGAGGCTTGAATGGACATGAATGAGGTCTCTCCAACCATCTCCCACCTTCAAATCCATGCTTGAATGCACAGTTGACTTGTGTTGACTTTTCTAGGGTTTCAGCTGACCTAGCTATGCTCTGATGAAATCCAAGCCTCTACCACTTGAGATCTTGATTCAAAATGATATCATGGTTCATTTGAACTCTTGTGAATGATCAATGGTGCCCAAATTCTTCAGAATGGCCACCATCTATGGCTCAATGAATGCCTTTGACTGGTTTGACCTAATGTTGCTTCATCTGCAAGTAACAAGGTTAGATGACAATATTTTTGTACTTTTGGGTAATAAACAAATGAAAAGCAATGATATACAAATGCTAAACATGCTTGGTGATCAAGAACCACTCTCAAAAGATGACCCACCCACAAGGAGGGGAAGGCAAGGTGTACAATGATCCTCGAGGCAATGATATGATATGATATGATGCCATGAGGGATCTTAGGGACAAAATTGGGGTCTTACAATGAGGCCTAGTTGCTCTTGAACTCCTTTAAGCATGGGTAAGTCCTAATTCTAAGTCCTTTCTCCTTTTGCATTAGGTCCACACAAAACAAACACAAACCAATACAAAATAGCAATATATACACAATAATTGTCTCAAATAAGCAAAAGAAAAATGACATAAACATAAAATATGTGCTCAATTGAGCAAAGTGAAAATCAATATGAATAATGAGCAAGAAATAAATGACATTAAAAATAAATGGTAAGAAATTAAATGCTCAAATAAAAGTTAGTAGTTAGTAAGGTTATGTTAGCTTGTCATAAGACAATGTAGCACTATGTTAAGCAATCGTAAGTGGATTAATGTAGTAGTCACACCTATCTGAGGCCGGTCAATAAGAATATAGGCAAAGAACACAAGTTAGAGATCGTGACTAGTAAGCCAAGCTCCATAAACTTGTCATGCCAAACAAAAGGGAAAGGGCCTTGTATTGACTTTTACTTATTTGCTTGACCAAGAAGCAACCTATCTTGGACATAAAACAACTCACTGGATCGTGGATCAATTTGAGTTTGGTTTGGACCAAAGAAGGTTAAATTTCTCATTTGTCAAGACCAACTTCAAGACTTTAACTCATTCGCCATTAGTGGAAAGAAAGGATGAAGATGAAAGGGAGGGGAAAGGAAGACAACAATCAATTTCAATTGATCAAATGTGAATCAAATCAACATCAATAAACACCAAATAGAAGAGAAATGAAGATAACAAGTCAAGAAGTCAACAATATTTTTTTCGCATTTTATGAATTAAAATAAAATACAAATAAAAAATAAACAAATAAGGTTGAACCTCAAATTCAATTCAAAGCAACTTCAACAAGTCCAATTAAATTCTCATAGGTTCAACATAGTCAAACAAGCTTGCACTAATTTTCTCACAAAATTTTGAAATCAGAAAGTAATTAAAAACAATTAAAAACAATTAAAAATAGCATAATATGAATTAAAATCTCAAATAATCTCAAAACAATCACGAAATTGTTGAAACTATATGAATTAAAAGCATTAAAAAACAAGTAATTCATAAAAAATATCAAATGAAGTCACAAAAATAATTAAAAATCATAATATGAAACTAGATTTTTCAAGAATTTTTTTGGAATTGGTCTCATATTTTTCTGACTTCAAATGAATTTTTAATGGAGTTTTGAAAATAAAAGGAATTAACAGAAAATAAAAAGAAAATGGAATAAACGAAAAAACTACAGCCACATGATGCGCTTCATTAATTGACGTGGCACTTGTGTATGGTCCAGATCTGGGGACACACAATGCACTTGAGTCAATCGCGCTACATAAAGCATTAAATGAAGTAATTACAATGGATGATCAAGATTAGATCGTGGCAAGGTGATTCAATGGCCCTAGCGTGCACACGTGGTGGTGGTGGTGGAAACCACCATCTTCTCTGGCTAGACAACAAATTTCGGCCACCAGTTGCAGGAAAATAAAACTTAATGAAAATTAAAAACAAGGCCATAGAAATGAAGCTCGTGTGATGGAGATCATCATTGTACCAATGGATCTCCCTCACTCTTCCTATATTGAGAGAAATGTAAAGGACTTCAGAAAACCACAGAAACACAAGGATACTATATTGAATTAGGAGATTCAGATCCAAAAAGTTTGAATGTATACCTTCAAATGGATGAACTTTTGGCCACGAATTCTCCAAGATCCTCGGTCCTTCTTGCTCCTTGAGTGTAATGGAAGTGATAGGCTAAGGAATTTGGCTTTAAAAATCAGCTAATGATGTTGAATTTCAAGCTCGAAAAATTGAAGAAAATTGATTAATTCCTTTGGTAATGGCTATGGTTTCACTTCTGCAGCACTTGGGATCTCCAAAAGGTTAGCAAATGGGATTTGAATTGCATGGGCCTGTGCAAGCGTCTGGAAGGCCCAATGATGAATGCATAAGCTTGCTGAGATCAAGTGAAAAGCAAATGGACGTGTACATTGGACTGAACAAGCTTGCATACCTAAGTTTCATCATAAAATACCAAAATGCACATAAATGGAAATGAATTCGAAACACACCAATGGTAGATCCAAAAGAGCATTGTGAGTAATGGTTGGAAAGCCCTTGAAATAAGGAACAAAATTCATGTTGGGAAAAAAATCATTTGGCATGTTCAAATTGATGAAAACTAGCTGGGTAAATCCAAGTACAAAACATGTTCAAATCATTTTGAAAAAGTTCACCAAAGACAAGCTTAATCAAACACCTCTGTTCTCATGATAGAAGCTTCAAATGGAAAACCCTCCAACATAAAAGTTGTATATACTTTCAACATAGTCAATCTAGACTCCAATTTTGCATCATTTGGATTTTCTATGACAAAGTTATTGACATTTTCATTTGGGTACTTTTTCAAATTCAATGAATTAGGTCCAAGATGACCTATAATGTTTTGCATTATCAAATGTATTTAGTTTATGATTATGAATTTTTTTCCAACATAAAATTTTAATTATACATCTCATTATTTCAAATGCATTTGGTCTCACCTTAAAATCATAAAAGTTAAGGAAGTTATGCTCTTGGTAAATTGACCGAAAATTAGGGTTTCAGTCAAAATGACCTATAATGTTTTGAAATGAATGATGAACTTCCAAGTTTCAAATGGATTTTGGATGAACATTAAAGTTGTTCATACGGTTCTTAGAAACAGTTTTTCTCTTGGGGTCATCTCCATTTGACAAACACATCAAACGTTATATTTCATGGATTCTCAACTTAGTCAGATGACTTGACTGGTCAACTTTTTCAAGGACAAACATCCAATCTTGATGAATAAATGATTGAGTATTCTCAAATAGGCTCACATATGCATAAAATGATGAATGAAAGAACTTCCCTTGATTAAATTTGATCAAAGGTTGAGATTGCTTCATGGGCAAGGCACAGTCAAAGCACGGTGGAATTAGGGTTTCCTTGGGAAACAACCTTCAAGACCTTTGGGTTATCTTGATCAAATTGGAAAATTGAGATACTTGGGAGGCATATATGATTATTAGGAACTTTTTGGACCATTTTCCTGCTTTTTCTCATCTTCATCTGGCCATTTCATTGGGCTTAGGAGCCTCCTAGGAGCATTTTGGAGCACATGATCACTTGAGCTTCAAAACAAAAAGAGTTAGTGGCATACTTTTGTGCTTTTGGTTAGTAATCAAATAAGAAAAGAAATAATATACAATACAAGCATGCTTGGTGGTCTCAAAACACTCAAACAAATCCCAACCCTAGGGTTAAGGAGCCAAACATGATATGATCCTTGAGGCAGTGCACTTGTGCAATAACATGATGCCATGAGGGATCTTAGGGTCAAAATTAGGGTCTTACACACCCAAAGTGTCCTAGGTACTCCTAGAGAGCCCTTTTTATGTGTGTATTTGTTTTGGTATAAAAGATGTTTGCAATAAATAGAGTGAGGGGATGAGAAAAGAATTCATTAGTTATATTTTAGTGTTTGACAAGACCTTCGGACTTGTGCCTACTGTAGCGGGGTATTCATTACCATTAGAGATATTGACTAAATCCAAGGTAAACCATACAAGTCGAGTCACCACCGCACTTCTATTTATCCAAAGGAATGGTTAGAAAGCGAACAAAAACCTAAAAGTTTTATCGAATCAAAAACTAGTAAAAATGTCAGAGGTCTGGGTAAGGGGGTTGGTTATGCAATGGGAAGGCTTTGAGCACCCAAAACATCCTAGGTACCCCTAGGGATCCCTTTTCACATTGGTTGTAAGGTTGGTATTTGGTGAAAATTTGTTTGTGCAAACATGATTGAAGAGATGAGAAGAGAATGTACAAGTTTATTTATCTTTTGTGTTTGGATGGATAAACCCATTACCTACGTACCATCTTTAAAAGATTAGAGTCAAAACCTCGTAGTTCGGGGTAAAAGTTTCAAAATGAGTTGGTGAATTGATTGGTCAAAAAGCCTTAAGGTCTTTTGTTATCCAAGGGAGAAAACTCAACCTAAAACCACAAATCCACCATGTGAGGATAGCTTCAACATGCTAGTGAGAGGTTAACCCTATAATAAGCATGGAAGACTCATTGTCCATGACTAAGGATATAGGTGAACATTATATCTACCTCAAGGATAACTCAAACCTAACAGCTAAAGGTTATGAAAAAATTTGATTAAGAAAGTGGCCATTGAAACCACAAAAGACATTTGAATGGGTTATATTTACCAATGAGAAGTATTTACAAAATATGGTCAAAGTGGAATAAAGATTCAATTCAAAATAAGTGTTATGAAAAGAAAGTTTGAAAATCAAAAGCCTAAGGCTTAGGTTTCTAATGTTTGGAAACAAATGTTAAATGTTTGCACAAAAGTTTTGGCTGGGTTTGAGTGGAGAGAAGAAGAAGAATGGCTAGAGTCCTAAACATACAAAAGAGAAGGGATAAGAAACAAGATCACAAATGGAGTTCCTCTCTTGAGATCATGTTGATGATCCAAGTAGTTCCCATCCTTTGGAACAAGCAAGATAAACAGATACTCAAGCAAGCAAGCACACCAACACAACAAACTCCTAGGAATCCTCCAATGGCTTTGAGATCTCTCTCTCTTATAAGCTCATGACAATGGTTCCTCAATTTGGCTCAATGTTGGAATCCCTAGCACAAGAACACACACATTAAAAAGTTCCATAATGCAATCAAAGAATGGACAAGAGAGAGTTTAGAATTTAATCCTTTCAAAGTTCATCTTCAAGCTTTAAGCATTCTAAAGGCATGAGGCCTAGTTGCTCTTTGACATTTTAAGCACTCTAAAGGCATGAGGCCTAGTTGCTCTTCAAACTCCATTAGCTTGGGGAAGGTCCTAAAGTCTAAGTCCATTTGTCCATTTTTGCATTTGGTCCACAACAATCAAAACAACACACAAGCACAATAGTATATATACACAATTATGTGCTCAAGTGAGCAAAAGGCAAATTGCATTAACATAAACATGTGCTCAAGTGAGCAAAGGAAAAAGCAAATGAATAATATGTACAAGAATAATAAATTGCATAAAATGTAAAGAGCAAGAAGTAAATGTTAATAGCCAATGGTCAATGTTAATAGTTAGTGTGCCATAAGGCAAATTTAGCGCTATGTTAAGCAATCGTAATTGGACTTATGTAGAAGTCACAACTATCTGAGGCCGGTCAATAATAATATAGGCAACAACACAAGTTAGAAGTCTTGATTAGTGAACCAAGTTCCAACAACTTGCCATGCCAAAAAGAAGAAGAGAAATGATCTTGTATTGGTTTAAGTCCTTTGCATGATTTAGAAGCAATCTATCCTTAATGCAAAGCCATTCACTTGATCATTTGATCAAGATGAATTAGATTTGAATCAAGGAAGATTAAACCTCCCTAATCAATACTAACTTATCAACCTTTAACTCATTGATCCAAAAGAATAGAAGAAGAAGAAGATGGATAATGTAAATGAAAAGAATAAAGTGCATTAAATGAAATGGAATATACCAATCAATAAATGTTGACCAATGACATTAAGGATCATGGTCAAACTATCAAAAACAGAAGTGGGATTCAAGATTGGAAGTCAAGAAATGAACAAAATATTTTTGGCATTTTTAATATTTGTAAATAAACATGAATTAAAATATTAAAGAGAGGTCAAACTTCAAAATCCCTTCAAATCAACTTTGAAAAGTCCAAGTGAATTATCCCAAGTTCAACAAGGTCAAGCAAAGTTTGACAAAAAATTTCAGCATTTTTAAAAGTCAGAAACTATTTTTAATCAATTAAAAATGAATAAAAATAACCTAATTGAACTAATATCTCAAATAAATCTCAAATTAATTAAAAAATTGATGAGAATATTTTTCATAGATCCATCATCATTCAAATAGGTTGAGAAAATATTTTTGTATTTTTTGAATATCAAAACTATTTAAAATGAATTAAAAATAACCATAAAAGAGAAAATTCACAAAAAATATTAAATGATAAAATAAAAAATATTAAAAATCATTTTTAGAAACTAGAATTAAAAAGAGAAATATTGCAATTGAACCCATATTTTTTGGAATTAAAATGAAAGAGTTATGAATTTTTGAAATAAAATGGAATTAAAGAAAATAAAACAGAAATTAAGAAAATCAGAAAAAAGGAGAGGCGTTGGATGAGATTTCATTAATTGACGTGGAGGATCAAACGTTCCACATGCGCGCGCTCACCGTAGGCCTTAGTCAATGAGACACATGAGGCATTAAAATAAGTCATAAAGATGGAAGGTGGAGATTAGATCTGGGAATCAGATCCAAGGGCTCATATTCAACCTGGCAAACGGACGGTGGTGTACACCACCGTCTTCTCCGGCGAGTCCAGGGATTCCAGCCAAAGTTCCAGGTTCAAAAATCTTAATAAACATGGGCGATCCTCATATCATTGGAAAGCTAGGGTGATGTACATCACCCCTGTACCATTGGTTTCTCTTCTAGATCTCCATAGTAAGAGAAATCAGAAGGAGAAAGTGATGGAGTTCAAACTGAACTTGATGTTTTTGAAAAATTGAAAGCACAATTCAAATGCCTCTAATGAGAGGACTTCAGCCAGGCCAAGAAACTCAAGAAATAAGCAAGAGATAATGAGTTTCGAAGAAAAAAAGTTATGATATCCACCTTTGAAATGAAGATCTTGAGAGCATGATTCTCCTCAACTAATGCTTGCAGTAGGATCTAGTGATGAATGTGAAGCAAGGTCAAGGAATTGTAGGTCTGAAAATCAACCAAGGTAGTTGAAATTCAGATCTGAATTTTTAAGAAGAAAGTAGAAATTCCTTTGACTGTGGTTATGGATTCAATCTTGCAGCATTTCAGGCGCCTTCAGGTTGGTTTAGAATGAATCTGAGCAACTCTATTTATAGCACAAAGTGATGCAAGGCATGTAGAATTCGTGTGCATGAAGTGAGGGGGCCTCCATGCGTGGGCATGTACAGGCGCATGGGAGGCCTAAATGCAAAGGCAAATGAGTGTGCAGATGTAAGCAAGATGAAATGGACGTGTACATGTGATTGAATTGGCTTGTGTAATGAGTTTCAACATGTTATGCATAAATGAGTCTATTACTTCACCTCTTCGAAAATGCCACTTGAAAAATTGAAACATAGGCATGTGGGTAACGGTTGCAAACGTCTTTGTATAAGGAACAACTGTTATGTTGAACAAAAACTCATTTGGAATGTGGAAATTTATGAAAACAGGCTATGAAGTTCAATGCACAAAATATGCCTTTGAGAAATTGTCAAAATGAACCAACTTCAAGCCCTTCTGTTTTAATGATGCAAGCTTCAAATGGAAAAACCTCCAACATAAAAGTTGTAGATCTTTTCAATACAATCAAGATGGACTTAAATTTTTCATCATTTGGATTTTTGATGAAGAATTTATGGGCACTTGAAGTTGGACTTTTTTACATTTCAATGCATTTGGCCCAAAGTGACCTATAATGTTTTGCATTATCACATCTATTTCTTTTGAGATTTTGAAATTTTAATAAACATAACATTTGAATTAGACACAATAAGCTTTCCAATTCATTTGATCCCACCTCAAAATCATGAAAAATGAATGAGTTATGTTTTTGGGAAGTTGACCCAAAATTAGGGTTTCAGTCAAAATGACCTATAATGTCTTGGAATGGATGATGATCTTCCAAGCTTCAAATCCAATTTTTGTGAACATGAAAGTTGTTCATATTGTCCTTAAGAACATGTTTCTCTTGGGATCATCTCCATTTGACCAACACACAAAAAGTTAGGTCTCTGTGCATTTCAAAATAGTCAGATGAATTGACTGATCAACTTCTCAAGTCCACAACTCATATCTTGATGAATTGATGATTGAGGACACTCAAATAAGTTCAAATATGTATGAAATGATGAATTAAAGAACTTCCCTTGATTGTATTTGATCATGGGCTGAGGTTGCTTCATGAGCAAGGCATTATGGATGATCAAATGAATTAGGGTTTCCTTGGGAAACAAACCTCAAACCCTTTGACTTGCTTTGATCAAAATGATGAATTGAGATGCTAGGGAGGCATATTTGATGGATGAGAGCTTTGGGAACCATTGTCATGCTTGCCTTTATCTTCTCTTGGCCATATCATTGCACAAAGGATCACCTAGAAGCTTTTGACCTTGTGATTGCTCAAGCTACAAACAAAAGATGTTAGTGACATATTTTTATGCTTTTGGTTTAATAGAAAAATGAGAAAAGCAATGATACACAATTCAAGCATGCTTGGTGACCTCAAATCACTCACAAGAGGTACCAACCAAAGGAAAAGGGAACCCAAATGCTTATGATCCTTGAGGCTTTGCAAATGCAATGTTATGATGCCTTGAGGGATCTTAGGGCAAAAATGGGGTCTTACAGATGCCCCTATTTAAGGTCATTCTAGCCGGAGAAGTGAAGGTTAAAATCTTCGTCTCGACGAGGTAGAATGGACTTAAATAATAACAAAGAGACGAATTTTGGTCCCTAAGAGACCTCATGATGCAAATGTATCTATGCAAATGGTAACACTCTGTAGGGATACGTGTCCACAAAGAAAGAAAGACATCAGGAATAATTGAAAATCCACCGGAGTAACGTACTCATAAATGGGATAGAGACTTTAGGGACTTTACTGGGGAGTAAGGGGATACAAATGCGTGAGCAGGTCACGACTTGAAACATGCTGAGAGACACGAAGGAAATCCATGAAATAAATCAAAGGAAAGACTCGAGCTGACTCAAAGATGCATGTATTAGGGAATATGCCAATACAACAAAAATTATCCGTAACGGATACTTCGGATAAAAATCCGGACTCAGGCTGGGAGAATCCACTAAGGGACCTTGCTAGGGAAACACCCAAATAAGACTCCTCTAGGGAAGCAACGGGATGAGGTATTACCGGTTACTGGGTAATAAGCTCAAAGAGACATATGATCTGAACACCGGTATAAGGGTGAGAGAACAACATGCTCGGGAAGAATGAATATCTAAGACAGGTATAAAGGTGAGAGATATCAAACATCCGAAATCATCGGAGGAATACCTAGAAAGGTATACTTCAGCTCAGGAATGTCCGACTCCGCAAGGGAAAGAAAGTCATAATAGGGAACAAGGAGGAAGGAACACCAGGGATACCGGTTACTCGGCATATAATAGGTGACCAACCAAGGCGTGAATTGGGGAATATTACCAAGACACTCATCATCCAACAGAGGGCTAAAAGCAAAGAGTGCATGAGATATACTATCTATTACCGTCAGAACATAGATAACATACTCACATGGAAGATTATCCACAACCGGTTACTGGGTTAATAAAGGATGAATCGACCGAAAAGCAAGGACATCGGGATACCAAATACTAGGTATAATGATGACCAATCCAAGGGAGAAACAATCATTACCAACAAAGGGTAAATGAGAGATGACTCACTGGGGATATATTGACAAAGGCAAAGATCCAGGAGACATATCACCGGTTACTAGGAGATATGCTTAAAAAAGGGGTGAAGGAATATCAGTACCGAATATTGGATAAAGATAACCGTCAAGGAAGGGATTACATCTACCGGATACTGGGTAGAAAACCACAGAAAAGTAACTGTCATCGGTTAGGATGAACAAAAAGGTTAACTCTGCCAGGGGATAAAAACAGGGTTTACAACTACCGGTATGAGGGTAGAAAACCACAAACTCCGCAGGGGAAAAGATGGATAAATACTGGTTAATGAGCAACTATTCATCTAAACCACGTGGAAGTGCAGGAAGCAGATACAAGAGGCCAATCTAGGATCAAACTAGAGAGGCACGATGGAACAAGACTTGTCCCTATGAGGATATAACTCAATGGGGAATTCCATCCCAATATATGTGTTGGGAGGAAACAGAAACAACCATCATCCAACAAGGACATAACTCGGTGGGGACTATGGAGGAAAGGATAAACACTTTCTGCTTATGGGGCTGACTCTATATGGAGAGATCAATCACCAACACCTGTTTGGGGGAATATAATACCCTCAAACAAGAGAATAACAACCAAAGATGTATGGAAAATAATGCGACATAAATATTAGAATGTTATCACTATGCATATATGCATGGTTTATGTATGATGAAAGCTGACAAACATACATTTCTAACACAAACAGGTCCAACGACCCAAACACAAACGTTCGTTACTACATCTCAAGAGAAAAAGCCAGAACAACAAAGATCTCTGCAGGGGAATGAGCATCAGTCATTCTTGTTGAGAACATGATCACAGCGATTTCACTGGGGAACCTATCGAAGGAGATGATGGATCCTCGTGGGGATAAAACACCAACTAGAAACTTCCAAGGGTCATCCAAATATTATCCCTACCTAGGATCTCATCTACTGAGGAGGCAAGGGAGTTGCATATCTGCTCGGGAGAGGAATCCATAAAAGATTTCGGAGGAAGAGGATACAAACATGCCAAGAATATGAACAATCGTCTCACCCTATCGAGAATCTTACCATCCTTGGGAGAGCACTAAAGACATCCTCTGTATCCCTTCATCATTGTGAATGTTCACTTTGTTCAAAAACAAATTATGAAAACTTTAAACAATGATATTTCTCAATTAAAACATGCAAAACATTTGTTGAATAGGAACAAATAAGAGTGTAAATAATCGGATAAAGGCTTAAAATTTATTTGATGGAATGGTAGTCTGTAAATGGCAAGACTCCATGGATCTTTACAAATTTGAAATTGGTGATATATATTGGAAAGGGCTACATTGAACATAATGACCATCTCTCCACCAATTCTGAATCCGATGTATTTGAAGCTTCGGTTGACGATGACTGAGTGAGAACCTCTGACAGATGATAGTTTGTAGAACAAAGTCTAGTCAGGATGCAGTTACTTGGCAAATCCTTATTTTTGCCTAGATTTCCCCAGGGTGAGGTACTCAATCTAGCGGGATACATATATTAGGATTTTTTATGTCTCTAATTTTTTCCTGGATTTCCCTTTCGAGTTTTCAATCCACCGAGACGCTCATTATTTCCTAAGTCGCCCTTTTGGATTTTCAACTTAGCAAGCTATTTTTTTATTTTATTTTAGGAGAAGTATTTCTTGACTGCATCTGAATTCACAGGACGAGTGAAATCCTCCCCATCCATAGTTGTAAGTATCAATGCACCACCTGAAAAGGCTCTCTTGACAACATATGGACCTTCATAGTTTGGAGTCTACTTGCCCCTGAAATCGGGCGTGAAAGACAAAACTTTCTTGAGCACAAGGTCACCCTCTCGGAACACCCGAGGCTTGACCTTCTTATCAAAGGCTTTCTTCATCCTTTGTTGATATAACTGGTCGTGGCACATGGCGATCAATCTCTTCTCTTCTATCAAATTCAGCTGGTCATAACGACTCTGAACCCATTCAGCATCAGTCAACTTGGCTTCCATCAAAACTCTCATTGATGGGATCTCCACCTCTACTGGGAGCACGGCCTCCATGCCATAAACAAGCGAGAAAGGGGTTGCCCCTGTTGAAGTACGGACAGACGTACGATATCCATGTAAGGCAAATGGCAGCATCTCATGCCAATCTTTGTACGTAACAACCATCTTCTGTATAATCTGCTTGATGTTCTTATTAGCAACTTCAATAGCCCCATTCATCTTGGGTCTGTAAGGAGAAAAATTATGATGTGCGATCTTGAACTCACTACACAGCTCTTTCATCACCTTGTTGTTCAAGTTAGATCCATTATCAATAATGATCTTATCTGGAACACCATACCGGCACACGAGTTGATTCTTGATAATTTTACGACCACCTGCCTGGTTACGTTTGCATATGACGCCGCTTCAACCCATTTGGACGCTTTTGGCTCTATCATGCCAATCATGTCAATTCCCCACATAGAGAAAGGCCATGGTGATGAAATCACATTCAGAAGTGTCGGAGGAATATGAATCTTATCCGCATAAATCTGACATTTGTGGCATTTCTTCACATATTTGCAGCAGTCAAACTCCGTTGTCAGCCAATAGTAGCCTGCTCTCAACATCTTTCTAGCCATGGCATGTCCATTGGAATGTGTACCAAATGAACCCTCATAGACCTTAGTCATTAACAGATCTGCTTCGTGTCTATCCACGCATCTGAGCAGAACCATGTCAAAATTTCTCTTATAAAGCACATCACCATTGAGGTAGAAACTGCCTGACAATCTCCTCAAAGTCTTTCTATCTTTCACAGATGCCCCAGGCGGGTAAATCTGGTTCTGAAGGAAACACTTGATATCATAATACCATGGCTTATCATCTTGCACCTCCTCTACTGCAAATACATGAGTTGGTCTATCCAAGCGCATCACAGTGATACTGGGGACTTCATTCCAAAGTCTTACTACAACTATTGAAGCCAGCGTAGCGAGAGTGTCTGTCATCTGATTCTCATCTCGAGGAATATGATGGAAGTCGACTTTAGTAAAGAACGTTGAAATTCTCCTCGCATAAACCTATATGGAATGAGGCTAGGCTGATTCGTTTCCCATTCACCCTTAATCTGATTAACAACCAGGGTCGAATCATCGTAAACATCAAGATGCTTGATCCTAAGATCAATGCACTCCTCCAATCCCATAATACAGGCCTCATACTCAGCCATATTATTCGTGCATTTGAAAGTTAGCCTTGCTGTAAAAGGAAAATGTGTGCCCTGAGGAGTAATAATCACTGCCCCAATACCATTTCCGTATTGATTTACAGCACCATCAAACACCATGCTCCACCGGGAACCAGGCTATGGCCCTTCATTGAGCGTAGGCTCATCGCAATCTTTCATTTTCAAATACAAAATCTCCTCATCTGGGAAGTCATACTGAACTGACTGATAATCTTCGATCGGTTGATGTGCCAAGTGGTCTGCCAAAATACTACCTTTAATAGCCTTCTGAGCTCGATACTCAATATCATACTCAGATAACAACATCTGTCAACGGGCAATCCTCCCTGTTAGAGCAGGCTTCTCAAAGATATACTTGATCGGATCCATTTTGGATATCAATCAAGTCGTATGATTCAACATATACTGGCGTAAGCGCTTAGCCGCCCAAGCCAGAGCACAACATGTCTTCTCAAGCATTGAGTATCGGGACTCGCAATCGGTAAACTTCTTACTTAGGTAGTAGATGACATACTCTTTCTTTCCTGATTCGTCTTGCTGACCAAGGACATAACCCATTGAGTCTTCAAGAACTGTCAGATACATAATCAATGGTCTTCCTTCCACAGGCGGAGACAAAATCGGAGGCTCAGACAAATACTCCTTAATGCTATCAAAAGCCTTTTGGCAATCCTTGGTCCAATCATGAGACTTATCGTTCCGGAGGAGCTTGAATATTGGTGCACATGTGGCAGTCATGTGGGATATAAATCTGGAAATATAATTCAAGCGGCCAAGAAAACCTCGGACTTGCTTCTCAGTTTTGCGCGCAGGCATCTCTTGTATTGCTTTGACCTTGGCAGGATCAACCTCAATACCTCTTTCACTAACGATAAAGCCCAAAAGCTTATCGGAACGGACTCCAAATGTACACTTGTTGGGATTCAGACGAAGTTTGTACTTCCTCAAACGCTGAAAAAGCTTCAACAAGTGCTCTACATGTTCAACTTCCATTCTTGACTTAGCGATCATATCATCAACATATACCTCGATTTCCTTATGCATAATATCATGAAACAAGGTAGTCATAGCTCGTTGATACGTGGCTCCGACGTTCTTCAAACCGAAGGGCATCACTTGATAACAGAATGTTCCCCAAGGTGTGATGAATGTTGTCTTGTCCATATCCTCGGTGCCATTTTGATTTGATTATATCCGGAAAATCCGTCCATAAATGAGAAGACATTGAATTTAGTTGTATTGTCTACCAACATATCAATGTGTGGTAGGGGGAATCATCTTTCGGACTAGCTTTATTCAAGTCTCTATAGTCCACACACATTCGGACTTTTCCATCTTTCTTAGGCACGGGAACAATATTGGCCATCCATTGAGGATATGTAGAAGTCACCAGAAACCCCGCATCAATTTGCTTCTGAACTTCTTCTTTGATCCTTACTGCCATATCGGGATGAGTTCTTCTGAGCTTCTGCTTCACAGGCACGCACTCAGGCTTCAAAGGTGTCGCGGCGGGATTTTTCACGAGATTAAGTATTGATTGAACTTAACCCGTTTGAAAAATATTTTAAATGCAAGAGTCGCCACCGTCTTTTATTTTATCCAAAAAGAGGAAGGGAAAAATAACGATAAATCCCTTTAGAGTTACGGGTTCGGGGGTTGGTTATGCAAAGGGAAGGTATTAGCACCCTCTACATCTGTGGTACTCCACAGGAACCTTTTTGCTTATGTTTATGTGAATGCTTTGCTTTTTTCACTTTGATCGTTTGATTGGGGAGATGAGAAAAGAACTTGATTTTATTGCTTCTGGACTCGATAAAGTCGTAGACTTCATGCCTACGTATCTCCAAGGCGCAATGGAGAAATCAGAATCCACGTAGTTCTCCCAAAAGAAAAGGGGAAAGTCTGTTTTGTTGATTTTAGATTGGCGTGTCTTGCCATCTCTTGCTCGACCTAGGCGGGAGGCTTCGAGACTGACACGTCCTTTTGAAAATGTTTTTAAACTGAAAAGCCAAAGCTGGCAAAGGATTTGAATGAGCCTAAACCCTGAAACAATAAATAAATGGGCTCATTATAAGGAAGCCCAAGAGTAAGCTTGTGAGTGTGTGAAAAGGATGAACTTCTGATCGTCCAAATGATCGACCGAAAGCTGGAAACCGTCACCGACGCAGTGCTGGCTCCGATTTCAGAGATAAGTGAAGAATATTACCTTGTGTGAAGAGGATGAACTTCTAATCGTCCAAATGATCGACCGAAAGCTGGAAACCGTCACCGACGCAGTGCTGGCTGCCTTCGTGAGTACCTGACTTCAACGTCGCTTTTGATCGGTGAAACGACGCCGGAATGAAATGAACCTTGGATATTTGTGACCTGGACTCAACGAACTTCAAAGATATGAAATCGGTTTTGTGTTTCGGTGAATAATCGGGACGATTTTGGGTTACCGAAAATGAAGAACAAGTGAAAATACGGTAATGCTTTTGGAAAAATATTTCTTTTCAATTCTCTGTTTCTCTCACCACACGTTTTTTCCTTACTGATCCACCTTCTCTCCTTTTTCTTACTAACCACATCTATATATATATATTTAGATTACTTAAACAATAAGAAACCTAAAAAATATCTAACATAAATTAATAATATATATTTAGATTACTTAAACAATAAGAAACCTAAAAAATATCTAACATAAATTAATAATATATATTTAGATTACTTAAACAATAAGAAACCTAAAAAATATCTAACATAAATTAATAATATATATTTATATATTATATAATAATAATAATAATAAACTAATATAATATTAATCCTAATTAAATAAACTAATTAACAATTAAACACAATTAATATTAAGCACAAATAATATTAAACGGCACACGATTAAAATACGATAAAATCGAGCGACACGAACGCGATAAAAACGATGACAATTTGCACAGCAAAACGGACAAATTGATAAAACCAATAAACCAGTAAACCGGTAAACCAGTAAAATCAACAACACGACTCAAACAGACTCGATTAAATCACACGGCACAACACGTAATTAAATAAACAACCCTAGGCAATAATAAAATCAACACGACATCACGAAAACGCTGACAAACACACTCACAAATAATCGGACAAATACGAAAACTCAAATATATTCGAAATACAGTCAAAATACCGACAAACAAACAATTAAAAAAAACGCACAAAACCTAATCGAAGCGATGCCACGCACAAAAGAGATAAGCGAGATAAATACGAGGCAACGATATCGGCCAGGTTTTGCTAAAACAACGAAATACAACGCGGTAAGCAACGAAAACACACAAAACCTAATCAAACCAGTTGTCATGCGAAGTTTAAGAAATTGAGATGAATACGAGACAACGAGATTAATCAGGATATGGTCAACAAAGCCAAAGTCAAATTTTGGGGTGCGACAGATGCCCCTATTTAATTAACTTAGGCCAGATAGCCGGAGGCTATCGAATGGCGTAAGGTAATTAAATATGACAAACGCCACAAAATTTAACCGCAAATGCATGTATGCATGATGCAAAAGACAGACAGACACAGAGACACAGGAGTGCAAACTCTACTGGGGAAGGACATACACCGACTCAATGAATGAAGGTAAACACTGAGAATACTCAGCTGGGGAAGATTCACTACCTATTCATAGATGGAAAATAGGAGGAAAAGAGATATCGACTCAATGTTGACGATACATCACTATCTCATAGATGAAAGTGGGAAAAGATCAATATAACAAGAGTACTGATATGACAGTACATTACCAACTCAAATATGGAGGTAACAGAAAAGATGAATACCAACTCAAGGATGAAGGTATAACAAGGGTATAAGAATCGAACTGCGTTAACTCATGGTTGACAGCTCACTACCCACTCATTGATGAGGTAAACAGGACATGCCAACTCAAAGTTGAAGGCAAGCTTCAAAAGATTGATAATAACACTGCTAGGGAAATCAAATTCCAACTCATTGATGATGGTGTAGATGAAGAATCAGATCTAAGGATCATTGTGCAGACTTGAATGCACTTTACCAACTCATTGATGAGGTAGACAGAGAAATGCCGACTCAAAGTTGAAGGCAACCAATGATTCATTGACAAAGGTGTTTAAAAGAATTTAGAACATATTCTCTTGGAGATGTTTATCATTACCGACTCAAAGATGACGGTGGAAGGACAAAATGTACCTAACTCATAGATGAAGGTACTCCATCAACTCAAAGACGAAGATGGAATCAGAAGTTATCTGTGCAGACTCAAAGATGAAAGCACACTATCAGTTCAACAAGGATCAAACATACCCTACTCATAGATGAAGGTACTCCATCAACTCAAAGACGAAGATGGAATCACAGGAAAATGTGCGAACTCGAAGATGAATGCATACTACCAGCTCATAGATGAGGGCTCACTATGTACCTAAATCATAGATGAAGGTACTCCATCAACTCAAAGACGGAGATGGAAACATAAGAAAATTGTGCTGACTCAAAGACAAAAGCACGTTACCAGCTCAAAGATGAAGGTAACAGGATAAAGTGTACCTAACTCATAGATGAAGGCATTCCATCAACTCAAAGACGAAGATGGAATCAAAAGAAACCTGTGCAAGCTCAAAGATGAATGCACACTACCAGCTCATAGATGACGGTACTTCACCAACTCAAACACGAAGGTGGAATCAAAAGAAATCTTGCTAACTCAAAGATGAATGCATATTACCAGCTCAAAGTTGTAGGTACTTCACCAACTCAAAGACGAAGGTGGAATCAAAAGGAATCTGTGCTAAACTCAAAGACGAAAGCACGCTACCAGCTCAAAGTTGCAGGTAGAACCATGGAACTTTCTGTGAGGATGTTATCAACTCATAGATGGAGATAGTAATTAATTTATCCGAGGGATAACAAAGGTTACCACTCATGGATGTAGGTAACTCAAGTTTGTAACAGGTACCAACTCAAAGATGAAGGCATAAAGGACTTGGACACAATATCTGTCATGTTTGTTTTACTGAATGAGAGTCACAAAGACTATATTGTTGCCTTCTTTTACTGGCAATTTCTGAGCTTCATCTGGAGACACGAGGTTCAAACTAGGATACAACTAGAATGAAACGGTCAAACAAGACTTCAACTGAAGAGGAATGAACTCATTAGGATTTACAACTGAAACAACCATCTTCCACGAGGCATAGATCTCTGTGGGGAACATGACCAATAAAAGGTATTTTGCTGCTTATGAGGATACTCTATATGGAGAGATTGACTCAACCCATAATATAAACAAGGAAACAAGGTGCATATGAATGCAAGCATGATATGTCATAGATATGCATGAATATTTAGTAATGAATGCATGATGGGCAGACAAAACTAGGAATAACTAAAAATGTTAACAGCTGCATAAGGACTTGCTGGAGATTTGCAACTGAGACTCGCTGGGGAGTAGTACAAAGACTTGCTGGGGAATTGGTACAAGAGCACCATATCCAGGTTTCTTTAAAAGTCTGTCTCTGCTGAGGATTCCGTAGAAGAATGGAGATGCCTTCTACTTCAAAAATGCAGGAGATTCCCTGTGGTTCTTGAATTTGTGAGGTATATGAGGATTGGACCTTTCTGAGGACTCCGCTGGGGATACAAGGTGTTATCCTCTGGAAATAAGATGATATTGTAAGAGAAGTCCTGCAATTCTTGAATTTGCTGATAATGCAGAAGGGATCATTCTTCTGGAAGACTCCGCTGGGGATAAAGTTCGTTGGGGATAGGTGGCATCTTTCCAGGGAATAAGAATATAGGGGAAATCCATCCTTGATTTTTTTGCTTTAATTATCATGGAGACTTTCTGTATCTGAAGACTCTGCAGGGGATTATGGTGTCTGATATTTGGTTACGAGATCTTTCCTCTAGGAGACTCTGCCGGGGAACAGTGATGTCTGACCTTTGAATGTAAATGAGAATTCAGGAGGAATCCTGTAATTCTTGAATTTGCTTAAAATGCAACACACTCTTCTTTACTACAAAACATTACTGAGGAGGAGACATATCCTTCTATTGAATGGACAGAGAACAACAGGAGATTCCCTGTAGTTTCTGAATATCAACTTTCTTCACTCGCTGAGGGATGGAGACCTCTGTATTACTCCTGATCAGGGAAATCAAATCTTCCTTCTCATCCTCTGCTGGGGACATTGCTGATCCCTCCTTAATAAATTACTGGGGAAATACCTGTAGTAATCCCATAGGCCAAATCTGTAACTTAAAACCTGGATCAAAGTCTTCATGATCAATTAACCGGGGAGTCTTCATGCCCCAAGTGAAGGGAACAATCTTCTTGAAATATTTCTTGCATGATCTCTTGAGGAAAACTAGGAAGCAAAACTGGGGATATCCAGAATCACAACCTCTGCTGGAGAAATATTACTGCCAAGACACCTGTGGAGATCTTTTCATCATATACATATGAGGATAGTAACATGAACATGTCTAGTTGGAATCACATGATTTTAGAATTACTGGGACCGCATGTCTCAATCCTTTTATTGATGTCCACAAATCAAAGTAAATAATCTTTATAGTTTTCAAAAACTGTTTTTAATTCAAAACTTTTGTTTCAAAACATATCTGTCAAAGTAAAAGAACTTTCGTAAATTGAAATGAAAATTAAGAGTGCCAAGAAATATAGAAAGGCTCAAATTGATTTGATAGGATGGTAATCAGCCAACAACATGATTCCATATATCTTTACAAATTGGAAAATGGTAATTTCGTGGAAAAAGGGTACGTTGAACTACAATGACATCATTCTCTCTTCCACTTTTGAAACCTGTATTGCAGCCTTAAGAATGTTGGAGAACTGTTGAAAATATTCTGATACTTCAATGATCTTATCTCTGTTATGCAGTTACTTACCTGAAATCCCTAACTTTTGCCTAGATTGCCCTTTCGGGTTTTCAATCTACCGGGATAATAATCTCTTTGTTTTTTTATGTCTCTAATTTCTGCTTGGACCGCCCTTTCAAGTTTTCAGTCCACCGAGACGCTCATTTTTGCCTAAGCCGCCCTTTCGGGTTTTCAACTTAGTGAGCTGTTCTTTTCATTTTTTAGGCGAAGTATTTCTTGACTGCATCTGTATTCACGGGACATGGAAGCTCTTCACCATCCATGTTTGTAAGAATTAAAGCACCGCCTGAGAAGGCTTTCTTGACAACATAGGGTCCTTCATAGTTAGGAGTCCACTTGCCCCTAGAATCATTGTGAAATACTATCATCTTCTTGAGCACAAGGTCACCCTCTTTGAATTCTCTCGGCTTAACCTTCCTATCAAATGCCTGCTTCATTCTCTTTTGATATAACTGTCCATGGCACAAGGAAGTCATTCTTTTTTCTTCAATCAAATTCAACTGATCGTATCTGCTTTGACACCATTCAGCCTCTGACAACTGAGTTTCCATTAGTATCCTCATTGATGGAATTTCAACCTCTATCGGTAACACAGCTTCCATACCGTATACAAGTGAAAATGGGGTTGCCCCAGTTGAAGTACGGACTGATGTTCTATATCCGTGTAGTGCAAAAGGCAGCATTTCATGCCAATCTTTGTAGGTAACAACCATCTTTTGAATGATCTTCTTGATATTCTTATTTGCAGCTTCAATTGCCCCATTCATCTTGGGACGGTAAGGAGAAGAGTTGTGATGCTCGATCCTGAAACTTTCACATAATTCATCCATCATTTTGTTGTTCAGATTGGAGCCATTGTCAGTGATGATCTTGTTTGGAATGCCATATCGGCAAATGAGATTATTTTTGATGAATCTGACCACCACTTGCTTTGTCACCTTTGCATACGAAGCTGCTTCCACCCATTTGGTGAAGTAATCAATTGCCACGAGAATGAAACGGTGCCCGTTGGAAGCTTTGGGTTCAATCATACCGATCATGTCAATGCCCCACATTGAGAATGGCCAAGGAGCAGAAATCACATTCAAAAAGGTTGGTGGTACATGAACCTTATCAGCGTAGATCTGACATTTGTGACACTTCTTTACAAATTTGCAGCAATCTGATTCCATGGTCAACCAGTAGTAACCAGCTCTCAACATCTTTCTTGACATAGAGTGGCTGTTTGCATGAGTACCAAAGGACCCTTCGTGAACTTCTTTCATCAACATTTCTGCTTCCTTTTTGTCAACACATCTGAGTAAGACCATGTCATAATTCCTCTTATAGAGCACATTCTGATTAAGGAAGAAACTGCCTGACAATCTTCTCAAAGTCTTTTTATCTTTTTCTATTGCTCCAAGAGGATACTCCTGAGTCTGAAGGAAATGCTTGATATCGTGGTACCATGGTTTATCATCAAAACTGGCCTCAGCTGTAAACACATGTGCTGGTCTATCAAGTCGCTTGATCACAATTCTGGGTACTTCGTTTGGAAAACCCACTTGATACATTGAAGACAACGTAGCTAGAGCATCCGCCATATGATTCTTATCCCGAGGAATGTGATGCAATTCAACCTTGGTGAAGAAAGTCAACAATCTTCTTGCATAGTCTTTGTATGGGATCAAGCCAGGGTGGCGTGTTTCCCATTCTCCTTTGATCTGATTGATAACTAACGCTGAGTCACCATAAACAGTAAGATTTTTTATGCGGAGGTCAATGGCTTCTTCAAGACCCATGATACAGGCTTCATATTCAGCAATGTTGTTTGTACATTCAAAGCAAATTCTTGCCGTGAAAGGAATATGAGAACCTTCTGGAGTGATAATGACTGCACCTACTCCATGTCCATAAATGTTGGAAGCTCCATCAAATACTAAACCCCATTGAGAATCTGGTTCAGGCCCTTCTTCAGGAAGTGGCTCTTTACAATCTCTGGATTTTAGGAACATGACATCTTCATCAGGAAACTCATCCTCATTATCATCGTGATCTTCAACGGGTTGGTGAGCAAGGTACTCAGCCAACACACTGCTCTTGATAGCTTTCTGGGTATGATACTCAATGTCGTATTCTGATAACAGCATCTGCCATCTGGAAATCTTACCAGTGAGTGCAGGCTTCTCAAAAATGTACTTGATTGGATCCATTTTGGATATCAACCAAGTGGTGTGACTTAACATATACTGCCTCAATCTCTTAGCAGCCCAAGCCAATGTGTAACACCCTTCTAAAATACCTCAAAATTTAATTAAAACATCAAAACATAAATCAGAGTAAATATGCAACTAAGGGTGTCACACTTGACACTTCACACCGTGTTCCAAAATATCTGGTCATACTCATTTATTTATCAAAATAAACATTTGCATAATTCGCAGCGGATAGAAATTAACAACAACATGCAAACCATGTAACACGTTACAGGTAAGATCATTCAACAACCAACAATGAAAATAAGGTAAAACATCCCGTCCCGATGTTACATCTACCAGAGCATGACCCACTAAGGAACTACACTAGACTCCAAGGACTAGCTTCTACTCAATTACTGCTCGTTACCTGAAAAATAGTTGTAAGGGTGAGTTCCTCAATCGATATAATAAGCATTATAAAATATCATGTAATGCTGAGTAATTTAACACATATCATCACCCTAATCAGATCACACATATTCAGCAACGGCAATATCAACTCATAATCATCATCATCATCATACTCAAACTCAACACAACCATAAAACACACGTATAATATTGGAATACATCCATTCATATTATACGCCATACATACATACATTATGCAATGAGACTCCATGCATGCGGTACCGACTATTCGTGAACATACAGTTCAACCTCACCGATCAAATCCAGATACGGCTACCAAGCTCACTAGTCCCACTCATTTGAGACTTAGTGACTCACTCACTAATTCCTCACCATGGGAATTAGCTACCACCCCAAGGGCTATGATATGCACGCTAATCACCTAGCATGCAAACATCAACAACAATCCACAATACTAACTCACTAATTCCTCACCATGGGAATTAGCTACCACCATAAAGGCCACAATATGCAAGCTAAATCGCTTAGTCATGCAAACATCAACAATCATCCACAATGGACATATGCTCACACTCTAAGCCATAAACAGTCCACTCATAATTTCATACATGATAGATACATTCACAACATTATGCATATCATCATACATCATCAACATATTCACCACATAATCATATCATGTCATACCACATAACCAATCACAGCATTAGCACACTCTACTAATACCTATACTACTCAAAACAACGGGAGATGATCCCTACTCTATCATACATCAGCTAAATTACATTACTCAGCTGAACAACCAAAAACTGCACAACAACAGCACAGGAAAATCACAAATCTGCCCATACGCGTACTGCCTAGTCCCATACGCGTATGGCCCACTCCTCAGCCAATCCCATACGCGTACCACATATCTCATACGCGTATACTACGCGTACCACTTCCCCATACGCGTACCAACAGAGACCAAACCACGTTCAAAACCACATCTTCCTCATCCATACGCGTATTGCCTAGTGCCATACGCGTACCAGACCATCTCATACGCGTATTGCCTAGTGCCATACGCGTATGACCAGAAACCAGATTTCCAGATCTGCTATGGTTTTCTCTACCACGAGATTCCTCAGATCCAACCTCCCACAGTCAAATTTTACACAGTAATCGTTCATATCATCTAACACGAATCACACCCTATTCAATTTCACCAATTCTAACATTTTTACATCTAATTCCTACGAATTCCTTTCAATCATAATCCAATTTCGTTCATCCAAAAGTTCACAATTTCATCATGCATCATTCCAATTAGAGTCAAATCAATGGCCTATCACTACCCACTACATGTTATCCCATAATATCCATTAATCGACGATAAACCCCCCTTACCTGAGTTAATCTGGCGAATCTTTAAGCTTCAAGCTCTTCCTCTCTCCAACCCTTGTTCTCTGGTTCTCTTTGCCCTTTTTCCACTTTTCTGTCCCTTTTGCCTTTTCACGTGAAAAATAAACCTTTTTACTAAATGGGACCTTTTCTAAATTCCAACTTTTATTCCAATAAAATAATAATCCAATAATAATAATTCCAATAATAATATTCCAATTATTTAATTAAATTAATAAATATATTATTAACTTAAATTAAATAATTATCTTATTTTATCGGGGTGTTACAACTCTCCCCCACTAAAAGAGTTTTCGTCCTCGAAAACATACCTCAAGCGAATAACTCTGGATAGGACTCCTTCATCTGACTCTCAAGTTCCCAAGTCACATTGCCACCTGCTGGTCCTCCCCAAGCTACTTTTACCAAAGAAATCTCTTTACCCCGCAACTGCTTCAACTCTCGATCCTCAATCCTCATAGGTGATGTTTCAACAGTCAGGTTATCTCTCACCTGGACATCATCTACTTGGACTACATGCGACGGATCAGGAATGTACCTCCTCAACTGAGACACATGAAAAACTTCATGCAAATTCGCAAGTGACGGCGGTAAAGCGATACGATAGGCTACCTCCCCTATCCTCTCCAAAATCTGATAAGGACCAATAAATCGAGGTGTCAACTTCTTCGACTTCAAAGCTCGACCAACCCCAGTTATCGGAGTAACACGAAGAAACACATGATCTCCCTCTTGAAACTCAAGTGACTTCCTCCTCTTGTCGTGATAACTCTTCTGACGACTCTGAGCAATCCTCATCTTCTCCTGAATCATCTTAATCTTTTCCGTAGTTTGTTGAACAATCTCCGGTCCAATCACAACACTCTCACCGGACTCATACCAACATAAAGGTGTCCGACATCTCCTACCATACAAAGCTTCAAACGGTGCCATACCAATGCTCGAATGAAAACTATTGTTGTAGGTAAACTCAATCAAAGGTAAATAACAATCCCAAGCACCTCCCTTTTCCAAAACACAAGCCCTCAAAAGATCCTCTAGTGACTGAATCGTCCTCTCAGTCTGACCATCAGTCTGCGGATGATATGCAGAACTCAATCTCAGCTTAGTTCCCAAAGCCCTCTGCAAACCTTCCCAGAACTTCGATGTAAATCTAGGATCTCTGTCCGAAACAATACTCGACGGAATACCATGCAAACTTACAATTTCTCAATATACAACTCAGCTAATCTCTCTAACGGATAATCCATTCTGATAGGAATGAAATGAGCCGATTTTGTCAATCTGTCCACAATCACCCAAATAGCTTCAAAATTCTTACTTGTCCTCGGTAAACCAGAAACAAAATCCATACTGATACTATCCCACTTCCACTCTGGAATAGCCAACGGTTGCATTAGCCCAGACGGCTTCTGATGCTCAATCTTTGACTTCTGACAAGTCAAACAAGAATAAACAAAACTCGCAATTTCTCTTTT
The DNA here is from genome assembly GCF_024323335.1 of Lathyrus oleraceus. NCBI lineage: Eukaryota > Viridiplantae > Streptophyta > Magnoliopsida > Fabales > Fabaceae > Lathyrus > Lathyrus oleraceus. The sequence goes on along the minus strand of NC_066585.1, from coordinate 173,391,826 downwards.
CATTCCCGGCCACCAAAATAACTTTTTCAAATCATGATACATCTTCGTAGCTCCAGGATGAATACTCAGGCCACTACGATGTCCCTCTTCAAGAATACTCTTCTTAAGTTCGGTAACATCCGGAATACACACCCGATTACCAAATTTCAAAACACCATTCTCATCAACTCTGAATTCACCACCTTGACCTTGATTCACTAGAGTCAACTTATCAACCAAAAGCACAACGGATTTCTGACCCTCTCTAATCTCATCCAGAATACCACTTGTTAACTTCAACATTCCCAATTTAACACTATTGTGAGTACTCTCACACACCAAACTCAAGTCTCTAAACTGCTCAATTAAATCCAGTTCCTTAACCATTAACATAGACATATGCAATGATTTCCGACTCAATGCATCAGCCACTACGTTTGCTTTACCCGGATGGTAATTCAAACCAAAGTCATAATCCTTCAGAAACTCTAACCATCTCCTCTGTCTCATATTCAGCTCTTTCTGATCAAACAAATACTTTAAACTTTTATGGTCACTGAAAACCTCAAATCTTGACCCGTACAAGTAATGCCTCCATAACTTCAAAACAAATACCACAGCTGCCAACTCTAAATCGTGTGTCGGATAGTTCCTCTCATGAACCCTCAGTTGTCTCGAAGCATAAGCTATAACCTGCTTGTTCTGCATCAACACACCACCCAAACCCAACAATGAAGCATCACAGTAAACCTCAAATGATTCCGACGAACTCAGTAATATCAGAATAGGAGCAGTAGTTAACCTTCTCTTTAACTCTTGGAAACCTTCTTCACATTTTGAGTCCCAAACAAATGCTTGCCCCTTTCTAGTCAACATCGTCAACGGTAACGCCAACTTAGAAAATCCCTCAATGAACTTCCTATAATAACCTGCAAGTCCAAGAAAACTCCTTATCTCGGAAACTGACTTCGGAACTTCCCACTAAGATACCGCTTCTATCTTAGAAGGATCAACAGCAACACCATCTCTTGAAATCACATGACCAAGAAAACTAACCTCTTCTAACTAAAATTCACACTTAGACAGTTTAGCAAAAAACTTCTTTTCTCGTAGAACCTCTAAAACCATTCTCAAATGCTCAGCATGCTCTTCTTCAGATTTTGAATACACCAAAATATCGTCAATAAACACCACAACAAACTGGTCTAGATACGGATGGAAAATCCTATTCATATACTCCATAAATACTCCAGGCGCATTAGTCACACCAAAAGGCATTACAGAATACTCATAATGTCCATACCTTGTTCTGAAAGTAGTCTTCTGAATATCCTCAGTTTTCACACGTATCTGATGATACCCCGATCTCAAATCTATTTTGCTGAACACACTCGCACCAACCAACTGATCCATCAAATCATCAATCCTCGGCAAAGGATACCGATTCTTGATCGTCACTTTATTCAGTTGCCTGTAGTCCACACACAACCTCAGAGTACCTTCCTTCTTCTTAACCAATAACACTGGTGCACCCCACGGTGACACACTCGGACGAATAAATCTCTTATCCAACAGATCTTCCAACTGACTCTTCAATTCAGTTAACTCCACAGCAGACATACGGTAAGGAGCCATCGATATAGGCCTAGTACCCGGTACCAAATCAATCGAGAACTCAACTTCACGCTCTGGCGGCAATTCATTCACTTCTTCAGGAAACACATCAGGAAAATCACACACCACGGCTAGATCGCCAATCACCAGTTTATCTTTAGCCTCCAAAGTCGCTAACAGCATAAACAACTCTGCCCCATCTGCTACTGCCTCATTCACCTGCCTTGCTGATAGAAACAAACTCTTTCCTTCCTCAATCTCAGGAAAGATCACAATCTTATCAAAACAGTTGATATAAACTCGGTTAAACACCAACCAGTTCATACCCAAGATAACATCAATCTGCACTAGTGGAAGACACACAAGGTCCATCCCAAAGTCTCTACCAAAAATACTCAAAGGACAATTTAAACAAACTGAAGTAGTAGTCACTGAACCCTTCGCAGGAGTATCAATCACCATACTTCCATGCATCTCAGATATCTCTAATCTAAGTTTCACAGCACAATCCAAAGATATAAAGGAATGAGTAGCACCTGTGTCAATAATAGCTACAAGAGGAAAGCCATTAATATAACACGTACCTCGGATCAAACGATCATCTGCAGAAGTCTCAGAACCCGATAAAGCAAAGACCTTGCCCCCCGACTGGTTCTCTCTCTTCGGCTTAGGACACTGTGGACTGATATGACCCACTTCTCCACAGTTGAAACAAGTCACAGTCTTCAACCGGCACTCTGCAGCCAAGTGACCACCCTTGCCACACTTAAAACACTTCTTCTCAGTACTGGTACACTCATGGATACGATGTCCAGCCTGACCACATCTATAACACTTAGCAGGGGCACTGGAGTCTCCCCCACTAGGTCTCTTTATCCCACTCTGCCTCTGGAAACCTTTGCCAGCCGCATACGGTTTCCCACGATCATTCTGATTCTTGCCTTTCCTATCAACCCTCTGCTGATAGCTCTCCGCTCTGGTCTTGGTATCCTGTTCAAAAATCCTGCAACAGTCCACCAAGTCAGAAAACACTCTAATCCGCTGATACCCAATAGCCTGCTTGATCTCGGGACGTAACCCGTTCTCAAACTTCACACACTTTGAAAATTCCCCAGTAGCCTCGTTATAGGGAGTGTAATACTTCGACAGCTCTGTGAACTTAGCAGCATACTCAGTAACAGACCGGTTGCCCTGTTTCAATTCCAAGAACTCTATCTCTTTCTTTCCTCTGACATCCTCTGGAAAGTACTTCCTCAGGAATCTCTCTCTGAACACCGCCCAAGTGATCTCAGTATTCCCAGCAGTTTCCAACTCAGTGCGGGTAGCAACCCACCAATCATCTGCTTCCTCTGACAGCATATGCGTACCGAACCTGACCTTCTGGTTATCGGCACACTCATTCACTCGGAAGATCCTCTCGATCTCCTTCAACCACTTCTGAGCACCATCTGGATCGTATGCTCCCTTGAACATTGGAGAATTGTTCTTCTGGAACTCACTCAGTTGGCGAGCAGCTCCCATTCCCACAACATTCGGATTCCCTCCAAGTACTCCAGCTAGCATACCCAGAGCCTCAGCAATCGCAACATCGTCTCTACCTCTTCCAGCCATCTCTATTCTGAAAACCCAACAAGCTAAACAATAAGTACTGATAGGGTTACACAACACCTATCCCGTACAGGGGAACAGAATAATTACGACTCGACTCGACCGACTATGCTCTGATACCACTAATGTAACACCCTTCTAAAATACCCCAAAATTTAATTAAAACATCAAAACATAAATCAGAGTAAATATGCAACTAAGGGTGTCACACTTGACACTTCACACCGTGTTCCAAAATATCTGGTCATACTCATTTATTTATCAAAATAAACATTTGCATAATTCGCAGCGGATAGAAATTAACAACAACATGCAAACCATGTAACACGTTACAGGTAAGATCATTCAACAACCAACAATGAAAATAAGGTAAAACATCCCGTCCCGATGTTACATCTACCAGAGCATGACCCACTAAGGAACTACACTAGACTCCAAGGACTAGCTTCTACTCAATTACTGCTCGTTACCTGAAAAATAGTTGTAAGGGTGAGTTCCTCAATCGATATAATAAGCATTATAAAATATCATGTAATGTTGAGTAATTTAACACATATCATCACCCTAATCAGATCACACATATTCAGCAACGGCAATATCAACTCATAATCATCATCATCATCATACTCAAACTCAACACAACCATAAAACACACGTATAATATTGGAATACATCCATTCATATTATACGCCATACATACATACATTATGCAATGAGACTCCATGCATGTGGTACCGACTATTCGTGAACATACAGTTCAACCTCACCGATCAAATCCAGATACGGCTACCAAGCTCACTAGTCCCACTCATTTGAGACTTAGTGACTCACTCACTAATTCCTCACCATGGGAATTAGCTACCACCCCAAGGGCTATGATATGCACGCTAATCACCTAGCATGCAAACATCAACAACAATCCACAATACTAACTCACTAATTCCTCACCATGGGAATTAGCTACCACCATAAAGGCCACAATATGCAAGCTAAATCACTTAGTCATGCAAACATCAACAATCATCCACAATGGACATATGCTCACACTCTAAGCCATAAACAGTCCACTCATAATTTCATACATGATAGATACATTCACAACATTATGCATATCATCATACATCATCAACATATTCACCACATAATCATATCATGTCATACCACATAACCAATCACAGCATTAGCACACTCTACTAATACCTATACTACTCAAAACAACGGGAGATGATCCCTACTCTATCATACATCAGCTAAATTACATTACTCAGCTGAACAACCAAAAACTGCACAACAACAGCACAGGAAAATCACAAATCTGCCCATACGCGTACTGCCTAGTCCCATACGCGTATGGCCCACTCCTCAGCCAATCCCATACGCGTACCACCTATCTCATACGCATATGCTACGCGTACCACTTCCCCATACGCGTACCAACAGAGACCAAACCACGTTCAAAACATCATCTTCCTCATCCATACGCGTATTGCCTAGTGCCATACGCGTACCAGACCATCTCATACGCGTATTGCCTAGTGCCATACGCGTATGACCAGAAACCAGATTTCCAGATCTGCTATGGTTTTCTCTACCACGAGATTCCTCAGATCCAACCTCCCAGAGTCAAATTTTACACAGTAATCGTTCATATCATCTAACACGAATCACACCCTATTCAATTTCACCAATTCTAACATTTTTACATCTAATTCCTACGAATTCCTTTCAATTATAATCCAATTTCGTTCATCCAAAAGTTCACAATTTCATCATGCATCATTCCAATTAGAGTCAAATCAATGGCCTATCACTACCCACTACATGTTATCCCATAATATCCATTAATCGACGATAAACCCCCCTTACCTGAGTTAATCTGGCGAATCTTTAAGCTTCAAGCTCTTCCTCTCTCCAACCCTTGTTCTCTGGTTCTCTTTGCCCTTTTTCCACTTTTCTGTCCCTTTTGCCTTTTCACGTGAAAAATAAACCTTTTTACTAAATGGGACCTTTTCTAAATTCCAACTTTTATTCCAATAAAATAATAATCCAATAATAATAATTCCAATAATAATATTCCAATTATTTAATTAAATTAATAAATATATTATTAACTTAAATTAACTAATTATCTTATTTTATCGGGGTGTTACACAATGCACAACATGTCTTCTCGAGTAAGGAGTATTGTGATTCACAGTCAGTAAATTTCTTGCTTAAGTAGTAAATGGCATGCTCTTTCTTTCCAGTTTCGTCTTGTTGACCCAGAATACAGCCCATAGAATTCTCAAGCACTGTCAAATACATAACCAACGGTCTTCCAGCAACAGGTGGTAACAAGATAGGAGGCTCCATGAGGTACTCTTTGATACTGTCAAATGCTTTCTGACAATCCTCTGTCCAAACACAATTCTGACTCTTTCTCAGCAATTTGAAGATAGGTTCACAAGTGGCAGTCATGGGAGAAATAAACCGGGATATGTAATTCAATTGTCCTAGAAAACCTCTCACTTGCCTTTCTGTTTTTGGTGCGGGCATCTCTTGGATAGTTTTTACTTTATCTGGATCAACTTCAATGCCTTTTTGGCTGACAATGAAGCCCAAGAGTTTACCTGACCTGACGCCAAATGTGCATTTGTTCGGATTGAGGCGAAGACGGAACTTCCTCAATCGTTGAAACAGCTTCAATAGATCTACTAAGTGACCTTCTTCTGAACGAGACTTCGCGATCATGTCATCCACATAAACCTCAATCTCTTTGTGCATCATGTCGTGAAAGAGCATTGTCATGGCTCGCTGGTAAGTAGCACCTGCGTTCTTCAACCCAAACGGCATTACTTGATAACAGAATGTTCCCCATGGTGTTATGAAGGTAGTTTTTTCCATGTCTTCGGGAGCCATTTTGATCTGGTTATACCCGGAGAATCCGTCCATGAAGGAGAATATGTCAAACTTTGTTGTATTGTCTACCAACATGTCAATGTGAGGCAGGGGGAAATCATCCTTTGGGCTTGCTCTATTTAAGTCACGATAGTCGACACACATTCGTACCTTCCCGTCCTTCTTAGGAACTGGCACAATATTTGCTATCCACTCTGGATACACTGAAGTGGCAAGAAAACCAACATCTATTTGCTTCAGAACTTCTTCTTTAATTTTGACGGCCATATCTGGATGTGTTCTTCTTAATTTCTGTTTGACCGGTGGACATTCTGGCTTCAAAGGTAGCTTGTGCTCTACGATGTCAGTGTCGAGACCAGGCATATCTTGATAAGACCAAGCAAACACATCTACATACTCTTTCAACAGGCTGATCAATTGCTCCTTGACCTGTGGGGATAACAATGCTCCAATTTTGACTTCTTTCACATTTTCTTCCGAACCCAAGTTGACTGTTTCCAAAGGCTCCTTGTATGGCTGAATAGTGTCTTCTTCATTTTCAAGCTGGCGGGCGACCTCTTCTGGAATCTCATCCCACTCTTCCTCTTCAGCTTCGAATACAAAATGTTCAAAGTTGGGAGAGGGCATGATGTCATTGTGTTCAACGGGTTTAAGTAACCTGTACAAACAATTGTTTTTAGAGGACTAACCATGACATGCAAAAATGTGTTCTTTTTAAGGTTTTTTTTGTGTTACCATTTTCCGAAAAAGCTGAAAAGATAAAAGGACACAAGTGTATAGGAACACAAAAGATCTTTTTCATGGATAGTATGTTTTTGACAAAAGTGCCCATTTTACAAAATTAATGCTTCACGCTTTGGGCTAAAGCGGAAGATTTTTGAAAACTGAAAAGCGTAATTACTTTGATATGTGGACACAATGTGGGATGTCAACTACGGTCCAGTTCTTCATAACTACTCCAGTCGCCATTCTTCTTTCCCTCGAAGAGCTTTTATCTCTTTTTGTAATTCCGCAAACTGATCCTGGAATTCATCCATTCTATCATTGAGACCAGGATCCTCACTTGGGGTAGGGCCGTGATAGACAGGTTCTCCTAGGTGAGGAGTATAGTGAACAACGGGAGGCACATTAGTGAAGACAGGAGCATTTGGTGGAACGAACTCTTGTTGATATCTATCTTGATTAAGATCCCTGGGTATTTCCCAAGGACGGGATGCTGTGATGGTAACAGAAGTGACTGGGATAACGTTGATTTCTGAAGCGATGACTGTAGTGACGGGTGCTGCTGTTGTCTGATTTTGAATTTGAGGTTGATTCTGTGCCGAAGTCTGTCCTGAATTATGAACTTGAGCCCTAGCCTGGGATTCCTCTGCTTGTAGACGGGCGGTTAACATTTGGTTGCGCATCTCTGCTGCCTGTGCTTGCGCCTGGATCTGTGCATCTTGTGCTTCGGCAACCTGAGCTTGTGCTGTTTGAAGTTAAGCAGCTTGGGCTGCTTGGTTTGCTATCAATGTCTCGACCATAGCAGAAAGGCGGTCAACCTGAGCTTTAATTCTCGGTTCTCGTTATCTGTTATCTCCATTCTTCTTTTGTAGTTGGCTCTTGTGTTGTAATTATGCGTCAGCTTGAAATGGATCTGCTGGCGGGAAGCAACTGTTAGAAGACTGGACCAAGACAGACAACCTGTATGCACGTGATGCATGGAGATGCAAAATGAATGATTTTCCAAGGAACTCTAAGTGAAGGAAAATATAGAATTGCAAACATTTTTGATAACAAAACAAAGTTATCAACCCAAAATACAACCAAGAAAACCATTTAAGGACATGTGTCATCAGGACGAGCATAAACAAGTAGGAGTTGTCCTTCAAGTCTCTCAATTCTTTCTTCATAGGCCTTCTGCATAAAAGCTTTCTCCTTCACCAAACTGTCTACAAGACCTTTCCATGCACCTGAAGACTGTGGAATCTGGGAGTAATCTGTTGTGCCTGAGGAAAATAAATCCTCTTGCACCCTTGGACGTTTACCTGCACGATCTTCTCCACTCTGCTCCTTTAACTGTCTCTGAAGTTTTTCATTTTCCATTTCGAGCACCTGGGCCTTATCCTTCCAAGCGTCTCTCTCTTTCTTGACCCTCTCCAAGGTGGCTTGGAGTTCTTCTTTGTCATCTAGCGGAAGGTAGGGGGTCTTCAACGGAGCGGGTTTGATAGGATCATGATGTGGGTATGGCATTTTCAACTGTATAGCTCTGGCTCTGATCCACTGGAGGTACGGCTCATAGGAGGTACAATCTTTCTTACCCAATTCAAGTCTCCCTTTGCGACAAACACGATGCCAAGCTCTTACTACTCTCTCTTTCATGGTAGGGTCCTCCTCGTTATCCCTTAAGAAAATACCTTCTAAAAGAATGTTAGGAGGCTTGTCCTTCATAGGGTAACCGAGTTGTCTCCTAGCAAGTACTGGATTATAAGAAATGATTCCCTTTGTGCCCATGAGGGGCACATTGGGGAACTCCCTGTAACTATCAATGATCTTCACATCGTCTAAAACTCTACTATACCATGCAATATCTAACTGGGTAAGAGACATAATCCTCTGTGACCACTGAAGTCCTGACTTGCGATCCCAAAAAGTAGCTGACTTAAGAAGATGAGAGACAAACCATTTGTAGAGTAACGGTATACAGCAGACTATGGTTCCTCCTCCTTTCAAAGTACGGTAATGGATGGAATGATATGTGTCTCCGAGCAAAGTTGGAACAGGATTACCACTTAGGAAGATGCGTATAGCATATGAATCCACAAAACCTTCAATATTAGGAAATAGTAACAAACCGTAGATCAACAAGGCGAACAGATGCTCCACAATAATATCACAACCTTGACTGGCAAAATAAGAAACCTTCCCCATTAAGAACTTGGCAGTGAAACCTGGAAGTCCTCCTTTGGTGGTGAAGTTATTCTTGAATTCTGACTTCTTCATGTACAACACTTTTGCAAGAGAACTGTGCTCGGGTAACTTTTCTGAACCAGAGAAAGGTACTGTATCAGCAACTCGGATGTGAAGCAATTGGGCATACTCTTCCAATGTAGGCATGAGTTGATAGTCTGGGAATGTGAAACAGTGATAGACTGGATCATAGAACTGTACTAATGTCTGCAATAACCCTTCTTCCATCCTAAGTGTCAATAAAGATATAAGTGCCCCATATCTGTCTCTGAAACCAATAGGATCTGCGATCGAAGAAACCAGTTTCTTTAGTTCATCTATCTTTGGATTGATGAGATTGTACTTTTTCACACTTCTCCGTCCAAAATCCATGTTTCCTGCAATATTTGCAATCCTCACTTTAAGTTCCTTGGAAAAAGGTTGAAATGATGGGAATGAATGCATGTCATGCATGAATGCAACAAACACAAACATGGTCAAACAATACAAGGCTCAAAGTTCATCACCAGCATGGAGTTTAGGACAAAGCCCCAAGATAAGTTCTAAGGTTCACCTGCCAAACGGGTTCTAAAAGTTCCCAAGGTTATGGATCCTTCTTCGGATAATACCGGGTTAAGCAACTGCTCGCTTTCCAATATTATTCTCAAAAGAATCTCGCTTGAGTGTGATATCGCGTATCAACCAAACCAGACTTTTGGTCCGAAGTGGTCACCGCATCACATCCTAAGTAAGGCCAAGATGGGGTAAAGGTAAACTAAGGTCCTTGGCTTCACGGGCCCGTCGAAAGCAACAATGCCTCACAAATGACTTGTTTAGCACTATCACCCTCAAAGAGGCCTCCACCAAGCGGACAAAGGCTCAAGTCAACTCGGTAAGGATTGTCTCCTATCAAGTCAACCTGAATTATCATCCATCCTATCTCAAATGTGCCCCAAATCCGGGTATAGGATTTATCACAAGTATCCCCCAAAACCCAAAATAACAAACATTACAAACAATACAATTTAGCAAATATCCACAAAGCAAACATATAAACAAGCAAAGATAGGCTAAACCCTCAAATAAGTTTAATCATTATTTCCCCAGCAGAGTCGCCATTCTGTCGCGGCGGGATTTTTCACGAGATTAAGTATTGATTGAACTTAACCCGTTTGAAAAATATTTTAAATGCAAGAGTCGCCACCGTCTTTTATTTTATCCAAAAAGAGGAAGGGAAAAATAACGATAAATCCCTTTAGAGTTACGGGTTCGGGGGTTGGTTATGCAAAGGGAAGGTATTAGCACCCTCTACATCTGTGGTACTCCACAGGAACCTTTTTGCTTATGTTTATGTGAATGCTTTGCTTTTTTCACTTTGATCGTTTGATTGGGGAGATGAGAAAAGAACTTGATTTTATTGCTTCTGGACTCGATAAAGTCGTAGACTTCATGCCTACGTATCTCCAAGGCGCAATGGAGAAATCAGAATCCACGCAGTTCTCCCAAAAGAAAAGGGGAAAGTCTGTTTTGTTGATTTTAGATTGGCGTGTCTTGCCATCTCTTGCTCGACCTAGGCGGGAGGCTTCGAGACTGACACGTCCTTTTGAAAATGTTTTTAAACTGAAAAGCCAAAGCTGGCAAAGGATTTGAATGAGCTTAAACCCTGAAACAATAAATAAATGGGCTCATTATAAGGAAGCCCAAGAGTAAGCTTGTGAGTGTGTGAAAAGGATGAACTTCTGATCGTCCAAATGATCGACCGAAAGCTGGAAACCGTCACCGACGCAGTGCTGGCTCCGATTTCAGAGATAAGTGAAGAATATTACCTTGTGTGAAGAGGATGAACTTCTGATCGTCCAAATGATCGACCGAAAGCTGGAAACCGTCACCGACGCAGTGCTGGCTGCCTTCGTGAGTACCTGACTTCAACGTCGCTTTTGATCGGTGAAACGACGTCGGAATGAAATGAACCTTGGATATTTGTGACCTGGACTCAACGAACTTCAAAGATATGAAATCGGTTTTGTGTTTCGGTGAATAATCGGGACGATTTTGGGTTACCGAAAATGAAGAACAAGTGAAAATACGGTAATGCTTTTGGAAAAATATTTCTTTTCAATTCTCTGTTTCTCTCACCACACGTTTTTTCCTTACTGATCCACCTTCTCTCCTTTTTCTTACTAACCACATCTATATATATATATATATATATATATATATATATATATATATATATATATATATATATATATATATATATATATATATATATATATATTTAGATTACTTAAACAATAAGAAACCTAAAAAATATCTAACATAAATTAATAATATATATTTAGATTACTTAAACAATAAGAAACCTAAAAAATATCTAACATAAATTAATAATATATATTTAGATTACTTAAACAATAAGAAACCTAAAAAATATCTAACATAAATTAATAATATATATTTAGATTACTTAAACAATAAGAAACCTAAAAAATATCTAACATAAATTAATAATATATATTTATATATTATATAATAATAATAATAATAATAAACTAATATAATATTAATCCTAATTAAATAAACTAATTAACAACTAAACACAATTAATATTAAGCACAAATAATATTAAACGGCACACGATTAAAATACGATAAAATCGAGCGACACGAACGCGATAAAAACGATGACAATTTGCACAGCAAAACAGACAAATTGATAAAACCAATAAACCAGTAAACCGGTAAACCAGTAAAATCAACAACACGACTCAAACAGACTCGATTAAATCACACGGCACAACACGTAATTAAATAAACAACCCTAGGCAATAATAAAATCAACACGACATCACGAAAACGCTGACAAACACAATCACAAATAATCGGACAAATACGAAAACTCTAATATATTCGAAATACAGTCAAAATACCGACAAACAAACAATTAAAAAAAACGCACAAAACCTAATCGAAGCGATGCCACGCACAAAAGAGATAAGCGAGATAAATACGAGGCAACGATATCGGCCAGGTTTTGCTAAAACAACGAAATACAACGCGGTAAGCAACGAAAACACACAAAACCTAATCAAACCAGTTGTCATGCGAAGTTTAAGAAATTGAGATGAATACGAGACAACGAGATTAATCAGGATATGGTCAACAAAGCCAAAGTCAAATTTTGGGGTGCGACAAAAGGCAGGAAATGTTGCACAATATCTGTATCTAGACCAGGCATGTCTTCATATGACCAGGCAAAGATGTCAACATATTCTCGTAGCAACTCAATCAACTCCTTCTTAACAGATTCCTCCAGGAGTGCCCCAATCTTCACTTCTCGCACACAATCTTCAGACCCCAAGTTGACTGTTTCCAGATTCTTAAGATGCGGCTGAATGATCTTCTCTTCATGCTCAAGTAGACGGGTAATCTCGTCAGGAATCTCTTCAACATCATCTTCTTCCGCCTCAAATACAGGGAATTCAAAGTTGGGAGATGGTGTTGGATCATTATGTTCAATGGGTTTGATCAACCTGCATAATGGTTTTGGATATAAAAAAGATTTTAGAATTCAAATAAAGCAAATCATTATGCAGATGAAAATATTGATTTTATTCTTATTTTTAGGGTTTTATGTGATCACCAATACATTCAATGATGACCCAGTGTCCACCAACACATTAGACATGTCGTCATCTTTGCAGCTCATAGATATGTGTAATGCCAGGTTGTGGTCTCTTCCCTCCTCGGGGAGATCAGCGTCACAAAAACTCAAGTTGTTACAAGCGGTGATGTTTGCAGCAATACTGTCAAATTGTTCTATCGTGACATCATGATCCACATATGCCACATCCAACACCTTCTGCAGAGCTTCTCGGTGTGGTTTTGAATTTAATAGCAATGATAACACAAATATTTTGGATGGCGTTTGTAGAAGTTGATCTACAACGTTGTACTCGCTCCTTTTGATGAGCCTCTGCATCTCATCACAATCTTCTCTCGCATTGCCACTCGGGCCAGCAGAAGCAGGAGCTCTCAATGTAGAAGAGGACTTAGCAACAAGTGCCGGATTCGGAGCGCTCACAGCGTTCCCAATCGGGCGTTCAACAAAATCAGCATTAACACTTCCTCGACCATCAGCTTGAGGCTTCGGCGGGGCCGAAAATACACGACCGCTACGGGTCAAACCGCTGACGTCGGCAATATTAAAGACAGATGAAGAGGGCAGGGACGCCTCTTTCTCATTTTCCACTGCTACAACATTGTAGCGATAAGGGACCGCCTTCTCAGAAGAATACGGTACAGGGCCGGCTGGCTTGATAGTCAGAGCAGGAGAAACCTTCTGCTTGCTACCATCGTACTTGATGACAACAGGCTCAGGTATTCGGAATACCGGAGAAATTACGTTGACTTCAACAGCATCTTCGTCAACATTTCTGTTATGAAGGATCTCAATGACTCCTTAATCGAGCATCTCCTGAACATCCTTGCGCACCTGGCGAAAACCTATCTGATTAACAAAACATACTCGACATCTATCGTGGTCATGCTCATAATGGCTATAGTCACACAGCAAGCGATGCATCTCAACCAACAATTGTCGAATATGAGTGACATATTTGACTTTGTATTTGCCAGGGCAGCCCTGGACCATATTGACAGACTTCCCATGCTCGAGCAATGGGTTCTTCTTCACATTCGGACCTACGTCCTCGAAAAACAGAATCCCACTTCTTACAAGTTCTTGCACCTTGGTCTTCATGGGATAACAATTCTCCACGTCATGTCTGGGAGCGCCAGAATGATATACGCAGTGAAGCTCAGGCTTGTACCACCACTGGGGGTTAGTAGGTACAGCGGGAGGGTCTCGCGGAGTAATTAACTTTCTATCGATCAAAGATGGATAGAGTTCAGCATAAGTCATCGGAATTGGATCGAAGGTGACCCTCTTCCTCTCGTAGTTGGTGTTGACATTGTTGTTGTTGTTTCGAGGCTGGTAGGCCTGATGTTGTGGACGCTGTTGTTGTTATTGATATTGCTGAGTTTGTGGTTGCTGATAATGCTGAGCTTCTCTGAAAACAGGTGCTATATGAGCCACCTGATGCTGGCTGTTGACTGGGCGAGCAATCTTCCTCTTCACAGAGGGTCTTCTCTTGATATGGGAAGACACATCATGTGCCTCTCCCTCCTTCTTCTTCGTAAAGCTTCCATATCTCTTTGCTGAAGAGCCTTCATCTCGAGTTAAGCGTCCTTCACCGACCCCCTCTTCCAATCTCATCCCCATATTCACCATCTCGGTGAAGTCTGAGGGAGCACTGGCTATCATCATTTCGTAGTAAAACGAGCTCAAGGTCTTCAAGAAGATCTTGGTCATCTCTTTCTCCTCAAGGGGAGGCACTATCTGAGATGCCAATTCGCGCCACCTCTGGGCGTATTCTTTGAAGGTCTTTTTCTCTTTCTGGGACATTGCCCTCAGCTGGTCCCTATCAGGAGCCATATCCATATTGTATTTATATTGTTTGACGAAGGCCTCGCCAAGATCGTTGAAATAGAGGATATTCGAACTTTCCAGACCCATGTACCCTCAGCTGGTCCTTCCCTCTCAAAGTCTTCAGTTCCATGCGAAGCTCAAGGAATTGATCTTTCATGTCATCCATCTTCTCATAAACATCTGGGCCCTCAGATGGCTCAGAATGATAGATAGTATCTTCGACCCTTGGTAGTGTGTGCACAACGGGAGGTGGCACTGAAAAGACCGGGCTAGATGCCGGCAAAGAAGCAAGAGTAGAAGCAAAACTTTCTGGCACAAAGTTGGCGGGCATTCCCTAGGGGAACCCGACTGGCATAGATGGCGCAAAGTGGGCTGTTGCAGCAGGCAAAGTAGAAGTCACGATCTCAGAAATGACCGTCCTCTGGGGAGGAGTTGCAGGTGTTGGAGAAGACTGGCTCTGAGCGGCCAAAAATGACTCCATCAGGGCAGTCAATCTGGCTACCTCTTCTTTCAGCTCGCGGTTTTCTTGTTCCAAATGATCCATCAGTCTCGAAGATTTGGCTCTGGTGTAGTACCGGTGAGCCAACTTGTCTTTGAAATAAATGAAGAGCACAGAGTTAGACCATAGGACAAGGAACTGGGAATAAAACCTGCTTATGCACATGATGCATGCAATGCCTGTGCATATGATTTGTTTTTATTTCAGAGGATCTTTAGAGTTCTATTTGCAAATTTTGTGAAATATTACACTTTTATCATATATGGAAACATCTCATAACATCTGGAAAATATTTTTACACCAAAGAAGCACAGTATGGGTAACCAAATACAAGAGAAAAGGAAAATAATCATCCTATTGATCCCTAGAAACAATCATCTAAAGCTTGGGAGACAGGAAGAAAAGATGCACGAAGCCTCTTAACCTCCTCCTCATAGGTTGCCTTCATATCTGCCTTCTCCTTGGCAAGTTGATCGTACTTCCTCTTCCAAAACTTGGAAGACTGAGGAAGTAGAGAAGTTCATGCATCATTGGGATCATCAATAATCTGATGCTTGAGGAACTCAATCAAGGCATCCTTCTCCTTAATCTGCTGAAGCAACTCCTCTCGTTCATGGATCCAAGCACGTGAGCGGTCTTCATCTCTCAACTCCTCTACTCCTTGGTCAGGGAGGGTTGAAGGACCAACCTCAACAAAAGGTGTAGGTCTCGGATACTCGTAAGGCATGAGGTACTCAAAAGCTCTCCTCCTAACCCAAGCAGTGTAAGGCTCCAAAGCGACACAGTTCTTTGGACCTAGCTCCTTCCTTCCTTTCCTATGAATCTTGCGCCAAGCGCGGACCATCCTGTCCTTCAAGCCTTGGGGATCTTTACCCTCCTGAAAGAACACACCCTCTAACAGAATGTTATTGGGTTTATCCTTTAGGGGGAACCCAAGCTGACGACGTGCCAAAACGGGGTTGTAGCTAATTCCGCCACATGTACCAAGAAGAGGTACATGGGAGAATTCACCACAAGAGTTGACAATCTGCACACCATCATACACGCGATTATACTAAGAGATATCATCATTAGTGAGAGACATAAGTCTCGTGGACCACCGTATACATCCCTTGTTCTCCTTGAAGGCGACCGTCTGAGGTAAGTGAGAAATAAACCACTTATACAACAGAGACAAACAGCACACAATGGCACCACCACCCTTTGCATTCCTCATATGCAAGGAGAAATAAGTGTCACCCAACAGAGTCGGAACGAGATTAAGAGTAGAGAAAATCCTAAGAGCGTTCACATTCACAAACTTGTCGATGTTGGGGAACAACACAAACCCATAGATGAGAAGTACAAATATGGCCTCAAAGGCATCCTCACTCATGGCCTTCCCATACACAGTAGCTTGAGCAATGTGGAACTCAGAAGGGAGACCTTAAATTCCACCTTTGGTAGTCCTATGAGCACCAACCAGTGATTCGTCTATATGCAACATATCGGCTATCTCTCGAGAAGTAGGAATATTCTCCAAGCCACTGAATATTCCCCACTCTGTGCAACACAACCCAAACAACCATTCCCACAGCCGGGGAAACATCTGCCTTTAGCAAGTATTCTTTGATTTCTAACTGCGGAGTCTTCAGCTTCAACACCTCCTTGACTAATTTGGCTTCTCCTTCAACCATGTTCACATTTCCTCTACCATGCTGCAAAATGGGATTGTTGACAACATTAGGAGCCGATGCAAAGTTAATGGCCTTTGAATCAATAAGGTCCTGAACTACGTGCTTAAAAGCTTTGCAGTTCTCAATAGTGTGGCCAGGTGCCCTAGAGTGGAAATTACACCTAGCATTGGCGTCATAACCCACTGGAAGCCTGCCAACGGGAGGAGCCAAAGTGCGTAACTGCACAAATTGCAATTGTTGAAGGTTGGGAAGCAATTGGGCATACGACATCAGAAGAGTGTTGAAACACCTATCCATCATCCTTTGTCTCTGTTGATAAGCAGGTCTGTTACCCTTTTGTTGTTGGTATTGATTTTGTTGACGTTGAGGTTGTTGTTGTTGCACTGGTGCTGCAGCCGGAATGGTCACAGCTGCAACATAAGGTTGCTGGTGGTAATTCTGAAAACTGCTCCTTCGGTTACCCCTGTTCTGATAAGAAGATATGGCATTTGCATCCCCTTCTCTCCTATTCTGTCCTCCTAAGAACGACTTCTTTGACCCCGAAGATGATCCAACTCCATTTTGGATCTTACATGTCTTCAAGTAGTTCTCCACTCTCTCACTGGTAGAGACCACATCAACAAAATTTGAGGCGTTGCAATCCACCAGACGCTCCAAGTAAGACGCAGGCAGTGTGTTCATAAACATGTTGGCCATCTCTTTTTCCAACATCGGAGGCTGAACACGGGAAGCCAACTCTCTCCAGCGTTGAGCATACTCTTTGAAGCACTCGTTGCTCTTGAGAGATAGGTTCTGGAGCTGAGTCCTGTCAGGTGCCATATCCGTATTTTACTGATATTGCTTCACAAAGGCCTCAGCCAAGTCTCTCCAGCAGCGAATATGAGCTCTGTCTAGCCTCATATACCACTCCAAGGATGCCCCAGCTAGGCTGTCCTAGAAGAAGTACATGAGCAGCTTCTCATCATCAGAATACGCGATCATCTTGCAGAAGTAAGCTTGTACATGAGTCTTCGGGCAAGAGTTGCCATTGTACTTATCAAACACGGGGACTTTGAATTTTGGCGGAACTCTCACGCCTGGGACCAGCCCCAAGTCAGCAACATCCACACCAAGAGCATTCTACCCTTCCATAACTTTCAACCTCTCTTCCAGTCTCCAAAACATAGGGTCCATACCATGGCCCATGCCAAAGTCCTCCTGAAGCAGGGGGAATTGATCCTCCTGATCATCACGGATGGATTGTTGGCCATGGTTTCCATGTGGGATTGGGATAGGCCCTAGTCTATTGGGTCCATTAGCCTCTCCAGCAGGAGGATCTGCCACAACCTCCGGTTGAGTAGTAGGGGGATTCCCCTATACCAACAATCTAATCTCCTGCTGTCCTTGAGCCACTCCTTGGACCACTTCCATGAACTGATTCATGTGAATCCTCATCTCAGCGAGCTATGCTTGTAAACCTTCCATTGCTCTCTGTTGATTCCTTCGGGTAACGTATCGGTGAATGCCTGAGTCAGCTATCCTGCTAATGGAATACCAGACAAGATGAGAACCTTGCAGCGGTACCTGTTATGCAAGACATGCTAATGAATATGCAAATGCAATGACATGTTTATCAATTTCAAAGGGTATTCTACCCCTTGATTCCAGTCTCACATTAGATAAATAGTGTAAGAAAACCCCGACTAGAATCAAGAAGAAGATATAAACCCCTAGGAATAGATAAACATGATGCATGCAATGCTTATGATTTAATTTTTATACCAGAGGATCTTTAGAGTCTTATTTGCAAATTTCGGAAATATTAAACGTTTATCACATACGGAAATATCACGTCAATTAATATTTGGAAATGTTTTTACGCCAAAGAAGTACAGTCTTGGTAACCAAATACAATACAAGGGAGAAGGAAAATGAACATCCAATGGATCCCTAGAAGCAATCGTCCAAAGCCCTCGAGACCGGAAGATAAGCTGCACGAAGCCTCTTCACCTCCCTCTCATAGGTTGCCTCCATATCTGCCTTCTCTTTGGCGAGTCGATCATACTTCCTCTTCCAAAACTTGGAAGACTGAGGAAGTAGAGAAGTCAATGCGTCATCAGGATCATCAATAACCTGGTGCTCAAGGAACTCTATCAAAGCATCCTTCTCTCTGATCTGCTGAAGCAACTCCTCTCGTTCACAGATCCAAGCACGCGAATGGTCTTCGTCTCTCAACTCCTCTACTCCTTGGCTAGGGAGGGTTGAAGGCCCAACCACAACCAAAGGTGTGGGTCTTGGATACTCATAAGGCATGAGGTACTCAAAGCTATCCTCCTAACCCAAGAGGTATAGGGTTCCAAAGCGATACATATCTTCTGACCTAACTCCTTCCTTCCTTTCTTATAGATCTTGCGCCAAGCGCGGACCATCCTGCCCTTCAAGCCTTGGGGATCTTTACCCTCCTTAAAGAACACACCCTCTAACAGAATGTTATTGGGTTTATCCTTTAGGGGGAACCCAAGCTGACGATGTGCCAAAATAGGGTTGTAGTTAATTCCACCGCATGTACCAAGAAGAGGTACATTGGAGAATTCACCACAAGAGTCGATAATCTGCACACCATCATATACACGGTTGTACCAAAAGATATCATCATTAGTGAGAGACATAAGTCTCGTGGACCACCGTAGACATCCTTTATTTTCCTTGAAGGCGAGCGTCTGAGGCAAGTGCGAAATAAACCACCTGTTCAACAGAGGCAAATAACACACAATGGTACCACCGCCCTTTGCATTCCTCATATGCAAAGAGAAATAAGTGTCATCCAACAGAGTAGGAACGGGATTAAGAGTAGAGAAAATCCTAATGGCGTTCACATCCATAAACTTGTCGATGTTGGGGAATAACACTAGCCCATAGATGAGAAGTACAAATATGGCCTTCCCAAACATAGTAGCTTAATTAATGAGGAAATCAGACGGGAGACCTTGAATTCCACCTTTGGTAGTCATATGAGCACCAATAATAGATTCATCTATAGGCAACAGATCAACAATCTCTTGAGAAGAAGGAACTCTCTCCAAGCCACTAAACGGCAACTGGTCTAGGATAGGTGTGCCCACAAGATAGGCATACTCCTCAAGCGTAGGCAAAAGCTGGAAATCCGGAAAAGTGAAGCAACAGTACAAGGGATCATAGAACTGCACCAACACACTCATTAGACCTTCATCCACTTGAGTAGCCAGAATAGACAGAAGCTTCCCATGACGAGCCTTGAATTCCAAGGGATCTAATACATAGGTTGTCAAACTCCTTAACTCTTTCAAGTCGGGTTGTCTGAAACTGTACTTTTTCGTATTCCTTCTTTGCTTATCCATGTCTAAAAATTTGCAAATAGACCTCTTAAGTTCCTTGAAAATTTTCTCATTGTTGATGATATGGATGTGTATGAATGCATGAATGCATGGACGCAACAATCACACTCAAGGATCAAGCAAATCACACCACACAAAGGTCATGGGATGGATCAAGTCATCCTTAATATCAATCATCCATTTTAGTGGATTATGGTTTACACCTTATCAACACCCAAGTTCCATTGATATTAAGGATACATAAGAACGGATCAACCACGAATCAAGGGTTTGTTGTGACTCACGAGCATGGAGTCTTGGTTAAGAACCACCCAAAGGGAGTGCACTTTGGTTACACCTGACAATCATGTTCTACAAGAGGTTCCCATAGTCATCATCCCATATTTCAGATATTATCGGATAAACGACTACTCGTATTCCAAAAATATTCTCAAGAGAGACTCTTATGAGTGTAGTATCACGTAACAATCGTATCAAATCTTACACTTGAACGATCTTCGCACTACGTCCTAAAAATAGGCCAAGATAGGCGTGGTAAACTAAGGTCCTTGGCTTCTAAGGCATATATTGGAAAGAGTAATGCCTAACCACGACTACTCGTGTGACATTATTGATCCCAACATGACCTCCACCAAGTGAATGGTCTTGCAAGTCAACTTGCTAAGGAATAAATCCACACAAGTCAACAAGACTATGCCATTCTCCTATCCTAAGTGCACTCGAGTTCGGGTACAGAACTCATCTCACAAAGATCACCAAGCATACAAGGAATTAATATTCAAACAATTCAATCATTACATACAATACAGTAATCCCTAATTGCACAAAAATATGTCACAAAGCAATATACCATACAATACAACAAATATGAAAAGTAGGCAAAACCCACTAGGCAAATGACATTCCCCAGCAGAGTCGCCACTTTTCTGTAGCAGGGTATTCGTTACCATTAGAGATATTGACTAAATCCAAGGTAAACCATACAAGTCGAGTCGCCACCGCACTTCTATATATCCAAAGGAATGGTTAGAAACCGAACAAAAACCTAAAAGTTTTATCGAATCAAAAACTAGTAAAAATGTCAGAGATCTGGGTAAGGGGGTTGGTTCTGCAATGGGAAGGTTTTAAGCACCCAAAACATCCTAGGTACTCCTAGGGAGCCCTTTTCATAAGTGTTGTTCTAGTCTAAAGGGTGTAGGTATATCTAAAGTACTATTTACTAAAAGGAAGGTTAAAAGAAAATGACTCGCAAGGATGTCGCATCCACTGCCTACGTATCTCATCTGAGTATGAGAATCAGAGTCTTCGTAGCTCGGCTACCTATGGGTTA
Source organism: Lathyrus oleraceus (assembly GCF_024323335.1). Classification (NCBI taxonomy): domain Eukaryota; kingdom Viridiplantae; phylum Streptophyta; class Magnoliopsida; order Fabales; family Fabaceae; genus Lathyrus; species Lathyrus oleraceus. Next base: position 173,370,451 of record NC_066585.1, on the reverse strand, counting down.
AAGAGAAGTGTGCTCGGTAAGACGTCACGTCTTATGCCTACGTATCTCATCTGGAATGAGAATCAGAGAAAAACGTAGTTCGGCTAACTAGGGGTTAAGGATTGCCATCTGAACATGGACTTACAAAAGAGGACACTAGCTGTGTCAAAGGAGGGTGGGCAGTGTGTTCAACGTCCTAGCAGTAGGTGTTGCAGCTCGCTGAATCGAGTCTTAGGCAGTTACCTCTTTGCAATAGAACGGACTGACATGCCACAAGATCGGAGACGCACGGAAGGTCTAAAATCGGGGAAGCTATGCTCTAGAGTTGTCATGCAATATGGGGACATCTACCTAATGTTAGCATGCAAAGAATAGGGGAATTCTACCTATGTTGTCATATAAAGGGTTCTACCTAATGGGTGCTACCTAAACGGAACAAGAGTCGACGGATGGAGCGCGGAGAGGAGTTACGGATAAGGGTAGATGGCGATGCCGGAGGCAATCGACTTACAGGTAGATGGCGATGCCTGAGGCAATCGACTTACAAGAGGATGGATGAATGTGTGCTGGTTCTGTTAAGTTTTGAAAATGATTACTCGACGTTGGATCGAGCTTTTGATCTTATTTTGAAATGGTTATCGGATGTTCGTTTTAATTCTTGTATTAACATGTGACTAAAGAAATAAAGAAATAAATATTATATATTTTATGGGAGAGGGGTACATTTGTTATGAATGGGGATTGTTCATGGCAAACAAACAATAAGAATATATGCCTCATACATCATACAAGTAGGCAACAATTATCAATCAGATCGGATAAATAAACAATATATAATCAAACCAAAGAATCAAATAATGGAGCATTTAAACAATGCATGGGAGTATGAACATGTTAAATAATCAAGCAATAGAAAGCATGAATGAGAGAAACAAGTATAAAAGATAATAGATGAATCAAACAGATGAAAATATGCACACGAAGGGTCCACTGAATAATTTAATTAGGAAATGAGGTAAGGACTGAATAAAATCAAGGTAGAAGGCCTCTAATACATGGCATATGATATGAACAAGGTAGGATCAAAAGATCTCTTCAATTGTCATAAGCAATCCCTAAGTCAAACATCGATCATAAAGAAATCAACTGAAAATTCAAGTCAACTTAAAAAAACAACAAATAAATAGCAAATTAATCAAGAAAATTATTAAAAATTAAACTAAATAAGGTGGGGTCCGGACATCATCATCCCCCAAAAAGATTTTTAAAATAATGAAAATTGAGACATGAATTAATTAAAACAAAACATAGGTCAAACTAAAAGTCAATTAATTAGACTAGGTTAGAAATAAATCAAGAATAAATAGTAAATTAATTAAGAAAATTATGAAAAATTAAACTAAATAAGGAGGGGTCAGGACATCATCATTCCCCAAAAAGATTTTAAAAATAATGAAAATTGGTACATGAATTAATTAAAATAAAATAGAAGTCAAATTAAAAGTCAACCAACCAAACTAGGTCAAAAATAAATACAAAATAAATAGAAAATGTGAAATAAAATTCCAAGAAAAGGTCAGGTTGACCATAACACAGTGGTCAACCTTCATCCCAAAAATAAAATGCTAACAATAATTTTAAATCATAAAAATAAAATCAATAAAAAAAAGGGTGTTAAAATGGACCATTTAGAATAAATAATTAATATAAAATATTAATATTAAACAAATACGAAAATAAAAATTATATAAAATTAAATAAAATGCTAAGAAAAGTGAAAAATATTTTTGTGTAATTTTATGGACGAAGAAAATATTTTAAATAAGAAAAAGAAATATGAAAATGGAAGGATTAATGGTGATGAACATGGTAAGCAAGCGTAGATATATCAAAACATGGCCATGGAAGAGATGATTACCTAATGGAAAATAGAAGTGGAATGGAATCTGATATATGATGAAGCTTTTCCTCCTTGCCACGAAATTCCAATACTGCTTTAGGGTTAGGGTTTCAGCTTCTTAAATAGGGTGGATTAGGTGTTCTCATGGGCTTTTTAATAAGTGATTTATCCATAAGAATAAAAGTGTGAAGTGAGGTGTAAAATGTTGTTATTTTGGGCCAAACTTAAGTGAATGGATGTCCAATGCATGGCCAAAAGAGGTAAAAAAACGTGACTGGTTTGTGCAGCATGCTTAGAAAATCTGATTGGGCCAGCCAGGCCCAAAATCTGCCTAGAAAATCAAGTTATCGTGCCCACTTTAAATGAATGTATCTCTCAAACCATGGATCCAAATGAGATGATTCCAAAAGTATGTGAAATAGGACATGGCAAGGTACAATTGTTGTGAAGAAAGTAATTTCAAATAATTCCTTGAAGTGCAAGAAAACTGGCCAAGAAGTCTTGACAAATCTTGAAGATTTTGGACTTAGAAATTTTTCTAAGTGTCCTAAAAAAATGTCTCACTTTGACTAAGCATAACTTTCTCAATTCTAATCCAAATAGAGCAAACTTTATATCTCTATAGAGCTTGGAACAACAGGAACAACTTTCATGTTGGGGAAATTTTCAAATGGAGCTTTTATCTTGATGCAAAATGGGCTTAAAGTGAGTGCAACGATCATGAAAACTTGCCCTAAATGGAAAGTCAACAATTTCTAAATTAAGTAACTTTTCCAGTTCCTGATTAAATGATGAATCCATGATCCAACCTTGATCAAATTTCACATGTAGAATCCCCTAGGCATGGATTTTGAGATTCCACTCTCAAAATGTCAGGAGTTGACTTTTCTGGCCCCACAGTTGATTTTTCCAAAACTGTCTGATTCTCGATTCCATTGATCAATTGAAGCACTTCTATCTCAAATAAAGAGCTAATTTTTTGTATGTAGACCCTTGTGGACATATGGAGGGCCATGGAAAAGAGTTTCACCCAAAGAATCAGAAATAAACTGATTTTATACCAAACCCTAGTTTTAGGGAAAAATGATCAAGAACTGATTGCACTGATTGCCAATGGATCTTTCTGAGATAATTGTGAATCTTCCTAGGCGAAGATGCCTCTCTAATCATGACATGGATTGGCTCCTCTACTTCCAACCAAACATTGCCTGTTTCAGGTAGCCATGAAACCCTAATTTCTGATTAAATCCAGATGAACACTCTGATAACTTTGAATCCTTCACTGATGAACTGAGGACCATAATAAGATACATGGACCCCCCCTGAGACCCTTGAGACTTGTATACTTAGAAAATGAAGTCCAATTCTCAATCTTGCTTTGTGTGGGCTCCTTCTGTTAAGGAGTGATCGATCAAAACCTGATCTCCATGTCACTAATGTAGTATGCAATGAGTATGACCTAATATGATGCTAATGAAGTGTAAAACATAATCCCATGCTTCCAGGAAAAATGAAGGGTAAATTTTGGGTTATTACAATCGTTAGTCTTCAATTTAATGTATTCACCAGAATGAAACATTGGAGCACTAACCGGATCCGCCATTGGAATCTCTGCCTTCTTACTTGCCGTAACATCTTTTACTATCTTCGGAAATAATGGACTAAACACATGACCACTACGGGTCACCTTTGCTATATCTGCAATATTTACCACTAAGTCTGCAACTGGTAGAGGAACCTCTTGACCATTTTTAATCATAGTGGCATTATATTGATATGACACAGCTTTATCGGATGAGTATGGTACAGGGCCCGCTAACAGTATAACCAACGGAGATACCGATCTATTGATATTGTTGATGCTTCTACTATCAAACTGAATGACTACCCACCCAGGGGTCTTGAATACCGACACAATGACATTTACATCATCTCTCAAATGACGGGACTGGAAAATCTGAATAAGTCCTTCATCCATCAGCCTTTGAATATCCCTCTTGACAATAACAAATCCACGAGGGTTCACGCTACAGATTACACAACCATCATGGTCATGTTCACAATCACTAACCAAGCAAACATATTTATGCATTTCCGCTAGAGATCTTATGATATAGCGGACATCATAAATTTTGAACTCATCAGGATAGCCAACCACCATATTCACATATGCGTTACCATGAGGAGGCAACAAATTTCCTTTTATGTTTGACGCTCTATTCTCAAAGGACACCACACCACTCTTTACCAGCTTCTGAACTTCGTACTTTAGAGGATAAAAATTCTCTATATCATGACCAGGGGCTCCCTGGTGAAAAGAACAATGAAGATCATAATTGAACCACCATGGTAGTGGCTCAAGAATTTGCGGAGGATTTCTTGGCTAAATGAGATTCTTGAGGACCAATGACGGGTATAACTCTGCATAAGTCATAGGAATTGGGTCAAAGGAGACCTTCTTCCTCTCAAAATTTTGTTGGTGATTATTGTTGTTGTTATAGTTGGTTCTTTGTTGCGGTAATTACTGATGTTGTTGCTGAATTGGAACTGATTGGTTATTAGAGTTGTTGGAAAAACCGGAACTACTGAAGAAACTTGATGTTGATATTGACGAGGTTGAGAATTACTTCTGACATGAGGCCTCATATGCCTTCCCACTGATACTGAATTAGCTTCTCCTTCCTTCTTTTTAGAGAAACTACCACCGTATTTCTTGTTGGTTGACACCTTTTCTTTAGACAAACGTCCTTCAAAGACTCCTTGTTCTAGCCTCATCCTCATATTGACCATTTCGGTAAAATCATTGAGGGAACTTGTGATAACATGAAATAATATCACATTTTTGGACTCGATTTAATTAAATTATATTATTATTTGATTCCATTTATTTCATTTTATTCGATATTACTTGGTATTTTCCTTCTATTTATTTCAGGCAACATTATTTGAAGCATACGTGAAAAACAAAGAAAAGGGGGTGCAAAAAGTATGAGAAACAATTCCACTAAAGCTTAGCCCAAAATTGCCTAAGCGCTGAAGCTGTGACGAGCGCCACGCATGGTGTGACGAGCGTCACGCCCTGCTACCTTCTGTTACGAGTGTAACACATGGTGTGACGAACGTCACACTCCACTCCTATATTTTTGGCTTTTGACGCGCAACAGAGGCACGTTGAGCCTATTCTTCCGTTTGACTCGTTGAAGCGTGAAGGTTACTTACTGAAGGAATTTGTGGGAAACGGTTACAAATTAGAGTAATATAAATAGAGCCAAGGATCCAACCCTGCAGCTCTCTCGGGTCTCTCCCAATTTTCCAGTTTTCGGCACTGCATTTATTTTACTGCCTTTTTAATTTTTTTCAGCACTTTACTTTCCTAGCAATTTTTATTTCTTTTCTTTTCCAGTCAATCTTTCAAGCATTCAATTAATTTTCTCACAATAGTTTCTACACCGGAAACTATTGTGTAATTTTTACTGGGTCTAACCTTACGTTAGATCATAGTATTTTATTCCTTCGCCTTTATTTTACTGTCTGATCGAAGATTGTGAAGAACAAATCCAACCGGCTTGTGGTGGAGTGTTTAAACATCGAAGTTAGAGAACAATCAAGATTTCTATTAATTTTACAGGTTCTTTAATTTATTGTTTTAATTTATATATGCTCTGCACTGTTATTTATTTATATTGTCTGTCTGATGTGGCTGTATGTAAGCATAATTATTGTTTAGGCTTATTTAGCATGTCTGGCTAAATAAACTTAGATATCGGTATGTAAAGTAAGCGGAATGAAGGAACCGAAACTAAGTTGGTTTAAATTTATTTAAAAATACAATCACTCTTTTTATGGTCTCAATTTACAGAATTAACACCAAAGTTTTTGTACGAGAGTAAAAGACATAAAAAAGTTAAAGTCAATAGAACGAAAGTTTGAGCTTTTAACTGGACGGTGTAAATTGGACATTAATTTTAAATCAGGGCGAAAGCAATTTTTAGAGTTAATTAAATTCTAATCATTTTCAAAAAGTATTTTTAAAGGTTAAATGTGAGGACGAGAGTTAAGCATTTAAGTTTAATTATATAATCTAAATCAACAGAGCGAGAGTTTGAGACAAGGGTGTTTAAATGGTTAGTATTTTCTTAAAAAGAGTTTCTATAGATTCTATTGTTTTCAAAAAGTGATTTTGGACTTAACTAATTAGTGACAGCGCACGTTAATATAAAGTCATAGTCTATTCAACAGAGCGAGAGTTTGAGAAAAGGCTTTTAAATTAATAGTGTCTACTGAAAAGATTTATTTTAAAACTACGAAACCAACGAAGATTTGATTCCCTAATTACGACAAACTACATACCGATATCCGCTTATTTGATATTTAATCTAGATCTTATTTTAGTTTTATTTTTTTCCCTTAATCAACAAAGTATCATCCGCCTTAGCTTTACGAAGTAACCTTAGAAAACAGTATATTGATTCATAAGTCCCTTTGGGATCGATATCTCTTATTACTACGCGATTAGACTGTGCACTTGCAGTTAATACCCCAATAGACTCATAAAGTCGTGATGAACTTGCAATCATATATTCGTAGTAAAATGAACATAGTGTTTTCAAGAAAATTTTAGTCATCTCTTTCTCCTCAAGAGGTGGACTTATTTGAGCAACCAATTCCCTCCATCTTTGGGCATATTCTTTGAATGTCTACTTATCCTTCTAAGACATAGACCTCAATTGATCTCTATTAGGCGCCATATTCATGTTGTACTTATACTGCTTGATAAAGGCCTCACCTAAGTCATTGAAAGTACGGATGGTTGCACTGTCCAGACCCATGTACCACCTCAAGGCAGCTTCAGTTAAATTGTCTTGGAAATAGTGAATCAGCAACTAACCATTATCATTCTGAGTAGACATTTTTCTGGAATTCATAACAAGATGCCTTAGCGGCAAGTATTCCCTTTGTACTTCTCAAAGTCTGGGACATTGAATTTCACCGGGATCTTAACATTGGGGACCAAGTAGAGTTCAGCAGCACTCTTCCGACACAAGTCTTTCACATTTAAAGTTTTCATCTCTTTGTGTAACTCAAGGAATTGATTTTTAATTTCTTTCATTTTCTCATATACATCTCGACCCTCAGACGACTCAGAATGGTAGATAGTGTTCTCAACACGAGGAAGAGTGTGAACAATCGGAGGTGGCACTGACATGATCGAGCTAGATGTCTGTAGAGAAACAAATGTGGGCGCATACCCTTCTGACATAAAATTTGATAGCATTCCCTCAAGGGAATTGAGCAAGCATAGAAGGAATGGATTGACTGGCAGTGGCAACAAGAACAATTGAAGTAGTAACCTGAGAAATCACAGTCCTCTAAAGAGGAGGAGTTGCAGGAGACGGTGGTGATTGATTTTGGGAAGCAATGACAGGCTCCATCAGCACCATAAGTCTAGAGATCTCATCCTTCAGCTCTCGGTTCTCTTGCTCTAGATGCTTCATTCTCTTTGGTTGATTAGCGCGAGTATTATAGCGGTGAGTCAGCTTGGCTGATGCATATAGGAAAAGCTAATAAGACATCTGGCGACAGAAACCTATTATGCAAATGATGCATGAAATGCAATGTTTTTTTTATTGTTTTTAATTTCAAGGAATATATGAAGTCCTATTTGCAAATATATATATATATATATATATATATATATATATATATATATATATATATATTCAAATAATAAACAATAATAAGAATATGATTGACCATAAAATCTCTTTTTATTCATCAAATTTGGTAGAATTACACTGAGTACAACTTCAGAAACCAAAGTACAAATACAAGGGAAAAGGAAAATATCATCCTAAGGATCCCTTAGCAACTACACTAGACATTCTGGCTATGGGTGCATAGTTCCTTCGGATGCGTCGAATCTCGGACTCAAAGGAAGTGTTTATCTGAGCATTCTCAAGAACTAGTTGATCATCAATCTTCTTCCAAGCACCGGAAGGTTGAGGCATGCTAGAGGAAGGTAAACCCTCTGACTCTCTCTGTCTCTTCACTACATGGTCTTCAAGAATCTCAATAAGCGCATCTTTGTTTTTTGACTTAAGCTACAACTATTCATGCTTTCGGCTCAAAGCATGGAACCGCTCTTCCCACATATCTTTTCTTATTCATCTTGGTTAGTGCGTCTTCCAAATCCTTCACATATTGGTTTGGGAGAGTCGATAGCTCAGCCATAACCACAGACATAGGTCTTTCACAAGCATACGACATTTTGAGCTCCAAATCTCTCTTCTTCATCCAAATAGTATAAGCTTCCAAACCTACACAATTGCATGGACCAATCTCGGATCTTCCCTTCCTATGCACATTATGCCAAGCATGTATCATCCTTTTCTTAAAATGTTGGGGGTCGTTACCCTCTTGATAAAATAAACCCTCTAACTGAGTGTTATTAGGTTTATCTCTCAAGGGGAACCCAAGTTGACGATGAGCCAAAGCAGGGTTGTAGTTGATTCCTCCTTATGTACCAATGAGAGGCACATTAGAGAACTCTCCACAACTATAAATAATGTTCATACTACCCAGTACACAATCATACCAAACAATACCATCATTATTGAGAGACATAAGGCTCTGAGACCACCGTAGACATTGCTTATTCTCCAAAAAAGCAGGCGTCTGAGGCAAGTGCGAAATAAACCACTTGTACAGAAGAAGAATACAACATACAATTGTCCCACCACCTTTAGAATTCCTCAAATACAAAGAGAAATACATGTGCGCAAGATTCCCAATCAAGAAGATCTTAATAGCGTTAACATCAACGAAACTATCAATGTTAGGGAACAAAGCTAAACCATATATGAGAAATACAAAGATGGCTTCAAAATCATCCATACTACCGGCTTGAGCAAAGACAGTAGCTTTACCAATGAGGAACTCATAAGTCAACCCAAGAATACCTCCTTTCTTCACCAAATGAGCATCAATCTCCGATTTCTTCAGATGAAGCGCTTCAGCTATAACATGAGATTTGGGAATCTCTTCTAATCCACTAAAAGGTACTTTGTTAGATAGGGGTATTCCCAAAAGATGGGCATACTCCTCTAACGTAGTCACAAGCTGATAATCAGGAAAAGTGAAACACTGGTAAAGAGGATCATAGAACTGAACCAAAACATCGGAAGTCCTTCAACCACATCAGTAAAAAATATAGACAAAAGCTTCCCATGATGTTGCTTGAAGTCCAAGGGATCTAATAAGAAGGATGACAACTTCCTTATCTCTTTCGAATCAGGACATCTGAAACTGTACCTCTTAGTGTTCCTTCGTCCATAATCCATGGTCTGAAAATGTTTGCAAACAAAACCTCAGTTTCCTTGGAAAAAAAATTGTGATGAATGTTATGATGTGCATGTATGCATGAATGCAACAATCACACACAAGGGATCACACACAAGGAAAACACAAACAACGGTCAAGGTATGGATCAAGTCTTCCTCAATATCAATCATCCATTTTGGTGGATTATGGTTTTCACCTTATCAACACCCAAGTTCCATTGATATTGATGAGACTTGATCGGATCAACCGAGAATCAAATGGTTTGTTATGAATCACAAGCATGGAGTTAGGTTAAGAATCATCCAAAAGGAGTGTACTTACGATAAAAAACCTGTAGATCATGTTCTAAAAAGTTCCCAGAGTCTTAATCCCATCTATCAGATGTTATAGGTTACGATGAATGACTCATCAACCCATAATATTCTCAAGAGAAACTCATATGAGTGTAGTATCGCGTAACAACTATTATCAAGTCTAGACCTGAGCAGTCTTTGCACAACGTCCTAAATAGGCCAAGTTGGGTTAAATGTTCTACGGTCCTCAGCTTCTTGGACCCCAAATCATAGAAAGTAATGCCTATCCAAAAATAACTTGTGTGACATTAATAACTCTAAAAGGGTCTCCATTGAGTAGATGGGTCTCAAGCTAACTTGTTAAGGACTACTCCACATACGTTGAACATGACTATACCATCCTCCTATCTTAATTGCACTCAAGTTCGAGTTAGAACTTATCTGACCATACATAGATAACCAATAACAATAGACATATTATATCACATAAACAATATGCAAACATCAAATATACAAATATATACATATAAAAAAGTAGGCTAAACCCACTAAGGACTAGTCCCCAGCAGATTCACCACTTAATTTCTTTAGCGGTAAATTCACGAACATCAAGTTATAGATAAACTTAACATCAATAAAACTAGAGTCACCACCGTGATTTTATTGTCTCCAAAGGAAAAGGGAAAATACTAACAAAACCCAAAGATAATAAGTTTTCAAATCAAAACTAATAAAATGCCAGAGATTACATGTAAGAGGGTTGGTTACACAGAGGGAAGGTGTTAACACCAAATTGTCCTAGGTAATCCTAGGGAGACCTTTTTTATGTGTGCATATGTTTTTGGTGTAAATGATGTTTGATAAAAATAGAGTGTGGGGATGAGAAAAGAGTTCCTTGATTATATTTTTGTGTTTAACAAGACTTTCGGTCTTGTGCCTACGTACCAACATAAAAATGAGGGATCAAAACCTCGTAGTTCATGATAAAAATTTCAAATGAGTTGGTGAACTATTTTTAACAAAAGTAAATAAGAGAATGCACAAAATTGGCCAAAAGTTTGAATGGAGTTCTAAGTTCTTTTGTATTTTTAAATTTGAAGTCAATATGATTAAGTTTATTTACAAATTATGATTTAAGAAAGAGTTTGAAAATTCAATGGAATAAGGCCAACGTTTCTAATCATTAAAACAAAGTCTAAGTTTGAAATCACAAGCAAATAAGTTTTTGAAAAGGGGGAGAGATTTTGAAATTAAAGAAGTGGGAGGAGATGAAGAACCTATCCTAAGTGTAAGACCCTAATTTTGACCCTAAAATCCCCCATCGCATCATACCATTGCTCATTGCATTGCCTCAAGGATCATAGCATGTATGGCTCCTTAACCCTAGGGTTAAGAGTTGTGTGAGTTGGTTTGAGACCACCAAGCATGCTTGCATTGTATATTATTGCTTTTCTTATTTGTTTACTAACCAAAAGTATTAAAATATGTCACTAACCTCTTTTTTTTTAAGCTCAAGTAACCATGAGAACCCTGCTCCTAGGAGGCTTCTAAGCTCAATGAAGTGGCTAGATGAAGATGATAAAAGGCATGACAATGGTACACAAAGTTCCCAATCATTATATATGTCTCCCAAGTGTCTCAATTTTCCAATTTGATCAAGATAACCCAAAGGGCTTGAGGAATGTTTCCCAAGGAAACCCTAATTCAACTATGCATTAATTGTGCCTTGCTCATGAAGCAACCTCAACCTATGATCAAATTCAACCAAGGGAAGTTCTTTCATTCATTATTTTATGCATATATGAGCCTATGTGAGTATTCTCAATCATTCATTCGTCAAGATTTGAAGTTTGGCCTTGAGAAGTTGACCAGTCAAGTCATCTAACTAACTGAGGATCATTGAGACACAACTTTTGATATGTTTGTCAAATGAAGATTACCCCATGAGAAAAAATGTTATTAATAACCATATAAACAACTTTCATGTTCATCCAAAATCCATTTGAAACTTGTAAGGGCATCATTCATTTCAAAACGTTATAGGTCATTTTGACTGAAACCCTAATTTTGGGTCAACTTCCCAAAGACCTAACTTCTTCATTTTTTATGATTTTGGGGTGAGAACAATTGAATTGGAAAGCATAAGATGTCTTCTTAAAATGTTATGTTGGATAAAATTTCATAATCCTAAAAGAAACACATGTGATAATACAAAACATTATAGGTCACTTTGGACCAAAACCATTGAATTTGAAAAATGTCCAACTTCAAGTGCCCATAACTTTCTCATAAAAAAACCCAAATGATGAAAAATATGAGTCAAAATTGATCATCAATAAAATATCTACAACTTTGATGTTGGAGGTTTTTTCATGTGAGGCTTGCATCATTTAAACAGAAGGGCTTGAAGTTGGTCACTTTTGGGAAAAAAATTCAAAGGAAACCTAGACATGTTTTGTACCTCAAACTTCAAGGCCAGTTTTCACAAATTTCCAAACTCCAAATGGATTTTTTCCCAACATAGCTTTTGTTCCTTATGTCAATACCTTTCTAACCATTACTCACATGCCTATGTTTGGATTTTTTATGTGTGATTTTCGAAGAGGTGAATGTTTATGACCAAATATGCAATTCACTTTGTAACTTGATGCATAAGCTAACAGCAGGCCTTTTGCACGTCCATTTCAACTTCAAATGACATCAACATGCTATTCCATTCAATTTTGGGCCTCACATGCGCCTGTACAGGCCCATGCATGGAGGACCCAATTCTCATGCACACGAGTTTTCCACTTACTTGCATCCATCTCAACTATAAATACATTGTCATGCTCATTCAAAAATCAACCTTATGGTGATCTGAAGCTCCGCTGAAATCAAAACCTAACCTCACTCAAAGGAATTCCAATTTTTGTCTCTCAAATTCAAGCTTGAATTTCAACACAATCAGTTGATCTTCAAGTCTTATTCCTTAGCCTTGCATTCATATCACATCTCAAGATCAAATTGGAAGCAAAAGCTTGAAGGAATCGTGTTGTTCAAAGATGCTCTTCAAAGGTAGATCACTCAACTGTTTTGATTTGAATCTCATCATACAATGTGAATTGCTTGTGTTTGAATTGTTTTCTAAAGTCCTCGAGCATGAGGCAGGCCTGTGGTGGTCTTGATTTCATGTTTGGAAGCATTTCAGTTTGCATACCTTGAATTTAAAGCTCAGGTTTCTCACTTGATAGAAACATTGAGCACAATCCAAGGTTACAGGGGTGATGTACATCACCCCAGCTTCATTTTGGTACCACATTTGTTTATTTTCATTAAAGTTTCAAAACCTGCGCGTGGTGGCCGGAATTCATTTGCTAGCCGGAGAAGATGGTGGTTCCACCACCATCCCCACGTGGATGACTCCAAGCCCTTGGATATGCTTGAAACGTTATAATCTCAGCCATGCGTTTTGTTGACTTATTTTAAATCCTCATGTGATGCGCTTGACTAATGACTATGGTATGCCAGCGCCCTTGAGCCATTGGATGTAGCCACGTCATTTAATGAAACTGATCCAAGCGGCGCGCATTTTTTCTATTTTATTATTTCTGTCTTAATTTCTTTTAATTTCTGTTATTTTCAAAAATTCATAACTATTTTATTTGAAGTCATAAAAATATGAGACCAATGGAAAAAAATTTCTTGAAAAATCTAGTTTCATAATCTGATTTTTAATTATTTTTGTGACTTCATTTAATATTTTTTGTGAATTATTTTGTTTTTAGTAGTTTTTAATTCATTTTAAATACTTTTTGATATCTAAAAATTCCAAAAATATTTTCTTAACACATATGGATCATGATAAGTCTATGAAAAATAGTCTCATCAATTTCTTAATTGATTTGAGATTTATTTGAGATTTTAATTCATTTGTGTTATTTTTCATTGTTTTTAATTGTTTCAAAAATAGTTTCTGTTTTCAAAAAATGTTGAGAAAATTTATCAAACCTTGTTTAACCATGTTAGACCTATGATGATTCAATTGGAATTATCCAAGTTGATTTGAATTGAGTTTGAGGTTTGACCTTATTTTGTTCATTTTATTTTATGTTTTGTTTTAATTCCAAAAATACCAAAAAAAATATGTTTGACTTTGTTGACTTCTAATCTTCATTTCTTTTCTGTTTTACATTGGTTGATGATGATTTGATTCATATTTGATCATTGTGTTTTGACATTTCATTTGAATTCTCCTTTTATCCATTTCATTTCATCTTCATCTCTTTTCTTTTTCTTTTTGGCCAATGAGTTAATGTCTTATGGTTAGTCTTGACATATGAGAGGCTTAACCTTCTTTGATCCAAATCAAACTCAACTTGATCCAAGATCAAGTGAGTTGCTTTGTGTCCAAGATAGGTTGCTTCTTGGTCAAGCAAAAAACCTAAAGTCCATACAAGGTCTTTCATCTTTTCTTTTGGCATGGCATGTTTTTGGAGCTTGGCTTACTAGTCATGATCTCTAACTTGTGTTTATTTGCCTATAGTTTTATTGACCGACCTCAGATAGGTGTGACTACTACATTAGTCCACTTACGATTGCTTGACATAGCGCTAAATTGTCTTATGACACACTAACATTAACTACTAACTACTAACTTTAATTGGAGCATTTAATTTCTTGCAATTTACTTTTAATGCAGTTTACTTTCTTGCTCATTTATTCATATTGCTTTTTAGTTTGCTCACTTGAGCTCATATTTTATGTTTATGCCATTTTCCTTTTGCTCATTTGAGCTCATTGTTGTATATAAATATATTGTGGCTTTGTGATTGTTTTGTCTTTGTTTGTGTGAACCCAATGCAAAAAGGAGAAAGGACTTAGAATTAGGACCTTACCTATGTTTAAAGGAGTTCAAGAGCAACTAGGCCTCATGCGTTTAAAATGCTAAATTTGTTGAAGAGCAACTATGCCTCATGCCCTTAGAATGCTAAATCTTAAAGTTGACTTCAAAGGACCCCTAATCTAAACTCATTCTTTGTCCATTCTTCTTATTGTGTTGTGAACTTTTTGATGTTTGTTCTTGTGTGATAGGGATTCCATCTTGAGATAATAAGAAGGACCATTTTCATGAATAGCCAAGTTAAGAGAGACAAGCCAAATGGAGATCTTAGGAGCTTGAATATAATATTTGTTTGATTGCTTGAGTGATTGCTAAGTCCAAAGGAAAGGAGCATCTTGAATCATCTTTATGATCTCAAGAAAAGGAACTCCAACGGTTTTATCTCTTATCTTATCTTTGCATGTTTAGGACTAGCCCTTCTCTTCTTCTCCTCACTCTAACCCAAGCCAAACTCATTTATGTGCAAACTTTGACTTTGTTTCAAATTAGAAACCTAGGCCTTATGCCTTTGATTTTTCAAACTCTTTTCATTAATACTCATTGTGAATAAACTTGAAGTCAACTTTGACCTCATTTTGTGAATACTTCTAACTTGTAAATACAACTCACTTCAATTTGTTTTGGTGGTTCCAATGGCCACCTTTGTTAAACTTTTTTTATAAACATTAGCCATAGGTTTGAGTTATCATTGTGGTTGATGTAAGCCTCACCTTATCCTTATTGATTGGACTATAAGTCTTCCATACTTATTATAGGGTTAACCCCTCACTAGTATGTTGAAGCTCTCCTCACATGGTGGATTGTTGGTTTAGGTTGAGTTTTCTCCCTTTGATAACAAAAGACCTTAAGGCTTTTGATAAATAAATTCACCAATCTTTTGTGATTTTTACCCCGAACTTCGAGGTTTTGATCCTACCTTTTTGATGGTACGTAGGCAATGGGTTCATCCATTCAAACAACAAAATTGTAAATATAATGTATATTTTTTTCTCATCTCTCCAATCTTGTTTGCACATATTTTCACAAATACCAACCTACAACACATTTGCAAAAAGGGCTCCCTTAGAGTACTAAGGATGTTTTGGGTTCTTAAAACCTTCCTATTTCATAACCAACCCCCTTACCCAGATCTCTGACATTTTTATTAGTTTTTGATTTGATAAAACTTCTTACTTGGCTTTTATTCGCTTTTTAGCCTTTCCTTTGGACAAATAAAAGTGTGGTGGCGACTCGAATTGTATGCTTACTTTTGGTTTAGTCAATAAATCTAAAGGTAACGGATACCTCGCTATAGAAAAGTGGCGACTCTACTGAGGATCGAACTCATCTTCCTAGTGGGTTTAGCCTACCTTTTGCTTGTTATATTGTATGTTTATATTTATTTTGTGACATATTTTTGTGCAAATTTGGGATGACTGTATTGATTGTAATGTATGAATTGCTTGATATATATCAATTTCTTGTGTGCTTGGTGGTCTCTTGTGAGATGAGTTCTATACCCGAACTCGAGTGCACTTATGATAGGAGAATGGCATAGTCTTGTTGATTTGTGTGGAGTTATTCCTTAGGAAGTTGACTTGCAAGCCCATTCACTTAGTGGAGGTGTTGTTGGGATCAATAATGTCACACGAGTAGTCGTGGTTAGGCATTACTCTTTCCAATATAAACCTTAGAAGCCAAGGACCTTATATTACCTAGCCCATCTTAGCTTATTTTAGGATGTAGTGCGAAGGTCGTTCAAGTGTAAGATTTGATACGATTTTTACGCGATACTACACTCATAAGAGTCTCTCTTAAGAATATTTTTGGAATACGAGTAGTCGTTTTATCCGATAATATCCGAAAGATGAGATGATGACTATGGGGACCTTTTTTAGAACCTGATTGTCAAGTTTAACCATAGTACACTCCCATTGGGTGGTTCTTAACCGAGACTCCATGCTTATGACTTGCAACAAACCCTTGATTAACGGTTGGTCTGTTCTCGTATATCCTCAATATCCATGGAACTTGGGTGTTGATAAGGTGTAAACCATAATCCACCAAAATGGATGATTGATATTGAGGATGACTTGATCCATCCCATGACCTTTGTGTGGCGTGACTTTCTTGATCCTTGAGTGTGATTGTTGCATCTATTCATTCATGCATTCATATGCATCCATATCATCAACAATGAGAAAAATTTCAAGGAACTTAAGAGGTCTATTTGAAAATTTTCAAACATGGATAAGCAAAGAAGGCATTCGAAGAAGTATAGTTTCAGACAACCCGACTTGAAAGAGTTAAGGAGTTTGACATCTTATGTATTAGATCCCTTAGAGTTCAAGGCTCGTCATGGAAAGCTTCTATATATTCTTTCTAATCAGGTGGATGAAGGTCTGATGACTGTGTTGGTGCAGTTCTATGATCCTCTTTACCGTTGCTTCACTTTCTCGGATTTCCAACTTTTGCCTACACTTGAGGAGTATGCCTATCTTGTTGGTATACCTATTCTGGATCAGTTGTCGTTCAGTGGCTTGGAGAGGGTTCCTTCTTCCCAAGAGATTGCTAACACGCTTCACATAGACGTATCTAAGATTGTTGCTCATATGACTACCAAAGGTGGAATTCAAGGTCGCCCATCTGATTTTCTCATTGCCCAAGCTACTTTGTTTGGGAAGGCCATGAGTGAGAACGCCTTTGAAGCCATATTTTTACTTCTTATCTACAGACTAGTGTTATTCCCCAACATCGACAACTTTGTGGATGTGAATGCTATTAGGATTTTCTCTACTCTTAATCCTGTTCCTACACTGTTGGGTGACACGTATTTCTCTTTGCATATGAGGAATGCAAAGGGTGGTGGATCCACTGTATGTTGTTTGCCTCTGTTGTACAAGAGGTTTATTTCGCACTTGCCTCAGACGCTCGCCTTCAAGGAGAACAAAGGATGTCTACGGTGGTCTACGAGACTCATGTCTCTCACTAATGATGATATCTTTTGGTACAACCGTGTATATGATGGTGTCCAGATTATTAACTCTTGTGGTGAATTCTCTAATGTGCCTCTTCTTGGTACATGTGGTGGAATTAACTACAACCATGTTTTGGCTCGCCGTCAACTTGGGTTCTCCTTAAAGGATAAACCTAACTACATTCTGTTGGAAGCTGTGTTCTTTCAAGAGGGTCAAGATCCCCAAAACTTGAAGGGCAGAATGGTCCGCGCCTGGCGTAAAGTTCATAGGAAAGGAAGGAAGGAACTTGGTCCGAAGAATTGCATTGCTTTGGAACCCTACACCACTTGGGTGAGGAAGAGAGCTCTTGAGTACCGCATACCATATGACTATCCGAGACCTACCCCTATGGTTATGGTTGGGCCGTCAACCCTCCCTAACCAAGGTGTAGAGGAGTTGAGAGATGAAGACCGTTCGCGTGTATGGGTTCGTGAGCGAGAAGAACTACTTCAGCAACTCAGAGATAAGGATGTTGTGATAGAGTTTCTAGAGCATCAGGTTATTGATGAGCCTGATGATGTGGTTACTTCTCTTCTTCCTCAGTCATCCAGGTTTTGGAAGAGGAAGTATGATCGACTCTCCAAAGAGAAGGCAGACATGGAAGCAGCCTATGAGAGAGAGGTGAAGAGGCTTCGTGCAGCTTATCTTTCGATCTCGAGAGCTCTGGACGATTGCTTCTAGGGTTCCATAGGATGTTTATTCTCCTTTCCTCTTGTATTGTATTTGGTTACCAAGACTGTACTTCTTCTTTGGTGTAAAAAATTTTCCAAATATTATTGATATGAATATTCCATATATGTCTTAAAAGATTAATATTTCCAAATATTTGCAAATAGATCTCTATAAAGTTCCTCTGATTAAAAAAAAATCATATGCACAAACATTGCATGCATCATATGCATAAGCAGGTTTTGTTCAGAGCTTCTTGATCAGTGGTCTAACTCTTTGCTCTTTATCTATTTTGAAGACAAGATGATGCACCGGTGTAACACCGGGGCCAATCTTCCAAGACTGATGGAGCATCTAGAGCAAGAGAACAAAGAGCTGAAAGAGGAGGTAGCTAGGCTGACTACCATGATGAAGTCAGTGTTGGCTGCCCAGAGCCAGTCGTCACCAACTCCTGCAACTCCTTCCGCGAGGACGATTATATCTGAGGTAGCTTCATCAATTGTGCCTGCCGCAACAGCTGACTTTGCGCCAACCATGCCAGCCGGGTTCCCTTGGGGAATGCCCGCCAAATTCTTATCCACTACTTCTAGGACAACATGTCTGGTGCCGCTCTCCGGTGGTACATGTGTCTAGATAGCGTGAACATCCGCTCCTTCAATGATCTTGGTGAAGCTTTCGTCAAGCAATACAAATACAATGTGGATATGGCTCCCGATAGGGACCAGCTGAGGGCGATGTCCCAAAAAGAGAAGGAGACTTTCAAAGAGTACGCCCAGAGATGGCGTAAGTTGGCCACTCAGTTTATGCCACCCCTTGAAGAGAAAGAAATGACAAAGATCTCTTTAAAGACTTTAAGTTGTTTCTATTATGAGAGGATGATTGCCAGTGCTCCCTCATACTTCACCGAGATGGTGAATATGGGAATGAGGCTGGAAGAAGGAGCCCGTGAAGGATGTCTATCTAAGGATGAAGGCTCTTCAGCAAAGAGATATGGGGGTTTTGCTAAGAAGAAAGAGGGAGAGGCACATGTTGTGTCTTCCCGTATTAAGAGAAAACCCTCTGTGAAGAGGAAGAATATTCGCCCTGCCGTCAGCCAACACCAGGTGGCTCATATAGCACCTGCCTTCAGGGAAACTCAACATCATCAACAACAATATCAGCAACAATGTCCGCAACAGCAGGCCTACTGTAGCGGGGTATTCGTTACCATTAGAGATATTGACTAAATCCAAGGTAAATCATACAAGTCGAGTCGCCACCGCACTTCTATTTATCCAAAGGAATGGTTAGAAAGCGAACAAAAACCGAAAAGTTTTATCGAATCAAAAACTAGTAAAAATGTCAGAGATCTGGGTAAGGGGGTTGGTTATGCAATGGGAAGGTGTTAGGCACCCAAAGCATCCTAGGTACTCCTAAGGAGCCCTTTTCACATTTGTTGCAAAGGTTGTTGTTTTTTGAAAAATTATTTGTGCAAACATGATCGAAGGGATGAGAAAAGCGTGTATGTTTATCTAATGTACTACTTACTAAAAGAAGGGTCAAAAGAAAATGACTCGCACGGACGTCGCATCCACTGCATACGTATCTCATCTGAATCTGAGAATCAGAGTCTTCGTAGCTCGGCTACCTAGGGGTTAAAGAGGAGTGTGCTCGGTAAGACATCGCATCTTATGCCTACGTATCTCATCTGGAATGAGAATCAGAGCGAAATGTAGTTCGACTAACTACGGGGTAAGGGTTGTGTTTTAGGGTGAACGACGTTACTACGCAATCTACCGGATGCTCGACCTTTGGAGACTTACTCGCCTGTAGTAGATGGAGATAACGTGTTCTTAGGAGAAGAAAAATCAATGAGTTTGGGGTGTTTAGGGATGCTCATGCAAAAAGGCAGTCCTAGATGAAAGAATCGTGCTACCTTAAATGACATGCCACGAGAGGCTATATGAGACCTAAGAAATCGGTAACATGCAGGAAAAGTAAAGGGATCGAGAGATCTACCGTACGGATAAAGATCCGAAGTAATAGCAATTAGATAAATAAGAAACCCAAAGACTCTTCCAAGCTAAACACCATCAAAGAAAGCGAGTCAGTACAGGTAATCGGAATAGACCTCCAGGTGGTACCCCATAAATAAAGTGGAACACCAAGCAAGCTACCCCTGCAAGAGTATGTGAGTCCTCATAAAAACTCAACAAACAGGTTAGAGTAATATGACAGAATTAGGAGAAAACAATGCCATAACAAACACAAAACAGGTTAGAGCAAACAGGAAAAAACAACTACTGTCGCGATCGCTGCTGTATCGCCTAGCGAAAGCATAGCGAAGCTTCGCTGCAGGCTCGCCTAGCGAAGGTGCTAGCGAGCGCTTGTGGGTTCTGGATTTCCCATTGATAAAAGTACGATTTTAGGGACTCCAAACCCTATGGCATCCTTCTCAGAAATTAAGTGATAAAAACATTCAAGGTATTGTTTACACATTCGTGCATATCTAAACCCGTGGGCAAAAACTGAACGATACCTCACACATTCAGAGTATTCAAATTAAAAGCATAGAGTAATGGGGATAAGGGCAAACCTGATGGGAGAGATCGATTAAACTTGAAAGGCACAGCTGGGTTTGCAAGGTAATGTTAGGGTTTGCGTGAGGCGGAGGCGAAAGTGTGTGAGTATGAGTGAACCTTTCAGAGTTGCCTGGAGGTTGTTGCAGATTAGTTCGTAGGTTTCCCTTCTGCCTCTTTTCTCTCTCTTTTTCTCCAGGGTTTGTAATGGTCTCCAGCCTCTTTTTCACAAATGAAGCTCTGGTATTTATAACCTGATTTTGGTGGCTTGGTGGGCTCAGAGTCAAGCCCAAAATTTTCTGTTATTTTCCAAAATGCGCGCGCTTCGCCTAGCGAAGGATCTGCTCGCTTAGCGAGCATGACAGTTCCTTTCGCTAAGCGAACCATGCTGCTCGCCTAGCGAGCATGACAACTCAAAAACAGATTCTTGCTTCTTCAGGATTAGCATTTTGAATGATGAATAGGCCCCATTTGAACCTGTTGGGAGTAACTCAAGTCTTTCCCTTGTGTTGACTGATCACCCGAATAGAATCCACAAAGGGTCTTGGATGATACTCAAGCTTCAAACAAAAGATGTTAGTGACACATTTTTGTGCTTTTGGTTAGTAAACAAAAGTAAGAGAAACAATGATATAATTCAAGCATGCTTGGTGATCTCAAACCAATCACAAGGAGTCCCACCCAAAGGCAAAGGGAACCAACATGCTAAAGATCCTTGAGGCAATGCAAAGGTAATGTTATGATGCCATGAGGGATCTTAGGGTCAAAATTGGGGTCTTACACCTACCAGCCTCGAAACAACAATAACACCAACACTAGCTACGATAGGAAGAGGGTCACTTTTGATCTAATTCCAATGACATACGCTGAACTCTATCCTTCTCTGATCGATAGAAAGTTAATTACTCCACAAGACCCTCCTGTTGTACCAACCAACCCTCAGTGGTGGTACAAGTCTGAATTACACTGTGTATATCATTTCGGTGCTCTCGAACATGATATGGAGAATTGTTATCCCCTAAAGACCAAGGTGCAAGACCTTGTGAGAAGTGGGATTTTGTTTTTCGAGGACGTAGGTCCTAATGTGAAGAAGAACCCATTGCCCGAGCATGGGAAAGCTGCTGTGAACATGGTCCAGGGTTCCCTGGCAAATACAAAGTCCTGTATGTCAATTATATCAGGAAATATTTGGTCGAGATGCACAAACTGTTGTGTGGATACAATCATTATGAGTATGACCATGACAGGTGCCAGGTATTCACTGTCAACGAAAGAGGATGCCGACAAGTAAAGAAGGACATCCAAGAGATGCTGGATTAGGGTATGATCGAGATACTTCAGAATCTCAATGAGGTTGAAGTTGATGTAATTTCTCCTGTATTCAGAATACTAGAGCCTGTTGTCGTCAAATATGATGGCAGCAAGAAGAAGGTTTCTCCCACTCTTGTGATAAAGCCAGCGGGTCCTGTCCCGTATTCCTCTGATAAAGCAGTTCCCTATATGTCATGCCCCAAAATTTGCCCGTCAATATTGCAAGACATTTTTCAAGGCACTCCAACTCATTTTTCAAGACATTGATCTTAAAGGAACAAAGACCCAGCACACAGGTGGCCAAATCCAGAAAATGACTTAAACTGGCTTGCTCGCTAGGCGAGCAAAATCCTTCGCCTAGCGAACTCTTCGCTGCACCACTCGCCTAGTGAAGCTTAAGAATACCAGAAATTTTGGGCTTCATTCTGAGCCCATTAGGTCACAAAAATTATTATAAATACCAGAACTTCACACAGAGAAGAGGGGAGACAGACAGAGGACAGAGAGGGAACAAGCAAACCCTAACAGAGGCAACCGGAAAAACCCTGGAGGCTAACCAAGAGAATTCAGAACAACCCTAAAGGAAACCCTGAAGGAAACTCGTCTGCACAAAGGTTACCTCCGCCTAACTCAATCTGACACCAACCCTAAGAGTGATCTGCCAATTCAACATTGCAATTCAATTGCAAACAGGTTTGCACTACCACTACCGCTTTATGCTCCTAATTTACATGTGGCATTATGATTGAATTTATAAATGTATCTTAGGTTTTGCATGTGGATTTAAGTATGCATGGATGTCTTGAATGTTTAACCATGTAATTTCTGTAATGGATGCCATAAGGTTTGGAGCTTGCTGAAATCGTACTGTTATTAAACTCAAAACCCGCAGACGTTCGCTAGCACATCGCTAAGCGAACATGTAGCGAGTGTTCGCCAAGCCTTCGCTAGGCGAGGCAGTAGCGAACATGACAGTCGCTGATTTTTTTTCGTTCTGTTCTGTGCTTATCTGACATGTTCTATCATAGCTATGTATTATTTGCCTGACATTATTACTGCTGCGATTCCTTTGTTCGGTGCAACTATTGATCGCACCCCATTTGGTATTCTGACCTGTTTGCTGAATTTTGTGAGGGCTCACATACTCCTGAAGAAGATAGCTTGCTAGGTATTCCACTTTATTTGTGGGATACCCTTGTGGAGATTCATCCTAATTACCTAACTGATTATAAATGTTGCCTTTGAATATATGATCTTGGCCCTCTCTTTGTTGCCTTACGGTATTACGGTCATGTCCCGTGAATGTGGGGATACACTTAGCAAAGACCCTTCGATTAAATCATCATGTCACTATAAGATAAATCATAGTCCCTCGGATGTTGCCTGCGAATATACGATTTTGTCCCTCGATGGCCCATCGTTGTAGCCTACGGTTAAATGATGATCGTCCCTTCGAATGCTAAGGTATCCTTACAAATGTTGCGTTCAATGCCCAATCGATGACCCTACGATGTCCCTTACATCCAAAGGACAAAACTACTTACTTCTCAATAGTAAGGACAGTTTTACCTTCATAAGGATAGAAAATACCCATAAAGACCTTGGGTAGGTATAACTCTTAAATGCTGACTCACAACTTAAAATACTTTTCACACCTCACACTTTGCAAAACATCTATTAGAAAATCACCACTTGGTATACATTCGTACTAGAATCATTGCCAAGTTATATTTTTCTAAACAGCTTTCAAAATTAAACGAGATAAATACTTTGTATACATTCGTACAAGAATCATTACAAAGTTAAACTCTCTTTTCAAAACATTTTCTAAACAGTTCTCAAACACTTTTTCGGACAAGAAAAACATAAGTGATTAAGCAATTAAGAGCCCATGGATGACCATGGATACAAAGGGTGCTAACACCTTCCCTTTGTATAATGTACCTCCCGAACCCAAAATCTAATCAAGGTCTTTCCTGTTCTTTTCCGCCTTTCCTTATTGGATAAAAGAAAAGTCGGTGGCGACTCTTGCTATCCGCGACATTTGCTTTCCAAAGCAAAAACACACCAAGTCAGTTCACCGTATGACAGAACTGGCGACTCTGCTGGGGACCCTTTAAAAGAGAGGTTACCTTAAAAAATAAAGTCATTTATGTTTTCGAATTGTTCCTTCAGCTGATTTACTTTTAAGGGATTGCATGGGTATTCTATGCTTGAGTGAAAGATCCTACACCTGGATCTAGTGTACCTTAGGTAAGTAGCAAGAGATCATCGCGACTGTCCGGCGTATACTGGAATGGTTAAAATGATGGCTATGGTTAATGTGACACTTTAGATGTCCTGATGTTCCTCATGTTTACTTGAGGAAAAATTTGGCGTCTGCGTGGTGTCATCAAAGCATTAATCAGACCTTTAGAACCCTAATTGACTCATCCTAGCCATTAGAAAGTAGTGAGATAACTGACTTCGGTTCCGACTGGGGTTGGTTGATACTCGATACTACACTCTTTGAGATTGCACTTTAGGGAAGTTTTGGTCAACCGCTTGGTGTTGCACTGAAGTGGACTTAAGGAAAGGTCGATGATTTGAGATCCTTCTAGAACTCGGTTACTATTCTAGGACAGGTGGAACCAACCAAACTTCAGTGGGGAGGGTACTTACCTATGGAACTCATGCAAGCCTTAAAACCTAGAAATGATTGCGGTGTGACTTGTTTGTGTTTGTTACTTACATAACATCATAACATCATAACATCATAAAATCATAACATCATGACATTGTACTAACGATTTCAAGGACTTAGGGGTTTAACTTTGCTCTGTTAAACAGGCTATGGCTTCCAGGAAGACCATCCGGATCAATTTTGTAGCGACCTCTCCTCAACTCAAGGATTTAGTGTCAGAACTGCCCGATCATGCTCAGTTCATCAAGAAACATGGTTCTCTCCTCAATTTAGTTACCACCAGTTTCAAAGAAGATATGATGAGAGTTCTATTCCAGTTCTTCGATCCTAAACATCATTGCTTCACCTTCCCAGATTATCAGTAGGTAACCACATTAGAAGAATTTACCAGGCTGCTTGGGATACCTATCCTTGATCAAACACCTTTCAGTGGTTTAGAAAAGATTCCGAAGTCTGAAGAAGTTGCCGCGGCTTTACACATGACAAAGTCCGACATTGAAACTAATTGGGTAACAAGAAGTGGAGTTAAGGGTTTACTTGCCAAATTTCTGATAAATAAGGCCCGAGAATTCCTAAAAGTTATGAATGTCCGTGCTTTCGAAGATGTTCTAGCCCTACTAATCTATGGTTTGGTGTTATTTCCTAATCCGGATCAATTCATAGACATGAATGTTGTTAGGATATTTCTCACTCATAACCCTGTGCCTACCTTGATTGGAGACATGTTGCATTCCCTTCACACTCGTACTATGAAAAGGCAAGGGACTCTCATGTGCTGCGTACCTTTATTATCTAGGTGGTTTATTTCGCACCTTCCTCAATCGGTCTTGAAGAATGAGCAAAATCTAAAATGGTCTCAACGGATAATGTCGCTCTCCCATTCAGACATCCATTGGTGTCCCCAACCTAAAGAAAATGTCATCATCATTGACCGTTGCGGAGAATTCTCTAACGTACCACTCCTGGGGATAAGAGGAGGTATTACTTATAACCCAGCTTTAGCCCTACGTCAGTTCGGTTATGCTAGAAGAGAGGGTCCACATGAAATAATTATTCAAGGCACTGTGTTTGACTATGACGACGACTCTCAAGGTCTCCGTCAAAGGTTTGTACGAGCTTGGGGCATGGTGAAAAGAAGTACTTTAGGACAGAAAAATTCTATTCCTATGGAACCTTATCTCAGATGAGTACGCGCCAGAGCTCGTGAGCTTACCATGCCATATCTTGAATTCGGACCTCTGACTGCCGAGCCAAAAGTTGAAGGAGGTGCCCCTCAGATCATTCCTTATCCAGATATGCCTACCAATGTTGAAGATTTGAAGAAATCCTGGATCCAGTTGAGAGAGGAAAGGGATACTTTTGAAACTCAGTTCGGTGCAGAAAGGAAGAAAGTATTAGAGCTCACCAGCCAGCTTAATGAGGAGCGAAGGCTCAACGCATATCTTCGCCCAAAAAGAAGCCGTCCCTGGGAGACTTGAGCTTTCATTGTATTTTATCATCATTTTTGTAATGAACATTGATTAAAGAAATTATTAATAAAAGTTCCCTTTTTTGTGGTTTACGCAAAGTTAAATTCCAAAAGTCCTTGAAAACATTTCATACATTGCATAGCATAACATAACATCGCATAACTGGTATTCTAAAGGATCAATGTTCTCACGGTCTTCCTTCTAAACAAACAGATGGCTCTCGAACAAATTGTCAAAGATCTCCAGGCTCAGAATGCTCAATTCCAGGAGATGATCTTGAACTTATCCAAGGGGCAGGATGAGCTGAAGGCTCTCTTGCTCTTGAAGAAGAAAGACAAGAAAGCTGTGAGTTACATTAACCCGGGAAGAAGGCTTAAAGGACAGGCCGCAGGAGTCAAGATTAGAATTCCGAAGGATCAAGAAGAGGAGACAGAAAATGATTCGGAAGAGGAAAATGTTGATCCCTTCAGCCCTGAGGACGACGACGAAGATTATGAAAATGAACAGTACTCTCCAAAAGATGATAAGTATAAGTTGCTGGAAGAACGCATGCTAGCTATGGAGGGTCAGAAGGCGCCCGGTCTGGATTTCGAAGGCTTAGGTCTGGTCTCTGATGTGGTCATTCCTTGCAAATTCAAAGTCCCCGCTTTCACTAAATATGATGGTGCGTCTTGTCCTCAGATGCATCTGAGAGCTTATGTGAGAAAGATTCAGCCGCATACCACTGATAGGAAGCTATGGATCCATTTCTTCCAAGAGAGTTTGTCTGGCACACAGTTAGAGTGGTATTATCAGCTCGAGAGCTCTAACATCCGCACCTGGACTGATTTAGCGACAGCTTTCTACAAGCACTACCAGTATAATTCTGAATTGGCGCCTACTCGGCTACAGTTGCAGAATATGACCATGGGATCTAAAAGAAGCTTTAAAGAATATGCTCAAAATGGAGAGATTTGGCTGGCAGAGTCAAACCCCCTATGACTGATCGAGAATTAGTGGACATGTTCATGGGTACACTAACTGGCCCATTCTACAGCCATCTATTGGGAAGTTCCTCATCGGGTTTCACTGAACTTATATTGACAGGTGAATGTGTTGAAAGTGGCATTCGAAGTGGAAAGATACAGATGGCTACCTCTGCAAGTACCAAAAAGTCTTATCAGGGGAGGAACGAATCAAATGCCGTGTACGGTCAAAGGGGTCACAACAAGAAAAATCGTGACCATGCTGTTGGAGCAGTTACGATTACAGCACCGCCATCTCAAAACTTCCAACACAGACAAGACAGACCAAGAAGACAGTTTACGAAGATCAATATGACTTTAGCACAAGCACTACAGGGTATGCTAAAAGCAAATTTAATTACCCTCAGAGATCCTCCTGCAAATCCCAACACTACTTCTCCTCGTTATAATCCCAATGCCAGGTGTGTATATCACTCTGATAGCCCCGGGCATGATACAAACGATTGTTGGTTGTTGAAGAATAAGATTCAGTATATGATCGATGCTGGAGAAATTGAATTTGATCCTCCGGAGACTCCTAATGTCATCACTGCTCCTATGCCTAATCATGACAAGACTGTTAATGTTGCGGATGACAATTCTCACATTTCTAATGTAGCTGACTTAGCATCTCCTCTCCTGATCATCAAGAAGAATTTATTGCAAGCTGGTTTATTTCTAGGTTGTGCTGAAAATTGCGATCTCTGTATACCCCGACCCAATGGTTGCTTAAAGTTGAGGAATGGTATTCAACAGCTGATGGATGATCGTACAATTCTCTTTGAAAAGATTCCTAAGGTGGAAAACCCTATTGAAGAAATATCTGTGATTGCCAGATCCAAAGTTCCAGTGAAGATTACCGCTACTAGAGTGCCTGTGAAGATTACTGCTGAGCCCAAGGTAGCTCCCCTAATTATTATTGCACCTGGCCCAGTACCGTATTCCTCAAGCAAAGCCATTCCGTGGAATTATGGAGGTGATGTTTACATCCACGGCATAAAGCAAGATGATAATTCTGCTAATCCTAATGACGTTGACATTGTTGGGACTAGTAAAATTACTCGAAGAGGAAGGATCTTTTCTCCAGAAATCTCACCTCCCGTCCCTGAAACTCGAGAAAAGGAACCAGTAATCAATCCTTCTCAGTCAAGGACACCAGTCGAAGTTACTACCGAAGATGTTGCCAAACAGGAAATGGAAGAAATGCTGAAAATCATCCGCAAGAGTGATTTTGATGTGGTAGAACAGTTCGGGCATACTCCGTCTAAGATTTCGATGTTATCCTTGTTGTTATCTTCTGAATCTCATGCCAAGGCATTGATGAAATTCTTGAAGACCGCTCATGTACCTCAGGAGACATCCTTCGGTCAGTTCAAAAATTATGTTGCTAACTTGACGGTTGACAATGGCCTAGGCTTTTCCGATGCTGACCTGCCACCAGCAGGAAAGAATCACAATGAAGCTCTGCATATCTCCATTGAGTGTAAGGGGATCACCTTGTCTCATGTGTTGATCGATAACGGCTCTTCTTTGAATGTGCTACCGAAAGCTGTGCTCGATAAACTTGACTGTAAAAGCATTGAACTGAAACCTAGTGACGTTGTGGTGCGTGCTTACGATGGTGCGAAGAGTGTTGTCCATGGTGAAGTGGTTCTCCCTATCAAGATAGGACCTCAAGTCTTCAATACTAACTTTCACGTAATGAACATTCGTCCTGCCTATTGCTGCTTGCTGGAACGCCCTTGGATTCATGGGGCAAGTGTTGTAGCTTCGTCTCTCCATCAAAAGCTGAGGTATCCAATAGAGGGTAAGATTGTCACTGTGGATGGAGAAGAAGAGTATATTGTCAGTAGTGTGCATACCTTCAGATACGTTGAGATGGATGGTGAATTCTTTGAGACTCCTTCTTAGTCATTTGAAGTAGTTCCTCCGACCAGTCCTGTTCTTAAGTCAACTTCCCGTATGCCCAAGGTTATTCGTGCTCTTCCTGCTATGACTTCTCTGAAAGACGCTTAGGTCGTGGTCGAAGATGGTGGTCGTACTGGTTGGGGTCAACTGATCGATGTACCGTACAAGTCTGATAGATTTGGCCTGGGATTTAGCTCTGAAAAGGTAGTCAAAGATCAGATTAATGCTGTAGAAGATGCTGATAGCGATTGCGACTTGGATAACTGGATCTTCCTAACAATTGGTGACGGACTCAAAAATTGGAAGGCTGAAGACACTATCTTGATTTCCTTTAGTCAGGAGTAATTGTTATTGCCTATTTTAGTGTTGCAAATTTTTAATTTTTACAATTGAACTTCCTAAAGCATTGTGTCTATGCCCGGGGAACAAATAGCTAATTTGTTAAGGGTTTTGTCATTTTCATAAGCATATCCACATTCAATAAATCAATGGACTTTTTGCATTCAAATATTGCGCTCTTTATCTTTCCTGTCATCTTTTAAACAAGCTATGCTTTCTTACACACACTCACGTAACAAATTGCAGATCCATATCCACTCTGGATTCTGTTGATAATAATTCTGCTGCTGTTCATTATGACTTTGAAAATCCGATCTACCAAGCCGAGGATGGAAGTGAGGAAGATTGTGAAGTACCTGGAGAGCTTGCCAGACTGTTACTGCAAGAGGAAAAGACTATACAGCCGCATGAGGAATCAATTGAAACTGTAAATCTGGGTACTGAAGTAGACAAGAAAGAAGTCAAAATAGGAGCAGGCTTGGGAAACAGTGTCAAAGAAAGATTGATTCAGATGTTACATGACTATATAGAGATTTTTTCTTGGTCTTATGAAGACATACCAGGACTGGATACTGATATAGTAGTGCATCGTTTGCCAATGAAAGAATATTGTCGTCCTGTTAAGCAAAAGGTTCGTCGCATGCGTCCTGAAATGTCTGAGAAAATCAAAGCCGAGGTTATGAAACAATTCGATGCAGGTTTTCTGGCTGTTACTTCTTATCCTCAATGGGTTGCTAATGTGGTACCAGTGCCAAAGAAGGATGGTAAGGTGCGAATGTGTGTAGATTACAGAGACTTGAATAAAGCGAGTCCCAAAGATGACTTCCCACTTCCGCACATTGATGTTCTGGTATATAACACCGCTCAACACAAGGTATTCTCATTCATGGATGGATTCTCAGGTTATAACCAGATTAAGATGGCGCCTGAAGACATGGAGAAAACTACGTTTGTGACGCAATGAGGCACTTTCTGTTACAAAGTAATGCCATTCGGTTTAAAGAATGCAGGGGCAACATACCAGCGTGCTATGGTGGTTTTGTTCCATGATATGATCCATCATGAAATAAAGGTATATGTGGATGACATGATAGCCAGATCTCATACTGAAGAAGAACATCTCGATCATTTATACAAACTGTTTGAGAGGTTGAAGAAATACAAGTTGAGATTGAACCCGAACAAATGCACCTTTGGAGTAAGATCCGGTAAACTCTTGGGCTTTATTGTCAGTGGTAAAGGAATTGAGGTTGACCCGGCTAAGGTGAGAGCTATTCAAGAAATGCCAGTTCCCCGTACAGATAAGGAAGTCAGAGGTTTCTTGGGACGCTTGAATTACATTGCCTGATTTATCTCCCATTTGACTGCTACTTGCAAACCCATCTTCAAATTACTGAGGAAAAATCAAGAGATGATATGGAATGATGAATGTCAAGAAGCTTTTGACAAAATCAAGAAGTATCTCCAAGAACCTCCAATTCTGATGCCACCAGTTGAAGGAAGACCTCTAATCATGTATTTGACCGTGTTAGAAAATTCAATGGGGTGTGTGTTGGGGCAACATGACGAGTCTGGTCGAAAAGAGCATGCCATATACTACCTTAGCAAAAAGTTTACCGACTGTGAAACAAGATACTCATTGCTCGAGAAAACTTGTTGTGCTTTGGCTTGGGCTGCTCGCCGACTAAGACAGTATATGTTGAATCATACCACTTTATTGATTTCTAAGATGGATCCTATCAAATATATATTTGAGAAACCTGCCCTCTCCGGAAGAATAGCAAGATGGAAGATGATTTTAACAGAGTATGATATCCAATATACTACTCAGAAAGCCATCAAAGGAAGAGTGTTAGCTGATCATTTGGCTCATCAAGCGGTTGATGATTACCAATCTATGAATTTTGAGTTCCCAGATGAGGATGTCATGCTTGTTACTGATTATGAAGAACCTGGACCAGATGAAGGACCCGAACTGGGATCCCGATGGACTATGGTTTTTGACGGATCTTCTAATGCGTTGGGCAACGGTGTTGGTGTTGTAATTATTTCTCCCAGGGGTTTCCATACGCCTTTCACTGCTAGACTATGTTTTCACTGTACCAACAATATGGCTGAGTATGAAGCATGTATTTTGGGACTCAAGGCTGCTATAGACCTGAAAATCAAGTTTTTGAGTGTGTACGGAGACTCAGCCTTAGTAATCAGTCAGATCAAAGGAGAATGGGACACTAAACATCCGAATCTCATCCCTTATTGAGAGCGGGTGTTGACATTAATCCCATACTTTGAAGAGATTACATTCGAACATATTCCACGAGAAGAGAATCAGTTGGCAGACGCATTAGCCACCATGTCATCTATGTTCAGAGTCAGATGGGACAATGAAGCTCCCATGATCACCATTGCACGATTAGATGAACCAGCATATTGTTATGAACTGAATACTGATGAAGTAGAAGAGAAACCTTGGTTCCACGAAGTAAAAAGATATCTAGAAACTCAAGAATACCCTGAAGGGGCATCCATCAATGACAGAAAGTTTCTGAGGAAGTTCTCCGCTAAATTCTTTTTGAGTAATGGAGTATTATACAAACGTAATCATGATTCGACTTTGCTTCGCTGTGTGGATAAAAGGGAAGCAGAAAAGATTATGGAAGACATACACGACGGTACTTTTGGGACTCATTCTAGTGGACATACGATGGCCAAGAAGATTCTGAGATCAGGGTATTATTGGTCTACCATGGAAGCTGATTGCCACCATCACTCCAGAACTTGCCACAAGTGCCAGATCTATGCGGACAAAGTACATGTACCCCCTACTCCATTGAATGTGTTGACAGCACCTTGGCCCTTTCCAATGTGGGGCATTGATATGATTGGAGAGATTAAACCTACTGCTTCTAATGGACATCGTTTCATTCTTGTTTCTATTGATTATTTTACGAAGTGGGTAGAGGCAGCCTCATTTTCTTCTGTCACCAAGAATGTGGTGGCACGGTTCATCAAGAATAGTTTTATTTGTCGGTATGGCATCCTTGAAAGAGTTATCACTGACAATGGTACTAATTTGAACAACAAGATGATTACTGAACTCTGCACGCAGTTCAAAATAAAACACCATAACTCTTCTCCGTACCGGCCAAAGATGAATGGCGCCGTAGAAGCTGCCAATAAGAATATTAAGAAGATCATACAAAAGATGACAGTAACATACAAAGACTAGCATGAGATGTTACCCTTTGCTCTTCATGGCTATCGCACTTCGGTACGCACTTCGACAGGGGCAACGCCTTTCTCTTTAGTCTACGGAATGGAAGCCATTTTACCAGTGGAAGTTCAGATTCCCTCTCTAAGAATTATGAAAGATGCAGGCTTAGAGGAAGATGAATGGATTCAGACTCGACTTGATCAGATAAATTTGATTGATGAAAAGAGACTCACGGCTGTTTGTCATGGACAGATATATCAGAAGCGCATGACCCAGACGTTTAATAAGAAAGTCAAGAGACAGGTATATCAAATTGGCGACTTGGTAATAAAGCGTATCATTCTACCACAAGGTGATTCTAGAGGCAAATGGACTCCCACATACGAAGGGTCGTTTGTAGTTAAGAAGGTATTCTCTGGTGGAGCCATGATGCTTGCTACAATGGATGGCGAAGACTTCCCACATCCCGTGAACGCAGACATAGTTAAAAAATACTACGCATAAAAGAGACCCGCCAGGTCGACGTATCTAGGCAAAAGTAAGGGCATCCCGGCGAACTAAAAGGGTTCGGACAAAAATTAGGGATTAACATATAAAAATATACACCCGGCAAGTCGAAAACCTGAAAAGGCGGCTTGGGCAAGAAAGGGTATCCTGGTGGACTGAAAACCTAAAAAGGCGGTCCATGCAAAAATTAGGGATTAAAGCGTATGACTATGTCCCGTTCTAGGTCAGCTTCACCCAAGTCAAAGGGACTGAACAAGCCAATCACTCCTATCCGACAGCAGGAGATGAGAGGCTTGAAGATATAATGACAGTAGTGAAATTAAAATCAATAGGGCTTTTTCTTCATAGCTTTTTCTTTGTTTTCTTGACAATTTCCTCTTACTAGGATCTCTGTCTCCTTGTACTCAAATTGCCTGTTTATAGGCCCTCTTTCAAAATCGATACAATTTTATTTCCAAAAAGACGTTGTTGTTTTACTTTCTCTGTTTTGTTTGCATAAACGTCCATTGATTTAATTCGAATTAATATATGCGTTTGAACATGATTGATGTTTACCGAAAATACATGCATAAAATAGGAATAGCAATTACTAAAAGACTTTAGGGTCGAGGATAAAGTCTAACCATGCTTTCCGATGAATCCAGTTGCTAATCCTATTCCCCAGCAAAACCAGTTATTTCCCAGAAGAAATTGGCATCACTAGACAGACTGGTCATCTCTTTTATCCCCCAGCCAGGTTCTGGTGAATATTTCTACCATCAGACAGAAATCAAGTACCCCCAGCTAAGAAAGGGTCATCAATACAAATATCTCCAACCAGAATATGGGGATTTATTTTCTCCTGGAAAAAAATTTCAGACGCATAATTCATTCATGCATCATTTCGCATCATATACATGCATGCAATGTTCACATTTATTTTCACAAGCATAAAACATCTCATGCATCATGACATGGCATGAGGCTAACCTTTTTTTCAGGTTAATTATCCTCCCGATACAGTCAAAATAAAGGTTCATTCAGACGAACACCCTCATCGGTTACATTTTAGATTCAGATGCATCTTTCAGATATAATCCATATGGATGTTCATTCTGATGAGCATTCTGACATCCTCCTAATGATGGGATCTTTAAGCCCATCCCAGACATTTATTGCAAATACAACATATACAAATATTATCAGATATAGCCTAACGTACGGTTCATTCTGATTCAGCCTAACGTATGGTTCCTTCAACTGTTCCAATACGGTCTAGCGTACGACCCATTTGGATGTTCATCCCCTCAGATACTACCAAGCGTACGGTACATTCTGAAGTGTAGTCTAGTGTATGACTACCCCCTTTTATCATCAGATACAGCCTAACAGACGGCTCATTCTGCTACTCAGATACGATCTAACGTACGATCCGGCCTGATCTTTATTCCTCAGATACTACCTAGCGTACGGTACATTCTGAAGTGTAGTCTAGTGTACGACTACCTTTTATCATCAGATACAGCCAAACGGAAGGCTCATTCTGCTACTCAGATACGATCTAGCGTACGA
This sequence comes from Lathyrus oleraceus, assembly GCF_024323335.1. Taxonomy (NCBI): domain Eukaryota; kingdom Viridiplantae; phylum Streptophyta; class Magnoliopsida; order Fabales; family Fabaceae; genus Lathyrus; species Lathyrus oleraceus. Next base: position 173,335,847 of record NC_066585.1, on the reverse strand, counting down.
TCCATTCTGACCTTTTTTTCTCCAGATACAGCCTAACGGACGGCTCATTCTGCTACTCAGATACGATCTAACGTACGATCCATTCTGACCTTTATTTCTCCAGATACAGCCTAACGGACGGCTCATTCTGCTACTCAGATACGATCTAACGTATGATCCGGCCTGATCTTCCATCCCCAGTGAAGTCACCCGCCTAATAGACGACTCATTCTGCTACTCAGATACGATCTAACGTACGATCCGGCCTGATCTTTATTCCTTAGATACTACCTAGCGTACGGTACATTCTGAAGTGTAGTCTAGCGTACGACTACCTTTTATCATCAGATACAGCCAAACGGAAGGCTCATTCTGCTACTCAGATACGATCTAGCGTACGATCCATTCTGACCTTTATTTCTCCAGATACAGCCTAACGGACGGCTCATTCTGCTACTCAGATACGATCTAGCGTACGATCCATTCTGACCTTTATTTCTCCAGATACAGCCTAACGGACGGCTCACTCTGCTACTCAGATACGATCTAACGTATGATCCGGCCTGATCTTCCATCCCTAGTGAAGTCACCCGCCTAATAGGCGACTCATTCTGCTACTCAGATACGATCTAGCGTACGACCCATTCTGATCTTTACCTCTCCAGATGCAGCCTAACGGACGGTTCATTCTGCAATTCAGATACGATCTAGCGTATGATCCATTCTGATCCTTTATCCCCAGCAGTGTATAACCCATTCGGATCCTTATCTCATCAGGATGACTCATTATACGGTCTAGCGTAAGGCCCGGTGTGGCACCCATGTCTTCAAATTGGTCTGATGTACGACGCACTCTGAAGCTCTCATCATCAAACTTCCTGGATGGCATCTTTAAGCCCATCTCCATCAAGACTAACTTTTAATTAACAAGTGCAAATTTTTGGGGCATTCTAAATGTTCAATAATCTTCCACCTCCAGACCACGAATGGCGTACATACCATTCTAACTCTCTCGGTTTAAGAATATTGAACAGGGGCAGCTGTCATACCCCAAAATTTGCCCGTCAATCTTGCAAGACATTTTTCAAGGCACTCCAACTCAATTTTCAAGACATTGATCTTACTGGAACAAAGACCCAGCACACAGGTGGCCAAATCCAGAAAATGACTTAAACTGGCTTGCTCGCTAGGCGAGCAAAATCCTTCGCCTGGCGAACTCTTCGCTGCCCCACTCGCCTAGCGAAGCTGGCGAATACCAGAAATTTTGGGCTTGATTCTAGGCCCATTAGGTCACAAAAATTATTATAAATACCAGAACTTCACACAGAGAAGAGGGGAGACAGACAGAGGACAGAGAGGGAACAAGCAAACCCTAACAGAGGCAACCGGAAAAACCCTGGAGGCTAACCAAGAGAATTCATAACAACCCTAAAGGAAACCCTGAAGGAAACTCATCTGCACAAAGGTTACCTCCGCTCAACTCAATCCGACACCAACCCTAAGAGTGATCTGCCAATTCAACATTGCAATTGAATTGCAAACAGGTTTGCACTACCACTACCGCTTTATGCTCCCAATTTATATGTGGCATTATGATTGAATTTATAAATGTATCTTAGGTTTTGCATGTGGATTTAAGTATGCATGGATGTCTTGAATGTTTAACCATGTAATTTCTGTAATGGATGCCATAGGGTTTGGAGCTTACTGAAATCGTACTGTTATTAAACTCAAAACCCGCAGCCGTTCGCTAGCACATCGCTAAGCGAACATGTAGCGAGTGTTCGCCAAGACTTCGCTAGGCGAGGCAGTAGCGAACATGATAGCTTGCTAGGTATTCCACTTTATTTGTGGGATACCCTTGTGGAGATTCATCCTAATTACCTAACTGATTACAAATGTTGCCTTTGAATATATGGGCCCTCTCTTTGTTGCCTTACGGTATTACGGTCATGTCCCGTGAATGTGGGGATACACTTAGCAAAGACCCTTCGATTAAATCATCATGTCATTATAAGATAAATCATAGTCCCTCGGATGTTGCCTGCGAATATACGATTTTGTCCCTCGATGGCCCGTCATTGTAGCCTACGGTTAAATGATGATCGTCCCTTCGAATGCTAAGGTATCCTTACAAATGTTGCCTTCAATGACCAATCAATGACCCTACGATGTCCCTTACATCCAAAGGACAAAACTACTTACTTCTCAATAGTAAGGACAGTTTTACCTTCATAAGGATAGGAAATACCCATAAAGACCTTGGGTAGGTATAACTCTTAAATGCTGACTCACAACTTAAAATACTTTTCACACCTCACACTTTGCAAAACATCTATTAGAAAGTTAAACTCTTTTTTCAAAACATTTTCTAAACAGTTCTCAAACACTTTTTCGGACAAGAAAAACATAAGTGATTAAGCAATTAAGAGCCCATGGATAACCATGGATACAAAGGGTGCTAACACCTTCCCTTTGTATAATGTACCTCCCGAACCCAAAATCTAATCAAGGTCTTTCCTATTCTTTTCCGCCTTTCCTTATTGGATAAAAGAAAAGTCGGTGGCGACTCTTGCTATCCGCGACATTTGCTTTCCAAAGCAAAAACACACCAAGTCAGTTCACCGTATGACATTATAGATATAACGCAATTATGTTAGAAAATGGGAAGGAGGTGACATTTCCCTCCACCTCTGCGTGAGTATCTCAGATGTTAGTGGTGTGACCCGTAGTGGTCGTGTTTTCTCGGCGCCATCGAAACCCCACGAAGATGTCGTGAGAAGAACTACTGTTAACCCTGTCGGTCCCGTGGGGACTTCTTCTTCCAATCTGGCACTTATTGTGAAGGGCGTTGACCCTGCTGTTGTTGATAAATCTATGAAAGCTCATGTCCTGGTTGGCCAGCATGGCATTTTGAAAGAGGACTGTGATGAGATGTTGAGGCTCATCAAGAGGAGTGAGTACAATGTTGTTGATCAGCTGCTACAAACTCCATCAAAGATATTTGTGTTGTCTTTGTTGATGAATTCTGAGCCGCACCGTGAAGCTTTGCAAAGGGTGTTGGACGTGGCATACGTGGATCACGATGTCACTATTGAACTTTTAATAGCATTGTTTTAAAAATAACTGCTTGTAACAATTAGAGCTTCTGTGATGCTCATCTTCTCGAGGAGGGAAAAGACCACAATTTGGCTCTACACATTTCTATGAATTGCAAGGATAATGCTTTGTCTAATGTGTTGGTAGACACAGGATCATCGCTTAATGTGTTTCCAAAATCTACTCTTGCAAAACTTTCATACCAGGAGCCTCCCATGAGGCAGAGTGGAGTGGTAGTGAAAGCTTTTGATGGATCGCGTAAAACTGTGATCGGTGAGGTAGAACTCCCGATCAAGATCGGACCTAGTGATTTCCAGATCACCTTCCAGGTCATGGGTATTCATCCATCATACAGCTGTTTGCTTGGCAGACCATGGATTCACGAGGCAGGCGCTGTGACATCCACCCTACACCAAAAGTTGAAATTCGTTAAGAATAAAAAGTTGGTGGTGATAGGGGGAGAGAAGGCTATCTTGGTTAGCCATTTATCTTCCTTCTTCTACATTGATGCTGAGGATGAGGTTGGGACTCCGTTCCAAGCCTTGTATATTTCTGAGTCTTCTAGGAAAGGACCTTCCTCATTTGCTTTCTACAATGATGCTAAGTTGGCCATTGAGCATGGTGCAACTACTGGTTTAGGATAAATGATCAAGTTGGAAGATAATAAATCCTGAGCTAGCATAGGGTATTCTTCAGGTGTTTCCAATGAGCGTGGGTTATTCCAAAGTGGTGGTTTTATCCACACGGTCGAAGACCAAGAGGCTGCTGCCATTGTTGAAGATGATGAAGAGGAAGATCTGAGCAACTTCGTCATACCTGGTGGAATCTGCAATAATTGGGTCACTGTTGATGTTCCAACAGTTATCCACAAGTCCACGTAATATGTTCATTTAGTTTAAAAACCCTTCTCCCATGCCAAAAGGAGAAGTGATGACATTGTTGGCACATTAATACAATGATATTCATTCAAAAATTACATGTTAAATGTTTGTTTTTCCAAATTATTTTTCCTTTTTGCTTTTTGCATGAAATTGGTGATCACCATAAAACCCTAAAAAGAGAATAAAATCAATCTTTTCATATGCATAATGATTTGCCTTGCTTGAATTCTGAAATCTCTTTTTATACTCAAAATCATTATGCAGGTTGATCAAACCCATTGAACATAATGATCCAACACCATCTCCCAACTTTGAGTTCCCTGTATTTGAGGAGGAAGAAGATGATGTTGAAGAGATTCCTGATGAGATCACCTGTCTACTTGAGCACGGGGAGAAGATCATTCAGCCGCATCTTAAGAATCTGGAAACAGTCAACTTGGGGTATGAAGATTGCATTCGTGAAGTGAAGATTGGGGCACTCCTGGAAGAGTCTGTCAAGAATGGGTTGATTGAGTTGCTACGAGAATAAGTCGACGTCTTTGCCTGGTCGTATGAAGACATGCCTGGTCTAGATACTGATATTGTGCAGCATTTCCTGCCTTTGAAGCCTGAGTGTGTGTCTGTGAAGCAGAAGCTCAGAAGAACTCATCATGATATGGCAGTGAAGATTAAAGAAGAAGTTCATAAGCAAATTGATGCGGGGTTTTTGGTGACTTCTACATATCCTCAATGGGTGGCCAATATTGTGCTTGTGCCTAAGAAAGATGGAAAAGTCCGAATGTGCGTGGACTATCGAGACTTGAATAAAGCTAGTATGAAAGATGATTTTCCTCTACCACACATTGATATGTTGGTAGACAATACAGCTAAATTCAATGTCTTCTCATTTATGGACGGATTTTCCAGTTATAATCAGATTAAAATGGCACCCGAGGATATGGAGAAGACAACATTCATCACACCTTGGGGAACATTCTGTTATTGAGTGATGGCCTTCGGTTTGAAGAACACCGGAGCCACGTATAAACAAGTTATGACTACCTTGTTTCATGATATGATGCACAAGGAAATTGAGGTGTATGTAGACGATATGATTGCAAAGTCGAAAATGGAAGTTGAACATGTATAGCACTTGTTGAAGCTTTTCCAGCATTTGAGGAAGTACAAACTCTGCTTGAATCCGAACAAATGTACATTTGGAGTCCGTTCCGACAAGTTATTGGGCTTTATTGTCAGTGAAAGAGGTATTGAAGTTGATCCTGCCAAGGTCAAAGCAATACAAGAGATGCCTGCGCCCAAAACTGAGAAGCAAGTCCGAGGTTTTCTTGGTCGCTTAAATTACATTTCCAGATTTATATCCCACATGACTCCCACATGTGCGCCAATATTCAAGCTCCTCCGGAAAGATCAGCGTCATGGTTGGATCGAGGATTTCCAGAAAGCTTTCGACAGTATCAAAGAGTATTTGTTCGAGCCTCCGATTCTGTCTCCGCCTGTTGAAGGGAGACCCTTGATTATGTACTTGACTGTGCTTGATGACTCCATGGGTTGTGTACTAGGTCAGCAAGATGAATCAGGGAAGAAAGAGCATGTAATATACTACTTGAGTAAGAAGATTACTGATTGTGAGTCTCGATACTCGACGCTTGAGAAAACATGTTGTGCTTTGGCTTGGCCTGTTAAACATTTATGCGAGTATATGTTGAATCATACGACTTAGTTGATATCCAAAATGGATCCAATCAAGTATATCTTTAAGAAGCCTGCTTTAACTGGGAGGATTTCCCGTTGGCAGATGCTGTTGTCTGAGTAGGATATTGAGTATCGAGCTCAGAAAGCTATTAAAGGTAGTATCTTGGCTGACCACTTGGCACATCAACCAATTGAGGATTGTCAGTCTATTCAGGACGAATTCCCAGATGAGGAGATTCTGTATTTGAAGATGAAAGATTGCGATGAGCCTACGCTTGATGAAGAGCCAAAGCCTGGTTCCCGATGGGGTATGGTATTCGATGGTGCTGTTAATCAGTATGGAAATGGTATTGGGGCAGTGATTATTACTCCTCAAGGCACACATTTTCCTTTTACAGCAAGGCTAACTTTCAAATGCACGAATAATATGGCGGAGTATGAGGCCTGTATTATGGGTTTGGAAGAATGTATTGATCTTAGGATCAAACATCTTGATGTTTATGGTGATTCGGACCTTGTTGTTAATCAAATTAAGGGTGAATAGGAGACGAATTAACCTGGCCTCATCCCATATAGATATTATGCGAGGAGGATTTCAACTTTCTTTACTGAGGTTAACTTCTATCATATTCCTCGAGATGAGAATCGGATGGCAGATGCTCTTGCTACGCTTGCTTCGATGATTGTGGTGAAATATTGGAATGAAGTCCCCAATATCACTGTGATGCGCTTGGATAGACCAGCTCATGTATTTGCAGTTGATGAAGTGAAATATGACAAGCCATGGTATTATGATATCAAGTGCTTTCTCCAAAGTCAGATTTACCCACCTGGGGCATCTGTTAAAGATAAGAAGACTTTGAGAAGATTATCTGACAGTTTCTACCTTAATGGCGATGTGCTTTATAAGAGGAATTTTGAGATTGTTCTGCTCAGATGTGTGGATAGACACAAAGCAGACTTGTTGATAACTGAAGTCCATGAAGGTTCATTTGGTACTCATTCCAATGGACATGCTATGGCAAAGAAGATGTTGAGAGTAGGCTACTATTGACTGACAATAGAATCTGACTGCTGCAAATATATGAAGAAATGCCACAAGTGTCAGATTTATGCGAATAAGATTCATATTCCCCCAACACTTTTGAATGTTATTTCATCACCATGGCCTTTCTCCATGTGGGGAATTGACATGATTGGCATGATTGAGCCAAAGGCGTCAAACGAACACCGTTTTATTCTCGTAGCCATTGATTACTTCACCAAGTGGGTTGAAGCGGCATCATATGAGAATGTGACCAGGTAGGTGGTTGTGAAGTTATCAAGAACCAACTCATATGCCGATATGGTGTGCCAGACAAGATCATTACTGATAATGGATCTAACTTGAACAACAGGATGATGAAAGAGCTGTGTAGCGAGTTCAAGATTGCACATCATAATTCTTCTCCCTATAGACCCAAGATGAATGGGGTTGTTGAAGCTGCTAACAAGAACATCAAGAAGATGGTTATTACGTACAAAGATTGGCATGAGATGCTGCCATTTTCTTTACATGGTTATCGTACGTCTGTCCACACTTCAACAGGGGCAACCCCTTTCTCTCTTGTATATGGCGTGGAGGTTGTGCTCCCCGTGGAGGTTGAGATCCCATCAATGAGAGTCTTGATGGAAGCCAAGTTGACTGAGGCTGAATGGGTTCAGAGTCGCTATGACCAGTTGAACTTAATTGAAGAGAAAAGATTAACTGCCATGTGTCATGGTCAGTTGTATCAACAAAGGATGAAGAAAGCCTTTGATAAGAAGGTCAAGCCTCGTGTGTTCCGAGAAAGTGACCTCGTGCTCAAGAAAGTTTTGTCTTTCGCGCCCGATTCTAGGGGCAAGTGGACTCCAAACTATGAAGGTTCATATGTTGTTAAGAGAGCCTTTTAAGGCGGTGCGTTGATACTTACAACTATGATGGGGAAGATTTCACTCGTCCTGTGAATTCAGATGCAGTCAAGAAATACTTCGCCTAAAATAAAAACAGAATAGCTCGCTAAGTTGAAAACCCGGAAGGGCGACTTAGGAAAAAATGAGCGTCTCGGTGGATTGAAAACCCAAAAGGGCGATCCAGGAAAAAGTTAGAGACATGAAAAATGATGAATATATATCCCGCTAGATTGAGTACCTCACCCTGGGGAAATCTAGGAAAAAATTAGGGATTTGGCAAGTAACTGCATCCTGACAAGACTTTGTTCTACAGCTATCGTCTGTCAAAGATTCTCGCCTAGTCATTGTCAACTAAAACTTCAAATACATTGGATTCAGAGTTGGTAGAGAAACGGTCATTATGTTCAATGTAGCCCTTTTTCCAATATATGTTACCAATTTCAAATTTGTAAAGATCCGTGGAGTCTCCCCATTTGCGGACTACCATTCTATCAAATAAATTTGAGCCTTTATCCAATTCTTTGCACTCTTATTTTTTCCTGCTTAACAAATGTTTGCATGTTTTAATTGATAAATATCATTGTTTTAAACAAATAAAGTTTTTATAAAACTGTTTTTAAACAAAGTGAACATTCACAATGACTGGAAGGATAAATGGAATGTCTTCAGTGCTCTCCCAAGGATAGTACAATCTCCAAAAGGGTAAGACATTTGTTCATACATTCTGGCATGTTTGTATCCTCTTCATCGTCTTTCAGGTTGTCTCCCTAGAGAGCGCAGAAAGAATTGAACATCCTCAACTCCCCAGAGAGTCTGAGTCTAGCATTTGTGTTTCATCAACTATATGGTTGTCATCCCCTGTGTGGACTGACCTAAAATCCCTTATAGACTGATAAAAGTTGATATGCTATCTATTCATGAGGAAGTTTGTCTTTCCCCAGTGAGCGGAAGTTCCCAGCATGAGTAGAAGTCCTCAGCAGAAGTAAGCATGTGTTCTCTGCAAAGCTATCATTCAGGTATCTCCTCAGCAGTTAGTTTCCTAGAGCATTTGGTGAAGGGTTTGTTCCCCTTTTCATCCCTAGCATAGCACGTGTTGATGAGGGATTCACTTCCGATTCCCTTAGCCAGGAAAGTTCCTCCAGAGGTACTTGTGGTTATCCCCAGCAGGTTGGCTTACAGTTCATTCCTAGTAGGGTTGCTCTCAGCAGACTATTCCCAGTATGGTCGCGAGCAGTCTATCCCCAGTGGAGTTTCCTGATCAGAGCCTGCTATTTTGTTTTCCCCTCCTTATTGGAAAGTTTCCTCTAAGTTGAGCTGGTGGTGAAGATGTTATTTCCTTCCCCAATGGAGCATTGGTTCTCTCTCCCCTCTGCAGAGATGTTTCTCCAGCAGTTAGAAGGGAGTGTTTTGATTGATGAGTAATTGTTTGGTGGTTGTTCCCCACAGAGCTTCACATCATTTCCTTGATAAATTCCCCGGTAGAGTTTCTTCTACAACAAATCTTATCCGTGTTAAGTTCCCCAGTAGAGTTTCTTCTACGATGGATCTTATCCGTGTTGAGATCCCCAGAAGAGTTTCCTCTACGATGGATCTTTTGTCCATTCAGCAGCAAATCCCTGGTGGTGACTCTGTATTGAGACTTTTCCTGATCCTAGTTTGGCTTGGCATCCCCTCCGAGTGGAATACATTTTCCAGTGTTGAGGGATTTGGAGGAAGATGTTTTATTTCCTTCCCCAGCAGAGCAATTTGTTCCTTCTCCCGGTAGCAGAGATGTCTCTTTAGCGGTTAGAAGAGAATGTTTGATTGATGAGTCTGTTTGGAGGTTGTTCCCCACAGAATTTCTCATTATCCCCTGATAAGATCCCTAGTAGAGTTCTTCTATGTCAGATCTTATTGATATCTCTGCATGTTCCCGAGAATTGTTGGAAGATCCCTAGCAGTCGGTAATTGAGACTTTGCATATCCCCAGTAGTGGTCTTTGTCCCCAGCGGTGATTAGTGACTCTTGGTATTTGATGCCCCCACCAGATTTGGTTTCTCATGTGGGCCTGGCTTTTCTCTTTTGAGATGTTATACCGGACGTCCGTCCATTGTTTCTTGGACCTGTTTGTGTTAGATATGTCTGTTTATCATCATTAATCATACATAAACCACGCATATACATGCATAATTATAGCATTCAGATATTCATGTTGCATACTTTTCCATATATCTTTGCTTGTTATCTCCTGCTATTGGTGAAATGTTCCTCCCCAAGCAGATGTCTGTGTCTGATCTCTCGATATAGAGTCGGCCTCATAAGCAAAAAGTGTCTATCTTTCTTTCTACATTCCCCAGTGAGTTATGTACTCGTGGATGATTATTGTTTCAGTTTCCCCCCTAATTACATATAGGGATGGAATTACTCCCCTGAGTTATATCCTCATTGGGTTGAGTCTTGTTTCATTGTGTCTCTTTAGTTTGTTCCTAGATTGACTCCTTTCTTGTTATTCCCCTGCAGTTCCCTGTGGTTTAGTTGTTCAATTGCTCAGTAACCAGTAATTGTACATCTCTTCCCCAGTGGATCTTGTGGCCTTCTACCCAATAACCGGTAGTTGTAAGTCCTATCTTTGTGGTTTTCTACCCAGTAACCGGTAGATGTAATCCCCTCTTTGTTGGTTATCTTTATCCAATATTCGGTATTAATATTCCTTCATTTTTTAGTATACCACCGAGTAACCGATGATATATCTCCTGGATATTTGCTCTTGTCAAGCAATTTATCCCCCGCGAGTCATATTTCATTTACCTCTTTGTTTGGTAATGATTATTTCTCCATTTGATTGGTCATCATTTTATACCCAGTAACCGGTATCCCGATGTCCTTTCTTTTCAGTCGATTTATCCTTTATTAACCCAGTAACCGGTTGTGAATAATCTTCCATGCGAGTACGTTATCTAAGTTCTGACGGTAATAGATAATATATCTCATGCGCTCTTCAGTCGAAGCCTTTGTTCTTCCCCAGTCGAGTAAGATTCATATTTCCTTATGGAGTCGAATGCCCATCCTGAAAATTGAGTTTGCTTTTTCAACCCTCCCTTTCGGATGATGAGTGTCTTGGATATGTTCCCAATTCACGCCTGGTTGGTCACCTATTATATGCCCAGTAATCGGTATCCCTGGTGTTCCTTCCTTTTGTTCCCTATTATGACTTTTGTCCCCTATGGAGTCAGATTTTCCTGAGTTGAGATATACCTTTTAGGTCCTCCTCGGATGTTTCGGATGATTGATATCTCTCACCCTTATACCGGTCTTAGATATTCTTTCTCCCTGAGCGTGTTATTCTCTCACCCTTATACCGGTGTTTTGACCACATGTCTCTCTTTGACTTTATTACCCAGTAGTCGGTAATATCTCGTTATTTCTTCCTCAGCCGAGTCCTTTGTGGATTTCCCCATCTGAGTTCGGATTTTTATCCAAATTATCCTTTGTGGATAGTTTTTCTGTATTGGCATATTCCCCAATACATGCATCTTTGCGTCAGCTCGAGTCTTTCCATCAATTTATTTTCGTGGAATTTCTTCGTGTCTCCCAGCAAGTTTTCAAGTCGTGACTTGTTCACGCATTTTTACCATATTGCTCCCCAGAGTCTCTGTCTTCTTAGTGAGTGTGTTACTCCTATGGACTTTCGGTCTCTCCGATTTCTTTTTCCTTTGTGGCCACATATCCCCACAGAGTATTTTACTTTTGCATGCATACATCTGCATCATGAGGTCTCTTAGGGACCAAAATTCGTCTCTTTGTTATTATTTAAGCCTATTCTACCTCGTCGAGACGAAGATTTTAACCTTCATATCTCCGGCTAGAATGACCTTAAATAGGGGCATCTGTAAGAACCTAATTTTGACCCTAAGATCCCTCATGGCATCATATCATTGCTCATTGCATTGCCTCAAGGATCATAGCATGTATGACTCCTTAACCCTAGGGTTGGGACTTGTGTGAGTTGGTTTGAGACCACCAAGCATGATTGTATTGTATATTATTTCTTTTCTTAATTGTTTACTAACCAAAACTACAAAAATATGTCACTAACCTCTTTTGTTTTGAAGCTCAAGTAACCATGAGATCCCCTGCTCCTAGGAGGCTCCTAAGCTCAATGAAATGGCTAGATGAAGATGATAAAAGGCATGAAAATGGTATAAAAAGTTCCCAATCATCATACATGTCTCACAAGTGTCTCAATTTTCCAATTTGATCAAATAACCCAAAGGGCTTGAGGATTGTTTCCCAAGGAAACCCTAATTCAACTATGCATTGACTGTGCCTTGCTCATGAAGCAACCTCAACCTATAATCAAATTCAACCAAGTTAACTTTTTTCATTCATTATTGTATGCATATATTAGCCTATGTGAGTATCCTCAATCATTCATTCATCAAAATTTGAAGTTTGGCCTTGAGAAGTTGACCAGTCAAGTCATCTGACTAAATTGAGGATCACTGAGACACAACTTTTGATATGTTTTTTAAATGAAGATGACCCCAAGATAAACAATGTTATTAAGAACCATATGAACAACTTTAATGTTCATCAAAAATCCATTTGAAACATGTAAGATCATCATTCATTTCAAAACATTATAGGTGATTTTCACTGAAACCCTAATTTTGGGACAACTTCCCAAAGACCTAACTTCTTAATTTTTTATGATTTTGGGGTGAGACCAATTGAATTGGAAAGTGTAAGATGTCTACTTAAAATGTTATTTTGGACAAAATTTCATAATCCTAAAAGAAACACATATGATAATGCAAAATATTATAGGTCACTTTGGACCAAAACCATTGAATTTGAAAAATGTCCAAATTCAAGTGCCCATAACTTTCTCATCAAAAACCCAAATGATGCAAAATTTAAGTCCAAATCGATCATCCTGAAAAGATCTACAACTTTTATGTTGGATGTGTTTTCATGTGAGGATTTCATCATTGAAACAGAAGGGCTTGAATTTGGTCACTTTTGGGAAAAAATTTCAAAGGAAACCTAGACATGTTTTGTACCTCAAACTTCAAGGCCAGTTTTCACAAATATCCAAACTCCAAATTGATTTTTTCCCAACATAGATTTTGTTCCTTATGTCAAGACCTTTCCAACCATTACTCACATGCCTATGTTTGGATTCTCTATGTGTGATTTTCGAAGAGGTGAATGTTTATGACCAAATATGCAATTCACTTTGTAACTTGATGCATAAGCTAACAACAGGCCTTTTGCACGTCCATTTCAACTTCAAATGATATCAGCATGCTATTCCATTCAATTTTGGGCCTCACATGCGCTTGTACAGGCCTATGCATGGAGGATCCAATTCTCATGCACACGAGTTTTCCACTTGCTTGCATCCATCTCAGCTATAAATACATTGCCATGCTCATTCAAAAATCAACCTTATGGTGATCTGAAGCTCTGCTAAAATAAAAACCTAACCTCACTCAAAGGAATTCCAATTTTTGTTTCTCAAATTCAAGCTTGAATTTCAACACAATCAGTTGATCTTCAAGTCTTATTCCTTGGACTTGCATTCATATCACATCTGAAGATCAAATTGGAAGCAAAAGCTTGAAGGAATCGTGTTGTTTAAAGTTGCTCTTCAAAGGTAGATCAGTCAACTGTTTTGATCTGAATCTCATCATACAATGTGAATTGCTTGTGTTTGAATTGTTTTCTGAAGTCCTCGAGCAAGAGGCAAGCTAGTGGTGGTCTTGATTTCTTGTTTGGAAGCATTTCAATTTGCATACCTTGAATTTCAAGCTCAGATTTCTCACTTGATAGAAACATTGAGCATAATCCAAGAATACAGGGGTGATGTACATCATCCCAGCTTCATTTTGATACCACGTTTGTTTATTTTCATTAAAGTTTCAAAACTTGCGCGTGGTGGCCGGAATTCATTTGCTGGCTGGAGAAGATGGTGGTTTCCACCACCATCCCCACGTGGATGACTCCAAGCCCTTCGATATGCTTGAAACGTTATAATCTCAACCATGCGTTTTGTTGACTTATTTTAAATCCTTATGTGATGTGCTTGACTAATGACTATGGTATGCTAGCGCCTCTGAGCCATTGGATGTAGCCACATCATTTAATGAAATTGATCCAAGGGGCACGCATTATTTCTATTTTATTATTTCTGTTTTAACTTCTTTTAATTTCTTTTATTTTCAAAAATTCATAACTATTTTATTTGAAGTCATAAAAATATGAGACCAATGGAAATAATTTTCTTGAAAAATCTAGTTTCATAATCAGAGTTTTAATTATTTTTGTGACTTCATTTAATATTTTTTATGAATTATTTTGTTTTTAATAGTTTTTAATTCATTTTAAATACTTTTTGATATCTAAAAATTCCAAAAATATTTTCTTTACACATATGGATCATGATAAGTCTATGAAAAATAGTCTCATCAATTTCTTAATTGATTTGAGATTTATTTGAGATTTTAATTCATTTGTGTTATTTTTCATTGTTTTTAATTGTTTTAAAATAGTTTCTGTTTTCAAAAAATGTTGAGAAAATTTGTCAAACCTTGTTTGACCATGTTAGACCTATGATGATTCAATTGGACTTATCCAAATTTATTTGAATTGAATTTGAGGTTTGACCTTATTTTGTTCATTTTATTTTATGTTTTGTTTTAATTCCAAAAATACCAAAAAAATATGTTTGACTTTGTTGACTTCTAATATTCATTTCTTTTCTGTTTTACATTGGTTGATGATGATTTGATTCATATTTGATCATTGTGTTTTGACATTTCATTTGAATTCTCCTTTTATCCATTTCATTTCATCTTCATCTCTTTTCTTTTTCTTTTTGGCCAATGAGTTAATGTCTTATGGTTAGTCTTGACATATGAGAGGCTTAACCTTCTTTGATCCAAATCAAACTTAACTTGATCCCTGATCAAGTGAGTTGCTTTGTGTCCAAGATAGGTTGCTTCTTGGTCAAGCAAAAAACCTAAAGTCCATACAAGGCTTTACTTCTTTTCTTTTGGCATGGCAAGTTGTAGGAGCTTGGCTTACTAGTCATGATCTCTAACTTGTGTTTATTTGCCTATAGTTTTATTGACTGGTCTCAGATAGGTGTGACTACTACATTAGTCCACTTACGATTGCTTAACATAGCGCTAAATTGTCTTATGACACACTAACATTAACTACTAACTACTAACTTTAATTTGAGCATTTAATTTCTTGCAATTTACATTAATGCAATTTACTTTCTTGCTCATTTATTCATATTGCTTTTTACATTGCTCACTTGAGCTCATATTTTGTGTTTATGCCACTTTCCTTTTACTCATTTGAGCTCATTATTGTATATAAATATATTGATGCTTTGTGATTGTTTTGTCTTTGTTTGTGTGAACCTAGTGCAAAAAGGAGAAAGGACTTAGAATTAGGACCTTACTTATGCTTAAAGGAGTTCAAGAGCAACTAGGCCTCATGCCTTTAGAATGCTAAATTTGTTGAAGAGCAACTAGGCCTCATGCCTTTAGAATGCTAAATCTTAAAGTGAACTTCAAAGGACCCCTAATCTAAACTCATTCTTTGTCCATTCTTCTTATTGTGTTGTGAACTTTTTGATGTTTGTTCTTGTGTGATAGGGATTCCATCTTGAGATAATAAGAAGGACCATTGTCATGAATAGCCAAGTTAAGAGAGGCAAGCCAAATGGAGATCTTAGGAGCTTGAATATAATGTTTGTTTGATTGCTTGAGTGATTGCTAAGTCCAAAGGAAAGGAGCATCTTGAATCATCTTTATGATCTCAAGAAAAGGAACTCGAAGAGTTTTCTCTCTTCTCTTATCTTTTCATGTTTAGGACTATCCCTTCTCTTCTTCTCCTCACTATAACCCAAGCCAAACTCATTTATGTGCAAACTTTGACTTTGTTTCAAATTAGAAACCTAGGCCTTATGCCTTTGATTTTTCAAACTCTTTTCATTAATACTCATTGTGAATAAACTTTAAGTCAACTTTGACCTCATTTTGTGAATACTTCTAACTTGTAAATACAACTCACTTCAAGTTGTTTTTGTGGTTCCAATGGCCACCTTTGTTAAACTTTTTTTTATAAATATTAGCCATAGGTTTGAGTTATCATAGTGGTTGATGTAAGCCTAACCCTATCCTTAGTGATTGGACTATAAGTCTTCCATACTTATTATAGGGTTAACCCCTCACTAGTATGTTGAAGCTCTCCACACATGGTGGATTGTTAGTTTAGGTTGAGTTTTCTCCCTTTGATAACAAAAGACCTTAAGGCTTTTGATAAATCAATTCACCAATCTTTTGTGATTTTTGCCCCGAACTACGAGGTTTTGATCCTACCTTTGTGGTGGTACGTAGGCAATGGGTTCATCCATTCAAACAACAAAATTGTAAATATAATGTATATTCTTTTCTCATCTCCCCAATCTTGCTTGCACATATTTTCACAAATACCAACCTGCAACACATTTGCAAAAAGGGCTCCCTTAGAGTACTAAGGATGTTTTGGGTGCTTAAAACCTTCCCATTTCATAACCAACCCCCTTACCCAGATCTCTGACATTTTTATTAGTTTTTGATTTGATAAAACTTCTTACTTGGCTTTTGTTTGCTTTTTATCCTTTCCTTTGGACAAATAAAAGTGCGGTGGCGACTCGAATTGTATGCTTACTTTTGGTTTAGTCAATAAATCTAAAGGTAACGAATACCCCACTACACTAAGCACAAATTTAAAGTTAAGAGTTGAAAAGATGTTACCAATGGGATGCAATCCAACTGACAAAGATGTCATATAGAAACCCAGTTTCCTTTGGACTTTAAGCAAGTAATAATCAATAAGCAAGTTAGTCAAGTGTTAGTGGTGATTTTTAATTGATTAAGTTATTCTTTGGAGAACACTCAACCATTCATTCACTACTATGAATCCTTAAAACCAAGACATCTTCCATGAGAAGGGCTCCAACTTGGATAATTCAACAAGTATGCCACTATCTCCCATGAAAGGAGAAACGGCCAAGTCTCCACACAATGCCATGAAGAATGGGAGACTTACAATATCAGTTACTAGAATGTTATTCCTTGAGGGTAAAATTTAGCTCTATGTTAAGCAATCATAGTTTGAATTATGTAGAAGTCACAACTATCTGAGGTCTGACAATAAAAATATAGGTGTCAATGCATGTTAGAGATTTGGTATGAAGAACCAAACCCCTAAAACGTACCATACACTAAAATAAAAATCAAAAGGGAGGGATCTATCTCAGTCATACTTGTATTAATTCATCTGACACAAGGTCATTGATTAATCAATTAGCGTTTAGATATTAGAGATTTCATTGGTCAAATGAGGAAATGGGAAGGAATAGGGATGAAGATGAAGATGGAGGGGAAGATAGAAACACAAATTGATCATGAGAGGAATTTGATCAAATCAAAACCATCCATTCATTTTGGGATATGAAATGCCCAAACAGAAATTCAAACATCACAAGACCATAATAATGGCTCAACAATATTTTTAAATATTTACTCAATTAAAAATCTATTTAAAAATGGATTAACATAAATTTTAATTTGGTCAAAACCTAAAATCCCTTCAAAACACCAAATAAATGGCCAAAGGATTTATCCTCGATCAAACAAGGTCAATTTTACAATTTTTAAAAAGTCATAAGTATTTTTAAACAATTAAAATTTTTTAAAAAGTCATAAGTATTTTTAAACAATTAAAAATATACAAAAAAACATTTAATTCATGAAAATACCAAAATTAATCGAAAAAATAAATTTAATTCAAAATATGGGAGAGAAAAATATTTAAACATGTTTGGTCAAAGTCCCATATTTTTTGGATTAAAAATGAGATTAATATGAATTAAAAAAAATAAAGGGATTAAATGAAAAATTAGAAAATAAAATGAAATTCAAAAACACAAGGGCTATCAGATCTCCCTCATTAATTGAGGTGGAAAATCTAATGGCCAAGCACACGCTTCCATCAAACACCTCAGTCAATGCGTCTACACGCGTGATATTCAAAAGCAAGGGCCATGATTACAACGTGGATTCATGATCAGATGGTATGGGCAATGCCAGCACACGACCAGAGCCCTAACTTTGGTTATCTTCTCCGATGGACCTCGTCGGATTGTTCCACCATAAACTACCACCAAAAATAAAAAGTAAGGACATGATTTTAAAGGAAAAATGTTTGGGAGCACGAATCTGACCTCTATTTCTTTAAATTCCAAGTATATTGAAAGATAGATGGATTTGAAATTTGAGGTTCATGATCTGAGTTGCTTCGATTTAACCTCAAATCTACTCAATCTTGTTGCCTACATTGGTAGGACTACAGCCAACCAAAAATCAAAGAGAACGGTGAAGAATTGAGAGAGAATCGAAGAAAGAAAGTTTGACAAATTTCACCTTCTATTTGTAGTGATAAAGCTCGATTTGGATCACAATTGGCTTGGGCTTGCTTCCACTTAGTTGCAGGAGGTCAATTGAGAGCTCAAATGGCTTGGATTCTTGGAGTTTCAACTTCAAAATAGAAGTGAAATTGAAACTCGATTTTAAATTGAAAATCATCAAAATTATCCTCTAATGGTGGTGGGAAGGTTGTAGGAGCAAAGCTCGGGAAATGTTTCCTTAGTTCTGAGCATGAGGCAATGTATTTATAGGCTTGGCAATCGATTTTCACACACTTCCATTCAAATGCCAAAAATAGAAATTCAAGTGTGCATTCTTGCAAGGGCATGTTGTATGCCCATGAAATGATGTCAAAATGTCCAAAAGTGATCATGAGTGATGCTAATAGTGTAACATGAATCCATGCATTTTAATTTGAGAAGTGATCATGAGATTCATCCAAATGGAACTATGAAGAGTAACCATGTGCAAGTTATTCAAACCATGTCCAAATGAAGTAACTTTGGACTTTTTGGAAAGGCGAGATCAAGGAGAACAACTTTCATGTTGAACAAGTTTCGATTTGAAGCTTGGATCATGATGAATTTTGAGGTAGAAGTTTCGGAAATCAAACATAATTAATTTTTTTTTAACCTTGAATAACCTTTGCCATGAGCTTCAAATAGAAAAAGTTCTATCATAAAAGTTGTAGCTCTTTCAAACCTCTTAAATTTAGTCAGAAATTTGCCTTAGTTGGATTTGGCATGAAGGAGTTATGCATTTTAGAAGTTGAGGAAAATTGCTTGTTCAATTATAATGGCCCAAAATGACCTATAATGTTTCCTCTTGGCACATGCCCTTGCAAGTTGATTTTGAAGTTTCTCAAAGAATCAAAGTTTGATTGGACATCTGGAAATTGATCATTAAAGTTGAATGGCATTCATATCATAAACATTGTGCAAGTTATGGTCCTTGGAAGTTAACCTCCTAACAAGGGCACAAACAAAATGACCTATAATCGTTCACCATAAAAAATGACTTTCCAAGCGAAACTAGATCTTTACCTCAACATGAAAGTTGTTTGGAATATCATAATGAGTATAATTTATCTTGGAATAATTTTCATATGACAAAAATTGTAGGAGATAGGGTCCAGGGAACCCTAGTTTTGACCAGTTGACTTTCTCTGGTCAACCACCTTGAACCAACTTGCAAACTTAAAGTTCTCTTGATCTTTTGGACTCACGGAGAATCATATATGTGTAATATGATGTAATATAAAGTATCCCTTGAAATATTTGATCAAATGATGAAGAAACTTGTTGAGGAAGTCACATAAGATACCTAGATGAATTAGGGCTTCCAAGGCAAACAAGCTTCAAACTCTTGATGATTTCTTGATAAAAATGATAAGTGAAGATTATGGGGACCCATATATGATGTCTAGAATAAATGTGAACCATCTTTTGATTAATCTCCTTGCAGTGAGGGTCTCAAATCCTAATTGTGAGCTTGATGAGGCATTGGTCGATGCACACACTACCTACAAAACAAATAGAGCTATACATAGACATATTTTTGGCATTTTGGTTAGTAAATAATGAAAAACAAAGTATGATACAATAAAATGGGCTTGGTGATCTCTCCCAATGCAACCCCAATGAATGAGGGGTAAAGAGGATGCCAAGGTGTAATCCCAAAGTTAATACAAATAATGAGATAGCATGAGGGATCTTAGGATCAAAATTGGGGTAGAACATATACACCACACTATGTTTAAGTAACTTGGTATAGTTGTATATTTATCTAGTTGAGTTGTATATTTAACATCTTTATGTACACCTTTATGTTTAGGTAATTAATTTGGCATATAAGGTTTATCTAATTGTTTATTGAGTTGTAATCTCCGATGATGGGTTGTGTGATTGAGAAGTAACTGATCAGGTTCTCATGTTAAAGGGGAGCCCTAATAGAAAGTCATTGGATAACGTTAGGAAGAGACATTGAATAACATAGAGTTTGTTGTTACTTGTAACACTAATTGTACTAAACTACAAATAGTGAATTTCATTTCTTGAGTTGTGGACTCAACCCCCTAGACGTATGTGTGGTTTCACCGAATTGGGTAAACAACTATCGTGTTATTTACTTCTTTTCTTCTCTATCATCTAGTACTTATATTATGGTGTTTCTTATTTTAACTTGTCAAACTATTTGTCTAGGATAACATCAGTCTCTCAAGGAAAAGAATTTTAGTAGCTTTATAAATTATAATAAAGGTTTGAGGTATTCGGTAGTGTGAGGCTATTTTGCACAGTACGAAAAGGGATTGAGAAAGCAATATGGAGATGGTTCTTTAGCTATGCTCATAGTATATTTCTTGAAAAAATATTTCAACGTGAAATAATGATAAGCCTTACTACGTTAGGAGAGGGAGAGATGCCAATCTATTTTTTGGTGGGTTAAATTTATTTATATTAAGTTAGAGAGGTTGTAGCTTGTGGTGGACATATCATGTTAACCACTCAAGTGAAATAAGGTGACTTGTTAGGCCCGCTCCTATTTTCTCTTATGTTACGATAACTTATACATAAGATCATAGACAATTAAAATCTTATTAGTAAAAGTGGTTAGATATAGAAATCAACTTTGACATGACTATGATATATAAAATTAATTTTTTAAGTGTTTTCAAAACCCATGTGCTATGACTCTCTCCTATCAATTAATATTGATGGGTTAGGACAACATATGTCACTCGTACAATATCATACTATTCTTAGATATCGCCTTATGATTCCCTTCTTTCATATTGATGAGGTTTTACCTTTTTGTTGTAACGCGTGTGTCTATACCTTTGAGGAACACGCTTTTCATCGTAGGGTGCTTTCAAGCTTCAAATTCAGTATGACTTTGTTAGATATGTATTTTTTATATATTTCGGCAGACATGAATATCTGTGAAGAAAGAGGTGGCTGTGAATTTTCTAACCGACCTATATGATGGAAGATGGAAACGATTACCAATATATGTTCTCGTGTATGATGGATAGGATATAAACATGAATGTGTGGAATTAATTGATGTTTCTTCGCTCGTTGGACTAAGGAACAAATGCTTTACTCTAGGACAAACAACCCTCAAAGTTGTTTTCATACCATTTGCGTTTTATATTTTTTACTTTCTAACATTAGAGACAGATAATATTTTTTAAAGAATCCAAAGGTTGTTGCATAATAATATTGTGTTTCCTAAAATTATAAACCTAATTTTTAATATATTTGGTTTTTCCACAATAAGAAAAGGAATGTTACATCTTATTATCCGTTTTCCTTTTCATTCCGTTGTAATCCTATTACTTCCATAAGTAAGAACACATCCTGACATCTTACATGTGGAGCATGTCACACTTATATTTAAGAAAAAATATTTAATCAAATAGGTATCGAGTTGATAAATTAAAACATGAAAAAATCAAAACAATTTAAATTACTTGACTTCCACGTGTTTTTTACATGTCAACTGACTCAATGTTTCATAAATCAAATTGGATGCAATATAATTATTTTAAACATAATTATAACTATTTTAATTAAAATAAAATTATAATAATATCAATTTTCTTTTTTAGGAAATTATCTATTTAGTTTTGCGGCTACACAAAATTTGTTCACGTGCATTCGTTTTGTTGGACTAAAATCCATAAGTGAATTAATAGGTCAAATAGTTGCATAAAAACTTTCATGATTAATAATACATTGATGGTAGTAATTAAAAATCAGAAATGCTATGATTAGCCAAGAAATCTAAACACAAAATATTTTTAACAAAGTAAAATATAGAAAGTTATACTAATCTCTCTCACACTATATAACACCATCAATCCTGCCTTTCCTTCTCATCAAATCACAAACCATCTTCTCTCAATACAATCCTTCAAGTTATTATCAATGGCTTTCTCCAAATCTGTCATCCTAGCTTTACTCGTTGTTGCAACAATGTCAAACATCCACGTTGAAGCACGTCGTCTTCTTCAAAGACCTGATCTACCACAACCTAAGGTTATATCTTCACCAAAACCATCTATGCAAGATTTACCAGACATGTCTGTAATTCCATCATTGCCAAAAGGAAGTCTTACACAATTGCATACTTCCATTCCTACCTTTCCTTCCACTGAGTCATCTTCCAATGATCCATTAGTGTCATCACCAGCTCCCGCTCCAGTTCCCAATCATCCTGAATCATCCCAGTCATTTTACTCCTTCTTTCCGTTTTTCTCCCGACCACATTCACTCCCTAAACCCTCAGTCGAAAACCCCTAAACATTGATTTACAAGTTGCATTATGTAATCAAATACATATATGCAGTATAATAAAGACATTGCCTCATTTGTGTGATGAAATTGTCTGAGGTTATAATGATAGTAGTATTTTTATTGTATTAATTGTCTGACTATGAAATATAGTATCCATTACACCAAAATTAAGTAAAGCGGACAATTACCGCTACTCCTTTTGGGATGATAAAGTTGATGTATTTTTTTTCAAGTTACTTCACTCTATTATTTTGTAATTTAATATTATATTAATAATGAGTTAAACATTTAGATACTACTTTGATGACTCCTTTTTTTTGGTTTAATTCTTAATATTGTAAGTTTTATTTTATTTTATTATGTGTCATGTGATGTATTTTAAATTTTGAAGTTATTTCTTCAACAATGGATTTCGTGAAGGATCAAATATCCATCCATTTAAAAAAGGAATTTTTGAATATTTTAATCAAATACAAAGATCTTTATAGCGGTACTTAAAGTAATTTAAACATAAGAACAATTTTAAAATATGAAAATACGTCAAAGCAATTATAATTTATGGACGTTATTTCAAAATAAAAAAATTAGGCATATACTAGTATATTTATTTTGAGTTTGGTTTTGTTGAGAACTACAATTGTTATTATTTTTCACCGAGGTTTATCTCTTTATTTATTGTGATAAGTTTTTTTGTGAGTTAGTTGTCAAAAATGTTGTTGTCTTGAGTCTCCATTTTTGTAATTTTATTAATCAGTAAATTTATTAGAGTATTGTAAATTATGATATGTAAATTTTATGTGCATATTATTAATTTCTCTATTTAATTTTTTTAGTTTAATGGCTGAAATTCAATCTTGCTTCCTTGCAATTTGATATTCATGCTATTAATTAGGTTAATTTAATGGAACTTCCTCCATTCCTTTTTATTAAGTATCACATTTTTTTAAATAACTTTTTAAAATTTTAAAGTAGTATTAGTTACACTCTTCTCAAAATTATCTCTAACTATTTATTGCAAAGAAAACAAAAGTTAAATAAATTAATAAATAATTAAGGGTGTTCTAAGTTAAAGGATAATTATTGTTTAAAAGGTGACACATTTATTAGTTTTCTTTATATGTAAACTAAAAAATAACACTTAAAAAAGAGTAGGCTAAATGCATGTAATCTTTAGGAATTTCCTTGTGGATGAAGAGTTTCGATAAAAAAAATGTACGTCTTTCAAAATTTAAAGAATTAACTACTTATTATATGCCACCAATCTAACCCTATAAAATATTTTCCTCAAAATCCAACACATATAGTTGAACTAACTTAAGATTCCAAATAAGTTTTCAAAAAACTCTTAATGGTTCACCAAACTACCATCCTTCAAATCTCTCACACAATATAAAACCATATAGCATTCTTTTGTTTCTCATAAGATTTCAAAGAAAATTCTTTCAATACTAATAATATACTCAACAAAATCCTCCATCATTACTTTAATTTTTATTGTGACAAAGTGAAACACAAGTTTAGAAACTCACAATCTATTAAAAACAACCACATAACCAAATTTATCTAAAATTCCCACTTTCTCAAACCCAACAACATTGCCACATTTACCTTCGATTCCAAAATTACAACCTTTACATGAAAATCTTCCAACATTGCCATTTCCAACTAACATTTTCATCTCTTCTTAAACTTATTAGGCCACCACTTCCTATATTACCTATCAATATTCCATCTCTGAACATTCCACTGTTTCCAACTGTCACTTCACTTTCCAACGTTCACACCTCAATCCCAATGACTTTTACCTTCATTCCATTTCTTTCCCCACCATATTCAACCACTAACGCCAACATTATTTCCACGCCAGAAGTTTTTTTTCTTTTCATTTTTCTACTAATTTTGTTGATTAATTAGATATGTTTCGACCAAGG
This sequence comes from Lathyrus oleraceus, assembly GCF_024323335.1. Classification (NCBI taxonomy): domain Eukaryota; kingdom Viridiplantae; phylum Streptophyta; class Magnoliopsida; order Fabales; family Fabaceae; genus Lathyrus; species Lathyrus oleraceus. The sequence goes on along the minus strand of NC_066585.1, from coordinate 173,311,567 downwards.
TTACTATTTCCATATTTTTTATTTATTTTTATTTGATTATGTAGCCAATGTCAAGTCAACACTAGATATTTATGACTTATTTATTAATTTAGTTACTCATTTACCAACATGTTTGCAGGAAATGTGAACCGACACTTATTCATCCAAAAATTAAATTGATGCGAATTTTTTTTCATTTTTCCCTTTTCACTATGTGTTTTTCAAATGTTTTTATTTTTCAATTATTTATTTATTTTAATTTTGTGGTGGTCATGACCGATGCTACATATTTATCATCCCAAACTAGTAAAAAAAAATTCAATTAAATTAAAAGTTATAAGTCTTACAAACATCCCAAACTAACAAAATATATTAAAATACAAAAACAATGTAACCTAAGCAAATCTCTCAATTGAGACGACACAAAAGAAGTCAATGTAAAACAAAACTAGTACAAACTTGAAAGCACTATGATAGCCACGCTTTACTTCTAATTCATCCTAAAATTATAAGTCAAAAATTTAACAACCACCAAATCCCCACCAAGCAATAAATTTCAATGACTTACAACAAAATTTAAAGACTGACATGACCGAAAACCTATCTAAGATAAAATCAACTTATAATCTCTCTTTCTATTTGACCTTTGTTAGTGCATGGACTTTCGAGAATCTATTTGGTTGGGAGAACTACAAGTATCTGTAATCTATAGCAAATAAAATAAAACATATTACAAACTCAATTTAATTAGAGCTTCTAATGTGTAACTAACAATGAGATCCGCCTAGTAAAATTTCAAAATATTTTGCACAAGGTTAAGTAATACAAATACATTAGAAGAACATAATCCTCAGATAACTTGAAACAATTATATAATCACCTATTGTTACGAGTTAAAATAGTCTATATGATATGGATAACAATGTTATAAAATTCATAATTGAAAGATTGAACCGATGAGATCTTAAAGTCACGACAAGAAATAAAAATCAATTACATTATATGCACTTCAGTTACATTTCAATCTATTACAACCAAACTGTACAACACAACGGTGAATCAAACCTAGTGCAAGTCAAATTCCTACATAAAATAAAAAGAAAAAAAATACAAACACTTTTGTCATCAATTCATAACTTTAACATGCAAAAGCAATTATAATAATTTGTTTAGGCTTATGAATTAGAACAATTTCATATACTTTTTGTGCAGCCTTAACATAATAAACTTCACCAAAATGATATTTTACTATAGCAACACTCTCTATTTGATTAGGAAAATGTTTCAACTTATGAGTCAAATTGTTTAGGTTTTTCTTGAATAACTTTGACGAAAATCACAAACATATGTTTTGATTAGAGCTACAAGTAAATTCATCTGAAAAAAACCAATGAAAATAAACTTCATCCAACAACGTAACTATTCACTATGATAAAATTCTTTAGGATGCAGCTCACGAAAACCAGTTTCAATTCGAGTTTGTTGAAAAGTCTTTTTTCATTGAGAATTTGCCAATAAGGTCCAATAGATTTTGAATATGGTCTTCCAATTGAATTTGGACTAAGGAACTACGTCACTCGATGGAGTGATTATGGTTGTGCCCCCAAATGAAGACATGATGTTAAGTTATGGTTCGTAAATTTTATTATTGCTTCCTTGATTTAAAATCTAATATCTGAGTATCCTTGAATCAATGCGTTGATTCTAACCAACATGGATTCCCATGTATGTATGTGTGTGAGGTAATTTTTAAACAACATTTTTCTTTTATGTAGTGAATCTAAACACGAACTCCAAAGTGTCATGGTGAAGAATCGGAGACCAAACTGTTGATTAGACTTGACTCATGAATCAAAATATCACAACCAAACTTTAATTTATCCAAGGGAATGGGAAAAGATTCAAAAATAACCCAATATGTATATGCAAAGCTAGAAGATTAAACTTACGCAAAGAAAAAGGGGGAAGATTCTAAGGTACGGGGGTGTATTATGAAAAGGGAAGGTATTAACACCCTAATCATCTGTAGTACTCTAGAGGAACCTTTTAAATATATGTATTTGGTTTAAAATTATTTTCTATTTTATTGGGGAGATGATAAAAATAACATCTTTTTATTGTTTGATGATTTGGAAAGACATTGAGTCTTATGCCTACGTACCCGTGAAGGATCAAAACGTCGTAGTTTGGGTTCAGAAGTAATAAGGGATTTGTTGGGGTTGATTTTATGAGAAAGAGACAAATTATCATCTAAAGGAGAAAACTCACTTTTAAACCACCACAAACATTTATATCTTTGCATCAACTTGAAAGAAATGCTCTCACTTCGATATAGAATCAACAAGTATGCCACATACCTCTTCAAAATGGAAAAGAATCAATATAAATCTCAACAATGTTATGGGGTAGGAGATTTAAATCTCAACTAGGGATGACTCATGTCTAATCCTTTTATGAAAATGTTTTAAACATGAAAAAGCCAAAGTGGAAAAAGGGTTTGAATTAAGTTTGTGTTTTTTTAGGCCTTATGAAAAGATCTTTGAATACACTCAAGTGTTTTGAAACATTTGATTAAGAAATAAAAGGGAAAACAATGACCTAAGTCAATGTTTATTATGAAAGTGGTTATAAGAAGGAGAGATAGAGAGATATAATCTTAAGGATTACGTTGAGGGAAACCTAAGATTATATTTATAAGTTTTGGATTAAGGGGAAGCAAAGTCATATAGGATGCAGATGAACGCACACATGCAAAATGACAAGAATGTCATGATTCCTTTCCCTTGGATATAAACAATAACAAGGTTGAACATGCATTAACATTAAGGCACAAAATATGGCTAAATACAATGGCAATCACAAGGTGAGTGAGGTATGAATGACAATATTGATCATGGTTTTTAGGCATTAAGATAAACATAAATAATATATGACGAAGTTTCACATAACCTCACAAGACACAACACATTGATGGTGAAGACAAAATCATATTTGACATGGTAAAGACATTCATCGGTACATGGTAAACACAACATGAATCAATTTAGGTTAAACATGCATCACATTATAAGTCTTCACAAAATAAACATTAAACATGAATCAAAGTTCATGATAAGACCAAGCTTAAGTGGAAACCTTAATCATGCATCAAGATGCTTCAAAAGATTCATCTAAACAAAACCCTAAGTTTCATCTAAATAATCAATCACTAATATTTTAAAACAAGGCCATTTAATCATGATATGATGCCCAAAATATGATCATGTTTAAGAAAATAAAATACTACCAACATCAAACAAGACCTAAATAAATATACATTGGTCACACAAACATCTATGATCGCTTAGAACAAGCAAACAAGAAAAGAAAATCCATTAAAAGGCCTAAAAATAATATAAAATGCACTAGTTTTCTACCTAATAAAAATGGTAAAAAAAAATATATTATTTTTTGGTTTTTTTTTATGGATTCATAAAATAGACATTCTCATGAACACGTGGTAAAAAGAATAGCTCAAAAATGTTAAGGGATCATGAAGTTATGGATATTTTAAGTTATGAAGAAAAATGAACATTTCACAAGTGAGAAAAAAATAAACATTACACTAGCCAGGTTCGAACCCATGTCCTTGGGGTTCCATGCACTCTTTGGAAAAAAAAGTTTGGGGAAAGAGGGATTCAAACCCCAACCCTTTTGGTTGTAAGTGACTTAGGGATCGCGCTTTTACCATTGGGGTGGCTATACATTCGTTCATTATAACACAAGGAATTGTATATATTATAAAAACACGTTTGGTTTGACTTTTCCATGCCATGTCAGCATCTTCTTCAACCTCTAGCTTCTTATTTTTGTTTTTTTCTTTTATCATTTTTTCAGATTTTCTAACCAACATATCTCTCTCGTTTCTCAACCATTTTTCATGAAATAAATATCAAAATTGCTTAGAAAATTGTAAGGAACACAATGATATGATAGATTTTAGCTAATACTCAAAGATGAAGATGCACGAAGACCAAAACCAGAACTGAAACTTTAGGTTTCATGAAACTTAAATTCACAAAAATAGAAATATAAATGGAATGTGAGTTAATATTCAACCTTAACACAATAAATGCTACATGTTTTCTTCATAAATCACATGTAAATGATGCATGTATAGTGAGTTTCGAAGTGCAAGAATGTACGTATTGGAGTAAGGTCTAATGTCTTTTCAACTCTACTTCCAGTTGCTGTTTGATGTGCCTCACAATGTCTACAAGTTCCTAGAAGATGGTTGGACTCTTTGGTTTGCAGAATGCTTGAGGCAAATGGGAGAAATGGAGGTTAAGGTTAAAATGTTACAAAAATAAAGTTTTACTTGTTAAGCTTGGTGTATGGATAGATGAGGCTTTGACCTATATTTATAGTGATCCTTGAGAGTTTAGGAAGCTACAAATATCATACAATAATTGTGGTTTGTGCTGGTTTGCTTGCTTGGTTCTTGCACAAATCACCAAGTGGGAAGCATGGCAAAAGCATGAAGTGCATAAAGTATTTTGTTGAGCTTTTTCTAGAGCATAGGAGTTGACTTGAGGTTTATAGTTGGTATGCATCAGAACAAAATCCATTTGGGAGCTCAATGTTACTTCTTGTTTGATTAAAGCTACTTTACATGAATGGAAGTGTAATCTTTATGCAAAAATGGAATAATTCATTGTGTAGTGGTTTAGCTTCTTAGATAATGGCTTAAAGCTTGTGAGATCTTCTGATTAAAGTGAGATTTAGAAGCAAGGTATCCTACAAAGTAAGATTATATAGCTTTGACTCAAGGTTGCATGATGAACGTGCCATGAAAATGACCCAAAATTCAGATTTGGAGAGCCAACTTCATCTCTTTGAAACGCCTATCTCAAATATGATAATTTCATGCTCTTGGACTTTTTAGAAAGCTAAAACCATCCTATACAACTTTCATGTTGGGAGTGTTCCTTGAACCAATATGGATCATGATGAAAAATGATGATCAAGTAAGTCAGTTTTTGAAGGCAGATTTGGTTGAATTTTTTTTTAAGTGTTTCAATTTTATGGTACCAACTTCTTTGCTTCATAACTTGAAATCCTTGCATCTTTGGGGAATCAATCATCAAGGACAAATTTTTAATATGGAAAGAGAGATTTCATCGGAGCTTTGGAGAAAATAAAATGGTTGCTTAGATTGGAAGTTATGAATTTAGAAAGTTGGCTCATTAAACATGTATTTTTTTATAATAGAAAAATATACAAAACCAAATCTTGCCCTTTTTGAAAGTAACCTCAAATTTATTGTTTTGTATTGATCAAATGCATCCATCAACCATATTTTCATGATCCTTGAGTTGAGAAGTCCATGGTTGACAAAAAATGTCAAAAGTCAAACTTTGACTTTGCCTCAATTAACTTTGTATCAGATGAATCCAATTCTTACAATCTTTAATGAATGGGATCTCTTGGGCACATTGGATGATGTGAATGGATCACTTATGATGTATTTGAAGTATTTGAACCATAATTCAAGCTTTGGTATCATGCCTTGTCTAAAAAGTCAACCAGTTGATTTCGGGTCAAAACCCTAGTTGAGGGTATCATATGAACTTTGGCCTTGATGAATTTGAGATGGAATGATCTTGAACTTGATTATTGTTTATGGAAGTCACTTGATCACTTAGGAAGGATGAGGAGTTTGAAATTTTGAAACTCATGTCAAGTCTTGATTGATCAATCTTTGAAAGCTCTTGGTGCAAAATCCTAGCTTAAGAAAAACAAAGTAGAAAAACTTTTTGTATTTTCAATAGGTTAGTAATGCAAAGATGCTAGATGTCATGAAAATGATACAAATGATTGTGGCATCTTAGGGTTGAAAATTAGGGTATGACACAGAATTTCCCAATAGAAGAATCTAATTTAAAATAGTAATCAGAGTGATGAATTTCACAAATTTCATGATACTTAATAAAGTTCATGACAAATTTCAAAGTAGCCAACTTCAGCAAATTTGGGTTGCAAATTTGACCTAATTAAGTTGATTTTATGACGATACTCAATAAATTTATTCCTATTAGTCTTTGTCATACCCTAATTTTTAAACCTTAGATCCCACATATCATTTGCATCATTGCACACAAACAAGGTCACATCTTGGTCCTTCCCCTTATCCATCTTTGGATTTGCTTTTGTAGGGATCACCTAGCACCTCTTTTATGGCATTTTACTGTTGTGTTTATTTTATTAATTGCTTATCTAACCACTAATCAAAATACCAAAAATGTGTCTTGTTTCCTTAAGTCTATTGTGCAAGGTAGGTCTTTTCAATCAAGAGGATCTCAAAGTTTTGTGGCTCACTTCTCAAAGAAAGTCAAAGGTTCATATGTTTATTTCCATGCCTTCTTCAATAAGAAACTTCAAGCTTTGAGCGATTTAATCAAGAGACAATCAAGTACACCTTATCTTGACTTAATATGATCGCCCACATGCTTTGAAAAGCAAGGAGAGTTCAAATACACAAGCTTGTTCCAAGAGGGTCAACCATTTAAAGTCAAAGTCCCAAGGATCAGAACACCTTCAATTCTCAATATTTTTGAATTATTATTTTTTCATATGACTCTTCTCAATATCCTATACAACTTCTCTTTACATAACAAGAGCCAATTATGCTTGGAGGATCATCAAAAGTTTGGAGACATTATAGGTCATTTGTGGATTTAGTCAAATTTGACCTATTTTCAAGTGACCTTTTCCCAACTTTCAAAGATCATAATTTCTTTAACTTTCAACATATGAGGCTGATTAATTTTGAAAAATAAAATTTATGATACCCTCTACAAGTTTGCTTCAAGGAACATGGTCAAAATATGCTTGTAAGGTCATGGAATTCATTGAAACGTTTCAGGTCATTTTCAACCATGAAGCACTCAAATTTTTCTAAGTTATAAGATAAGTTTTCCATGCCAACTTCAAAATGACATAACTTTGTGCTCAAGCATCCAAACGCAACCTTTCTTGGCAAATTATAATCTTTACCATGATGTTAACACATTTCAAAAAGAATGGGATCAAAACGCCTCCTAAGTAGGATGCCCCATTGGGTTGAACATGTTGACTTGTAACTGAAGAAATTGTCATTGCCCGAGTTTTGAACTTCACTAATCTCAATTCCAAGCCAAATTAGCATGTGTTTTGGACCTAAACATGTTTAACCAAGTCTCCAGAAGTTAATTGACCCTTAAAATGCACCATTTGGATGAGTTTTGATGTGTTTCAAGTCACACTTTTCTCACATTCGGATCAAATTCATTTTGCACAAATTCTGCATCATTTCACACGTATTTGGATCGAATCACATTTCCTATAAATAGAGGGAACTATTGCGTTCATTTATAAGCTTTGGAGAGCCAAGAAATCTCTACTACAACTTGAAATGTTTCCAAAAAATTCAACTATCGAGTTTTGAGTTCCAGCTTGTTTCAATCCAATTTCTTGTGTCCATTAGCATCTTTGGCATCCTCTGAAATGGTTGCCACAATTCCTAAGGTTTGAGACCTTCTAAAGTGCTCTAACCAGATCAAGCTTCATCAACTTCTGATTACCATTTGGACAAGGTAGTTTTGAGCATCATTTGAACTCAAACAAGTCACCACAACGTAGTCCTTAACTCTGATGCTTTCCCCTAATTTATCTGGTGTTGATTGATCGTTTTCATCATTTAATTTAATTTTTCGTGCCTTGCTTGTTTTTGAAACTTCTTTGAAATTCCCTTTGCTCAATTTAGATAAATGAATTTGAGGAATAAGGTTGAATTTAGGATGAGAAGAGGATCACAATTATGGTGGTCTCGTGTTCTGAATATACCAAATGATGAAACTCTGGTGAGAGACTACCGGAGAAGATGACCAGAGTTTTCTCAGGTTGTCTGAGTTTGGTCAAACACGTTGGAGGAATGAAATGTTCTGATTGGTTGGATTTAAATTGGATCCTATGTTAGGCTTGCAATGAGTTTCATCGTGTTCTCTAACATATGGAGTCTTAGACCTGCCACGTCAATTAATGAGGCATGATCCAACGCTCTGTGTTTTTTCAGATTTTAATTATTTTTATTTTATTATTCTTAATTTCTTTTTCTTTTAAATTCATAGTAAATCCATTTTTCATCTAAAAAATACCAAAATAATTTATAAAATTCTCTTTTATTTTTCTTCATTTGATTTTATTTTTTCACATTTTATTTCACTGATTTTCTATTTTTCATGAATTTTCTCTTTTCTCCTTTGTTTTAATTGGTTTAAAAATACTTTTCTGCATTTTAAAATTCTTAAAATTTTATTATATGTTTCTTATTTTATTTCCAACCTTCCATAATTTTCATGGCCATTTATTTGGTATTTTGAAGGACTTTATGGATTTTCCATTTTATTACTATTTTAAAATTCATTAAAAAAAATACTTTTGGTGCATTTTTATTTCATTTAATTGCATTTTATATTTGTGAACCCTTGTGAACTTCTGTTGGCTTTGGACCATGATGGTTTGGACTTCAAGTCTCATCAAACTCAACGGATCTTTGGTGTTGATGGGTTGAAAACCCTAATTCACCAAAATGGATGATTGATTTTGATGATGACTTGATCAAACTTTTTGTCCAATTTGGGTCTGACCTCTCTTATCGCTTTCTTCTTTATCTCTTTCCTTTCCATTTGATCAATTGGATGGCTTGTGTCTATCTTGTTCATGATGTGTGGATTAGTTCTTGATGAAGTTTCATCATTTCAAATCTACCTCATAATTGATCATGGATCATTTAAGGTACTTTGGATTGATGCATAAGTTTGTTTTAAGTGTCATGAAGTGTGGATTGAAGTAATGGACCATCCTTCTAGTCTTTGTGCTTGATCATCCCCTTTATTTCTTTTTCTCTGTGGCATGACTTTAGGAGAATGATTTACATATCATTTCTCTAGCATGTATTAACACAAATATTATTATTGACCAGCCTCATATAGTTGTGACTTCTACATAAGTCCAATTACAATTGCTTCACATAGCGCTAAATTTTTCCCAAAAGCAAATGCATTTTTATAATTGAGATTGTAAGTCTCCTATTCCTTATGGTATTGTGTGAAAATGTTGCTCCTTTTCCATTTATGAGAGCTAGTGAAATACTTGTCAATCATTATAAAAGTTGGAGTCCTTCTCATAAATAATGTATAGGTTCATATTTTCATGCTTGTGAGTGCATAGTTGAGTGTTCTCCAAAAAATGACAAAATCATCTTTCATCTTTGATTACTAATATCATTTACTAACACTTTATTATATTTTACCTTAAATGTCATTTACCTTATGTCTTTATTTTATTCCATTATTTTATACTTTATATTTAGCATCTCATATCATATTATTTATCATTTTATCATTTTTTTGTCCATTTTTTCCTTTATACATATCATTATAAAGAAGACATTAATAAAGGAAAAACCTAAAAAAAACCTATTTCTCCTAACTCATGGACTTGTGGTCACTATCTTTGGCATCATTGTTGAGCTATGGACTTAGAATTAGGATTTTTACCCTTGCTTTGGGACTTATGATTTTGAGACCCTAGAGTTTATCTAGAACCTTTGACTAGGGACTTTATTTTGGAGACTTGGTTAAGTTACTCTGGTTTCATCTGATACATGGATTATTATTTGCTTATTTTGACTTGCTTGAGGCTTAATCCAAAGAAGGTAATTCTTGCTTGACTTATGTCATAAAGCTTACTATCTCTTGGTTAGATATTTCCTCTCTAGCTTTTACTTTATGCTCTAGGATAATCTCTTCTTCTCCTTCCATTATTTAATTTTCAAAATCTTCTCTTCTTTTCAAAACTTTCTTAATTTTTTTAAAAACTTGAACCATTTTCTCAGTAAAACCTTGACTTTTGTCAAGTGATTTTTAAAATCTTTTTCCTAATAAATGCAAATTCATCTTAAGCATATTGAGACCAATTTCAAAAATACTAAAAAATGCATAACTCATTTAAACCTTCTTTGTGCCCTTTGTTCCCTTTTCCATTTAAAACTTTTCTCAAAAGTATTAGACATGAGCATTTCCATAGTTGAAATATAATTCTACTATCTCCATAATATTGATGATAATACTTTTTCATCTGTGAGAGCTAGTGGCATACTTGTCGATCCTTATCAAAGTTGGAGTCCTTCTCATGATGATGCAAAGTTCTCATACTTGTGGGTGACTAGTTGAGTATTCTCCTTAAAATGACAAAATGTATTTTCATTTAAAATGGATGAAAACAAACATATTTGTTATTTTTACCATAAACTACGAGGTTTTGATCCTGCATTGCACTTTGTTGGTACGTAGGCATGAGACTTCAAAAGGTCTTGGCAACCACAAAAATCATAAAAAATATACTTATTTTCCCACCTCTCCAATCTTTTGAAAACAACATCCTTTTCAAACTAAAATGTACACATTTTCAAAGAGGTTCCCATGGAGTACCATGGATGTTAAGGGTTCTAATACCTTCCCTTTGCTTAACTAACCCCAGACCCTTGTTCTCTTTTTATTAGTTTTGTTTTAAAACTTCTTTAGGTTTTATTCATAATTTTTCCCTTTTCCTTTGGAAACAATAAAAGCGCGGTGGTGACTCTTGCTTTATAAGTTAAGTTAATCGATAGCTTAATCTCAAAAAATTTACCGCTACATAATAGTGGCGACTCTGCTAGGGAGTAGTCCCCAGTGGGTTAATCCCATCTTTGTTTTTGTGCATATATTATATTTGCTATTTTTTGTTATTGGTTGTTCTGTCTAGTGCTTGGTGATCTCTGTGTGGTGAGATAAGTCCTATTCCCAGACTTAAGGGCTTTTATGATAGGAGGGGGGTATAGTCATGTTTGGCTTATGTGGAGTTAATCCTTAATAAACTGACTTGAGATCCCCCACTCAGTGATTGAGATTACTGATGTCACTTAAGTATCATAGTTGGCATTACTTTTTTCGACCTGGGAGCCTAAGAAGCTGAGGACATTAGAACCCTTAATCCATCTTGGCATTTTAGGATGTAGTGTTGTGGCTATTCAGGTGTAGACTTGAACTAGTTGTTACGCATTACTACAATTAGACGAGTTTCTCTTGAGAAAATTATTGGTTAACGAGTAGTCGTTTAAGCCGATAATATCCAAAAGATGGAATTATAACTCTGGGAACTTTTTAGAACCTTGTTCTACACGTGATTATACCTTTAGTATATATATTGTGGGGTGGTTTCTTACCATTGGCTCCATGCTCGTGACTTCGAACCTCTGGAACTTGTTTGTGTGCTTTGTGTGATATTGTTTGTGGTTGTTGCATCATGAACTCATGGAATTCATAATAATTTTTCTCAATTTTCAAGGAACTTAGAGACTCTTATTGCAAACATCGCAAATATTTTGATCATGGATATTGGAAGGAGAAATACTCGAAAATACAATTTCAGATGTCCCGATCTCATGGAATTAAGGAAGCTAGCATCTTTCGTGGATGGTCTTAATGGTTTCAAAGATTGTTTTAGAAGTCTTTTATCTGTTCTATCTATTGATGCCAAGGATGGTCTTCTTTATACTCTGGTTCAGTTTTATGATCATGTTTACTGGTGTTTCACCTTTCCCGATTATCAGTTGTTGCCCACCATGAAGGAGTATGCTTATATTTTGGGTATACCAGTTTCTGATAGAGTTCATTTTAGTAAGTGGAAGGAATTCTTGAGTGTCGACTTATTGTCGAAGCCATTCATCTGAGGAAGTCTGACATAAATTCCAATCTCACTATCAAAGAAGGTATTGGAGGGTTGACTTCTATGTTTTTGACTGAGAAAGGTTTTTCTTTTGCTAATGCTGGTAGCATGGTGGCCTTTGAAACTATGCTTGCCTCACTCATCTACGGTTTGGTCTTGTTTCCCAACATTGGCAATTTTGTTAAGTTTAATGCTATGAGAATCTTCTTGATTAGGTTGAGTCTCAAGTTATTGTGGAAGCCATTCATCTGAGGAAGTCTGACATAAATTCCAATCTCACTGTCAAAGGAGGTATTAGAGGGTTGACTTCTAAGTTTTTTACTGAGAAAGGTTTTTCTTTTGCTAATGCTGGTAGCATGGTGGCCTTTGAAACTATGCTTGCCTTACTCATCTACGGTTTGGTCTTGTTTCCCAACATTGGCCATTTTGTTGAGTTTAATGCTATGAGAATCTTCTTGATTAGGAATCTGGTACCAACTTTGCTCGATGAAAATTATTTCTCCATTCATCATAAGACTTCTAAAGAAGGTGGAACCATTGTCTATTATGCGCCTTTATTGTACAAGTGGTTTATTTCGCACTTGCCGTAGTCTTCTATCTTCAAAGAAAACAAGGATTGTTTAAGGTGGTCCCAAATACTTATGTCTCTCACCAGTGATGACATAGCTTGGTATTCTTCTATTTACGACAACGTTGAGATTATTGATGGTTGTGGGGAGTTCTCTAATGTGACTCTTCTTGGTACACAAGGGAGAATCAACTACAATCCAGCTTTGGCAAGATGTCAACTTGGGTTCGTTATGAAGGACAAACCTAATAACACTTTGTTAGAAGGTTTATTTTTCCAAGAAGGGAAAGACACTCGATATTTAAAGGCTAGGATGATATATGTGTGGCACAATATTCATAGGAAAGGAAAAAGGTGAGCTTGAATTGAAGGATTGTATATCTTTGGAGTTGGGTGAAGAAGAGATCAAAAGAATTTAAGATGCCATACGCTTATGAAAGACCTATGTCCTTAAAAATGGTCAAATTCCCCACTATTAAAGGCATAGAGGAGTTGGAAGAGGCTTTGGATAGGATGAAGCAGGAGAGGGATGATTGGGAAGACAAATTTCAGACCTCACATTTTGAGAAAGTAGAATTGCAGAAGCAGCTAAAGGAGAAGGACGAATTAATAGAATTTCTTAAGCTACATGCTGTTAAGAGATTAAGGGACCAAGAGGATTTATTTTCCTCTAACATTTCGTCATCTACTCATCTTCCTAGTTCCGGCGTTTGGAAAGGCATTGTAGACCAGCTTGTAATAGAGAAGGATGATATGAACAACAACTACGAAAGTGAGATAAAAAGGACTCACAAGAATTATCAGCTTGGAGTTGGGTCGTCATCAGACATGATTCCATAGATCTACCTTCTCTCTGTTTATGATCATTGAAATTGTATTTCTGATTGTAATCCTTTACACTATTAATAAAATGATATTTTCAATACATCAAAACGTTTCATTCTTATTATAATGTTTGCAAACCTATGTCTTAAAGTTCCTTGGAAAATAACAATAATAACATTCACATTTTCATTTGCATATCATGCATCATGTTGCATCTTGGTCTTTCTTTGAGTAAGTTCTCATGGGGTCTTATTTCTTTCTTGGTTTTCATCCAGAAAAGTTATCTCACCGGTACAATACTCGAGCTAATCAGTTGAAGAAGATGGACCGCCTGGAGCAAGAAAATCGTGAACTCCGTGAAGAGGTGACAACTTTGAGGGACAATTATGAAAGGCTTACTACTATGATGGAAGGTTTGGAGGCTGATCAAAATCAACCTCCACCACCTCCTCCTCCTCAGACTCCACTTCAGAGGACCATGATTTCCGAAATTATGTCTACGCCCATCTCTGTGGCTCCCATCAGTGCTCTATAACACCACATGCCTTCTAGTTTCCCTTAGGGAATGGCTCTCAACTTCATGCCCGAAGGATATCAACCTGGTGTTGAAGTTGCTATGGCTAAACCTATGATGTCAATACCACCTCCTGTGGTTCATCCCTTTCATTATGATGAAAACTTGTCTTTCATGCTGACCAGAGCGAGTCTGTCAGTTTTTATGAAAGAATGGACGGGTTTCAAGATTAGTTTTAGGCTATGCAAAAAGAGATTCAAGCTTTGATGGGAAAAGATTTGTTTGGGAAGAATGCTCATGATCTGTGTTTTATTCCTAATGTGAAGACTCCACATAAATTCAAGGTTCCAGATTTCAAAAAGTATAAAGGAAAATCTTGTCCTCTAAGTCATCCTATGATGTACGCTCGTAAGATGTCAACTCAGACTAACAACCATCAATTGTTGATCCACTATTTTAAAGACAATTTAACTGGTGCTGCTCTGAAATGGTATATGGGACTCGATAGCACTCAGATACAAACGTTTAATGACCTAGGTGGGGCATTCATTCGCTAGTACAAGTACAATGTCGACATGTCACCGAACAAGGATCAAATTCGTGTTATGTCCCGAAAAGATAAAGAAACTTTCAAGGTATATGCAAAAATATGGCGTGAGATCGCTGCACAAGTTAGTCCTCCATTGGAAGAAAAGGAAATGACAAATCAGTTTTTGAAGACGTTGAGTCTGTTCTGTTATGACCGAATGATTGCAAGTGCGCATAGTGACTCTCCTGAAATGGTAAATATGGGTTTGAGATTAGAAGGAGGTGTTCGTGAAGGACGGTTGAAAGAAGGCATTTCATCATATGGTTCCAGAAAGTATGGGAACGGGTTACCCAAGAAGAAGGAGCACAATGCTAATGCTATATCGCAAGAGAAACGTAGGAGGCTTCTGCAGAAGAGTCAACATCATCAGTATGTGGCGTCTATAACTCCAGTTATTATTCTTCTCTGGTCATTCAAGAAGCACTGAGTTATCAGCCGCATTTTCAGAAACGAACGAATCAACAGAATCATAAAAATCATGCCAGAGGCCCGTACAACTTGACCCAATTCCAATGACCTATACATAGCTATTTCCTACTTAAATTCAGATGAACTTGGTATAAACAAGAACTCCACCAACTTTTCTGAAAGAGCTTCTGTAGCGGTCATGATATTGAGAATTGTTTCTCTTTGAAAGTCGAGGTAAGAAGATTAATGCAAAGTGTTATCTTGTCATTCGAAGACTCTAGTCCCAATGTACAAGCTAATCCGCTGACCAAACATGGAAATACAAATGTGAATATGGTGGAAGGATGTCCAGGAAAGTACCGAGTTTTTGACGTCAATCTAATTAGAAGATCCTTGGTTGAAATGCATACTACCTTATGTGAATTGAGCTACTCTAAGCATGACCATGCTTCTTGCCATGTATGGTCCAGAGATCCTCGACGATGTGCTATAGTTAAAAGGGACTTACAAGAAATGCTGGATCAGGACCTTATTCGGGTTACGGGGGATATAAATGAAGATAAGCATGAGGTGAACATCATAATTCCCCATTTTAATCTCCCAGAACCAATTGTGATTGCTTATGATGGTCAAAAGACTGATGTATCTCCGTTGGTTATTTGTTTGGCGGGTCCTACGCCTTACGAGTCTGATAAAGTTATGCCTTACAAGTATAATGCTACTATGGTGGAAGACGATAAAGTGGTGCCTATTTATTATTTTTTTCTATTGTAAACATTATCGATGTAAGTGGTAAGACCCGAAGTGGACTGAAGATGTTGTGATAGAAAAATCAAGTCAAGAGAAAACTCTTGTCATGCAGACCGGACAATTTAGCAGTGTGAATCAGAATGTTGATCAAGATGAAATGCAGAAATTGATTAAAAGAAGTGATTTCAATGTGGTGGAACAATTGTTTCACACCCCGTCCATGATATTCGTCCTATCTTTGCTAATGAGTTTAGAAGCACATCAAGAGGCGTTGCAGAAGGTCCTGGAGCAAGCCCATGTGGACTACGATGTAACAATTGTCAAGAAAATGCCATGTCCAATGTGCTGGTGGACACTAGTTCTTCTTTGAATGTTTTTCCCAAGTCCACTATGTCCAAGCTTGCTTATTAAGGTACTCCGATGAGATTCAATGGGGGTATTATGAAGGCCTTCGATGGCTCGAGGAAAAGTGCAATTGGGGAGGGTGATCTCCTAATAAAGATAAGTTCATGCTTATTTCAAATCACTTTTCAAGTGATGGATATTCATCCCTCCTATAGTTATGTCTTATGACGTTCGTGGATTCATAAGGTTGGGGTAGTTACATAAACTCTACACCAGAAGTTGAAGTTTGCGAAGGATGGAAAGTTAGCGATTCAGGGTGGCGAACATGCTGTGTTTGTGATTACTGTTGCTACGCTTGAATTGACTAAGGCCCGTGCTGGATGTAATGCACGTGGCCATCAAATTTGCCACCTCAATTACTGAGGGATATCTGATGGCCCTTATTTTTCTGATTTCTTTTATTTTTCCAAATTATTTTTTTAATACCATCTTCTTATTAAATTCACTATAATTTCAATTTTAATCCAAAAAATATGGGACTACCACCAAATTTACACAAATAATTTCCTCTTCCCATTTATGAATTAAAATTAATTTTTGGATTGAGTTTGATATTTTTAGTGAATTTTGTAGTTTTTGATTTGTTTTTAATTGATTTAAAATACTTCTGACTTTAAAAAAATGCCAAAAAAAATTAGTAAATGGTCATTTGACCTTTTTGGACCTATGTTAAATCCCTTGGCCATTTCTTTGGTGATTTGAGGGGATTTTAGATTTTTTTCCTTTTAAAAATGTATTTTCTTCATTTTTTAAAAATGATTTAAATTGTTTTAATTTCTTTAATATTTTGTTGAGCTATTTTATTGACTTTGTGTTGACTCAACTTCTGTTTAGCCTTGGTCTTGGTTGAATTGGACATTGACTTGGTCAATACCATTGGATATAGGGGGTTGATGAAGTTTGAACTTCATCCCTCAAGATGAATCAATGGTATTTATCAAGTGAGATTCATCCCTTTTGTGTGTGGTATGATTTAGGAGTTTGGTATTGATACCTTGTCTCTAGCATGCATTAACACCAACATTATAATCGCATGGCCTCAGATAGTTGTGACTTCTACATAAGTCCAATTACGATTGGTTAACATAGCGCTAAATTTTCCCAAAAAACAATACCATTTTTATAAATGATATTGTAGGTCTCCCATTCCTCATGGTATTGTGTGAAGATTTTACCTATTTTCCATTTGTGAGAGCTAGTGGCTGTAAGAACAAGATTATGTGTCTACAATTCATCTCTAAGGTTTTGATGATAACAAAGGATGAAACAAATTGGTACCCTAACATAATTTATCTAAGTGTGTAGGACACTAATCAAAAAAGGGTCAGATAGACATACATCTGATATTCACGTAAGTCCATAATGACCACTTAGAAGCTAGTCAAGTAGAGGTTCTGACTCTGAGCAAAAGAAAGCGCACAAAGTTCCACGTAGAGAAAAAAATCAGATGCTCTGAATCAGAACAGTGCACTCTAGGATCTGATTTTTTTACACTCTGGAGAAATCACTATCAGAAAGACATCAAAAACCTATGAAGTCAATCAACTTTCAGCAACTATCTGAAGATGCACACACTGAACAAGAACATCTGAGCTTCGCGTACTCTATCTCAGAACGATCACCCAGACTTAGTTGCGAAGTCTTCCGCTTTTGGTATGAATATATTTTTGGAAGAGAGTTAACACGCTCCAAAATTGCTATGGAAAGGACAAAGAGATTAATGACATTAAAAGTCCATCATTACCAAGATTGCCTCAACCAACGACCTCTTCATCAAATCTCTATATAAAGGATGGATCATCTTCATACAAGAAAACAAAGCATACGAGAATACTGCAAACAAATCATAAATCTCTTTTATTCTTGTTCACTCTCTTTCACACTATAAGACCCCAATTTTGACCCTAAGATCCCTCATGCTATTCTCATCATATGCATTAGCATTGGGATCAAACCTGTGCATACTCCTTACCCCTCATTCATTGGGTTTGTATTGGGAGAGATCACCAAGAACATTTGACTGTATCATACTTCATTTATCTTTATTTTACTAACCCAAATACCAAAAATATGTCATTGTATAGTTTAACTCTTTTGTAGGTAGTGCATATGCTCACTTATGCTCTATCAAGCTCACATATAGGGTTTAAGACCCTCATTGCAAGGAGCTCATGATCTTCACATGTATGAATCCCCATGATCTTCACATGTTATTTTGATCAAGAAATCATCAAGAGTTTGGAGTTGGTTTGCCTTGGAAACCCTAATTCATCTGGGTATCTTGTGTAACTTCTTCAACAAGTTTCTTTACCAATTGATCAAATATTTCAAGGGATACTTCAAATTTCATCATATTATGCATATATGATCCTCCATGAGTCCCAAAAGTCAAGAAAATAGCAAGCTAACAAGTTGGTTCATGGTGGTTGACCAGAGGAATTCAACTGATCAAAACTGGGGTTCCCTAGACCCTATATCCTACGCTTTTTGTCATATGGAAATGATTCCAAGAGAAAAGTTACTCCAAACGACATTCCAAACAACTTTAATGTTGAAGTCTAGAGCTATTTTTACTTGGAAAGTCATTTTTTATGGTGAAAGATTATAGGTCATTTTGTCTAAACCCTAATTTGAAGATAAACTTCCCAAGACCATAACTTGCTCATTTTTTATGATATTAAATCCATTCAAGTTGAAAAATCAAATTCAAGATTCCTACTTCAACTTTGATATTTGGAGGAAATGCAAAATCGACTTTTAAATGCATGTGATATAAGGAGACATTATAGGTCATTTTGGACCAATGCCATTGAACAAGTGATTTTCCTCAACTTCTAAAATTCATAAGTCATTCATGCTAAACCTAAATGAGGTCAAATTTGTGACCAAGTTGAATTACTTTGAGAGAGCTACAACTTTGATGAAGGAACTTTTCTCATTTGAAGTCCGTAGAAAAAGTTACTCAAGGTGGAAGAAGTGAACAATGGCTTGGTACTTATAAATTTTTTGATAGGTTTGATTTTCCAAAGTTCCACCTCAAAATTCATCATGATCCAAGCTTCAAATGAAAACTTGTTCAACATGAAAGTTGTTCCTATTGATTTAACCTTTCCAAATAGTCTAAATTCATCCCATTTGGACAAAGTATGCATAACTTGCACATGGCTTAAAGTTGAATGATCATTTGGAATATTTGTGTAACACCCCAAAATTTGCCCTCCTCACTCATGCATTCATTTTTTAGGTCATTTAGCATTTCATACCACATTGCATCATGTCAATCGGGATTAGCTCCAAGAAGCTCGGACATCATCCAGGACCCTTTGTGAGTTTTATTCAAATGGTCAGTCAACACAAGGAAAAGACTTGAGGTACTACCAACAGGGCCAGATGAGGCCTATTCACCGTGCAAATCGCCAAGCTGGAAGAAGCGAGAATCTGCTGCTGAGCTGTCATGCTCGCTAGGCGAGCAGATGCTTCGCCTAGCGAAGAGTACTGTCAAGCTCGCTAGGCGAGCAAATCCTTCGCTAGGCGAAGGACGCGCATTTCAGAAATATCAGAAAGTTTTGGGCCTGAGATGTCCTCATTCAAAGCCCACAAGCTGCGAAATTTGGTCTATAAATACCAGAGTAGCTGAACACTGGCTGGACGGCAAAGACCAGAGACTGGGGAAGGAGACCTAGGAACTACTCTGCAGAAACCTTCAGGCAGCTCTGAGAAGTTCACTCCGCCTCACACGAACCCTAGTGCTACTTCGCAGATCCGGCCGCACCATTCAATCCTAATCAGTCTCTCTCATCAGGTATGCCTTTGTTCCTACTACTTTACGCCTCGAATTTGAATATTGTGAATATATGAGGTAACATCTGGTTTTGCCCACGGGTTTATATTTGTGTATGAATATGTATAACAATATCTTGAATGTTTTAATCATTTTCGTTTATGAGTTGGATACCACAGGGTTTCGGATCATAGAGATCGAACTGTTATCAAGGAGGAATCCAAAACCCGCAGGCCTTCGCTAGCCGCTTCGCTAGGCAAGCCTGTAGCGAAGCTTCGCTAAGCCTTCGCTAGGCGAAGCAGTCGCGAACGTGACAGTATCCGCTTTTTGTTCTGTTTTGTTCTAACCTGTTTTTTGGTGTTGCCATGCCATTGTTTTCCCGGGATCTCACCTTGTTTGTCTAACCTTTTTGTCGAGTTTTTGTGAGGACTCATACACTCTTGCAGGGATACCATTCGGAGGTTTATTCTGACTACTCGTATTGACTGATTTTCTTTGATGGTCTAGCTGGAGAGATCTCAGGGTTGCTAATCCTTTAATTGCTGTAACTTCGGATCTTTATCCGTGTGGTAATTTTTTCCTTTTCTCGTACTTTATCGCTTTCTTAGCTGGAAGACCTCGATAGGAGGCAATGTTTGGGCCCCTTGGTGGCATTTTACTTTGAGATACATGTTTTGTGTTTTGTATTCATATCCCCACACGTAGCGCGGTTCCTTCGTCAAGGACTGCCTGTTTGCCCTCGAGCATCCCAAACCCTAAAACCCAAAGCAACACGTTTACTCCTTCTACTACAGGCGAGTAAGTCTCCGAAGGTCGAGCATCCGGTAGATTGCGTAGTGACGTCGTTCGTCCAAAACCCAATCCATAACCCCGTAGTTAGCCGAACTACGGCTTGCTCTGATTCTCATTCCAGATGAGATACGTAGGCATAAGACGCGATGTCTTAGCGAGCACACTAACCCCCAACCCATAGGTCAGCCGAGCTACGAAGACTCTGATTCTCATATTCAGATGAGATACGTATGCAGTGGATGCGACATCCGCGCGAGTCATTGCTCTTAACCTTTTAGTAAATAAACACATTAGGTAAACCCACACCCTTTAGACGAAAACCACAAAAGTGGATCCCGTAGAGTACTACGGATGCGTAGGGGTGCTAATACCTTCCCTTCGCATAACCGACTCCCGAACCCAAGATTTGGTTGCGAGACCCCGTCTTGTCCTTTCCTTTTTTCAGGTTTACTTCGAGCGTTTCCTTTCCCTCCTTTGGGATGAATAACGCACGGTGGTGACTCTTCTGTCTTTTTTTCTTTCGCCGGTTGTTTTCTCGCACACTGTATTTTTCAGGTTGCGACAATTTGAACTTCCACTTTCGACACACGAATGCATGGCTTGTTAACCTGACTTCAGCATTGCTTGCACATGATTTTGGATCTGAATGCATCACTACACGGGCCTATCACACACCCATACATCCATACAAGGCATTTTTCTATTTTTGAAAGTTTGAAAGGAGTGTGCAAATATCAAAGGCTTTGGCTATAAATAGAAGTGTTTATGCTCAGAATTAAGAACCCTTGCACGCTAGCTTTGAAGCTACAACCATAAACCTCCATATTCAAAGGATAACCTTGAGGATTTTCATTGAAAATCGAGTTTGAATCTCCCACTGTTTTGAGATTCAAAACTCCAAAACTCCCATAGAATTTGATTCAATCCCAAATTCTTCAAAGTAATGATAATGAATTAATGTCTTTTAAGTCTTTCACACAAAATTTGATTTCTTCTTTTTTTCTAGTTTAGTTTGCAAATATCAACTTTTGTGTGAAATACTCAGAATGACATCAAGGTATCATCATTGTTTTGAAAAATTTACGGCATTGAATCAAATTCTATAGGCTAAAGAGGAAATCATGAATTATGAGATGCATGCAATTCGAAAAATATTGGATTGTCTATGTTGATTTTCAAGAATAATTTAATTTTTCTGATTATTATCTCAAAAGTCTATTTAAATGAATGCAAGTGCAGTGAGAGGTTGGTGATCACGAACAACATTTATTAACAATGTACATCAATTAATTAACATAGATTGGAAGAACATTGATAAGTAATCATTCCTGGAAGCTATGAAGAGTATAAAATAGAATGGAGAGTAGAAAACATGTGTTCATTATGGGAATATTATATGAAAGACTCATAATTTTCACACAGCAAACACAAGTTCACAACTCTCTTAGATCCATGTTCATGCAACCAGTTGCATCAGTGATAAGTAAAGAACTATAGCCACTTGCTAGCTGAACATGAAAACCATTTATTAACAAACAACCCAAAACAACATCAACAATATAAAACAACATTTATCAACAAAAATGCATACCTTTAATTGATAATATTTGTGGAAAATCAGGATAAACCATCACGTGAACCACACACATAGTATACAAACTTGTAAAATAAAGGGAGGATGAAACTCAGGAGAAAACTGCAAAATTGTGTTAAATTTGAATGGATGTCATTCTAGGTCTATCACTCAAGTTTGCATATTTCACTTCAGTTTCATCCTCTCTTGTATTTTTTCTTCATAACAACACAAATCAATTATGATCCTACAAACACCATGAGAAAAACAACATGTTAACATAAACTAGCATGACATTGTATTCCAACAAAAATTTATCAATATACATAACAATAACATCAACATAACAACAACATACACGAATAAGACAGAATATGGAAAAATATTTGTCAACAACAACAACCAACAACAAACATGTGAAACCGAAGTATATAATATGAAAGTCATGTCAACAAATATTTATCTACATTTATCAACAACAACATACAACAACAACAAAATTCATAAACTCTTGAAGAAGAAGGAAAATCATGTAAAATATAACAACAACATACACGAAAATTAGAGAATAAGTAAGAAAAAATAATACCTTTATGTATGAAGAATAAGATTGAAGACTATATTGTAGAATACAAAGCTAATGACGAAGAAGAAGAAAGAAAACTTATGCTTAAGTTTTTCTTTGAGAGATACATCGATACTAACAAGAAGCGAGAGTTAATTCGCTTATATATGGATAAATAATTTCACCAAAAGTGGTGATGAAATATAATGTCTTTCATAAGTGTTGAAATTACAAACCGTGGTGATATATATTTTATTTTTAATTTATATATATATATATATATATATATATATATATATATATATATATATATATATATATATATATATATATATATATATATATATATATATAATGAAATTAATAATAATAATAAGGACAACATTCATGTTTCGAAAAAGTAAAAAATTGTTGGAGCTCGGATTCGAACCCTATCACTCCATAAATGTATAATTACCGTTAATTGTTTTGACCATAATATAATGTTTTTTTGTATATATAAAAAAATAAAATGTTTTAAAAAATGAAGTATTATCACGGTTAACTATTAGACTGTTGTAATTTAGTAAAGATTAAGGAAAAGCTAATGTATGCCTATTCAGAAACAACACACATTATAATGTTTTTTTCCTAGAGCAATTGACCTTTACAATTTTTTGGAGGCATTAACTAATTTGACATAATCTCAAAGTTACCACCAATGTAATTACTCTGTTTTGCTTAGTTTATGCATAACTTTTAATGAAATGAGAAGGCTTAAGCATTCAAATTAGGAGATCAAGACCTTTGTAAAGACTTTTAATGGGGGATTTTTTTCACTACGGAACATTGAACATTGTGAGACTTCTTCTTTTAGAGCAACACCTTTGTGAGAGACACACCACATATTCACCTAAAACCTTAAGGTTATAGGTGTGTGGGTTCTCTCACTTATAAATGCTCAAGTCTCCATATTTTCAACAAATATGGGACTATTATCCATACTACTCACACTTGATACATTCTCAACACTCCCCCTCAAGTGTGAGTCCACAATGCTGCCCCTTAAGTGAAACTTCTTCTTACTTTCACAAACTCCTGTACCGCACGAAACGTTTCTTATTCACTACACTTCTTCCTCAAATCTTCTTTCAAGATACATCCAATCAAAATATTTTTGATTGGAACAAATCCAAATCTTTTCAACTTGATCTTGAATTAACAACACAAACCTCTTCCTGAACGCAAGCCTTTGTATCTTAAAGAATTCAACTCCCCACCGAAGGACATCAACACCCCAAACTTAAGCCTAATGCTTAACTAGTTCGGTCAAGCATTTAGCTAAGCAACTCGTCCTTAACTGGCTCTATAAGCACTTTAGCTGAAAAAACTCTTCTTAGCAACAACCACAATCACACTCAGATGTTGGAACACATGCTGATACATCTTGTTCTACATATTATCTAAAATGTATCTTGTTCATATGTTATTTTATCTAATGCAGTCAATCCAAAAGGAATTGGATATACTTTAAAATTAATATATAGAAAAAAGAATATTGATATTGTCGATTGGAGAAAATGCACCGTTTTAGCGAAGATCGAAAACTGATGCCGCAACAACGAACAGTTATGATGAAAATCTTGTGAGCTAGAGAAAGATATTCTTCAGATAAAGTTTACTAGAGTGAATGAGTGATTATGTGAGACTTTGTTCAAGAAAAAACAATTATCTCAAGTATTAGATTTAGAGAAATGTGTGAGCGATTTCAAAAGGTAAAGTAACTAATTTGAAAGTTAAAGTAGTGATTTCCAACGAAGAAGGAGAAGTAGAAATTTTGATTGATGAAGGAGAAGCAATGATTTTGATCGATGACGGAGAAGCAGATATTTTGATCGGTGATAAAGAAGCAGTGATTTTGATAAACGAAAGAGAAACACCGATTTCAATTGAAAAAGAAGATGCAACAGTTTCTATTAATAACAGAGAAGTAGCATTTTGATCGGTGAAACAATAATTTCAATAGAGAAAAAGTGATTTCAACCGGTGAAGAAAAAGTGATTTCAATGGAGAAAAAGTGATTTGAAAGAAAAGGATTTTATGTGTTTGAAAGTTTTTTTTTATGATAAAAGCGTTTTCTTTTTATTAAAAAATGATTTTTTTAAAAAGAGAATAACTCCATTGTAAATAATATTTAATTTTTTTATTTTCATTTATTTAATTGGAATTAAATAGTTGTCTTTTAAATTAAGATAAAATTTTGGTAGCTAATATTTTAATTTCATGTAGTATTATATAGTTTTACAATCCCAACATATCTCAAAAAAAAAGAGCAAGACTGTACTACTAGTATATATATAAAAAAAAAATTTATAATCAAAATAGTGAGCTTTTATAGAAACCGTTGAGTGTTTTTTGAATATCTACCAATATCCTAAATGTAAGAATGTGCGCAATCTTCACTTATAGGTTTAGAACAACACTTCAATTATGTTTTGACTATAACATTTCAATTTGTTTGATCCAATATTGAATCCATAGTAATTGTTGGATTACATAACAAAGTAGATTACCAACTCTTAGATATTAGCACCTGTTTGCAACTACTCAAAGTGAAACACAGGAAGTTGAACTAACTTCTATAGTTCTCCAAATTACACTTGTTCAAATCTCTCGTGCTCTATATAACACCATGCACGGCCCCTTTGGTTAGCATAAAATCGCAAAGCAAATTCTCCCAATACAAAAATACCTTTTATCTTCTACAACTCATCAAGTTATCAATGGCATCAAACAAATCTTTCATCAAAGCTTTACTTGTTGTTGTGACCATATCAAGCATGAGTGTAGATGCTCGCCATCTTTTGCAAGCAACCTCACAACAACCTAATTTTCCCACCATTCCCTCTTTACCAAAACCAACAACAACATTGCCACCTTTGCCTTCAATTCCTCCATTGCCTACTTACATTCCATCTCTTCCTAAACTGACTATGCCACCTCTTCCTAGCCTTCCAACCAATATTCCAACTCTCAACGTTCCACCATTGCCAGCACTCACGTCACTTCCCAACATTCCCACCTCAATCCCAATTACTTTTCCTTCCATTCCATTTCTTTCCCCACCACCTTCAACATCTAGCCCTTAAATAACTCTATGTACACCGTGTATTATGTGATCATATGAATGCATGCAATAGACATTGCATCATTTCTTTATTGTGTGGGATAAAACTGTGTATTGGTTATAATATTGGTAGTATCTTTATTGATAAAGCCTTTGTACTTTCTCCAAATTTAAATTTATTTCCTAGTTTGAAGCTATAGCTTGTAATTTGAATTAATATTACCTTTGAATGATACATTTAGATACAACTATATTGCCTCCTTCTTTTGAACTAATATAGCAGAAAACAACTTCAGAATATATCATCGACTTTATTACGAAATTATCATTTTCTTTGATTTACTCTTAAAAATACATAAAACTAGTTAATTATAATTTATTTAATTTGATTTTGTAAAATTGTTTGATATTTAAAATATTTAAAAATAAAAAAACTTGTTTTGTATGAGAGCAATTTATCTCCGAATAACTAAGAGAAAACAAGAAGATTGATCTCAAAATTTATTTTATTTAATGAGAATTATATAAGCAGTTTCCTTTTATATATATATATATATATATATATATATATATATATATATATATATATATATATATATATATATATATATATATATATATATATATATATATATATATATATATTATATATATATATATATATATATATATATATATATATATATATATATATATGAACAAACTAGTTTATTGAATTTTTTTTTAAATAATATTTTTTTAATTTAAATTACGAAAATAACCACTTTTTCTTACTGATGTGCTAGTTGAACTGGCGCATCCTATTAACTTTCAAATAAGACACTCTTAGCTTTGGCACATGCTTGCAAAACCAATGCATGTAGGTCTCACATGCATTGGCGCATGCATACACTACATAGTGTATGTACCAATGCATGTGGCGCTACACCTTCCATTTTTTTTTAAATTAAATTTTATAATTATAATTAATTAAATTAAATACTGAAATAAAAAAATTATATTATATTATAAAGTAAAAATAAATAGAATTGCAAGAAATTCAATGACCCGCCCGATTGAAACCACTACGCCAAAAATGACTTTTAACAGCGCATCTTAGACAGCGCTTTTAAAAGAAAGCGCTGTCTAAGGTTAAAATTAAAATAAAACACGGAAAATGTTCCCAAAAAATAATGAAAGCGCTGTCTAAGGGGGGGTCTTAGACAGCGCTTTCTAAAAGCGCTGTCTAAGACCCCCCCTTAGACAGCGCTTTTAGAAAGCGCTTTTAAATATAGACCTTAGTCAGCGCTTTTGATAAAGCGCTGTCTAAAGTCTTTAAATTAAAAAAAAAAATTAAAACCGAAAGTGCTGTCTAAGGGGGGGTTTAGAAAGCGCTTTTGGAAAGCGCTGTCTAAGGCATACCTTAGAAAGCGCTTTCCACAAAAGCGCTGTCTAAGGTCTAATTAAAATAAAATTTCAAACCACAAAAGCGCTTTCGTTCTCTGTTCTTTTGTTTTCCCTCTTCTTCACTCACCTCACAAACTTCCGCCATTTCCTCTTCCCCTCAATCTCCATCAGCCATAACCTTCTTCTCAACTCACACAACATCACGCAGACACTCCAAAACACGACATCCCCATATCACCCTATTTTCCTTCAACTTCCGAAAACCCTATTTTCCGCCTTCGAGGGTCCCTCCGCCGTCACCCAAACAATCGACTGCCGCACTCGCCTCTCACCTCCGAACCTCCGCCGTCACCCAAACAATCGAAGGTTGCAGCGCAAGGAGATCACTTGAATACGGTACGTTCTGCTCTAATGCTCTTCCTCTTCTTCCATCTTTTGAAGTTGTTGTGAATTCTCTGGTAACCACCATTGCTACATTGGAAGAATCAACCAATTTCCTGAAATCGAAACATACAATTTTTTTTGACAAAGCGCTTAATGTTCCTAAATTGCTCGAAACTGTTAATGATAATATGATTGTTAGTTGAGTTGATTCGATAGTTAGCTATGAAACTGTTAATTATGTGTCAGGGACTGTTAGAGATTAATTAGAACAGTTTTGTTAGTAGGACTGTTATGAAATTTGAAATGTGATTCAGTTAGTTATTTAGGAAAGTTGGTTAGTCATGTTTGAATTGGAAAATAAAGTTAGTAAGTTAGTTAATATTGAATGGACAAGGTTTATTAGTGTATTTTGAAATCAGTTATTGAAATGCTAATAGGAGTTAAAGTAGTAGTTAGTGTATCAATTTAGTAACTCATGCTAGTCTGAAAAGAACAAGCTACAAAGTTTGGTGACAGGTGAATACTAGTTAGGATGTTAAATGGATTTTGGTGAATGTTAATTGAAGTTTTAGGACTGTTGTAACAGTTAGTGTGATAATTATAGATTGCTTGAGTTAGGATTGTTTGAATTGTTATTGCATTTTAGTGATTGAGTTAGTATGCTAACTTGTTAGTATGCTAACATAATGCTAACTTGTTAGATGTTAGTCAATATGGTTAAATAATTAGCTTGGCTTAGAATAGAGTTAGTTTAGTTATGCTTATGATGTTATCACAGTCGATTTCCATTGTCAATTACAATAAGAAAAATTAATGAACTCAGTGGGATTTCTGTCATAGAATGAAGTTAGAATGTTGGAGTGTTCTTGGATTTGTCAATGATGCTAACTGAGCTATTGTGTTAGTTAGCTAGCTTACTAGTTATGCAATGCCACAACGCCTGCTTGTTTGACTTTGGCTTGAACTGAAATGTTGGTGTTAAAAATGTGCTTGTTTGATTGTAATGCCATGAGTTCAAATAACTTGGATTGTTACTGCAATAGTTTCTTTCTTTTATACTTGTTGCACTTGTATGTTTAGCCTATGTTAATTGCTCTGCTTGAATGGACCCGTTGTTGTTTATTATAGCCTTGTATGTGTGCAATTAGATCCATGGCTGAACGTATGTGTATGGGTTGGTGTTAGCATATGGCTGCCCTGTTTGAATCTACACTCAATGCTTGTGGTTTGTCCATTGCCCTGTTGCAATCTTGATCAAATTTTTACTATCCACCACAACTGCCATTGTTAAGATGATTAATAGGGTTGTTACTGTAGGAAATGATTGTTAGCAATGCATTCATGCCCCCTTTTGAAATGGTGTTAATGGATTGCACGTGAATTGATGTATGCTGGTTGAAAAATATGTATTGCTTGGTCTTGTTATGTAAATTTGGTCTGCAACTGTCATAGAAGTAAAAGTATGTTATGTTAATGTGCACGAAGTTTGCCATGTAATGCTATGTACTAATGCTTTGGTGTACATGTTTCTTCATTGAAATTTATAATTATGATAATTATGGTTAACTGTTTGTTGAAAATGCTATGCTAATCGGTTAGTTGCTGGTGTTACAAATGCAATGTTTAATGATAGTTGGTGATTTGGGAGTTGTTAGTTTGTGTATGTATGTAT
The DNA here is from genome assembly GCF_024323335.1 of Lathyrus oleraceus. NCBI lineage: Eukaryota > Viridiplantae > Streptophyta > Magnoliopsida > Fabales > Fabaceae > Lathyrus > Lathyrus oleraceus. The sequence continues at coordinate 173,282,483 of NC_066585.1, read as the reverse complement.
ATTGAATTGTGTATGTATATGTGTATGCAATTTGATTTTCTTTATACTTGCTTGGTATGCATGATGAATTTTGAAATGCATTGCATGTTGGGGCTGTCATGACTAGGCTTGGATTTAGATGTTCAATATTGTTCAAACTTCATGTTTCCTTAGTGATTATACTTGAAGATTGAATAGGTAGTTTTTTTTCTTTTTAACTGTGAAAGTGTTGTTCATCTCACTTTCATTCTAAAGGAACAAGATTTCTCCCATAAAATGATTGAACGAACTCTAATATAGTTATAGGTATACTTATAGGTATATTGTAATAGAAAAAGTTTGATTCTTGTAATATAAAAAATGAAAGTGATGAGGTAATTAAAGTTGGTATATTGGCGTATCGGATACGTTATTGAAGTTTATATTAACATTGGTTATGTATAGGTTTTTGAAGTTTAAAATGAATTGAACTTTATAATTGTTAGGATATTCAAAGATACTACCTTAGTTATGTATTTTCGTCTGGATTAATTGTTTACTTTAATAAGTAGGAAAACCATGGATAAAACATGGATCTGTGCCAATCGAATGACCAAAGAGTACGAGAGTGGGGTTGCGGAATTCGTTAAGTATGCTGTTCAACACGCTGAAAACCCCAGACGAATGCATTGTCCTTGCTTGCGTTGTTGTTATATTGGTAAGGTTGACGCACATGGATTGAAATCGCATTTGCTGAGGCATGGAATTGATCAAAGTTATCAGTGTTGGATATTTCATGGTGAGAAAATTAACGAGAATGTTGAATCGAGTGGAAAAAGTAATACGACCTATGCTTCATACGACAAAGACACGGAAACATACGATTGTGATCGAGTTGAAGAGATTGTAGAAGCACTGGAAGAAGATCTTCATGATAGAGCTCAATGTTTTTTCATAAATTTGTGTAATTAATGTGTACATTTGTAGTATATGTAATGACTTGTAAATGTGTACATAAATTTGTATATATTTTGATACATTTAAGGCAAAATTGGTTTGAATTGGTATATATATATATTTGTTAGCCAAAAATTGGTAGAAAAAAGGCCAAAATGGCATATATAAAATGTGATAATTGTCTGTCAAAATCTGGTTGAAAACAGGTAGAAATTCTGGTTTATAAACCTGGAAAAAATGTGGTTTAAAACAAAAGCTTCAAAAATTTTCGTATACCTTAGACAGCGCTTTTGTAAAAAGCGCTGTCTAAGGGGGGGATTAGAAAGCGCTTTAGGCAAAAGCGTTGTCTAAGGGGGGGATTAGAAAGCGCTTTAGGCAAAAGCGCTGTCTAAGGGGAGGGGGGCTTAGACAGCGCTTTTTGAAAAGCGCTGTCTAAGGTATACCTAAAAAAATTAAAATAGGAGGGTCTTAGAAAGCGCTTTTGGCCAAAGCGCTGTCTAAGGTGGTGGGGCTTAGACAGCGCTTTTCAAAAGCGCTGTCTAAGGTTTACCTAAAAATTTAAAATAAGAGGGTCTTATAAAGCGCTTTTGGCCAAAGCGCTGTCTAAGGGGGGGCTTAGACAGCGCTTTTAAGATTTAAAAAAGCGCTGTCTAAACCTTTAGCAGCGGAGGTTTAGACAGCGCTTTAAAGCGCTGTCTAAGGCTAAAAAAAGCGTTGTCTAAGGTCATTTTTGGCGTAGTGAACGTCCTTCTATTCCACATCCAGGTGCGTTAGCCTGTCTTCGAGGTCCCACGATTTTCTAAGATGTTTGGGTTCTTTAAGTGTTGACATGATCCAATGGTGGCTGGTGTGAAGGTTCGGTGGAAGGTTCTACGGTATTTTATAGATTTGTCATCATTTGTCCCCAAAAGCAAGGGGATTGTCGCCAACGGTGCTTCTGTAATTGAGTTCGGTGCCCATGTTGTTATAGTTGGGTCGTTGTGGTTGGGTGAATTATGGACAGTATGGTTGCCCGAATTGGGACATTGAATCGATTTGTAAATGAAGCAATGGTTCATAGGATGTACTAAAGTCAAACAATGGTTGGATGTTGTGGCGATGAGATATTTGGGTGTTCATTGGTGGGGGGCTACGATGGTATGACGTTGAATCGTATGAATCATATGGGCTATAGACGGTTGTGGTGGTTGTGTATGGTTGTTGGTGGTTAGGGTTTGATTCTTGGTTTTGAGTTTGGGTGTGTGGCATGAATTGGTTATGAGGTTGGGTGTTTGGTTGTTGGATGTGTATGGTAGGGTGATAGTGTGAGGTTGATCGTTGGGTTTGGGTGGGTTTACATTGTTCTTGGACGGGGATTTATTTTTGGGTGTATGATGACGAAGTTTGTTGCACTACGCCAAATAAGGGAAAAGAGGGCGCTTTTTTTGGCCTATAACAGCACTTTAAAGCGCCCTCTAATCTGGCGCTTGCATAGGTAAAGACAACGCTTTTTTCCTGGTGAAAGCGCTCTCTAAAGTGGCTCTTTAAGCCCTTTAAAGGCCACTTTAGAGGGCGCTTTTTAAAGAAAGCGCCCTCTAAAGTGGAAACTTTTAAGGGTTTAGAGGGCGCTTTTACTGGAAAGCGCCCTCTAAAGTGGAAATTTAAAGGGTTTAGAGGGCGCTTATTTTGGAAAGCGCCCTCTAAAGTGGGTGGTTATTTAAATTTTTTTTTTAAAAAGCACTATATTTTTTTATTTAGTTTAGACAACCTGTATATTGAAGCAGTACACCTAAAACTGTATAATTTGAAGCCCTTTTTCACACATTGCATTCAACAAGCCTTATATACAACAATCCATACATATACAACAATCCACTGATATATAATCGTTTAACTTCTAAAGATTCTAAATATACAACCAATTCATAACTTAAAAAGAAATAAAACTAAGTAGCAAAAGCATCTCTGAGATGTATGTTTTTTTGCTAGCCGCAGTCTTCTTAGCAACAACCTCTTTTTGTTCAATATCAATAGCATGAACCTAAAATATCATAAAATTAGTTAGGTGAAGTATAAGATCAAGAATTAACATTTTCTATGCATAAATATCATATAATTGTGTTTATACCTTTTTTTTTATGCAACTGACTCGATTTGCTGTAATAAAAGCCATTTTACCTGTAATAAAGAAAACAATTAAAATCATTTGACCTGTACCTTTTTCACTAAGTTCTCTTTCTTTTCTTGGTTGGAATATGTTCTACATGTCTCTTAACAACACGGACGGTTGGATTGATCCAAATACCCTCATTATGATCATTTCTAATATATGAATCATTTGATATAATATTCTCATCTTGATCATTTCTGGTAAACGATTCAATCTCAACATCAATATCACCTTGATCTCCAGTGTTTTCATCAATTACTTTGTTGGAAAAAAGAACTATAGACCATTTCGTACTTTTCAGATCATTGACATAGAACACTTGTCTAGCTTGAGAGGCTAGAATAAAAGACTCATCTTTGTATCCTACCCTATTAAGATCCACTTGCAAAAATCCTGACTTATCCATTCGAATGTCGTTATTATTTTCAACCCACTTGCAACCAAATATAGGAATCTGAAACTTCTCATAATCAAACACCCAAATGCGCTCGATAACACCAAAATACGACAGATTTGCAAATTTGGGGTTTAAGTCCTTCACACTTGATATGTGCATTGCTTCAGCTACCACGGTGACACCACTATTCTGCATAGTACTTTTATCATCTTGTTCTTTGGTATAAAATGTGTATCCATTAATCGCGTATGCGCTATAAGAAAAAACATGGAAACTTGGACCATATGCTAAGCATCTCAACCTTTCTGTTATTGAAGCGGGATCTGAATAATACTTTGAATAAATATGATCCTTAAACCAAGGTATAAAACATCGATTGTGCTCTCGTACTATCCAATTTTCATTTCTATTGGGATTTAAACCTCGGAGAACATCCTTGTGAATTTCAACATACGGCTCAACCTCATTCTCATTGTGCAGAACATACAAATGCACTTGATCCCGTTCGACCCTTGATACTGCCACGATTTTATTTCCAATTAGATTTTTTCCTTCTTTCTTTTCGACAAGCTGAGACTTGGGGAGTCCGATTGACTGAACATTAGACAAATATTCAGTACAAAACTCAATCGCTTCTTCAACAATGTATCTTTCAACCATACAACCTTCTGGTCGACTTCGGTTCTTCACGTACCCTTTTAATATTTTCATATAACGTTCAACAGGGTACATCCATCTCATATAAGCTGGTCCACACAATTGTGTCTCTTTCACAAGATGAACAACTAGATCTACCATTATGTCAAAAAATGATGGAGGAAAAAACATTTCAAGCTCACACAAAGTAATAACGATTTCTTTTTGAAACATTGGTAAGATCGCAGGATCGATCACCTTACTGCAAATTGACTTGAAGAAAGAACACAACTTAGTTATAGAGCTTCTTACTTTTTCTGGAAGAATAGAACGTATACCTATTGGGAGAAAATGTTCCATTATACCTATTGGGAGAAAATGTCCCATCGCTATTAAGTCCTTTCTTGCCTTAAGGCCATCCTTAGACTTTCCTTGTATATTGAGTAACGTGCCAATAACACTTTCCAATACATTTTTTTCAATATGCATAACATCAAGAAAATGTCTCACATACAAGGACTTCCAATACGGCAATTAAAAAAAAACTGACCTCTTCTTCCACCCACTTTTGACAAGTGTGTGGGCAAAAGGCTTGCCAAACTGAGTATCCAAATCTTTCACCTTTTCAAAAATTTGATCACCCGTCAATATAGGTGGAGCTCTGCCTTGTTCTGTCTCTCCATTGAACACCTTTCTCCATCCACGGTAGTGATGATTTGAATTTAAGAATCTCCGATGACCGAGAAAGACATTCTTCTGACCAAACTCCAAGCGCTTCCAATCTGTTTTATCTTCACAAATAGGACACGCACATTGACCTTTTATGCTATACCCTGATAGATTTCCGTATGCTGGAAAATCATTAATTGTGCCAAACAACATCGCCCTCAAGTTGAAACTTTCTTTCCTATATCCATCATAAACCTCCACACCGGTCTCCCACAAAATCTTTAAATCTTCGATTAAGGGCTTCAAGTACACGTCTATGTCATTCCCTGGTTGTTTAGGTCCAGAAATCAACATAGACAACATCATGTACTTACGCTTCATACATAGCCATGGAGGTAGGTTATAAATCATAATAATCACAGGCCATGTACTGTGTGAGATACTCTGGATACCGTGTGGGTTCATTCCATCAGTAGATAATTCCAAGCAAAGGTTTCTTGATTCTTCTCCAAATTCAGGATAATCATTATCAATTTTCAACCATTGTGGTGAATCTTCCGGATGTCGATACTTTCCATCTATAATTCTTTCATCTGTATGCCAGGTCAAGTGTCTTGAATCGGTTTCACTACGAAACATGCGTCTAAATCTCGGAATAACAGGAAAATACCACAAGACTTTTGCTGGAGACAACTTGTTCTTATATCGCGAGACACCGCATTTAGAACACTCATTTAACGATGCATACTCATTTCGAAACAAAACGCAATCGTTTGGACATGCATGTATCTTATCATAGCTCATGCCAATAGAGCATAACATCTTTTTGGTCTCATATGTTCGATTGGGAAGAACATTATCCTCAGGAAGCATATCTTTCAAAAGGGCTAATAACTCTGTGAAACTTTTATCCGACCATCCATTGCCCGCCTTTAAGTTGTACAACTTTAATACCGCAGACAATCTTGTGAATTTAGTGCAACCATCATACAAAGGTTTCTCTGCATCACTTACCAACCTCTCAAACATTTCGGGACAATCCTTAAGATCTCCTTCAAGTGCTTCTGCAATCTCTTCAACTCGATCACAATCATATGTATCTGCGCCACTATAGTTTGAGGCATAGGTCGTACTATCCCCCGGTTCAACATTCTCGTTACTTTTCTCACCATGCAAATTCCAACATGTATAACTTCGATCAATTCCATGCCTCATTAGATGCGATGTCAACTGAACTGCGTCAACTTGTTTCCTATAACAACAACCCAAGCAAGGACATATCATTTTACTGGGGTCTTCGGCGTGCGCAACGGCAAACTTAACGAATTCTGATACCCCATTCTCGTACTCTCTCGATAATCGATTGGAAGACATCCATGTATTATCCATTACTAATTAGAATAAACAAAAAACAATTTCAGAAGAGAAACCAAAAATGGGATGAGACAAAACAATTTCGCTTTATTGAGTTAGTCTCTGTGCAGGGAATTCATGTCTCCCACAACAACCCAAAACCAAAACAATTTTGGTTTATTGAGTTAGTTTCTCAACATTTTCAGATATCTCTGACTTCAATAGCATGAGAATGTATGAACCATGCATTAAGCATTAGTGGTACGCACTAATTTGTAGCATAGTTATATATCATCATATAGTTTTTACAAAAGATAAACATTGACTAGAAAATATATATGTAGAATTGTATAATGGTCTAACTGAAAGCTAACAGAAGAATAGTCGACTCTAATTTACTCTATCAAATAACATCCATACCTAAACTTCTTAAGTTACTAGCTACGCTATGTATGCTAGAATAAATACACTCATAAGCTGCATAGTGTACCTTTGATTGGTAGAAGGTGTTTTAGATATTGCTGCCTCCTTTTTCTACATCGAGAAACAAATGGAACAGTTGGTGAAATTTAGCCCATAATGCCTAGTCTCCATTGCTAGCATTGCAACACAATAATTATTGTTGAGAATACTCAATAAATGTATGAACCAAGAAAAATGAAACCAAAAATGAACAATAGCGAACGTCAGAAGAGAAACCAAGTAATATGAAGATTAGAAAAATACCTATGGTGTCAAAATCAAACAGCTAACAACGAATTAATAGAAGGAGGAAACGTCGTAGATCTAACAGAGGTGGAAGGAGAACGACTTAGAAGTAGCGAAAATCGTAGCAGTGAGAACCCTAACGTGAAAAAGAACGAAAATAACAGAGAGTGAAATAACAAAACGCGCAGTATGTTATAATTTTAATGTTTACTAAAGGGGACCTTAGAGGGCGCTTGTGGAAAAAAAGCGCCCTCTAAAGGGGGCCTAATAGGGCGCTTATGAAAGCGCTCTCTAAGGCTTTCCAAAAGCGCTTTATAAACTGGAAATGCACATGGACTTATAGAGCGCTTTTTTAAAAGCGCCCTCTAAGGGTAACCTTAGAGGGCGCTTTCTAAAAAGCGCCCTGTATTGTTGTCCCTCTATCTCCTCCTTATTTTTTCGCTTCACCTTAGAGGGCGCTTTATTACAAAAGCGCCCTCTAAAGTGCGCTGTCTATTCCAGTTGTTCGCTCCTTATTTTTTCGCTTCACTTTAGAGTGCGCTTTTGTAATAAAGTGCCATCTAAGGTGCGCTGTCTATTTCAGTTTTTGGCGTAGTGTTGGTATGGATCAATCAAATACCTTGACTCAGACATAAATTGTGGCATTGTAACCGACCTAAATCATGCCATATAATGTTCATTTGGTATAGCACAATGTATGATTGGTTCATTTGAGATGTGTTACCGTCAATTCCTCCAATGACGACACGTCTCTTTTGCGAAGTCTCTCCAATTGGAATAATTCCATTGACCATCGACTCTTTATTGATGTTAATCTTCCAAACACGTCGGAGGTTCTGGAGTTTGTTGTTGCATCTTAACAGTAGTGAACTGAATAATTGGTGTTTTTGCTATCCAACTTGTAGCAGCATCATGGTTAACCTGATGATCAAGACTCAGATACGGCCTCCAGATAAACTATACAAGAATGTGACATGATTAGATGATATGTAATTGGATAACGACAAATACATAATATTTACCGTTTTACCAGTATTTTCAGGAAATAAAAAATTACCAAATAGAATCATAATATAACACCAGCTTTAATTATATTTTCATACTCGGTAGATTCTTCAGTTAATGTTATACTTGCATAATATTGTTTAAGATATTTTAAGTTAATACATCAACCCCTAGCTTGACCAGAAGTCTCTCCCGTAGTTGTGTCTTCACACATAGGGGCACCCAACAATTTATTGCATATAGAGTTATCTTGGTTAACTCTACCATTTATGGCCTTACCATCGATACGTAGACCTAACAACATGTAGACATCCTCAAGTGTGACGGTACACTCATTGAAAGAAAGGTGAAATGTGTGGTTCTCGGGTTTCCATCTCTCTAACAAAGCAAGAATAAATTTGTAGTCAACCGAGTATGAGACTATGTTGAGTAGATTGTCAAAACTGCATCCTCGAATATATGGTTCTATCAAAGGATTGTGTGCTATATATTCATGTACACAATATTGAAATATCTTTGGATCATAATAAAACATAAGTAAGAAATAAGTAAGAAGGAGTAATAAACAATAGAAACATAAGTAAGAAGAAGTAATAAGAATAAGAATAAGTGATAACATACAAATGTCGCAATATTGTCGATTGTTCCTCGATGTTCATCATCCATAGTCAATAGAGATATAATGTTGCAGAGAGATTGATCTTGGCATAAAGATTGATTGTTGCAGAGGTTGAGTGTGTCATACCTCGGAAAAGAAATGAGAGAACGACCTAGCGAAGCGCGATCGCACGCTCGCAATGATGGACTGAATAGAGTTGCCATCGAAATTTATTTTTTCCTAAAAGGAAAGGGGAAATATCGATAAAACCCAAGAAAGAATGACAATGATTATGGTCGTCGCAACCAAATCAGGGTTCGGGAGTCGATTACGCAAGGGGAAGGTATTAGCACCCCTCACGTCCGCTGTAATCAACGGGAACCGTTAGGTTAGTTGTGCACGTTAGTGTTAGCTTTAAGTGTTAGGCTCATCAAGTTATTAGGTGGGAAAGAAAGAATGGAAGAGAGAATAATGTTTTTTTGGATTTTTGACGAAGGACTAAACCTAAGTTTTTTATTAGTGGGCCTGACAAGATTTACAAATCCTGTTACTACGTATCTCAATAGAGAACTCAAGGCTTACGTAGTTCTGGGTAGAAAATGTTTGTTTGTTGGTCGATTTTAGCGAAAGCTACTTTGTGTCAATCGACGAAAATATTGTTGGAATACCCAAAACAAGTGGAGAAACATTGCTTTACATCGTCTTGAAACAAAATACATTTTGTTTGAGAAAAGGGTTTAAGGGTCAATCGCATGGCGGCGAGAAAAAGGTTTGATTGGTTTGATGTGTTTTGATTAATGGCGAGAACTTGGATAGGCGAGATATCCATCTCGAATCCTAGTCTCAGGAGTGCGTGGTATCCACCACATTCTATTTCCATTTTATTTGCAAGAAGGTATTCAATAAGAATTAAGTGTTTTTCGAATTTAATTGAGAAAGGGTTTGAAGAAATCGCCCTGACAATTTGGACGATGGTCAGAGCTAAGATAGGCGAGGTATCCACCTCGAATCTTAATCTCAGGAGTGCATGGTATCCACCATGTTCCATTTCCATCTTTATTGAAAAAGTGTTAAATAGGAATTAAATATTTTTGAGTTTTATTATGAAAATGACTTGACGTTGGATCAAGCATTTGATGAGCGATTGAGAAAGATTTGAATGAAGGTTTGAAAGAAATGGAATAGATAGATTTGGATGGATTTGTTTATTGAGAAAATACTCGATGTTGGATCGAGTTTTTATTTTTGATCTTTTTGAAAAGAAATTGATTTTATTCTTATGTTAGTGACTAGCTAAACAGTCAAACCATAAAGAAATAAGACAATAAAAATATTACATGTCATGGGAGTGGGGATACATCTTGTCGAATGGGAATTCAAAATAATGAAAACAATTAAATCAGGCTTAAACAAACAAACAATGCAGCGTATAAGTGTAGGTGCAAGGGAATCGTCTCATTGTAAGAAAGCCCAAGAGTAAGTTGTATGAGGTGGGCGGCGATGCTTAAAAGCAATCGACTTACAAGGGTGGGGAGATGGGAAAATTACAACTAAGTAATGTGCTCAAAACCGGTTTATGCATCATGACAAACATTGGATGATCATGTGCGATAAATCAAAACTCGGTGAAATTCTATCGCTATATCGATAAAATAATTATGGATAAACAACATAAGAGCGGCTGAATCCATAAATTAAAATCGATGATTTAGAATTTAAAATCAATAAAAGGTAAACATTTAAAAACAATGAGTGTCGGAGAAATGAGAATAAAACATAAACATGAAAGAATTAAAAAGAATAACATAGAAAACTAAATGCAGCAAAAACCAAACATGATACACACGAGTATCGAACCCACCATACAAAGGGAGGTGACATTACTTTCCCTCCACTCAACCACTAATGGTCATCTGTTAGCCTAACAACGACCCAAACAAATAACCAAGGAACCAAATAAAATAAAATAGAAAAATAAATAAATAAAGGTCAGCATGGGCCACAACCACTTGGGCCGAATGGATATAATGAATATCCAACAAATCCTTGGACTGTGGAGGTTTGGGTCAAACGATACCCGCTCCAGGTTGGCCCATAATGATGTGGCGAGAATACCAAAACGAAGCCCTAGCCGCGTGGCTGTTGGGCGGCGGAACCGAGAGACAATTGATCTCAATAACGGCCAGCTGTCGGCCATTCCTGAGAAACGGTGCGGTGGGAAAACCGAAGGGACAAACGAGTGAAGCCACATCACTAGTGGGGTTTCCAAGAAGCAGAGCCATTATTAATAATAAATCCTAATGAAGACTAGGGAAAAAATCATAAGAAACGGTGGTACTCCTTTCTCATCTCAGCTTATCTCTCCTAGTAAGAACCAAAACTCAGTATCAAAAAAAAAAGAAACAAAGGTAAATGGCGTTCCAAATCCAGAACCCTAATCCGCAAAATCCAACTCGGATCATCAAACAAAAAAAGGCAAATCACTTGCATAGGAAATAAATCATGCTTGGAAGAAAGGAATTAAGCACACATCTATTAATCTGAACATGGAAAGACGAAAAAAGGCGAGAAATATACCGGATCGGGAAGTCCTTGAAGCAGATGAACAGGTGCGCGACCACTTCTCTTCTTTCTCCTTTGGAATCACCTTTCATTTATAGCTTCACTTAGGTTCTCAAAGAATCAATCTGAGTGATTTGTTGTGTCGGCTCTTCGTGTGCGCCTTCTTGCCTTAGCTCCTCAGAATCACCGCCATTTATTTGCCATGGTGTTACAGCGTCCGTGAGGAGATGTCGTGGTCAAGCTTAAAACAACACTTAGATTATGACGATGAACCTGAGTGGCTCTGTGGAAAGAGCTTTAGTATGGGTGCTTTGAAATTTTTCAGAATTCCGTTTTTTTTCTCTCTTTTTCGTTAGGGTTTTTCGGATGCTCACATTTTCCTCTTTTATGCGCAGGTGTGTGGTCCAACGCTCGGGTACCATCCTGAGCTGGCAAAGAGTGGTTAACACTAATTCGGTTGGGGAAGAATTTTGCCTCAGGGTTTTTTTTATGGGGACCATTCGTGACAGGTAAGTCTTCTGTCTGTAGTGTCTTTGAAATTCGTGGTCTTGCACTGCATTTCTATTGAGTGTGTTACTGCTGCAATATTTGCGTGCTGTGGTGAAAATCCAATTTTACCACTTATGCAAAACGTCCACCTTACCGAATGTTTCTCAATCGAAGCATTTCCCAGTGTCCTTGTTTCTAAAACTGTGGAAAACTTGTTATTCACTTTGCAACTGCAAAATAATGTGAATACAATGTTATGAATACTCTATTCACTTCTATTACAAAAATAAGGGCTACTACATTTATTTATAGATTTAGGTTAACTTGGACCTCAAGCCAAATCCCAACACTATAAAAGCCCAAAATTATAAAAGCCCAAAATAGCTAACACTACTCAACACACTGGGTGGTTCGACACTTCCTTGCTTTTGTCGAGCAACCTGCTTCGACACAAGGAATTACAATTCAACACACCATCTAATTCATTGTGTCTAAGCTATCTACATTCATCATAGCTCTTAGTCTTCTAAACACTTCGACCTGCACTCCCTTGGTCATGATGTCTACAATATGATTCTCAGTTCTGCAGTGTTCCACATTCATCTTTCCATCTGCTACATTCTCTCGAAGATAATGGAACCTCATCTCGATGTGCTTTCTTCAACCATGTGCTATTAGATACTTCTCCAGATTGATAGCTGACATGTTGTCGATCTTCATGGTAATTTCTCCATGACTCTTCGTTGTTATCTCTTCGACCAGATTCACCATCCACGTTGCTTGACATGCACAAAGAGAAGCAACTATGTATTCTGCTTCGCACAATGATAATGCCACTACTGGCTCTTTTCTCGAACTCCAAGCAACTGGTGCACCACCTAGCATAAACACAGATCCAAATATGGATTTTCGATCCTCAGCATCACTACACCAACTTGAGTCGGTGCATCCCACTATTTTGCATTCTTTTCCTTCATCAACCGCAGGAAACAAAATGCCATATTCGAGAGTACCTTTCAGATACCTTAGTATCCTCTTCACCGCTGCTAGATGTGATACATTTGGCTTCTGCATGAACCTACTCACCATACCTACACTGTATGCTAAGTCATGCCTTGTATGACAAAGGTATCTAAGTGACCCAATAAGTCTTCTGTATTGGGTTGGATCAACATCATCTGAATCTGAATCTTTCGACAATTGTCATCTCGGTTCAGCTGGAGTCGAAGTTGGGTTACAATCTTGCATCTCAAATCTCTTGAGAATTTCGCCTGCATACCTTCTTTGATGCATAATCAAACCTCTAACACTCTTGTAGAATTCGATGCCAAGGAAATATGAAATGTCACCCAAATCTGACATTTCGAATTCCTTGTTGAGATCACCTTTAAAGTCTTCGATCTCTTTCTTGTAGCTACTTGTTATCAACAGGTCATCGACATAGAGGCATATTATAAGCAATTCATTCTTGCTTCTTCTTACATATACTCCATGTTCATATTTGCACTTCACAAATTCCGTCTCCCTTAGAAAACCATTTATCTTCTTGTTCCAAGCTCTTGGAGCTTGTTTAAATCCGCACAGGGCTTTATGCAGCCTGTTCACCTTTCTTTCTTCACCATGTTTCACAAACCCAACTGGTTGTGCAACATAAACTTCTTCTTCTAAGGGGCTATTAAGGAATGCACATTTCACATCCATCTGACACATTTCCCAGTTGTTCATTTTTGCTAGACCAACAACCAACCCGATTGTTTTGATCCTAGCAACAGGTGCAAAAACTTCATCAAAATCGATTCCTTCTTTCTGGAGAAATCCTTTCGCCATAAGTCTTGCCTTGTATCGAGTCACTTCTCCTTTGGGATTCAACTTAACCTTGTATACCCACTTCACAACGAATTCCTTCTGGTCTTGAGGCAATTCGACAAGTGACCAAGTGTTGTTGACTTCGATTGACTTCAGTTCTTCGTCCATTGCTTTCATCCACTTTGAATCTTTCAATGCCTCAGCTGCATTGACAGGTTCGACATCTGCATAGAGAGCATAGTGTACCAACTCACCTTCTTCATTGACCACATCATCTGATGTAATCACACATTCTTGCAACCTTGCAGGCATGTGTCTTGTTCTTTGAGGTCTGCTTGGGCCTGCTTCACCTCTGACTTCTTCTTGTTGAACTTCTCTTTCGAATTCACTAATTGGTTCATCATAAAAGATTCTCACTGAATCTTTCTTGACATTCTCAGTCCAATCCCACTTCTTAAGCTCATCTATGATCACGTCCCTGCTGATCACCACTTGCTTATTCACTAGGTCGAACAACTTGTATCCTCCAGTCGAATGATATCCTATCAGGATCATCTGACTGGACTTGTCATAAAGTTTTCTTCTCACCTGATTTGGCACATGTCTATGGGCTATAGATCCAAACACCCTCAGATGACTCAAGCTAGGCTTGACACCAGACGAACATTCTTCTGGCGTGATTCCTTCTAGCTTCTTCGTCGGACATCTGTTCAGGATATATGTCACAGTCGACACAACTTCTCCCCATAATTCTTTGGGTAGATGCTTACCTTTCAACATACTTCTAACCATATTCATAATGGTTCCGTTCTTCCTTTCTGCGACTCCATTCTGCTGTGGAGTGTAGGGTGACACCACCTTATGCACAATCCATTCTTTCATCCATAATGCATCGAAGTCTTTCGACACATATTCTCCACCATCACCAGTTCTCAAAAATCTTGATCTTTCAACCGCTCTATCTTTCAACCATAGATTTAAACTTGGAAAATACCTCGATCACTTCACTTTTCTTCTGGATCAGGTAAGACCACAGTTTTTTACTGAAATCATCTATGAATGTAACAAAGTATTTGTTACCTCCAATCGAATCCACCTGGAGAGGATCACATACATCAGAGTATATGACTTCAAGAATTGCCTTCGACCTGCTTCTTGCATCCTTACTAAAGTTGTTCTTATGTTGCTTCACCTGTACACATTCTTCACACACTTCGTTTGGAATGTCGATTTCTCGTAATCCTGAAACCATATTTCTTCTCTTCAAATCTATGATGTCTTTGAAATTGAGATGGCCAAGTCTATAATGTCATATCCATTCATCTATGTTGGTTGATGTTGTAAGACACGTATGCTCCATCACATTAAGCTCAATCTTGAAGGTTTTATTCTGAGACATTGGAGCCTTCAAGATCAACCTTCCATTTGAGTCGAAAACTCTTATCATCTTGTCTTCGATCGACACCTTGTAGTTCTTTTCGACTAACTTCCCTATGCTAAGCAAATTACTCTTCATGCCTGATATGTGCAACACATTTGAAATTACTGACCTCTTGCCATCTTTCCTCATAATCAAAACTTCACCAACACCTTCAGGTGCTAGAGTGTTGTCATTTGCAAATTTCACCATGTTCTTCATTGAGGGCTTTATGTTGACAAACCAATCTTTTCTTCCAGACATGTGTGATGAGCATTCTGAGTCCAAGTACCACTGGTCCTTCAATTTCCCTTCTTCTCTTGTTGTAACCATCAATAACGTCTCTTCTTATTCATGTTTCGCTAGCTTTGCATAAGTTTCTTGATTCTTCTGCATTTCTAGACAATCATTAGAATAGTGACCATACCTTTGACAATTGTAACACTGAATATGACTCTTGTGTGGCTTTTGACCATCACCTTTTCCTCTACCTGCAACACCACCTCTTTGGTTGCCTTGGTTCCAGGATTTTCTCTGATTCTACCAGTTTCCTTCTTGCTGATTTCGACCAGTCGAATTGTTGTAACCTCCTCTGCCTTTGTTGTCATTCAATATTCCTTTGCCTTTTCTTTCTTTTGCTGATTGAGCTTGCAAATCCATATCACTCTTCGACTTTCCTGCAGCTCTTTCAGCCATTCTTTGTTAATGAGATTCAAGTGTCCCTTGAAGCTCTTCCTTTTTCAATTTTGACAAATCTTTCGACTCTTCTATAGCTACTACCACGTGGTCGAACTTTGGAGCCAACGACCTCAAGATCTTTCCAACAATAGATCTTGATGTCAACACTTCTTCACATACCTTGATTTGATTCACCAGTTTCGTAACCTTGGTGAAGAAATCAATTATGCTTTCATTGTCTTCCATATGAAGCAATTCATATGTTCTTTTGTGAGTTTGTAACCTCACCTCTTTCACCTTCTCCGCGCCTCCAAACGATTTCTCCAGAATTTCCCATGCTTCTTTCGCTGACTCTGCATCACTAACCTTTTCAAAGTTATCTGCATCAAGACATTGATGGATTATAAAGAGATATTTATAATCTTTCTTCTTCAATTCTTTATGTGCAGCCTTTTCTTGATCCTTCACGGGTTCTGCAAGCGTTGCTACTCCTTCCTTCAAAATATCTCAAAGATCTTGATAACAGAACACAATCTTTATCTGCTTGCACTAATTCTCATAACTGGTGTTCTTAAGAATCAGAAGATTTGCTGGAAAATGTTTGTTTGGATGATTCGTTTCCATGGTGATTTTCTTCCCACGAATCGATAAATCGGAGCTCTTGATACCAGATGTTGGAAATCCCCCAAAACCTATGGAGAACTTTAATCAATCTTGATGAACAAGATTGTTATTACCCACACAATAGCAATGAAAAGAGAAGAACAATGGAGAAATAAAGAGTGTATAGAACGATGAAGGAGAAGAAGAAATAAACTCTGCAGAGTTTTTGTCTGCCCACAAACTGTGGAAAACTTGTTATTCACTTTACAACTGTAAAATACTATGAATACAATATTATGAATACTCTATTCACTTCTATTACAAAAATAAGGGTTACTACATCTATTTATAGATTTAGGTTAACTTGGACCTCAAGCCAAAGCCCAAAACTATAAAAGCCCAAAATTATAAAAGGTCAAAATAGCTAACACTACTCAATACACTAGGTGGTTCGACACTTCCTTGCTTCTGTCGAGCAACCTGCTTTGCCACAAGGAATTACAATTCAACAGGAATAAGGTCAATTTTTCAAACCATTGGTGACTGGCTTACTTCAAACCATATAATGACTTAGTAAGTCTGCATAATTGACTTGTGATCAATGATATTTTCATGGTTTTTAACTATGTGTTTTTGCATTTTTCTTGATATTTTCTTCCCATTTTGTTCTATTTACTGCCAATTTTATGTTTTTGTCTGTGTTTCAGGAACTCTGAAGATATATGACTGGTTACTGATGATCAAACCAAAAAAGCATTGAATTAGAAAAAGACATAAGGAATTAAGGTGAACCAATAATTAGAATAACGGTAATGATACCCACTCGCTTCAGAAATTCCAATTTTGGCTACATGTGAAATAAATACGAAAGCCTAATGGATTTTTACGTGGAAGCAGGTAGAATTACGGCGACTCCGTAATTCTCCCATTCCAATTATGCTTTTAACTTTTTTTTTTATCTATGCTTCATTTTCAGCCATATGTGAGTAGTTCATCTAGGAACTCAAGGTCATGAGACTGTCATATAACATACCTTGTGACTTTCTTCTATTTCATTACAAGAAAAACCAAAGGATTTTTTTGGATTTCAAATTTTTAACTTACACATCTTTACCGAAAATAAAATATATTTTAGATATTGTTCACTTGCTAAAAGGGTGTGATTCGATATATGAACGATAAATACTTGACATCAAAGGTCGAGACTATGAAAGTGTATCAAACTAAATTGAGAAAATTGTATTTTAAATAGCTGCACTTAAACAATCTTACACAAACAAGCTACGCTGACAAAATTTGGTAGATTATTTATTAAGGACAGGAGAACACGCTAACGAAAATAGGCGGTGTCCAACTTTTCTACGATTTTTTGTTGTTTCCAGATTGGGTTTAGAAGTTTTCATGTCTTTTTTTAAGATAAGAATCATGTATCTTAGGTCCTGTTTTTAAGAATTTTGTTTCCTAAAACAAAAAAATAGTTCCAAACAAAATTCTCCATGTTAGACAAAAACTTAGACAAAAGAACTAGGTAGTCGAAATAGGTCTCTGAGGAATGATAATTTTTTATATTACTTTCATATTGCCAAAAGCTTATGGCATGACAAGTTTTTGTGTCACTATCGGGACCATATATTGATATTGTTATTAAATTATTTCACCGTCCAAACTAATACATTTTTCTTTGCTTATATGTTTTCCTGCAATTTCTCATTTTCAGTTGTATGCAAAGAATCCACAGTTTATGGAACCTCATTGACCTAGGACCATGTTCGATCAATTTCATCGCTTTGCACCTCTATCTTGTAGATTTTCTTCTTACTTTGTGACTTTGACCCTTAAGGTTAAATCCTCTTCCCATCTTGGAGATTTCCGACCTATTTCCTTGGTTGGATCCTTGTATAAGCTGGTGACCACAATGTTGGCCATTAGATTAAGAGGTGTGATGGAAAAGCTTATATATCCTAACTAATCAACTTTTTTAAGGGGAGAATAATGGTGGTGGTGTTGTCGCTATTAATGAGGTGGTGGATTTGGCCAAAATATCTAAAAGACCTTGCATGTGGATTTTAGACAATTCAATTAGTTAGAATTCCCTGAATTATATGTTGATCAGATTCAGGTTTAGTGATAAATTGAGGTCTTGGATTAAAGCTTGTGTCATTGTTGGGAATCTTGCATTGCTGGTAGGGGTGTACGCGGGTTGGTTGGATCGGGTTTGACCTAACCCATTACCTAATATGTTCAAACTACAATGGGTTGGGTTCGTCGCTCAACCCGCAATTTCATTGTCAAAACTGACCCGACCCGATCCGTTCATTAATGGCTTGCGTTGAGTTGGGTTTCAAATATAAAAAAATATTTTTTATGATTCTTTTTGTCGGTTTTAAAAAAATATAACACAACTCAATACAATCATAGTCACTTATACCACTCGAATTCAATGATCATATAATATCTAATAAAATTCATTTACACGATATAACACTTTATAATAGTATAAAATTCAACAAGGCATGTTACTTCCACAAAATAAATAAGTTGAAAATGATTCAAAAGAAAATAAGAAACAACATTAAATCTTAGAACTACGTAACTTATTGATTTTGTAGTATTATTGGTGGAGAATAATTTTTTTTGAAAAAATTATGATTATTTGTGAGATATTAATTTTATATTTTTATTTAAAATAATAATGAATTACTAAAGCCACATCAATGGGTTAGGTCAACGGGTTTGCGAGTTGCAAAACTCAAACCCCATACCCGAACCAAAATTATACGGGTTGTTATGGGTTGGGTTGGGTATACCCGTAAATGAATGGATTCGGGTAATTTATGATTTGGGTTAGTTTGGGTCAGCGAGTTCATGGGTCGACCCGCACCCATGAACACCCCTAATTTTTTGTGAATAGGCGTCCTACCCAAGAAATTAGCATTCAAAGGGATTTAAAACAAGGGGATCCCCTAACTCCTTTACTTTTTCTCCTATTTGTTAAGGGGCTTAGTTGCTTCGTCATGAGGGCTCAGAAGCTTGGCTTTTATTCTAGATTTAGAGTCGGGAATTTCGGTTGGGTCGTGTCTCATCGTGTTAGCTCATATTTTCGACTCCCATTAAGAATTACCAAAATTGGAAATCATATGTACAACTGTTTTTCGACCAGAAAGTGGTATTCGACCAACTGGAGGTGATTCGACTGGGCAAGATTAATAAGGATCAGCATACAATTGAGATTCTAGAAAAGCTCTCTTAAAGACAGTTGAAAATGGTTTTCAATCAAAGATTCAAAAATTCAAATCAAGAAGGGAACTTTGCCCTCATCACAAACCGTTGAGAACACACGTGGAGCATAGTGGATAAATACGCACATGCAATACGCTATGTGTCTCGACGTGATTAAAGAACCATTAGAAACGGTTATCTCGATCCAGTATAAATATAGGATCTTAGTGTTAGAAATGTGTGTGTCAAACTGTGTACAAAAACCTGTAAATTTACCAAGTACTCGTGTGAAGAAGAATCGTAAATCACAGAATGTACATTTGTTTACACCATTGTTAGTTACTTCAAAGCAATATAAATTTATCTTTACTTTTTTCCAGAAATATACTTTCTTACTTCTTCATTCCAAACACCTTCTTTTTCTTTGTCATTTACAGTTTTAAGATTCCCTTGTTGTTTCCTTTCTTTTTCCTTACTTTCAACATTTACTTCGTCATTTACAATTTCTCTCATTCATATCACCCTTTTTTATTAGTTTTTAAACTCTAATTTTGCGCTTATTATTGAAGCATTCGTTACTACCAAAATTCATCTTCATAATAGTTAGCACATGTCCTAGGATCAATCTGATTGATCCTGTAAGTAACCAGATTTAGAAATTCGGAAGATCAGCGGTTGTTTACCAAGTTTCAAGGTAAACAAATTGGCACGCCCGGTGGGACCAGTGCTAAAGTTACGTATCATGCGTAATTCTGATTGTTAAGTTTTTTGGGAAAAGATTCGTTGTATGTTATTAAGAAGTGGTAAATAGCCATAAACAACGAACAACGAATAAGGAGAGAATCACATACTAGGATGGCGAATGTGAATGCACGAGACACCCAAAACTCTCAAAATCCATCAACCAGTAACATAACGCCCCCTTCTTCTTCGATAGGGGCAAACACGGCAACATCGCATGTGTTCGAAGTACCTCCATCTATGGTGAGTTCGATGTCTACGCATTCGATTTCCCATATTGAACCAATTTTAATCTACATTAAGCCTAGGGGACCTCCTCATACTCCCCCACCAATTAGAGATATTCCAAATAGGTCGTTGGTAGCCCCTGGTTTCTCAATACCATTTGGTAGTCGAGAACAGCCATATAGAATGCCAACTTCAATGATGGCCAATTTACAGAACGATGGTTCTACTTTTTCAGAATTGGTGGTTAACATAAATTCTCCAGTGCAAATATATGGTGTTAACATGGGTCGAACTAACCAATATTCAGGCTTGAGACACCCAACACAACTACCTACTCTTACCAATAATTCCACGGCAGCATAGAGGCAATAGATGGACGAAAGCAATCATGAAATGGTTCAAATGCTGACTCAGACTTTGACCACTGTGCTGAATCCTCTGATTCAAAATACGACCCAGCCGAATCAACAGATGATAGCACATGTGGCTCGAATGTTTGAGTTCCTTGGTGTACCTCAGCACCAACGACCTCCTCCTAGAGATTGGGTAAGAGAAAATCAAGATACCACTTTTGAAGAAGACCTCACCATTAACCAGATCCCACAAAATGAAGGGGGAGTAGCAAAACCCCCTAGGATCGAACCACAAATACCTAGGGAACCAAGGTAAGTTTGACATGACGATGTGCTAGCAGATAATAATCTAGCAGCTATAGTCGAAAGAATTATGGTTCGAAATGGGGTAAATTTCGGCCTTAGAAGGCAAAATTATACGTCGCCTTTGTCAGAGTATATCTTACAGGCAGAACACCTCCTAGAACCAAAATCCTCAAATTCACCAAGTTTGTTGGGGATACCACGGAGTCCACTGTTGAGTATGTGGCAAGATATTTAATTGAGGTTGGAGATATGTCAAATAATGAGAGCCTTAGGATTAAATTTTTTCTAAGTTCTCTCACAAATAATGCTTTCACATGGTACACCACCTTGCCCCAAAGTTCGATCCACACTTGGAACCAACTGGAAAGAAGGTTCCGTGAACAGTTTTAGATGGGGTAAACGAAGATAAGTTTGTAGGAGTTGGCTAGTATCAAGTAAAAGTTCTCTTAGCCAATTGATGACTATCTAAATAGGTTTCGATTGCTCAAAGCTAGGTGTTTTATGCAAATACCGGAGCATGAACTAGTCGAAATGGCCGCTGGGGGCCTTGACCATTCGATTAGAAAGAAATTAGATACTCAGTACCTAAGGGATATGGCCCAATTGGATGATATGATTCGACAGTTAGAACGTTTAAAGGAAGAAAAGGCTAGGGAAAATAAAGGTAAAAGGGTAGCCTATGTCGATTTCAGGAATGATGACGAAGGTTCATGTCATGGAGTTTCAGACTTCGGCGACAATGAGATCTACCTTGCTGAATTGACGCAAGGGCCACCATATGCGTGTAAAGTTTTAGCACATTCGAATGGGAAAAATCATGTCGAACCTGAAAAGAGTGACAAATTTCCTTAGAAAACTTATACGTTCGACGTTAGAAAATGTGACGAAATTTTTGAATTACTAGTCAAAGATGGTCAAATGATAGTACCTCCGGGTGCTAAAGTACCCCTTTTAGAGAAAAGAAAGAAAAGAGGGTTTTGCAAATACCATGGTTTTTTGGGTCATAAAACGTCTCAATGTTTTCTTTTCAGGGATCTTGTGTAAAATGCCATCAAGGAAGGAAGACTCAAGTTCGGAGACAAAACTCGGAGCCAGATAAAGATCGACTTTGATCCTCTACAGGTAGCTGAGGCCCATTACACTGAATCAGAAGAAGTGAACCTTATTGAAGTCGCTGATGATTTCAACATGACTGAAGTCACTGAGGACCTCGTCAATGGATCTGTTATGGCCAGGGTTCATGAGTACTTCGAGCAAACGCCTCTTGATGATTTTACTCAAAAGGCTGCAGGAGATATCACCTACAAAAATGTTGAAGCCTCCGATGCTAAGGACGCTGAAAGTTCTAAGTTAATGATGATCACTAAAGAAATTGTTGATGATTTCGTTCAGATGGACAAGGCCACTGAGGGCCTTCAAAGACAATTCCAAAGGTTGGATATTATAGAGGATATCCACATGGAGGTCAATATGGTCGAGTTATCTCAAGAAACCTCTATGGAGGTCGACGATGAATTTCGACAAGAGGAGTATAACAAAGTCCCCTTCCCTGAAGAGGAAGAAACGCTATCTGACTTCCTTCGAAGATATCAGAAAAAGAAGTCGGAAGTCATGTTGTGCCCTAGGTGCAGTGTTGTACTCGACAAGAATGCAGCTCAAAATCTTGAAGGGTTAGGAGAGTAAACACCAAGATGGTCATAAAGCCGTCAAAAATCATCAAATGGGTAAGTCAGGAAGGGATTTCGACCCCACGAGATATCCTGATCCAAGACGTCCCATGGTGAAGCTGGGTGAAACTAAGAAAGCAGGGAGAAATTTCAAACCCATCTCATTCAAGCCTAATGTCGAAGGGTTAAACGGAAAGTGGGTCAAGAAAACTGATGGCAAGACACACAGTCATGGAAAGTGGCAGAATTTCAAGGTTGAAAGAGGTTCGTCACTGCCTTACCGCAAGTAATTTTGGACTGACAAAAGGACCTCACATGTGTCCGAGAACTATAAGGGAAAAACCCTATGACCAGATCTCAGTGGAGGAGAGAACAAAGAAGAAGGAAAGCCCAGAGAGAAGCTGGTGAGAGGGATCAAGCTAAGTCGAGTACCAATGTGGTTGTGAAGAAAAAGGAAGACTCAAACTTCGTCAAAAGAAATCCCAATAATCCAGTTAAAATGGCCAATGAAAAATACAATCAGGTGGCCGCAGAAGATGAAATGTTGACTGACAACTTCGACTCAGGGTCGAAAGCCTCCTTAGACATCTTAGTCGGCATGGTATCCGTGATGCTGAGGGAATTCGACCGGATTACTAAAGTCGAAGACAATGACAGTATCACAAAGAGAGAGAGAGAGAGAGAGAGAGAGAGAGAGAGAGAGAGAGAGAGAGAGATGGTTGCTTATAAGCCAGTGTGTTACTATGTGAGGAATAACGACTGTGTAGAAGAGCAAAATGCCTTTTTTGAGAGGCCCAGTGAAGCCATGAAGAGTCACTTGAAACCCCTCTTCATCACTAGAAAATTCGAAGACGTCCCCTTTAATAAAATATTGGTGGATTGTGGACCGACTGTGAACTTGATGCCTCACCTCATGCTGAGAAAAATTGGTAAATATGATACTGATGCCAAAACTCATAATATGGTGCTAACCAACTATGGAGGTGAAATGGGTTCCACCAGGGGGGCTATCCAAGTCGAATTAATTGTAGGGACAATCACTAGGTCCACAATATTTTATGATTGTAGAAACAAAGGCTAAATATAATCTGGTACTTGGAAGAGAATGGATACATGGGATCGGAGTTGTTCCATCTTCAATGCACCAGAGGATAATAATTTGGCGCCCATATGACATCGTTGAAAACATAAAGGCGGATCAGGGGTACTTTAAAACCCCTATCAATCATGTCGACAGACGCCAATTTGACAAGCACTTGGACACCATAGCTCCCTGTGATTCGGATGGGTTTACATTTACCCTTGATGACAACGCTTATTGTTCCCTGTCACTACACCCTCACTATGGTTTTCGCTGGGACAGAGAGATGATAGGAAAAGACGAATTTGGATATTTTATAGAGGGAGTAATAAAAAGGCCAACTTACATCAGTGCCAACATTCATCCTCAACTCAAGATCGAAGTGGTCCAGTTGCTGAGAGAGTTTAAGGATTGTTTCGCATGGGACTATGATGAAATGCCTGGTTTAAGCAGAGAGTTGGTCGAATTGAAATTGCCGATCAAGCTTGGAAAGAAGCCCGTGAAGTAGAATCCAAGACGATTTGCTCCAATAATACTTTCGAAGATTAAAGAGGAAGTAGAAAGGCTTCTCCGTGGTGATTTCATTCGCATGGCCAGGTATGTCGAATGGTTAGCTAATATTGTGCCAGTTGTAAAGAAGAATGGTACTTTAAAGGTTTGCATAGATTTTAGAGATTTAAATACTACAACCTCAAAAGATGAATATTCGATGCCAGTGGCAGAAATGCTAGTCGATTCTACTGTAGGCTATGAATATTTAAGCATGCTTGACGGGTATTCTAGGTATAATCAAATATTTATTACTGAAGAGGATGTCCCGAAAACAACATTTCGATGCCCCAAAGCCTTAGGCACATACGAATGGGTAGTGATGCCTTTTGGTTTGAAAAATGTTTGGGTAATCTACCAAAGAGCGATGAATTCGATCTTCCATGATTTCATAGAAACTTTTATGCAAATCTATATAGATGATATTGTCATTAAGTCTGTTTCAGGGAAGACTCACGTAGACCATCTTCGAATATCTTTCGAGAGGATGAGAAAATATGGTATAAAAATGAATCTTTAAAATACGTTTTTTGCATGCAGGCTGGGGATTTCTTAGGCTTTGTGGTCCATAAAATGGGGATCGAAATAAACCAGAATAAGACCAAGGCCATCATGGAAGCGAAAGCGCCATCGACGAAGAAAGGTTTGTAGTCACTACTAGGCAAGATCAATTTCCTAAGGAGTTTCATCTCAAACTTTAGTGGGAAGACATAGGCTTTTTCATCATTGCTTCGACTCAACAAGGAAGGGTTCGAGTGGGGGAAGGCTCAACAAGAAGCATTCGATAAGATTAAAGCATACTTGAGTCATCCACCAATCTTGAAACCACCTTGTAGAAATAAAAGTATGAGATTGTATATATCTACATCTGATAGGAAGCATGTTAGACCAAGAGGATGATAATGGTGTCGAAAGATCCATTTACTACCTCAGTAGAGTCTTAAATGATGCAGAAACTAGGTATAACATGGTCGAAAAATTATGTTTATGCCTATATTTCTCTTGTACAAAATTGAAACATTATATGAAACATGTTGACGTTTATGTTTCATCTCATTGTGACGTTATTAAACACATGTTATCCAATCCAATTTTGCATAGTCGGATTGGGAAATGGGCATTAGCATTGACTGGATTTTCTTTAACATACATTCCATTAAGAGTTGTTAAAGGACAACAGACTTTATAGTCGACCACTCCATAGACACAAATGCACTGAACTATCTCGAATTGGGACCTTGGAAGTTATACTTCGATGGTCTAGTCATAAGGACTGTACAGGGGTTGGCGTTGTAATTATTTACCCTAATAAAATTCCAGTACAAAATAGAAGGTACCTGCTCAAACAATGAGGTTGAATACGAAGCCCTCATAACAGGATTTGAAATATTGTTGGAATTGGGGGCAACTCGAGTCGAAATAATGGGTGATTCAGAGTTGGGCATAAAGCAGATCACAAAAGAATATAGATGTATTAAGGAGAATTTAATCATGTACTTCATAATCTCCAGTCGATTGCTAAAAAGATTTGAAATGGTTTCTATTCGACACATACCTCAACTAGAAAATCAGGTGGCTAACGATTTGGTTCAGATTGCATTTGGGTATAAAATTTTAAAAGAAAATTTGCATAAAGTCATTGAAGTTAGAGGAAAGGTCGTGGCAACTAGATTAATACCCCTAGTCTTAGAAAAGATAAAGCTAGGATATGCTGATGAAGGGAATTTTGAAATATTGGTAGTAGACAATTTGAAGGATGAAGATTGGAGGAAGCCAATAGTGGTATATGTGCAGAATCCAACAACGTCTACTCATCGAAAAATCAGGTATCGAGCATTGAGTTATGTTCTTTTGGGTATAGAGTTGTTTAAAAAATCTCCTGAGTGAATTTTTCTTAAGTGCCTCAGTGAGTCAGAGGCGAACTTAGCCCTTTCGACTGTACACAGTGGAGCATGTGGGGCACACCAAGTCGGTCATAAGATGAAATGGATTTTATTTCGCCAAGGGATGTATTGGCCTACCATGTTGAAAGACTGTGTGGAATTCGTGAAGGGTTGCCAAGAATGTCAGATGCATGCAGGCATACAGCATGTCCCTACAAGTGAATTACATTCTATCATCAAGCCTTGACCATTTAGGGGTTGGGCTTTAGATTTGATTGGGGAAATTTAACCTCCATCATCTAAAAATCAAAGATATATATCTATGGGAGTTGATTATTTTACAATGTGGATTGAAGTTATACCCTTACCAAATGTGAACCAAGAGGATGTGATCAAATTTATCCAAAAGCATATTATTTATAGATTTGGAATCCCAGAGACAATTACAACGGATCAAGGGTCAGTATTTACTGGAAGGAAAATGCAAGAATTTTCCAAAGAACTAGGCTTTAAATTGTTAACTTCGACGCCTTATTATGCTCAGGCCAATGGATAAGTTGAAATTGCCAATAAAGTGATCATTGGTTTGATTAAAAAGACTGTGGGGAAGAAGCCTAGGAATTGGCATAAAACTCCTCCCAAAGAGGCCACTAAGTCGACCCCTTTTCGGCTAACCTTTGGCCATGATGTTGTTCTACCAGTAGATATTCACCTACAATCCATAAGGATTAAAAGACACCATGAACTTCCAACATAGTCATATTGGAGCATGATGTTGGATAAATTGGTTGACTTAGATGAAGAAAGGTTAAATGCCTTAGAGTTGCTAAAATGGAAAAAGAAGAGAATATAAATCTCTTATAATAAGAAGATAAAATTCAAAAGTTTTGCACCTGAAGACTTAGCCTGGAAAGTGATCCTTCCAATGAATCGAAAGGATAGAGCCCTAGGGAAGTGGTCCCCAAAGTGGGAAGACCCTTTTCAGATTTTACAGGTATTCTCTAATGGTGCCTATGAAATCGAAGAGCTTAATGAAGATAAAAGGATTCTAAGAGTAAATGGGAAATATTTGAAAAAATATAAACCGATACTCCAAGAGATAAAAATAAGAGACGAACAGTTATATAAATAAAACAAAGCCAATATGGTAAAAATGCCAAGATGGTTATATTAAATTCGAAGGTCCAAAGGACCAATATTGATTACAAAGAAAATTATCATCACATTGCAAAATAGATAAAGAAAAAAAACTAGAAAGGAAGGTTGGCCTTGATCTGAAGATACTTGGCTTTAAGAAGCTCTAGACGTTTTTCGCACAAAGATCTCTTAGATCGCAGGAGTTTGACGTCAGACTCAAGTTGTCGAGCCTTTTAGACAAATTCCATGCCAAATGATAGCTCTTGAGCCATTAAAGCTTCGTCACACTCCAAGTGTTGATTTTTGCTTCTTTCTGCATCAGAGATCTTCGCCTGAAGTTCTTCTATTTGTTTCCTCCAGGAAGCAATGTCACAATTATGAGCTTCGACCTTTTCCTTGTTCTTTTGCTTGGTCTGTTCTAATTCCATTGCCCTATTGGTAGATTTTGTGGCAGTATCTCAGGGAGCAACCTCAGAACCAGACTTCTTCTCAATTTCCCTTGTGGGCTGAGGTAACAACTTATGATCTGCAACAACTTGGTCGATCATAGTTCCTATTTCTAAGATAATGTTCGCCACTTAATGAGAAGCTTCTAACATGTCTACTTGGCTGAGAAGAGCCTTTAGATTCAAAGGGGAAGAGGGATCAGCCAGCAACAACAGAAACAAGTCGCCTTTGAATACTTTGTCTTTGATCTTAGAAAGAACTTCACCTGCAGGAGTGCTCGAAGGTTGATCTTCAGACACCGAAGTACTAAGGATTTTGTCAGAGGAACTTTCCCTGCAGTTTAGCATAGCCTTCAAATACTCAAGGGGTTGGCTTCGTTTCAGAATAGCCAATTTTTATGCAGAAAGACTCCTGGTACTACTCGTCGAAACTCTGGCCGTTGGAACATCGGACATAAAGGGAGTGGCAAGAGTTTGAGTTTGAGCTTTCTCTTCGCTTTCATTATCCTTTCCCCCTTTAAAGCCTTCGTCATCATCAGGGGTTATGGTGGGGTTGCCTTCATTCTCCTCCTCCGCAACCATATCTTCGACATCTCCACCTTCTCCTTGAGGATCATTCGCTCCTTCAGCTGTATGTAAATCAGCCCTAGGGGCTTCCTCGTCTTCAGCTAATTCATCTACAACCATGGGTTCTGGATTGCCTCCAGCCCCACCTTCTTCGCTTTGTGACCGGAGTCGCTGGTTTAAGAATGTTGAGTCGCAGTCTTCGGTGGTGAAGCATTAAGGTCACCAGGGGGAGGTTGGTTAATCTCACTTATAGACCCCTTTTCAGATGATGGTCGATAAGTAGGTTCGCCAGCACTACTTAGAACACCTAGTGTGAAGATAGGCGCAGAGAAGGTTGTATTCTTGGTTCGAACGACAGTGCTTACGCCACCCTGAAATCAATATAGTCAAAAAATCAAATATATATGGCGAAAGACGGTAAACAAGTTGTGTAAGGTAGAGAGGAGTTTGTTATACCTTGTCACCTTCGACCCTAGGGCTGGAGTTGTCACTCTCACTTTAGGACGCTGCTATCTTCGCCATCACTTCAGGAGTAGGCTCTTGGATAACAAGTGAAACATGCCTTTTCCTTGGAAGTTTGACTGGAGGCTGGTCCAAAGCATCAGTTGCCTTTGGTTGTGGCTTCCTCTTCCTAGAAGTTAGGTCGAGAATCGGTGACAAATCCTCTTCGTCAGATTCTATAGTGACGGGGATGACAGCAGGCTTTTGGATTTTTAAAGGACTTATTGGAGGTTTTCGAGCAGCCTGAGTTAAGAATGGGAATATTAGTATCATCAATATACAACAAATACAAAAGAAACAAGAAAACAAAAGGGCGCCTTTACAGGCTTGCTGCCTCTTTTAGTCTTCGACTCGACTGATCTCTTGGTGGTGGGTTTTTTAGGTGGAATCTTGATAGCTAAATGAGAACAACATAAAACAGTTAGCGTTAGCTAAAAGTAAATGGTTTTCAAATGGAATAAGCAGAATAAAATCTTTTCCTGCACAAGAATAAAATCTTTGTCAAATAGTTGAATGAAAGAGGTGACATCACAAAATTCTTCGACATAGTACTTAGTCCACCATTTCCCAAACTCTCGACTGTAGAGGAAGTTGGGCTCGAAGTTGAATGGAGTAAGCTGGGTTCGGCCAGTATATCTGGCTATTTGTTTAAGAGTAGTAGCTTCGTTATGGACTGCATTATGGAGAAGGAGACTACCATTCTTGTCATACAGGCACTTTGGGAGGACCTGAACTAACCCAAATTATCGAGCGACGAGGTTGGGTTGATAGGTTATCAAAGTAACCTGAACCTTCGAAGGGTTGAGTCGAATGGTTAAAATCGCGGGGGTCAAAAAGGCTTCCCAAATCAACAAAGATTTTATCTCCTGTTTTATAGATAGAGATGGAAAGGTCCTAGTAAACCACTTGGGACCAGTTTTCCTAAAGGTGAATGGGGCCATGCTCGAAGTGAAGACGTGGAGCTTAGCAAACATCATGATATAGCCCATGAAAGTCGGTTGGAGGGCTTGTTTTTCATCATTTGGAGTCAGTTGAGCTAACCTAGTGCCTTTGACCCTTCTGTTCTAGATCTCCTCAACATCTTCATCGACGGGGCCTTTGTTCGGCAAGGTGGCCTCGAAAGTGGCATTTAGCCAAAGTTGCAATAACCAGAAAGGGCCAGACAGGAGAAGGTTCCCTTTATCCCCCAAATTCTTTAGTTGAGCCACTCCATCGCTAAAAGATTCATAAAGGCTTGCCAAAATCATCTCGCTTAGGCAGATATCATGCCCTGTGTGTAGTTGGTTCGCCAGAGTGAGGTATTTGTTGGCAACTTGTAGGGATTTCGAACAAAAAATGGAGTGTGACAACCACAAAGCTAAGAAGGCTATATGCTCCACGTCGGAGACAACGCTAGTATCTTTATCATGGTAATGAGCTATGTGTGTCGAGTATGCTGCTCTGATGGTGTCCATAGAGTCGATGTCGGGATCATAAGTATGTCCAGTAGGCTTCAGCCCTGTGATAGTGGTCATGTCCAAAAAGGTGGATGTGGCCATACCACAAGGAATGTGGAAGATGTAATGCGTATTGTCCCAGAAGTACAACGAGGAAATCAACATGGGAGTGCTGTAATCTAAATTTACTTTTGACAGCATAATCAGATCATATATTCATATGTCTTTCCAAGCCCGAGCTTTAGCTTTCTCTACTTTGGTTAACCAGTTTAGGTAATCAGTGGGATCTTTAAAGGTGGGAGTAGCACGGAATTCTCTGAACCCATTATTCATAAACCTCAGATCTATAATATCCCCAGCCTTCGGGTTTTCAGTGGAGGTGGTTTTAGTTCTAGGGTTTCTAGCTTGCCCTATGGGTTTACATTTGTGGTAAGAGGGAAATAATTCTCAAAGCTTACTAGCATTAGCATCTAAATCAGCTAAGGGCCCAAATAATGCATAAGTCTTTTCAGAAACAGAAACAGGAATAAGTACCTGAGAAACATAAATTTTGCGTTGTTCTTCTATTTGGGGCTCTGGTATGTATTGTCGGTTGTTAACCGCGATTGGCGCAGACAACGTGGCGAATGGCGGAAGTTCGGAGATCTTTTTTGGAGCTTTTGTTTTGTTGGCGGTGGTTTTGACAGAGACACCTGTTCCCTTAAGAGCTTTGTTTGAGGTTGCCATTGTTAGCATTTGAAGGAAATCTGGGTTTAGTTGAAGAATGTTTGAAGAAAGGAGAGCTAGAGTGTTTGGAAATTCAGAAGGCGTAAGAAAAAAATGTGAAATGGGTAAGTGGTGAGTTTTATAGGCATGCTTGGAAGAGAGAGTGTTTCAAATTACTATTAATGGTTGACAAGTTAGTGGGACACGTGTCTTCCTTGGGAAGTGTGATGGAGATGTCAATTAATGCTACAACCCATGATTTCCTAGAGTCTAGGAAACATGATGAGTGAAAAGATTCGGTTGTGGGCTGAAAGCACGTGGGTAGAAAAAAGATAATGATGAATTTGACGTCACCAAACAAGTTGAAAAAACTAAAATATTTTGCTAACATTGGGACACTTGGCATATTGTCAGGGTTACTAAGGCGTCGAAACAAGGTCTAAAAAAATGTCTTTTTCTCACAAGTGTCGAAAATAACATTTTTTTTTGGAAGGGGGGGGGGGGGCAATTTGTTAGCTCATATTATCGACGCCCATTAAGAATTACCAAAATTGGAAATCATATGTATAGCTGTTTTTCTACCAGAAAGTGGTATTCGACCCGTTGGAGATGATTCGGCCGGGAAAGGTTAATAAGGATCAACATACAGTTGAGATTCCAGAAAAGGTCTCTTAAAGACGGTTGAAAATGATTTTCGATCAAATATTCCAAATTCAAATAAGGGAGGGAACTTCCCCCTCATCAGAAACCGTTGAGAGCACACGTGGAGCATGATAGATAAATGCGTACATGCAAGACGCCATGTGTCTCGATATGATTGAAGAACCATCAGAAACATCTATCTCAATCCAGTATAAATATAGGGTCTTAGTGTTAGAAAAGTGTGTGCCAAATTGTGTACAAAAACCTGTAAATTTACCAAGTACTCGTGTGAAAAAGAATCGTAAATCACAGAATGTACGTTTGTTTACACCATTGTTAGTTACTTCAAAGCAATATAAATTTATCTTTACTTTTTTCCAAAAAAATACTTTCTTACTTCTTCATTCCAAACACCCTCTTTTTCTTTGTCATTTACAGTTTTAAGATTCCCTTATTTTTTTTCCTTGCTTTTTTCTTACTTTCAACATTTACTTCGTCATTTACAAGTCCTTTACAATTTCTCTCGTTCATATCATCCTTTTCTTTTTAGTTTTCAAACTCTAATTTTACGCTTATTATTGGAGCATTTTTTACTATCAAAATTCATCTTCATAACAGTTAGCACATGTCCTAGGATCAATCTGATCGATCATGTAAGTAACCAAATTTAAAAATTTGGAAGATCAACGGTTATTTACCGATTTTCAAGGTAAACACATTGTTAATATGAGAATGACACTTTTCAGGTGGTTGATCAATCCCTAGAGAATTGTGGTGTATTAACGTTATTCTTAGAGATTTTTAGAGGGCTTCCGTGTGAAAAAAATAATTGTTTATTCCCTTAAAAGGTTTTAATGATAACAAAGTATTTAAAGAAGAATAGAATTTGCTAATATTTTGTTTAAGTATGTAGGATCACAAGCATTAAACTAGTCCTGATTGTTAGCATATGTGAAGAAGTATTTTAAAGTCTGATTCTGATTCGTCAGAATTTAAACTAGTTCATCGACTCTAAAGGCATCAGACTTTGGCGTCATGACGCAACTTTTGATGGCGGCTCAGACTCTGAGGGTGTAAAGAGCAGTTGATCCGTACCATGAACCAAAGTGGTCCTTGTCGCATTACGCGAAAAAACCGGCGGGAAAACAAGAACAACAGAGCCGCCACCGTGCGTTATTTATCCCAAAAGAGGGAAAGGAAACGCTCAGAGTAAACCTGGAAAAAGCATGGTCTCGCGACCAAAGAGAATGGGATCGGGAGTCGGTTATGCGAAGGGAAGGTATTAGCACCCCTACGCATCCGTCGTACTCGACGGGATCCACGCACAATAGGAAGGAAAATGGTTGCTAAAACACTGCTCATGCTCACACGCACACAAATACTGGCTGAAAGAGACACAAGAAAACAGATTGAAACTGACTCGGCAGGATATCGCATCCTGGGCCTACTTAGTCTATCAAGCATAGACATCAGAGTCAAAGTGGTTCGGACTGGGGAAACGACACATGCTCGCTAGGATATCGCATCCTATGCATACGTATCTCCTTTGGACGAAGGAGAATCAGAGCATCCGTAGCTCGGCTAACGCGTACACAAACAAACGCAGGCAAAGGCAAACGTGGAGCCTGAATGCCAATCACTGGGCTTACATCAGCATCCGAACCAAAACACACACAAGAAGGCTAACATGGAGCCTGAATGCCAATCACTGGGCTTACATCAGCATCCGAACCAAAACACACGCACACTGGAACCCGAATGCCACTCGATGGACTTACATCAGCTTCCAAGCACACAACAAGACACAGGATGTGGAATGCCAATCGCTGGGCTTACATCCACCTCCTAACACCAACACAGGAAGAAGAAGGGTCTCGATTGCAACTAGGGCAAGAGAAAGGGGAGGTCTCAATCGCAATGAGGGCGAGAGAAAAGAATTAGTGTTAGTTGTTAGTCAAACTCGACAAGACATCGCATCTCGTGCCTACGTATCTCATCTGGACATGAGAATCAGAGTTGCCGTAGTTCGGCTAAACTATTCCTGTTGGTTTGTGTTTTTTAGGTGGACAACATCACTACGCAATCTACCGGATGCTCGACCTTTGGAGACTTACTCACCTGTAGTAGAAGGAGTTAACGTATCCTTAAGAGGGGATAATGTTTGTTTGTGTTTTAGGAAAGCTCAAGCAAGAAAGGAAGTCCTATACGAAGGAACCGTGCTACCTTAATTGACATGCAAACGAGACTACGCGGAGTCTAGCAAACCTAGGGGATACAATCACACCACACAAACATATACAGCATGAAATAAACACACCAACAAGGGGCTCAAACATCAAGGCTAGGCTTTAGTCGAGGGGTCATATCAACCTCAACAAACAAGCCTCTGTATCGGGGTAAGGTTAACTCTTAACCTTGACATTGAGGGTCAAGGTGAAGCTGATGAAAGGTGAGTGAAGATGAGACTTCACAGCTCTTATCCCTGGTCAGGGAGAGCTTCAAACAAAGGAGCGTGGGTTCAGAATGTGGGAACCCTTCTACGCTCAAGACTCTGACACAACTGTACATTGTACAAGATCTTGGGTTTGTGTCCCAATGCATCAACACAGTGGTGTGAGCAGAGGGACGACTCAACAAAATAGTGGGAGATAGATTGCATATCTCTTTGATCCACCAATTGCCTCATTGAGGTCTTTACCTGCTTGGCACAAAAGTAAACAATCACAGACATCGCCTCTTAAGGAGGACTTCAGACAGGTGCCTGGCCAAGTAACAGGCCAGGTCTTCCAGACTACATGGAGACAAGAATGTTATACCTCAGTGCAAATTGCTTATCAAGCAAAGCAAAGCAATATTAGCAACTAATGTACCTGAAATCAATCAAATATCATCAGTATACTAATCACACAACTAAACAGCAAATGGTTTACAATTAACTATAAACAGACAACACAATCCAATGCACCAAAATGCAAGCAACTCAAAAGCCAAACATCCTACAAAACAAAACAAGTTAGTGTACAATGTCAAATGATATCTCAATCCAAAGTGAATCCACCTCCTTAAGGTATTTTGCCCCTTAACCTGAAAATCACATTCAAATATGAGATACAAGACCACTAGGACAAGCCTAGGGTCAAAAAGAAGGAAAAAAACCAAAACAGCAAGTGGATCATGATCAACATCAACATTAATCAAATACAAAGAGAATCCAATTGGTCTCATGTCTAAACTATACACCAAATTAATTTCATGCACAAATTTGATCGAGCTAGGCAAATGTGAATCATATATGAGCAAACAGAATGATCCCACTCAAACAAATACCTAAACAGCTCAATAAATTCCACAAAAATTCCAGCCTAAACAGGACACACTCAATGAGCTACGTATCAATTTTCATGCCATTTGGACAACAGGAAGTAGGTCAATGAAAATCATAAAGTCAGCAGAAGTCCAAACAAGTCAACACATGGTAGCAAAATGATCATCAACTTCAATCAAATGCCAAACAGTGAAAACAATTAAGAAATTAATGGGACCAAAGCCAAACTACACCTAAACATGTTATGAATCACTCCATCAAATTTCACATTCATATGATATAGTATGAGCATTTCATAAGACATGGAAGACAACTAGTCAAGCGAAGACCAAAAAATGCTAAACAGCAATCAAAAATCTCAATTAAATGGAAAATGAATCAACAATTCATGCAAAAATTCATGGTGAAACTAGACATATACAAGACACAGCATGCAAAATTTGAGATCAATTGGAAAAGCCTAGGCATGTCAAATAAATCCACGAAACTGACTTATCCTAGTGTGACACAAACTGTCACACTCAAAAAGAATAAATCATATCTACCAATCCAGAGATCCAAAAATTACAAATGATATACCAAAATCTCCAGCAATGAGTCAAGAATCATCATATGAAATTTCATTAATTTTGGATAATGTATGATTATTTTATGATTAAAATGGCAAAACATACAATTATGTCACACATGTCAAAGATCAATATACCATTCCAAAATTTTACCAGGCACAACTTACACTACTATGCCTAAAAAAAAGTAGATAAAATTATGAATCTAACAAAAAAAGTCCCACTAAATTTGGACTTAAAATGGATTTTATGTGATTTTTGTAAGTTTTGTTAATTTATTGGAATATTTATTTGATGTTATACGAATTAAATTAAGTACTAATGGCATTTCCGTAATTAATCCAAAACGTGGTACATCCTCATTAATGCCGTGGCGGCTCACCATTGGCCAGATTTGGTGGGAAACACAAATTTTAAAAAGGCAAGGCGCAGGATAGATCAAAGCACGGTATTTCCAGATTTCTGAAGCTTCTTCACCGCGGTTCATGTTCATCACCTTCCAGCTACGGTTACGAACTTTTTTTAACGAAAATGGACGAGCCTTATACCGTTCTCACCGTCTCTCAGTGTAGGTTACGAATATGTCCATGATTTTGTCTAAAGATCAATGTACAAAGAGATCCATGCAAGAATTGTTTTGATGCATAATCTTTAAATCCAAATATCTCCATGCACAGTGGATGAAATTGCGTGATTCAAACACCAAAACGATCTATGTTCAACGCACTACGCAAGCCATATCTTGATTTCACGAATTAAAGATTTCGAAAACTCACCTTCTTGAAGTGACAGTGTGGAATCCTCGCGTATTTTGCTCCGATTCGATGAAACAGATCGTGATTGGTGATGTAGAAGGTGAATGATGAAGATATTTCAGCTCAACCGTGTATGAATCAATGAAAATTTTCAGCTGCCATGGAAGGGTGATGCTTGCAACAGTTGGTGTTTAGATCGTTTTTCTCCTCCAAATGCTTCAACAGAACTTCAATCTTACCTGCACATGAAGAATCCACCAAGAAATTGCAACAACATTCATGAATTATTGATGAAATGATGAAAAAAGTGAATATCAAAAATGTGAAAATTGAGAGAATTTTGTGAGGTTTTGGCTTGGATCTGAAAAAATGATTAGTGCTTAGTGAATACAGTTGCAATTATCTATTTATACCTCTCCCTAATCCAAAATTAATTAAGATTAAGCAAAATTGGAGAATTAGTGTAATGTGCAATTTCACCACTTTTGGCCAAAATGCCCTTCCTTAATGCAGCTCATTTTCTGTCCAAATTTTGTTCAAACAAGTCACAAATGATATTTAGAAAATGTTACAAAAAGCCTCATTTCAAAATTCCAAATATTTCTCAAATTGGACCATTTTGCCCTTGGATTTTAATTAGTGCACTTGAAAATTGACCTTTTTGTGTGAATGCTTTTGGCAAAATGTGGTGATGGATTATGAAAGTACACATAAAATGTGGTTTTCTCAAAGAAAAACCATCCAATTTGGCCATTCCATGTGAGAGTTATGGCACTTTGATTTCGGGCATTTTCTGAAAATGATTTGACCATATCTTGCTAACCACACATGGGAATTTCAAGTTCTTGGACTTTTTGGAATGGTGACATCAAGATCTTCAACTTTCATGTTGGACAAAATTCCATTTGAAGCTTGTATGATGAAGTTATTTTGAGGAGAAAAAGTTTCCATTTTGGGCAATTGAAATTACAGGTCACCTTCTACTTTTGGAAACTTTCTGTCTGACCTCCAAATCTTCAACCTTGGTCTTTGATATGTCAAATGAGACTTATATGGACATGAATGAAGCCTTTCAAACCATCTCACACCTTCCAATCCATAAAATCAGGCACAGTTGACCACAGTCGACTTTCTAGGGTTTCTGGTTGACTGAACAATGACTGATGACTTCTGAGCATCCAATCTTTGGCCAAATCACTTCACAATGATCCTTAGACCATATGAGCTTGATAAATCCACCCTAGGGCTTTGTCTCAATGAAAATGGCACTTGCTTGCTTGATTGACTGATTCTCCTGATCAGTTTGACCCAATTGGTCAGCTGAGCTTGCACTTGGGCAAATGGACAATGCAATGTTATGCAGTGGCCTATGTTATGTTATGACCTAATATGAAATGAATGTACAAAATGGTAGGGTGCAAATTTGAGGTGCTACAGCTGCCCCTATTCAATCAGCTGGGAACCCGAATGGATGAGAGCAACGGCTGTCAGACTTTCAGGGTAAACAGGGATTGAATACCAAGTACCGTAGAAATTTGCACACTGCTGGGAAATTTTTTTGTTTTCTTCTTTCTTTTCAGGGTAAAGCACATCCAGACATCGACACACGATGAATGGGAACAGAAATCATCTCAACTAGATGCCAACGGACAACTAGGAAAAACTCAACGTTTACCAAGACCAACGGAGAGGTAAATCCACATGGGGACAGGTACAACTAGACGTCATAGGACGAATAGGGAAAAACTCAACGTTTACCAAGACCAACGGAGAGGTAAATCAACTCTACTGGGACGACCAGGAAAGGATACAACCATACGTCAGCGGACGAAATGGGAAAAACTCAACGT
The DNA here is from genome assembly GCF_024323335.1 of Lathyrus oleraceus. Classification (NCBI taxonomy): domain Eukaryota; kingdom Viridiplantae; phylum Streptophyta; class Magnoliopsida; order Fabales; family Fabaceae; genus Lathyrus; species Lathyrus oleraceus. Next base: position 173,244,538 of record NC_066585.1, on the reverse strand, counting down.
TTACCAAGACCAACGGAGAGGTAACCAATCATTAATGAATGACTGGAAGACTCGACCAGACGTCATAGGACGAATAGGGAAAAACTCAACGTTTACCAAGACCAACGGAGAGGTAAATCAACTCTACTGGGACGACCAGGAAAGGATACAACCATACGTCAGCGGACGAAATGGGAAAAACTCAACGTTTACCAAGACCAACGGAGAGGTAAATCAACTCTACTGGGACGACCAGGAAAGGATACAACCATACGTCAGCGGACGAAATGGGAAAAACTCAACGTTTACCAAGACCAACGGAGAGGTAACCAATCATTAATGAATGACTAGAAGACTCGACCAGACGTCATAGGACGAAAGGGAGAAGCTCGACGTTTATCGACACCAACGGAGAAGGAGAAAACTCAACCAGACGTCATAGGACGAATAGGGAAAAACTCAACGTTTACCAAGACCAACGGAGAGGTAAATCAACTCTACTGGGACGACCAGGAAAGGATACAACCATACGTCAGCGGACGAAATGGGAAAAACTCAACGTTTACCAAGACCAACGGAGAGGTAACCAATCATTAATGAATGACTGGAAGACTCGACCAGACGTCATAGGACGAATAGGGAAAAACTCAACGTTTACCAAGACCAACGGAGAGGTAACCAGACATCATAGGATGAATGGGAAGACTCGACCAGACGTCATAGGACGAAAGGGAGAAGCTCGACGTTTATTGACACCAACGGAGAAGGAGGAAACTCAACCAGACGCCAACGGACGAAAGGGAGACTCAACGTTTATCGACACCAACGGAGAAGGAGGAAACTCAACCAGAAGTCATAGGACGAAAGGGAGACTCAACGTTTATCGACACCAACGGAGAAGGAGAAAACTCAACCAGACGCCAGCGGACGAAAGGGAGACTCGACCAGACGTCATCGGACGAAAGGGAGAAGCTCGACGTTTATCGACACCAACGGAGAAGGAGAAAGCCACTTCACGAGGGAAAGGCACCACAACCGGAAACCGAATAGGACGTCTACTGGGAATTCTGGCTGGGAATCAACCAGACATTAATGAATGACTGGGAATAGGGTATACAATCAGACGTCATCGGACGAATGAGAAAAACACAACGTTTATCGAAACCAACGGGGAGGTAGAAACTCTTCTGGGGAGAGGTACAACTAGACATCATAGGACGACTAGGAAAAACTCGACGTTTATCGACACCAACGGAGAGGAGAAAACTCTGAGGGGAATCATATGGTATTACCAAATGATCTGTAGGGAATAAGCAAACTAGACATCATCGGACGACTAGGAAAAACTCGACGTTTATCGACACCAACGGAGAGGAGGTTCAACTGGGGAAGACCCTGTGGGGAAAGATATCAACTATACGCCAACGGACGCATGGGAAAAACTCGACGTTTATCGACACCAACGGAGAGGAGGACTCTTCTAGGGAGAGCGAACACAACCAAATCATCAATGGATGATGGGGAAAAACTCGACGTTTATCGACACCAACGGAGAGGAGGAAAATCACTGGGGATCAAGGTCATGACAGAGAGTAGACAGGAAGGAACACCAAGGATGCCGGGTTGTAGGCAGAAAACAGGTGACCGACCAAAACGTGAATTGGTTTGTGTTCAAAAACACTCAACATCCTGAAGAGGGCTAGAAAAGCATTCTTGTTAGAGGATGGACATTCGATTCCATAGGGAATACGAATCTTACTCGACTGGGGAGGACGACTTCGACCCAAGAGCGCATGAGACATATTATCTATAGCCGTCAAAACGTAGATAATAGACTCGCATGGAAGATTATCCATAACCGGGTTGCAGGTTGTTAAATGGATAAGCGACCGACATCATCCTGAAGAGAGCGAAAGCAAACTTGTTAAAGGATGGACATCCGATTCCACGAGGAATACGAATCTTACTCTGCTGGAGAAAACAATCAAACGACTGACCAGAGAGCGTATGAGACATATTATCTATAGCCGTCAAAACATAGATAACACACTCGCATGGAAGATTATCCATAACCGGGTTGCAGGTTGTTAAATGGATAAGCGACCGAAAAGAAAGGCATCGGGGTACCAGGACTAGGTATGCAAAGATGACCAATCCAAAGAGGACAAAGTTGCTGACTCGGAGCAAATACCCAAAAGAAAGGGGGAGACCCACTGGGGACAATACTGCTTGATCAAGGCGAGTATCCAGAGGGGAAAAGAATATCAATACCGCAAACCGGACACTGATAACTGCAAAGAGGGGATTACATCTACCGGTTAGTAGGCAGAAAACCACGGGAAAGTAACCAGTCATCGATAAGATGAGCACGCAGGGTTAACTCCACCAAGGGGATGAAAGTGGGATTTTACAACTACCGATTTGTAGGTAGAAAACCACAAAGATAGGACTTACAACTACCAGGTTATAGGTAGAAGCCAACCGACAGAATGAACCACAAAGGTTACCTCTGCTAGGGGATGAAAATGGGATTTTACAACTACCGGTTGGGTAGAAAACCACAAAGATAGGACTTACAACTACCGGTTTGTAGGTAGAAGCCACAAACAGTCTGCTGCGAGACAGCCACAAGGAAACCAGTTTTAGGATCGATCCAAAAAGGCAAACTGAATCAAGACTCATCCTAATGAGGAAAGAACTCAATAGGAAACACCCATCCCATTGCGTGTGCAAGGAGTGAACGGAAACAACCGTCATCCACGAGGGGTATAACTCAGTGGGGAGCGCAGAAAGAATGGTAGACATTTTTTGCTTAAGGGGTCGACTCTATATGGAGAGATCAGACACACCCATATCTGCTAGGGAAATGGATCCAAGCTGGCAAGATGCTACCAATTCTTTCCAACAACCCAATCTCGGCTGGTCACCACTGCCTAGGGCTAATGGACATGTTTGCAATGTTGATGCATGAGTTTGTTTTTGTTTTACGCAATGCCCCATGATCATGGAAATGCTATGCACTAATGATGCAATATGCTATGCTTGTCTAAATGATGGATGCATAAAAATACGTCTCCTCCAGAGACAACACCGGGGAACTCCAGGAACTGTGTTGAGGATCTCATTACTAAGTCAATTTCCTCCCTGCTGGGGAAAGACAACCTTTGCTGGGAAGACCTCCATCGAACCCGAACTGCTAGGGATTACTCTGCTAGAGGAGGCGACCAATGCTTATCTCTATTGGGGATGATTCCACCGGACTCGGTCCGCTTGGGGACCTTGCTGGGGGAGAACCATCAACACAAACTCTGCTGGGAAGACAGCTTCAGAATCACAACTCCGCTGGGGATACGGTAACCTTCAGGCTTGCTGAGGAGGCACTGATCTCGAATCTGCTAGGGAGATGACACTCTCAAACCCATTGGGGAAATACGGCCTATCGGACACGGAACACCCTTCGATTCGTCGAACACTGGTGTTCACCATCCCACCACAGTGTTGACTTTCCACTTTTGAGAACTCCCAGCTCGCCTAGACTCTTCTGATTCATCCCACGAAGATCGAATTCCTGGGATTCATACAAACTTTCCAGTCCTTAGGCTTTGAAGAGTCTTCTTGATTAGCTTTCCAGGATCGTCGTCCTTCTTTCACCGTCCTTTCATCGTTCGTCTATCCCTTGCCCCTGGTTGGACTCTGTGGGGATCTTTTGTCAAAAGGCTTCATATCACTACTTGCCAGCGAATGAAGATATCTAACAGCACCTGCACAAGAGATTGTTAGATAAAAGCGTGCCCCAGGCGTGCCAACACTTCAACATCTAGGTCACTCCAACTTCCGAATAAGATTTCCAGATTTCAATCTTATAAGCATGCATCGGAAGGGACCTCTATGTTTCAAAATGCAAATATTCTTATCAAAATAAACGGATGTTTTCGTAATCAAAGCGGTAATGAAAACAAAAACAAAACTATTTGACTGAATACGCATTTTATTGACTGAAACAAAAAAGTGGCTCAAAATTGAGCAACACACCGGAAGCAAACCCTGGAAAGAGGTGATCGCGCATAAAAGGAAAAATCTATCCTAATGGCAATGTGAAACCGTGATCTCATCGGGTTCCAACTCAGTTACACCTCATATGTCCTCAAGACTTTCCGCACTTTCTGTCTTCTGAATAAGACGCTTCCGATCGATCTCTGTCGGAGATTAGCCAAGTCATATCCGAAGCACAAACGATCATGTTGGACGCAGTTGTTCGTTTCAATCCCTCTTTTGCCTGGACCGCCCTTTCGGGTTTCAGTCCACCGGGATACCCTTTTTTGCCCAAGTCGCCCTTGTGGGGTTTTCGACTTGCCGGGTGTACAGTTCTTTTTCTTTTATTATCCCTAACTTTTGCCCGAACCTTTTCTCTCTTTCTTGGTTCGCCGGGATGCCCCTTTTTTGCCTGGACTCTTTTATTCTTTTTGTCCAGCGGGTCTCTTTTTCCACGAAGTATCTTTTAACTGCATCCGCGCTCAGGGGATGGAAAATCTTCGTCATCCGTGGTCGTCGACGACAAAGCTTTGTCAGAGAAACCTTTTTGACCACGAATGGACATTCATAACTGCTTATCCATTTGCCCCACGATCGTCTTGAGGAGGAAGGATCCTTTTCAACACCACATCTCTTCCACGCTACCCACGAGGTCCCACTTCTCGGTTAATAACACGCTTCATTTATTGGGTACAACTGCCCCATGACAAGTAACTGTCAGCCTCTCTTCCTCAGTCAGGCTCAACGCGTCATACCGAGTCCTCATCCACTCGCCCTCTTCTCATCCATCCGGACTCTCCACAATGAGATCTGGCCTCCAGCAGGCAATATCACTTCCATCCCATACTGAATGAGGAAGGCGTTGCCCCAGTAGATGCACGTACCAAAGTACGACACTCAGGATACCAACTTCGTACTCAGCCACCATCGTTGGTGCATTCAACATTTATGGGGGAGGCACTAACTCATTCACTTTAAACTCTCCCCATCAGACATCAGAATCCGTTCGGATTCAGGGTCAGGCCCCTCCTCCGGGATCGGTCACTCTCAATCTTTCGATTTGAGTACCTCGAGATGTCCTCATCAGGGATTTCAAATTTCCTTGGTTGAGAATCATCAATGGGTTGCTGGGATAATCCTACGGTACTCCTCTTCTTGATTGCTTTCTGGGAGGTATACTGAATATTGTATACAGTCGACACCATTTGCCCTCTCGCAACCCGTCCGTTCAACGCTATCTCCTCAAGCACATACTTGATCAGATCCATTTTGGACGTCCACAAGGTGGTATGAACCAGCATACTGTCTTAGTCGGTGAGCAGCCTATGCCAAAGTACATCAAGTTTTCTCGAACAGTGAGTGTATTGTTTCACAGTCGATAAACTTTTTGCTTAGGTAAATTGCATGCTCTTTTCGACAAGACTAGTCATGCTGACCCAATACGCCTCATAGACCCCTTAAAGGCTGTCAAGTACCAGATTGACAGTTGTTTCTTCCAAGGAAGGTATCAGAATCAGAGGTTCCTGCTACTCATTTTTTCTTTCCATGCCCCTTGGCAGTCATCATTCCACCTGACCATTTGATTTCTTTTTTTTTCGGCTCAGGCGTTTCTTGTATTTTTTTTTTTAGCAGGATCGACCTCGACTCCTCTTTCGTTCACAATAAGCCTCGGCAACTTACCGGACAGCACTCCACAAGTGCACTGGTTCGGACTCAACCTCAGTCTGAGTAGTTTCGATCCGGTCAAACAATTTGCCCCAGATCCACTGGATGCCCCTCTTCCGCTTGGGACTTTGTCATCATGTCATCAACATGGCATTCACTTTCACGATGAGTCATATCATGAAACAAAGTCACCGTAGCCCTTTGATTCGTGGTACCGGCCTTCTTCTTCACTAGAGGATAGTCTTCTCTCGATGGTAGCTCGTGCCCCACAACATGGGTATTCCACCCTGGTGTATCTGGATGCAACCAGGTGAAGATATCAACCTGCTCTTTCAACAGGGCTACCATTCTGTTCTTGACTTGCCTCTGAAGCGGCCTCAACTTTCACTTCCTGACCTCGGCGGTACTTGGGGTTACAGTCTTGACTTGCTCCTCGTGTGGTTGAATCACCTTCTCCTCTTGTTTCAACAACCTAGCTAATTCCAGCAGATCACAATCTTCTTCGCCTTTTTCTTCGGCATGATAGCTTGGATTGTCGAAGTCATATAGAGGGGTAACCAAATTGTTATCGATGAGATCAGGAGGGTAATCACTTTTGTGGTTGGAACAAGACAAGTTCAAAAGAAAAACGAAAAACATTGCCATTTTTATTTTTTAAAACTGCAAAAAATGAAAAACAGGGAACACCGCTTTTGATCACAAAAACATCCATTTATTACTGATGCAAAATGTTGCAACATGAAACACATGAGGTGGCCCTTACAATGGACCAGTACGTTTCGGGCAAAACGTATGGCTTTCATGCAAACAAAATTAAAACACAGAAATACTACACTTCCGGATGAGCGACAATGATGCTTTTGGAGGCCTTCCAATCGCCTGGTACGCACGACTTTATCCACAGCTCGAGCTCGCGGTCGCGGTCGATCTCTTCACTCACTGAACAAGCATGATCAGGATCCAGCATTCCTGCACTGACAAAGATGTACGGTGGACGACGTCCTCTGTTTGGTCTAGACGACTCTTAATCCGGATAACCAATCCCGAACATGTTTGCCTTTACCGGTGTTGAGTGGATCCATCAGTTTGGATTTGTTGCCCCTAGCAGGAAATTTGAACAGACGAGCTATGCGCACCGGTTGACACCTACAAAACAGCAAATGGGTTAGTATGACTCACACATGCGATGTCTACCCGTATCAGGAATATTCTGTCCTTTGATTCCAGCGTCACTGAGACAAATAATTTTTCATCAACAACATTCGGACATCTGGACGTCTCTCAACCAGAATCTCAATCAAAGATGGACCCCGAGTACGGGTAGACATGAGTGGGATGCAGATGAATGCGAAATGAGACCGATGCAAATGCATGAATGCAGGTCACTGTGCCACCAAGTCATCTGAAGACCCATTCTCTGAACCAGTCACAGTCAACTGAGTCACCATAAATCCGACTTGGGGAGTTCCGAAATAAACGAAACTGGAGATTACATTACTATCATCACAGGAACATCCGCTGAACGGATGACAATCAGATCCTCTGAACAATACTCTCGAATTCAACCCGGGGATCCGAAATAAACGGAACCCGCTGATAAACCACGGACAGAACTCCGGCGTCCCAGAAATAAATGTCCATAATTCACAGTCACCATCAGTACCCAGAGTCACCAACAAGTCACCATCAAGTCAGCAACAGTACCTGTAAAAATGATCATTCCCTCCCCACTCACGGGTGTCATCTAGGCTAGGGTAAGGTCGAGAGAAACGCAGGATAAACAACCCTTTCAAGAATATCATCCTGTGCACACCAGATGTATGCACCGATAATACCCCCTCAGAGTCTGAACTGCTCGTGATGTCAATGTTCCGCTAAGTGGCGCATACCACCCGCTTCCCATGAATCACTCTATTCCTAGGTTTCCTAGATTGCACTCATAGCCTGGGTATTGGGCCTTTTACCTCGAGTAACTCCCACCCCAAACAGAGAAGCACAACCAGCACAGCAGATGAATATGAATGAATGCAAACATTAATGCAAACAATACATGCAAACAGTAAATGAAGTGAATGCAATAAATATCAGCAGATAGCAACCAAAGCCCTAACCTAGAGAGCGCTAGGAGGGACTCGCTTAGGGAAGAAGGACCAGCACAGGTCAACTTCTCTATCCCCAGCAGAGTCGCCAGCTGTCGCATTACGCGAAAAAAACGGCGGGAAAACAAGAACAACAGAGCCGCCACCGTGCGTTATTTATCCCAAAAGAGGGAAAGGAAACGCTCAGAGTAAACCTGGAAAAAGCATGGTCTCGCGACCAAAGAGAATGGGATCGGGAGTCGGTTATGCGAAGGGAAGGTATTAGCACCCCTACGCATCCGTCGTACTCGACGGGATCCACGCACAATAGGAAGGAAAATGGTTGCTAAAACACAGCTCATGCTCACACGCACACAAATACTGGCTGAAAGAGACACAAGAAAACATATTGAAACTGACTCGGCAGGATATCGCATCCTGGGCCTACTTAGTCTATCAAGCATAGACATCAGAGTCAAAGTGGTTCGGACTGGGGAAACGACACATGCTCGCTAGGATATCGCATCCTATGCATACGTATCTCCTTTGGACGAAGGAGAATCAGAGCATCCGTAGCTCGGCTAACGCGCACACAAACAAACGCAGGCAAAGGCAAACGTGGAGCCTGAATGCCAATCACTGGGCTTACATCAGCATCCGAACCAAAACACACACAAGAAGGCTAACATGGAGCCTGAATGCCAATCACTGGGCTTACATCAGCATCCGAACCAAAACACACGCACACTGGAACCCGAATGCCACTCGATGGACTTACATCAGCTTCCAAGCACACAACAAGACACAGGATGTGGAATGCCAATCGCTGGGCTTACATCCACCTCCTAACACCAACATAGGAAGAAGAAGGGTCTCGATTGCAACTAGGGCAAGAGAAAGGGGAGGTCTCAATCGCAACGAGGGCGAGAGAAAAGAATTAGTGTTAGTTGTTAGTCAAACTCGACAAGACATCGCATCTCGTGCCTACGTATCTCATCTGGACATGAGAATCAGAGTTGTCGTAGTTTGGCTAAACTATTCCTGTTGGTTTGTGTTTTTTAGGTGGACAACGTCACTACGCAATCTACCGGATGCTCGACCTTTGGAGACTTACTCACCTGTAGTAGAAGGAGTTAACGTATCCTTAAGAGGGGATAATGTTTGTTTGTGTTTTAGGAAAGCTCAAGCAAGAAAGGAAGTCCTATACGAAGGAACCGTGCTACCTTAATTGACATGCAAACGAGACTGCGGAGTCTAGCAAACCTAGGGGATACAATCACACCACACAAACATATACAGCATGAAATAAACACACCAACAAGGGGCTCAAACATCAAGGCTAGGCTTTAGTCGAGGGGTCATATCAACCTCAACAAACAAGCCTCTGTATCGGGGTAAGGTTAGCTCTTAACCTTGATATTGAGGGTCAAGGTGAAGCTGATGAAAGGTGAGTGAAGATGAGACTTCACAGCTCTTATTCCTGGTCAGGGAGAGCTTCAGACAAAGGAGCGTGGGTTCAGAATGTGGGAACCCTTCTACGCTCAAGACTCTGACACAACTGTACATTGTACAAGATCTTGGGTTTGTGTCCCAATGCATCAACACAGTGGTGTGAGCAGAGGGACGACTCAACAGAATAGTGGGAGATAGATTGCATATCTCTTTGATCCACCAATTGCCTCATTGAGGTCTTTACCTGCTTGGCACAAAAGTAAACAATCACAGACATCGCCTCTTAAGGAGGACTTCAGACAGGTGCCTGGCCAAGTAACAGGCCAGGTCTTCCATACTACATGGAGACAAGAATGTTATACCTCAGTGCAAATTGCTTATCAAGCAAAGCAAAGCAATATTAGCAACTAATGTACCTGAAATCAATCAAATATCATCAGTATACTAATCACACAACTAAACAGCAAATGGTTTACAATTAACTATAAACAGACAACACAATCCAATGCACCAAAATGCAAGCAACTCAAAAGCCAAACATCCTACAAAACAAAACAAGTTAGTGTACAATGTCAAATGATATCTCAATCCAAAGTGAATCCACCTCCTTAAGGTATTTTGCCCCTTAACCTGAAAATCACATTCAAATATGAGATACAAGACAACTAGGACAAGCCTAGGGTCAAAAAGAAGGAAAAAAAACCAAAACAGCAAGTGGATCATGATCAACATCAACATTAATCAAATACAAAGAGAATCCAATTGGTCTCATGTCTAAACTATACACCAAATTAATTTCATGCACAAATTTGATCGAGCTAGGCAAATGTGAATCATATATGAGCAAACAGAATGATCCCACTCAAACAAATACCTAAACAGCTCAATAAATTCCACAAAAATTCCAGCCTAAACAGGACACACTCAATGAGCTACGTATCAATTTTCATGCCATTTGGACAACAGGAAGTAGGTCAATGAAAATCATAAAGTCAGCAGAAGTCCAAACAAGTCAACACATGGTAGCAAAATGATCATCAACTTCAATCAAATGCCAAACAGTGAAAACAATTAAGAAATTAATGGGACCAAATCCAAACTACACCTAAACATGTTATGAATCACTCCATCAAATTTCACATTCATATGATATAGTATGAGCATTTCATGAGACATGGAAGACAACTAGTCAAGCGAAGACCAAAAAATGCTAAACAGCAATCAAAAATCTCAATTAAATGGAAAATGAATCAACAATTCATGCAAAAATTCATGGTGAAACTAGACATATACAATACACAGCATACAAAATTTGAGATCAATTGGAAAAGCCTAGGCATGTCAAATAAATCCACGAAATTGACTTATCCTAGTGTGACACAAATTGTCACACTCAAAAAGAATAAATCATATCTACCAATCCAGAGATCCAAAAATTACAAATGATATACCAAAATCTCCAGCAATGAGTCAAGAATCATCATATGAAATTTCATTAATTTTGGATAATGTATGATTATTTTATGATTAAAATGGCAAAACATACAATTATGTCACACATGTCAAAGATCAATATACCATTCCAAAATTTTACCAGGCACAACTTACACTACTATGCCTAAAAAAAAGTAGATAAAATTATGAATCTAACAAAAAAAGTCCCACTAAATTTGGACTTAAAATGGATTTTATGTGATTTTTGTAAGTTTTGTTAATTTATTGGAATATTTATTTGATGTTATACGAATTAAATTAAGTACTAATGGCATTTCCGTAATTAATCCAAAACGTGGTACATCCTCATTAATGCCGTGGCGGCTCACCATTGGCCAGATTTGGTGGGAAACACAAATTTTAAAAAGGCAAGGCGCAGGATAGATCAAAGCACGGTATTTCCAGATTTCTGAAGCTTCTTCACCGCGGTTCATGTTCATCACCTTCCAGCTACGGTTACGAACTTTTTTTAACGAAAATGGACGAGCCTTATACCGTTCTCACCGTCTCTCAGTGTAGGTTACGAATATGTCCATGATTTTGTCTAAAGATCAATGTACAAAGAGATCCATGCAAGAATTGTTTTGATGCATAATCTTTAAATCCAAATATCTCCATGCACAGTGGATGAAATTGCGTGATTCAAACACCAAAACGATCTATGTTCAACGCACTACACAAGCCATATCTTGATTTCACGAATTAAAGATTTCGAAAACTCACCTTCTTGAAGTGACAGTGTGGAATCCTCGCGTATTTTGCTCCGATTCGATGAAACAGATCGTGATTGGTGATGTAGAAGGTGAATGATGAAGATATTTCAGCTCAACCGTGTATGAATCAATGAAAATTTTCAGCTGCCATGGAAGGGTGATGCTTGCAACAGTTGGTGTTTAGCTCGTTTTTCTCCTCCAAATGCTTCAACAGAACTTCAATCTTACCTGCACATGAAGAATCCACCAAGAAATTGCAACAACATTCATGAATTATTGATGAAATGATGAAAAAAGTGAATATCAAAAATGTGAAAATTGAGAGAATTTTGTGAGGTTTTGGCTTGGATCTGAAAAAATGATTAGTGCTTAGTGAATACAGTTGCAATTATCTATTTATACCTCTCCCTAATCCAAAATTAATTAAGATTAAGCAAAATTGGAGAATTAGTGTAATGTGCAATTTCACCACTTTTGGCCAAAATGCCCTTCCTTAATGCAGCTCATTTTCTGTCCAAATTTTGTTCAAACAAGTCACAAATGATATTTAGAAAATGTTACAAAAAGCCTCATTTCAAAATTCCAAATATTTCTCAAATTGGACCATTTTGCCCTTGGATTTTAATTAGTGCACTTGAAAATTGACCTTTTTGTGTGAATGCTTTTGGCAAAATGTGGTGATGGATTATGAAATTACACATAAAATGTGGTTTGCTCAAAGAAAAACCATCCAATTTGGCCATTCCATGTGAGAGTTATGGCACTTTGATTTCGGGCATTTTCTGAAAATGATTTGACCATATCTTGCTAACCACACATGGGAATTTCAAGTTCTTGGACTTTTTGGAATGGTGAGATCAAGATCTTCAACTTTCATGTTGGACAAAATTCCATTTGAAGCTTGTATGATGAAGTTATTTTGAGGAGAAAAAGTTTCCATTTTGGGCAGTTGAAATTACAGGTCACCTTCTACTTTTGGAAACTTTCTGTCTGACCTCCAAATCTTCAACCTTGGTCTTTGATATGTCAAATGAGACTTATATGGACATGAATGAAGCCTTTCAAACCATCTCACACCTTCCAATCCATAAAATCAGGCACAGTTGACCACTGTCGACTTTCTAGGGTTTCTGGTTGACTGAACAATGACTGATGACTTCTGAGCATCCAATCTTTGGCCAAATCACTTCACAATGATCCTTAGACCATATGAGCTTGATAAATCCACCCTAGGGCTTTGTCTCAATGAAAATGGCACTTGCTTGCTTGATTGACTGATTCTCCTGATCAGTTTGACCCAATTGGTCAGCTGAGCTTGCACTTGGGCAAATGGACAATGCAATGTTATGCAGTGGCCTATGTTATGTTATGACCTAATATGAAATGAATGTACAAAATGGTAGGGTGCAAATTTGAGGTGCTACAGTCCTGTCTTATAAAAGCTCCAGATTTTTGGATAAAGTCAATTAGAGATTTTTGTTTTGCAAGGCTCAAGAAAAAGGGATGCGACCCTTCATATTGTATTACCTTTTGGTAGATACATAGTACGATGAAAGATATTGAGAGAAACACTATTATTCAGTGGATAAAGCTTCTAACCATATGCAGGTCTCCAGCGTCCCTCTTGGCATACTTCTTCACTAAGTTTGTTGTTGTTCAAACCTCCAACAATTATTTTTCAATCTCTATAAAAGAAAGTTGAATACTCAAAGGAAGGTTACAAAATCACAACATATAGAAAGATCTTAGCATAACTCTGAGTTGTTATTGTAACTGTTATATCATAAGATCTTAAGAATTATTATCTTAGATCTATCTTAAAAATCTTAGAAAGTTTGAAAATCTTTGTGATTATTGCACAATTGTTATACTTCTGATTGTGTATCAAAGTATAGTAGTTATCTTGTCTAATAAATAATTTGTTTAAAGTAGAAGAAGTCTCTTACATGTATGCTTGAGTAAGGAAGTCTTGAACCAGAGGGTTTAAGCAGGAAGCTTTAAGCAGTGGCTTAAGTAAGGAAGTCTTGAACCAAAGAGTTTAAGCAGGAATTTTATAGCAGTGGCTTAAGCAAGGAGGTCTTGAACTAGAGGGTTTAAGCAGGAAGTCTTGAGCAGTGACTTAAGCAAAGAAGTCTTGAACTAAAGGGTTTAAGCAGGAAGTCTTGAACAATGGCTTAAGCCTTTGTAATCAGTTTTGTTATAATGAAAATCTTAGTTAAGGCATTTGAGGCATTTGTAATCCGTTTAGTTATAGTGAAAATCCCAGTTTGGTTTAAGTAGGGAATCTTGAGAAGTGGCTTAAGGATTTGAGACAAGAGGAATGAACTACTCTCAGTTAAGAAGAGGAAGCAGGATAATATTTGTGTTGTTGCTTACATTTATTTCTTAATTTTATTTTCTGCTACTTTTACTCTTTCTGTTAACAGACTCTAAACATAATTCAGACTCTGAAGTTTTAAGATCAGAAATCGAAGGAATTTTTGGCATACACAATTCAACCCCCATTCTTGTGTATTTTCCTCACCTTTATTCAGGTATTTGTGTTAACTTCTTCAAGAGTAGTCTTATCGGGATTAATGTAGATCATGCATTTCTTACTTCAGTCGGGGACTCCCGACTTTCTCCACTGTGAGATATATTTCCTTCCTTTTAAGTGCCTTGGCCTGCTAGTGGGGGCAAATTTTCGTCTTGAGTATACCTGAGATCCTTTTGTTTCTTTGTTGGATAAAAGACTCAACTATCGAGCATAGACATGTTAGTCTAGGGGAAGAGTGGTTTTCCTTAGTTAAGTGCTTAATGATAGTCTTATCTTCTTCTTATCCTTTCTAAAAGTGACCATTATGGTTTGGAAAAATATTATGGCTTTATAAAGAAGATTTCTATGGGAAAGGGTGAAGAGTGTATCCAAGATTTCTTGGATAAATTGGAATGAAGTTTGTAATCCTAAGAGTATGGAAGTGGAGATAGAGATTGCTTGTAGCGAATTTAGGACTTTAGAATGATATTCTTTCTAGTAACTAGATATGGGGATATCATTACCTTCTCTGGTAGTTAGATTCTCTCGCTATTAATATATTTATTTTGCCATTAAAAAAAATAAGAATAACTCCCTCCTTTTTATTATTTCTATTTGTATTCTCTTAATGTGCTCTATTACATGCATTAGCACAAGAAACTTATTACTTCCTTTTTCACCGAATTCAGTATGCTTTATTTTAAAATTTTACCTTATGTGTTAATGTCATAAGAAAAAGACTCTTGTATAGTTAATAATTAAAATATTGAGCTTTTATAAAAACCGTTGAGTTGAGTGTTGCTTGAATATCTACCAATATCTTAAATGTAAGAATGTGCGCAACATTTCAATTTGTTTGTTCCAATATTGATTCATAGTATGGTTGAATTAAAATAACCAAGTAGATTACCTACTCTTTAGATGTTAGCACCTATTTGCAACTACATTATCTCAGTCCCCAACCAAAGTCGTAAAAATAATATGAACACTTGTCATTTTATCCTATTTTGCTCTTTATAACATATAAATGTTTTTGTCAAAGTGAAACACAGGAAGTTGAACTAACCATTTATAGTTCCTTAAATTACACTAGTTCAAATCTCTCGTGCTCTATATAAGGCCATGCACTTTCCCTTTGCTTGGCATAAAATCGCAAAGCAAATTCTCCCATGCTACAACTAACTCATCAAGTTATCAATGGCATCAAACAAATTCTTCCCAACCACTTTCCCTTCCATCCCATTTCTCACCCCACCACCTTCAACTTCTAGCCCTTAAAACATCTTTACAAGGTGCATTATGTGTTGATCTGGTGAAGGCATGCAATAGACAATGCATCATTTCTTTATTGTGTGTGATTAAATTGTGTTTGGTTATGATGATGGTACTATTTTTGATGTATTGTATGGTGTGAAGGCCTTTGTACTTTCTCCCATTTTATTTACTAGTTTGGAACTATAGCTTGTAATTTGAATTTATATTACCTTTGAAAGATACATTCAGAAACAACTACAATGCCCTCTTCTTTTGAACTAATATATCACCAACTTAACCACGCAATTACCATTGTCTTTGATTTACTCTTTAAAATACATAAGTTAGTTAATTATGACTTATTTGTTTTGATTTTGAAAAATTATTTTTTATTTTATAAAATTTGTATTGTATCACAGCAATTTCCGTGAACATAATTAACAGAAAACAAGAAGATTGATCTCAAATTTCATTATGTCTAACTAACTAAATGAAACTCAAATGGGAGTGCAATTACATCACCATAACTTGTTTCTCGGCTTGTGTAGAAGACTGTAACTTGTTTCTTGGTTTTTCATGAGACCAAGGATTGACAAATAAAGAAGCAACACCCTGAGATAAACCTTCTGGTATCTACAAAACCTCCCTAATCAGCGTCACTAAAGTTAAGAATTTGCAAGTCATAAGATCGCAGTAGAAAAATATCTCAAGACACGAAGTGGTGCACGATAGTGAGCCTCTCTAGGTGCACTCATGAATTTTCTCAATTGTTGTGTTGCAAATGTAATATCTAGACTAGTGTTTGTGAGATAAAAGAAGCCTTCTGACCAGCCTCCTATATGTAACATCAATGAATATAGAGTAAGAATCTTGATGCAATCTAGTAGATGAATCATCAGGTGTGTAAAAAGGTTTACAACAGTGAGGCCAAAATCATTAAGCAAATCCAAGCAATTACATAAGGTAATACCTTTAGAAGACCGTGCTACCTCAAGTTAATAAAAAAATTTAATCGACCAAGATCTTTGATGTGAAAAGTTTTGTCCAATGCAAGGTTTAGATAAGAAAACCAAGTAAGAGAAGTACCGTCTAGGATAATATCATCCACATGCAAAATAAGATATGTGAATGATGTAGGCGAGGACTTGGTAAAATGTATGTGATCATCATGAGCTTGAACAATACCTTGTGCACAAAGGAACATGGTCAATATTTCAGACCATACGGTGAGTCCATAATTCTTGTTACGACCGTAATTTCCCATATTCTGGGCGAACATTTGAGTCCTCTCGTTTTCTTTTGAGGACTCGTGGCTTTCCAAGGCGTTTACTTCGTTATTATGTGATTTTACTTCTTATTATTGTCCTAGGGCCTATAAATTGAGGCTGAAACACTGAATAATGTACCAAGTTCTATTCTATATAGTTTTAAGTAATTTGGTTTTCTGCATTTTTCCCTGCTTTTGTTAAGTTGTTGTTGCATTCACTACAACAAACAAGACCTTAGACAGCGCTTTTTTTAGCCTTAGACAGCGCTTTAAAGCGCTGTCTAAACCTCCGCTGCTAAAGGTTTAGACAGCGCTTTTTTAAATCTTAAAAGCGTTGTCTAAGCCCCACCCCCTTAGACAGCGCTTTGGCCAAAAGCGCTTTCTAAGACCCTCCTATTTTAATTTTTTTAGGTATACCTTAGACAGCGCTTTTCAAAAAGCGCGCTTTTGCCTAAAGCGCTTTCTAATCCCCCCCTTAGACAGCGCTTTTTACAAAAGCGCTGTCTAAGGTATACGAAAATTTTTGAAGCTTTTGTTTTAAACCACATTTTTTCCAGGTTTATAAACCAGAATTTCTACCTGTTTTCAACCAGATTTTGACAGACAATTATCACATTTTATATATGCCATTTTGGCCTTTTTTCTACCAATTTTTGGCTAACAAATATATATATATACTAATTCAAACCAATTTTGCCTTAAATGTATCAAAATATATACAAATTTATGTACACATTTACAAGTCATTACATATACTACAAATGTACACATTAATTACACAAATTTATGAACAAACATTGAGCTCTATCATGAATTGACACCACTCCTCTTTGATTTCGTCCACTTGATCCTTTGTATAAAATGCCGTTTACAGTGTATATGTGAGTTAGTCTTTTTATCCCCCCATGTACACTTTTTAGAGTAATTATCTGCAATCTTCAGTTCAGGGACATGGATTTGGAAACCTTGAATGAATCTTGTTAATTTCTTCAATGACTTCAGATGTGAGCTTGATCTTGCATGCATTTAAAACCTCCTGGAGCTGCCATGATTTGGTAGCCCCAAAAACAACACTAGCAACAAGAGGGTGTCGCAAAACAAAAGCTGCTCAAAACACAAAGAACAGCAAAACAGAGAAAATAAGGATCAAATAAAACAGGAAATCTGATAGACAAGATGTCGAAAAACAATTGACCAGCAGCATCTAAAGGATGGGCTCAACTGCTCAAGAATCACAATGATTGCATGCACAATAGAACAGGGTGAACATAGGAACAAATTGCAAATGGTAAAGCTAAAAGCACTCCAATTGAACTCATGTAACAGCATATGATCTACAATAACAACACATTTCTTCAGCAATGCTAAGATACTAGACAAATAGTTAAGGCATACAAGACTTAGAAAACAAACAATATCAGCCCAAGCTTAGGGGCTTATGTGTTATGGAATCATGCAAATAACTGAGAAAACAAACAAAAACATCACATACAACAAATATCCATCTCCATTCACGCAAAAGGGGGCCAGGTTTTCACATCTAAATATACAGGATACGACAATCAAACCTATAGCAAGAGATACAGGATGAAGACCATATGTTTTTGCAACATCAAGGTATTCCTGCAAAAGCAAAAAGATAGGATAGGGGGGCATTCACATTAGTAAAAAAAATAAATAATTTGGAATACAAGATTCTAATTAACCACGAGTTTCTTCTTTAAACATCTTCATCTATGAGAGATCAACCTATAATAACAGAAGATATTCTTAGGCTAACAAAAACCAAGATACATCTAAGCATTTGGCAACAAGAGTGCACAAAATTTCTCATCTAATCAAGCCAAGTTTCAATATGATAATCAAAACATGCAATAAAAAAAAAAGCTTTAAAAGCTTAGCAAGGCATGACATTATCATTGAAACAAGGCTATATAAATTCTTGAGTGGAAAAAAATGAACAGTGCTAACTATAAATGGTTACAACTTACAATAAAGAAACCCTATCTAACTTTTTGCTCTAATTTGGTAGCAGTTCTTTCCCCAATGAGTTCAACCCAACGAGAGTACACCCACAAAATACTAACACCAATAGCCGAAAACACAACCACAGCCCAAGAAACCCAAACCCAGGTAGGAACAAGCCCAGAAGCAAGGCCACTGGCATAAAACAGCACCATTCTAAAAACAAAGTAAGGGCCCACAAACCCCCTCACAACAGTATACACCACATAAAACGGCGGAGACAAAGCATCGTAAACCCTAGCGGCGAAGCGGTTCTCCAATCTACAAGCACCGGCGAGCGTCCACGTATTCTGACACGCGCTGGTCACTTCAGCGAGCACAAGCAAAACGACGACGGAGAAAGCGCCGTGAGAGACAACATAACGGCACGTGACGATGACGAAAAGCGTGGCTAAATGGTGAGCGATGAAGAGAACGTCGCCTGGGATGAAAACGACGTAGTGTAACAGATCGGTTACGAAGTAAGCGATGCTGTAATCGAGATCGGTTTTCTGGAACGGTGTGTTGGAGGCTGCGAAGCCGCGGTTGGCGTCGGAGAAGATTGCGATTGCGCCGAGGATCGCGGCGGGAGTGCCGTGGAAGAGTGAGATTAAACAGCTGGAGAATTCGGTTCGGATTTTAGGGTTTCTGTTACGGAAGATGATGAAGTAACCGATTAGGTAAATGGAGAGGCAGAAGAAGAAAAATGGAAATTGAAATTGAAATTGTAATGGAGGAATATTCTGGTTTTATTATGTACTAGTACGTATACTCATTTTTTGGTTGAGTGTGTTATTAGAGAAGTGAGGTTTTGGGTGAGTGGTTGTTATGAATTTTGAGCTGACAAGAAAGCGCTTTCTAAGGTATGCCTTAGACAGCGCTTTCCAAAAGCGCTTTCTAAACCCCCCCTTAGACAGCGCTTTTGGTTTTATTTTTTTTTTTAATTTAAAGACTTTAGACAGCGCTTTATCAAAAGCGCTGACTAAGGTCTATATTTAAAAGCGCTTTCTAAAAGCGCTGTCTAAGGGGGGGTCTTAGACAGCGCTTTTAGAAAGCGCTGTCTAAGACCCCCCCTTAGACAGCGCTTTCATTATTTTTTTGGAACATTTTTCGTGTTTTATTTTAATTTTAACCTTAGACAGCGCTTTCTTTTAAAAGCGATGTCTAAGATGCGCTGTTAAAAGTCATTTTTGACGTAGTGATTGTACAAGTATCTCCAGAACAATTTGTTACTTTGATTCACTGCAATACATGTTTCTATTTCATTTTTATAATACTTCGTCATGTGTATGCTTTTACTTTTCTTTATGTATGCTTCATTTTCAGTCATGTGTGTGTATTTCATCTAAGAACCATGAGGACTGCCTTATGACATAACTCATGACTTTTTGCTATTTCATTACAAGAAAAACCAAAGGATTATTCTAGATTTCAAATTTTTAACTTAGATAGTTTTACGAAAGTAAAATATATTTAAGATATTGTTCACATACTAAAAAGACGTGATTCGATATCCGAACAAGAAATACTTGAAAACATAGATCAAGACTACGAAAATGTCTCATACTCAATTGAGAATGTTGCATTCTAAATAGAAGTACTAAAACAATCTTAAATAAAACAAGCTACGCTAACGAAAGTCTATAGATTGTTTGTTAAGGACATGACAGCACGTTAACGAAAATAGGATTTGTCCAACTTTTCTAAAAGAATAATTGTTTCTCGTATTGGATTTAGAAGTTTTCATGTGTTTGTCTGAGATAAGAATCATGTACATAGATTCAGTTTTTAAGAATTTTATTTCCTAAAACAAAAAAATCCTTCCAAAAAAAATTATCAATCATCTTAGGTAAATAGTAAGACAGTAAAACTCAATATTCGAACTCTGCCGAACCATAACTTTTTCTATAACTTCAATATTGCCAAAAGTTTGTGGCGTGAAAAGTTTTTTTCTATCTGTAGGGGACCATATATTGATATTGTTATTATATTATTTCTCCATCTAAAATTAGACATTTTTTGTTTTTATATTTTTTTACGCAATTTTCTATTTTTCAGTTGTATGAAAATAATCCTTAGTTTAGGCAACCTCATTGAACCGATCAACGAAATATATAGCTATTTTTACGAAAGGCATCGATTACAAAGACATGTAGCGATGACTGAAATTGCTAATCTCCCTCTACAAGAATGTTATTCACTTGATTCAAGAACCTCATTCGAGAATAGTGTGGACTTTTGTGGAGGCCAACATCTTCATGTTGAAGCCGTCTTTGTTTTCCATGGTATGGTTTTAAATTACGGTTGCGACTGTGGATACGATTGCGGATGCGGGTGTTGCAATTGCGGTCATTGCGTTTGTTGCGATGCGCATTGTGGCTGTTGCGATGTGAATTTTTATAGATAGGTGTTTGAAACACAAGATTGAAAAACACTTAATATTAAGTTTTTTAATTACATACGAAATAAATTGAGTTTTAGAATTCTATAACAACATGAGTTGAACTCAAAGCTGCGTTCCTAGCCCGATATTTTCTCACAAGCAAAATGGCATATTAGATGGTGAATTGTTCTTCAAAGCATTGGAGTGAAGACTCCCTCTCTTAATTTGATCAAGTTATTGAATTTCCTTTTTCCTTTTTATATCTTGCATATCAAATTATTACTTTTTTTTATTTTAATTGAATAAAAATTATAATTGATCAAACTGGATTATGAAAATATTAACTAGATTATAAAGAGATTAGCTAATAAAAATTTACTTCCAACTACCAAAGCAGTATTGTCCCTTTACAACTTAATTGTGAAATAATTGTAATTGCCCAAACGTGATTATGAGATTTTTTTTTTCAAAATAAGCAAATTTTTTTTAAAAAAAATCGAAAATAACCAATTTTTCAAAAAAATACCAAAATAACCAAGTTTGGTAGAGGATGCGTCAGATGAATTGGTGCACCCTCATACCAATAAGAGGAGGCGCCAGTAGCATTGGCGCACAAGCATTGGGCCTCATGAGGAGACGCCAATGCTTGTGGCGCCAGCATTGACCCTCATAAGGAGACGTCAATGCCTCTGGCGCCTGAGTGCATTTTGCATGCTGGACACCAATTCATCTGGCGTCTGCATGTGATGGTCATGTGGGCGCCAATTCATCTGGCGCCCACGTGATTTGTGCAATAGATGTTCCGTTTCTATAAATACCACACCTTGTATACAATTATTTTCACTCAAATTCATCTCCTAATACCATAAGTTGTCTAGTTCAACCATCAATTTCAATTCTCTATGTTTCAACAATTTCTGCATACATTCAGAAACAAAATGTTGATGTAATATTTTCTACCGTTGCGGCTCCGATATAGGTTCGACTTTGGAACACAGATACGTTTGAACGTCTTAATCAGACGTTGTACAGTTGATTAGAGAGAGAAATTGGAGAGGGTGAACGGGTTAGAAGAATACAATGGCTTGTGTCCATGTTCAACCAACACAGAGAAGTGCGCGATGGGACAATGGATCACAATGAGGGTATGTCGATCGGACAGTACAAAGTCGAACTAGATAGAGGTTGGTGCGATTGTGGAAGGTTCCAAGCCTTTCGTACCCCCTGCTCCCATGTCATTGCGGCGTGCTCAAAGGTTCGAAGGGATTCATCCTACTTGCTATCTGAAGTTTACAAAGTCGTCAGCCTTACAAATGTTTATAAAATTAGTTTTTCGGTGGTGGCAAAAAAGGATTATTGGCCAGAATATTAAGGGGACATCGTCTGGCACAACGAAGTTATGCGAAGGAAGAAAAAGGGTCGCCCTAACAGCACCCGGATTCGAACTGAAATGGATACGGCGAACAAAATGGTTAGACTATGTAGTTCATGCCGTCAACCAGGTCACAATCGTAATAATTGTCCTAGTGTTGGAATGAGCACAACCAGATAAATTCAGATGTACCTCTGTTGCTATATATGAAAAACTAAATTTATTTCATAGTACCTTTGTTGGAATATATGAAAAACTAAATTTATTTCATAGTAGATGTTTGTGACGAAAATACCATTACATAAAAAATAACACAAACAACTAGAATACAAAAACTATGCGATTACAACCATCAAAACAATTTTGAACATGTAATGCATCATCCTACGAGCGTCTTGGTCGGTCTTAATATCCACTCATTCGCGCACTTCTCCGTATTGGTTGAACGTGGACACAAGCCATTGTATTCTTCTAATCCGTTCACCCTCTCCAATTTCTCCCTCTAACCAACTGTACAACGTCCGATTAAGACGTTCAAACGTATCTATGTTCCAAAGTCGAACCTGTATCGGAGCCGCAACGACAGAAAATATTACATCAGCATTTCGTTTCTGAAGACATTGTTGAAACAAAGAGAATTGAAATTGATGGTTGAACTAGACAACTTATGATATTAGGAGATGAATTTGAGTGAAAATAATTGTATACAAGGCTTGATATTTATAGAAATGGAACATCTATTGCACAAACCACATGGGCTCCAGATGAATTGGCGCCCACATGACCATCACATGCAGGCTCCAAATGAATTGACGTCCACCATGCAAAATGCACTCAGGCGCCAGAGGCATTGGCGTCTCCTCATGAGGGGCAATGCAGGCGCCACAAGCATTGGCGCCTCCTCACGAGGCCCAATGCATGTGCGTCAATGCTACTGGCGCCTCCTCTTATTGATATGAGGGTGCGCCAATTCATCTGACGCATCCTCTACCAAACTTGATTATTTTGGTATTTATTTAAAAAATTGGTTATTTTTGAAAAAAATTTAAAAAACTGATTATTTTGAAAAAAAACTGATTACGAAAAGATTAACTAAAAAAATATAAATTCACTTCCAACTACCAAAGCAGTATTGTCCCATTACAATTTTGTTGGTGATTTTAGTACCATCAATGTATTTTAATAGTAATGTGATTTACTATAGGCCGATGCAATTATGCGTTAAAGCTTGGAAACGAGTTAGGGGTAGTGCGGAGTGCACGCTCGTCGATCCAACGTATAATTGAATGTGAATAATTGAAACGGGGTTCCAAGGGGTGCGAGGCAGCGCCCCGTTCGAAATTTTCTTTTGAATTTCGAATGGTTTCCCAACCGACGTAACCGTTTCTGAACAGTTGCGTCTTTTCGGTTTCTGTTATTGATCTCCTATATAAGGAGTCATTTGGCCTCAGTTTAAAAGGGATAATGAAACCAAACTTTCTCTCTACATTCCTGAACATTTCTCTTTGCCAGAAATAAATTGTTCTTCAAGAATTATCCCCACAAAGATTTCGTGAACCCAGGCAAGAATAGGGTCGAAATACTTTGTTCGGAAAGTGTACGAACACGATTCTTCGAAGTTATCCAGGATTATCATACCCGATTCTCTAACAAACGAACAAAGTATTTTCTGATAATCATGGCTGGAGGAAGCACCGTCAAGGAGATGACTACAAACTTCGGAAAATTGGACAAGTTTCAAGGACAAGACTTCAGGCGTTGGCAGAAGAAGATGCATTTCATGTTGACAACGTTGAAGGTGGTTCACGTCCTGTCTACACCGATTCCATAACTTCTGGAGGAAGACACGGTTGAAAATCTGAGACGCAGATCAAAATGGGAGAACGACGACTACATATGCAGAGGGCACATTCTTAACGGTATGTTTGATCCCTTATTTGATATTTATCAAAACATAGAATCTGCAAAGGAATTGTGGGATTGTCTCGAATCCAAGTACATGGCAGAGGACTCATCCAGTAAAAAGTTCCTGGTAACCGATTTCAACAATTACAAAATGGTTGAATCAAGGTCTGTCATGGAACAATTCAATGAACTCCTCCGAATCCTTGGACAGTTCACACAACACGGATTGAAGATGGATGAAACAATATATGTCTCAAGCATCATAGACAAGTTGCCTCCTTCGTGGAAGGATTTCAAACACAATCTGAAGCATGGAAAAGACGGACTGTCTTTGATCCAACTTGGAAGTCACTTGCGCATAGAAGAATCTCTAAGAGCGCAGGAGGATGACAAAGGAAAAGGCAAAGAAATTGTTGGACCCTCGGTTAATATGGTCGAAGAGGGTGGTAAGAACGGTAACAACAAAACCAAAGGAAAGAAGCGTGCTTTCTGTAACACCCTTCTAAAATACCCCAATTATTTAATAAAAACAACACATATCAATCAATCAGAGTAATTATTGCAGTTAAGGGTGTCACACAACACTTCACACATTTCACCATAAAAATCAGTCATGCTCATTATTTAATTCAACATAAACACTTCTTGCAAAATACGCAGCGGATAGAGATCATTCAACATATGTAATACATTACACATAAAATTATTCAACAAGTCAAAACATCCCGTCCCGATGTTACATCTATCAGAGCATGACCCACTAAGGAGACCACACTAGACTCCAAGCACTAGCTTCTACTCACTCACTGCTCGTTACCTGAAAAATAGTTGTAAGGGTGAGTTCCTCAATCGATATAATAAGCATTATAAATCATCATGTAATGCTAAGTAAATTTACACGTTAATCACCCTAATCATATCATGCATTCAGTAACGGCACATCAACTCAAATCTCATACTCAATAACAACGTAAAATACAACTCAATAACAACATAAAATGCAACTCAATAACAACATAAAATGCAACTCAATTGAGACTCGACTCGTCATGCATGTGGTACCAATCGGAGTAAAACTCCCAACTTAAAATCATTGCCATTTTATTGGGCATCAAGGCATAAGCCTTCAACTTTCAACTTAAAATTTGCCAATCCAGGCCAACGTGGTGTGAGCAAAGCTCCGACTTAATGCATATGAATGTACATGGCATACACGACTTTACAATTCCGACAACATAATAATAATAGCAACACAACAAGGTTTTCAACATAATCAACTTATAATCAACTTTGGCTCATCAGGCCTACAACTCAGTATTTTTAACAACTTTCCGTACACGGAACAACTTAACAACTCAGTCATACTTGCATCGACACTTTATAACACAAACCCAACAAATTTTACTCATCAAAATTGACTACAATATTACTTCATAACATAACTCAATCCCTACTATATCACACACCAACCTAGGCAAATCACCAATTATGCTCACAACATTAAAATATCAATTTTTCACTTTTCCAACAGTGTTAACCGGTTAACGCCCTGGGTTAACCGGTTAACGCCCTGGGTTAACCGGTTAACGCAGGACAAAACACATTTTTTTTTGCAAGACGCAACAGTGTTAACCGGTTAACGCCCTGGGTTAACCGGTTAACGCAGGCAAAACAGCACATTTCCACAAAATATAACAGTGTTAACCGGTTAACGCCCTGGGTTAACCGGTTAACGCAGACAAAACAGCAGTTCCTGCGCTAACACAAGGCAGAATGCAGAATTCTCCGCATTTTCCGCCGTTAGAGGACTTCCGGACCTCCGATTCCACTTCCGTAAAAAGCTACATTATCGGAAAATCACGACACATACAATTATCGATTCAATTTCAGTTTTCATACAACTTATTCATCCCAATTTTCTCGGCATTCTAAATCCCAATTAGGGTAATCCAACGGTTTATCACTACCCATTACATGCTATCCCATAATACCCATTAAACGACGATAAACCCCCCTTACCTGAGATAATCCGGCAAATCTCTAAGCTTCAAGCTTTTCCGTTCTTCAACCTTTGCTCTCTAGCTCTTCCTCTTTGCCCTTTCTCCACTTTCCACTTTTCAGCCGCTTCTCTGTTTCACGTGAAAACTCTTTACCAATACTGAAAACCCTTTTCCTTATTCCAACTTATATATTTTCCAATAATTATTATTCCAAATAATAATAATAATAATAATCCAATAATTCAATTTATTTAATTAAATTAATAAATATATTATTAACTTAATTTAAATAATTCTCTTATTTTATTCGGGGTGTTACAACTCTCCCCCACTAAAAGAGTTTTCGTCCTCGAAAACATACCTCAAGCAAATAACTCTAGATAAGACTCTTTCATCTGACTCTCCAGTTCCCAAGTCACATTGCCACCTGCTGGTCCTCCCCAAGCTACTTTCACTAAGGCAATCTCTTTACCCCGCAACTGCTTCAACTCTCGATCCTCAATCCTCATAGGCGATATTTCAACAGTCAGGTTATCTCTCACCTGTACATCATCTACTTGGATCACATGCGACGGATCATGAATGTACCTCCTCAACTGATTCACATGAAAAACCTCATGCAAATTCGCAAGTGACGACGGTAAAGCGATACGATAGGCTACCTCTCCTATCCTCTCCAAAATCTGATAAGGACCAATAAATCGAGGTGTCAACTTCTTTGACTTCAAAGCTCGACCAACCCCAGTTATCGGAGTAACACGAAGAAACACGTGATCTCCCTCTCGGAACTCAAGTGATTTCCTCCTCTTGTCATGATAACTCTTCTGACGACTCTGAGCAACTCTCATCTTCTCCTGAATCATCTTAATCTTTTCCGTAGTTTGTTGAACAATCTCCGGTCCAACCACAACACTCTCACCGGACTCATACCAACATAACGGTGTCCGACATCTCCTACCATACAAAGCTTCAAACGGTGCCATACCAATACTCGAATGAAAACTATTGTTGTAGGTAAACTCAATCAAAGGTAAGTAACAATCCCAAGCACCTCCCTTTTCCAAAACACAAGCTCTCAAAAGATCCTCCAATGACTGAATCGTCCTCTCAGTCTGACCATCAGTCTGCGGGTGATATGCAGAGCTCAATCTCAGTTTAGTTCCCAAAGCCTTCTGCAAACCTTCCCAGAATTTCGATGTAAATCTAGGATCTCTGTCCGAAACAATACTCGACGGAATACCATGCAAACTTACAATCTTCTCAATATACAACTCAGCTAACTTCTCTAACGGATAGTCCATTCTGATCGGAATGAAATGAGCCGACTTTGTCAATCTGTCAACAATCACCCAAATAGCTTCAAAATTCTTAATTGTTCTCGGTAATCCAGAAACAAAATCCATACTGATACTATCCCACTTCCACTCTGGAATAGCCAACGGTTGCATTAGCCCAGACGGCTTCTGATGCTCAATCTTTGACTTCTGACAAGTCAAACAGGAATAAACAAAACTCGCAATTTCTCTTTTCATTCCCGGCCACCAAAATAACTTTTTCAAATCATGATACATCTTCGTAGCTCCAGGATGAATACTCAACCCACTACGATGTCCTTCTTCAAGAATACTCTTCTTAAGTTCGGCAACATCCGGAATACACACCCGCTTACCAAATTTCAGAATACCATTTTCATCAACTCTGAATTCACCACCTTGACCCTGATTCACCAGAGTCAACTTATCAACCAAAAGCACATCGGATTTCTGACCCTCTCTGATCTCATCCAGAATACCACTTGTTAACTTCAACATTCCCAATTTAACACTATTGTGCGTACTCTCACACACCAAACTCAAGTCTCTAAACTGCTCAATTAAATCCAATTCCTTAACCATTAGCATAGACATATGTAATGATTTCCGACTCAATGCATCAGCCACTACGTTTGCTTTACCCGGATGGTAATTCAAACCAAAGTCATAATCCTTCAGAAACTCTAACCATCTCCTCTGTCTCATATTCAGCTCTTTCTGATCAAACAAATACTTTAAACTTTTATGGTCACTGAAAACCTCAAATCTTGACCCGTACAAGTAATGCCTCCATAACTTCAGAACAAACACCACAACCGCCAACTCTAAATCGTGCGTCGGGTAGTTCCTCTCATGAACCCTCAGCTGTCTTGAAGCATAAGCTATAACCTGCTTATTCTGCATCAACACGCCACCCAAACCCAACAATGAAGCATCACAGTAAACTTCAAATGATTCCGACGAACTCGGTAATAATAGAATAGGAGCAGTAGTTAACCTTTTCTTTAACTCTTGGAAACCTTCTTCACATTTTGAGTCCCAAACAAACGCTTGCCCTTTTCTAGTCAACATCGTCAATGGTAATGCCAACTTAGAAAATCCCTCAATGAACTTTCTATAATAACCAGCCAAGCCAAGAAAACTTCGAATCTCAGCAACAGACTTCGGAGCTTCCCACTTAGACACCGCTTTTATCTTAGAAGGATCAACAGCAACACCACCTCTTGAAATCACATGACCCAGAAAACTTACCTCTCCTAACCAAAATTCACACTTGGACAATTTAGCAAATAACTTCTTTTCTCGTAGAACTCCCAAAACCACTCTCAACTGTTCAGCATGCTCTTCTTCAGATTTCGAATACACCAAAATATCATCAATAAACACCACAACAAACTTGTCTAGGTACGGATGGAAAATCCTATTCATATACTCCATAAATACTCCAGGCGCATTAGTCACACCAAAAGGCATTACAGAATACTCATAATGTCCATACCTTGTTCTGAAAGCAGTCTTCTGAATATCCTCGGTTTTCACACGGATCTGATGATACCCAGATCTCAAATCTATTTTGCTGAACACACTTGCACCAACCAACTGATCCATCAAATCATCAATCCTCGGCAAAGGATACCGATTCTTGATCGTCACTTTATTCAGTTGCCTGTAGTCCACACACAACCTCATAGTACCTTCTTTCTTCTTAACCAATAGCACTGGTGCACCCCACGGTGACACACTCGGACGAATAAATTTCTTATCCAACAGATCTTCCAACTGACTCTTCAATTCAGTTAACTCAACAGCAGACATACGGTACGGAGCCATCGATATCGGCCTAGTACCAGGTACCAAATCAATCGAGAACTCCACTTCCCGCTCTGGCGGTAATTCATTCACCTCTTCCGGAAACACATCAGGAAAATCACACACCACGGCTAGATCGCCAATCACCAGTTTATCTTTAGCCTCCAAAGTCGCTAACAGCATAAACAACTCTGCCCCCTCAGCTACTTCCTCATTCACTTGCCTTGCTGATAGAAACAAACTCTTTCCCTCCTCAACCTCAGGAAAGACCACCGTCTTATCAAAACAATTGATAGAAACTCGGTTAAACACCAACCAGTTCATACCTAGAATAACATCAATCTGCACTAGTGGAAGACACACTAGGTCCATCCCAAAGTCTCTACCAAAAATACTCAAAGGACAATTTAAACAAACCGAAGTAGTAGTCACTGAACCCTTCGCAGGAGTATCAATTACCATACTACCAAACATCTCAGATATCTCTAACTTAAGTTTCACAGCACAATCCAAAGATATAAAGGAATGAGTCGCACCTGTGTCAATAATAGCTACAAGAGGAAAGCCATTAATATAACACGTACCTCGGATAAGTCTGTCCTCACTGGAGGTTTGAGTTCCGGTCAATGCGAACACCTTCCCAGTTTGAGATTTCTTTGGCTTCTGACACTGACTTCCAATATGCCCTTCTTCGCCACAATTAAAACAAATCATTTCCTTGTGCTTGCAATCAGCTATTGCATGACCAGTCTTACCACAACGAAAACACCTCTTTACTTCAGCAGTGCATACATTACTCTTATGACCAGCCTGACCACATTTGAAGCAAACTATACCAGCAGGAGCACCTCCCCTACTAGTCCTCTGAGCCGGAACAGCTCCTTGTTTCCCTTTTCCCACTGGGGCATCATACGGCTTTCCACGATCTTGATGTTGCTTGCCCCTGCGGTCACTGACAATCTTGTAATGAGCATTATTGTCTTCTTCAAATATCCTGCAGCTATCAACCAATTCAGTAAAAATGCATATCTTCTGATACCCAACAGCCTTCTTAATTTCAGAGCGCAGTCCGTTTTCAAACTTGATGCACTTTGAAAATTCAGCCCCAGCACCAGTGTAATGAGGATAAAATTTGGACAGCTCCACGAATTTCGCAGCATAATCAGTGACAGACATGTTTCCTTGCTTCAGCTCAAGGAACTCAATTTCCTTCTTACCACGGACATCTTCCGGATAATACTTTCTCATGAATTCCCTACGGAATACATCCCAAGTAATGACTTCACCTGCCACGGTCAACCTCTCGTGAGTCTCTAGCCACCAGTCATCAGCTTCGACTGCTAGCATGTGAGTACCATACCGAACCTTCTCAGCTGGAGTGCAATCCATAACACGGAAGATTCTCTCAATCTCTTTCAACCATCCCAAGGCTGCATCTGGATCATGCTTCCCTTTAAACACCGGCGGATTCTCTCTTTGAAAAGTCGCCAAGCTACGTGATCCAGCATCTCCACCAGCATTTGGCAAGTTCTGCACAGCTTGTGCCATCGCTTGCATTGCGGCAGCCATTGCAGCGTCATTCCTTCCAGCCATTTCAACTTATCAATACAACACAAACTTAAAAGTTAGATTAGTAACAATACACAATTGTTAGACAGTAACGACACGACAACTGGCCGGACAGACCGACCTGCTCTGATACCACTAATGTAACACCCTTCTAAAATACCCCAATTATTTAATAAAAACAACACATATCAATCAATCAGAGTAATTATTGCAGTTAAGGGTGTCACACAACACTTCACACATTTCACCATAAAAATCAGTCATGCTCATTATTTAATTCAACATAAACACTTCTTGCAAAATACGCAGCGGATAGAGATCATTCAACATATGTAATACATTACACATAAAATTATTCAACAAGTCAAAACATCCCGTCCCGATGTTACATCTATCAGAGCATGACCCACTAAGGAGACCACACTAGACTCCAAGCACTAGCTTCTACTCACTCACTGCTCGTTACCTGAAAAATAGTTGTAAGGGTGAGTTCCTCAATCGATATAATAAGCATTATAAATCATCATGTAATGCTAAGTAAATTTACACGTTAATCACCCTAATCATATCATGCATTCAGTAACGGCACATCAACTCAAATCTCATACTCAATAACAACGTAAAATACAACTCAATAACAACATAAAATGCAACTCAATAACAACATAAAATGCAACTCAATTGAGACTCGACTCGTCATGCATGTGGTACCAATCGGAGTAAAACTCCCAACTTAAAATCATTGCCATTTTATTGGGCATCAAGGCATAAGCCTTCAACTTTCAACTTAAAATTTGCCAATCCAGGCCAACGTGGTGTGAGCAAAGCTCCGACTTAATGCATATGAATGTACATGGCATACACGACTTTACAATTCCGACAACATAATAATAATAGCAACACAACAAGGTTTTCAACATAATCAACTTATAATCAACTTTGGCTCATCAAGCCTACAACTCAGTATTTTTAACAACTTTCCGTACACGGAACAACTTAACAACTCAGTCATACTTGCATCGACACTTTATAACACAAACCCAACAAATTTTACTCATCAAAATTGACTACAATATTACTTCATAACATAATTCAATCCCTACTATGTCACACACCAACCTAGGCAAATCACCAATTATGCTCACAACATTAAAATATCAATTTTTCACTTTTCCAACAGTGTTAACCGGTTAACGCCCTGGGTTAACCGGTTAACGCAGGGCAAAACACTTTTTTTTTTGCAAGACGCAACAGTGTTAACCGGTTAAC
This sequence comes from Lathyrus oleraceus, assembly GCF_024323335.1. Taxonomy (NCBI): domain Eukaryota; kingdom Viridiplantae; phylum Streptophyta; class Magnoliopsida; order Fabales; family Fabaceae; genus Lathyrus; species Lathyrus oleraceus. The sequence goes on along the minus strand of NC_066585.1, from coordinate 173,212,465 downwards.
GCCCTGGGTTAACCGGTTAACGCAGGCAAAACAGCACATTTCCACAAAATATAACAGTGTTAACCGGTTAACGCCCTGGGTTAACCGGTTAACGCAGACAAAACAGCAGTTCCTGCGCTAACACAAGGCAGAATGCAGAATTCTCCGCATTTTCCGCCGTTAGAGGACTTCCGGACCTCCGATTCCACTTCCGTAAAAAGCTACATTATCGGAAAATCACGACACATACAATTATCGATTCAATTTCAGTTTTCATACAACTTATTCATCCCAATTTTCTCGGCATTCTAAATCCCAATTAGGGTAATCCAACGGTTTATCACTACCCATTACATGCTATCCCATAATACCCATTAAACGACGATAAACCCCCCTTACCTGAGATAATCCGGCAAATCTCTAAGCTTCAAGCTTTTCCATTCTTCAACCTTTGCTCTCTAGCTCTTCCTCTTTGCCCTTTCTCCACTTTCCACTTTTCAGCCGCTTCTCTGTTTCACGTGAAAACTCTTTACCAATACTGAAAACCCTTTTCCTTATTCCAACTTATATATTTTCCAATAATTATTATTCCAAATAATAATAATAATAATAATCCAATAATTCAATTTATTTAATTAAATTAATAAATATATTATTAACTTAATTTAAATAATTCTCTTATTTTATTCGGGGTGTTACACTTTCAAGAACAATAAGGGCGGTTTCGGTGCTAACAAGAAACCGAAACTAGAATGCTGGAAGTGTGGCAAAACAGGCCACTTCAAGAAGGATTGTCGTTCCGGCAAAAAGCATGATAACGCGAATGCAAGTGGTTCAGGAAAGGGGTCTAAGGACCAATCCGAAAGCCAAGGTCAGAAATCAATTCGTGATTTGAATAGTTTGATTAAACATTCGGTTTCACTAAATTCTGAAGCATTCTATGTGCAGGATGATGCTATCGCGTGGTGGATTGATTCTGGCGCTACAACACATGTTTGCAAGGATCGTTTCTGGTTCAAGACTCTTGTTCCAGTGGAAGATGGTTCTGTCCTCTACATGGGAGATGATCACTTCGCTCCCGTTGAAGGCAAAGGAAACGTGGTGCTAGAATTCAGTTCTGGAAAGACTACTACTTTGTTAAATGTTTTGTATGTTCCTAAACTACGTAAGAATTTAATTTCTGGTCCTGTATTAAATAAGCTTGGATACAAGCAAGTGTGTGAATCTGATAAATATGTTTTATCGAAGTCTGGTGTGTTTGTAGGATTTGGATATTATAATAATGGTATGTTTATGATGAATTTGAATGGAGTTCCTAATGATTCTGGTTCTGTATTTATGTCCTCTTCGAATGTTATCAAATCATCGTTATGGCATGCTCGTCTAGGACACGTACATTATAAAAGAATGCATGAAATGTCTAAAGATGATTTAATTCCTGTTTTTGATAAAAATGTAGAAAATTATAAAACTTGCATGTTAACAAAGATCACTAGGCAACCTTTTAAAAGTATAACAAGGAAATCTGTCATTCTTGAGTTGATACATAGTGATTTATGTGATTTGCATGCTACTCCATCATTAGGACATAAAAAATATTTTGTCACTTTCATAGATGATGCATCTAGATTCTGCTATGTTTATTTGCTGCACGCTAAGGACGAATCCTTATATAAATTCAAAATTTATAAAACTGAAGTTGAAGTGCAACAGAATGTGTTGATTAAAACATTACGTACAGATAGAGGTGGTGAATATTATGATCCTGTATTTTTCCAATCCGTAGGAATCATTCATGAAACTACGGCACCTTATACACCTCAACAAAATGGTGTGGCTGAAAGGAAAAATAGAGTGCTTAAGGAAATGGTGAATGCCATGTTATCTTACTCTGGTTTGAGTGAAGGGTTTTGGGGAGAAGCTATGTTAACGGCTTGCTATTTGTTAAATAGGGTTCCTAATAAAAGGAACAAGACTACCCCATATGAACTTTGGTATAAGAAACGACCCAGCTTAACATTTCTACGTGTTTGGGGTTGTAGGGTCGTGGTTAGACTCCCGGACCCAAAAAGGAAAACTTTGGGTGAAAAGGGTGTAGCTTGCATCTTTGTTGGATATGCTGAGCACTCCAAGGCCTATAGGTTTTATGTTATAGAACCTAATGACTCGATTTCTATTAACACGATTATAGAATCGAGAGATGACATATTTGATGAGAATTGTTTCTCTTCTATACCTAGACCAAAGGACTCTATACCTAATTCAGATGAATCTCTAAGGGATGATCATTCAAATGATGTGCCAAGTGAGACACTTGAACCCCGTAGGAGCAAAAGAGCTAGAAAATCTAGATCTTATGGATCTGATTTTCAACTATATTTAGTTGAGGGATCAAAGGATCAGATTGACACTCAATACTATTATTTCTATAGTATAGAGGAGGATCCAAGAACGTATGATGAAGCTGTGAAATCTCGAGATTCTGCCTTTTGGAAAGAAGCAATTGACGAAGAGATTGGTTCTATCATGAAAAATAATACTTGGGTATTATCTGATTTACCACCAGGTTGCAAACCATTGGGTTGCAAATGGATCTTCAAAAAGAAGATGAAAGTCGATGGTACAATTGACAAGTTTAAAGCTAGATTAGTTATCCAAGGCTTCAGACAAAAGGAAGAGATTGATTATTTCGATACCTATGCTCCTGTTGCCCGTATCACTACTACTAGATTGTTGATTGCCTTGGCGGCTATTCATAATCTAGTGATTCATCAAATGGATGTCAAAACTGCATTTCTGAATGGTGATTTGGAGGAAGAAGTGTATATGAAGCAACCTGAAGGATTTGTAATGCCTGGTAATGAGCATAAAGTGTGTAAGCTAGTTAAGTCGTTGTATGGGCTGAAACAAGCTCCGAAGCAGTGGCATCAAAAGTTTGATGAGGTTGTTTTGTCTAATGGTTTCATTCTAAACCAAGCTGACAAATGTGTATATAGCAAATTTGATACTTCCGGTAAAGGAGTTTTCATTTGTTTATATGTTGATGACATGTTGATCTTTGGCACCGACCAAAATCAAGTTGATAAAACGAAGAATTTCTTGTCATCAAAGTTCTCCATGAAGGATATGGGAGAAGCGGACGTTATTCTTGGTATTAAGATTAAACGGGAGAATAAGGGGATTGTAATTACGCAATCTCATTACATTGAGAAAATACTCAAGAAGTTCAATTATGAAAGTTGTTCTCCAATAAGTACTCCCATGGATCCGGGAGAAAAGCTTATGCCAAATACAGGTAAACCTGTGGATCAACTTGAATATTCAAAAGCTATAGGCTCTTTGATGTATGCTATGATTAGCACTAGACCGGATATTGCTTATGCGGTTGGAAAGTTGAGCAGATTTACTAGTAATCCTAGTAGACATCATTGGCATGCGATAACTAGGGTATTCAAGTACTTGAAGGGTACAATGAATTATGGATTGTCATATATGGGATTTCCTTCAGTGTTAGAGAGTTATTCGGATGCTAGTTGGATAAATAATGTTGAAGATTCATCCTCTACAAGTGGATGGGTGTTCTTGCTTGGGGGAGGTGCCATCTCATGGGTTTCCAAGAAGCAAACATGTATAACTGGTTCCACAATGGAATCTGAGTTTGTAGCATTAGCTGCTGCTGGTAAAGAAGCGGAATGGCTAAGGAATTTGGTATATGAGATTCCGATATGGCCTAAACCGATATCACCAATTTCTATCCGTTATGATAGTACTGCCACATTGGCTAAAGCTTATAGTCAAATATACAATGGAAAGTCTAGACATTTGGGTGTTAGACATAGTATGATAAGGGAATTAATCATGAATGGGGTGATATCTATTGAGTTTGTTCGGTCGCAACAAAACTTAGCTGACCACTTGACGAAGGGGTTAGCTAGAGACTTAGTGAAGAAGTCGGTAATTGGGATGGGATTAAAGTCCATTTAAATCTATTAGCTATGGTATACCCAATTCCCTTCTAATACAACATTAGAAGCAGAATTCAATGTGGAAAGATCATAGTTAGAGATTGGAGCAATTGTGTTTATCTTCCCAAGGTATGTGCTCAGACCTGCAAGTGATGGCTAGGTTGAATTATATCTTCTTAATGGTTCTTTTGGAAAATTGCAAATGCAGGTGCAAGATTAAAAGAATCACCTATGTGAGCATGAAGTTTTGCCGCTTCAAGAAGCTTGGACTTGGCTTCCTATATGCTTATTAATGGATAAGGACACATGGCTTGTAAAGTGTCAAGTTTGAATAGTAGAGTATTGTAAGAAACATATGTGTACTATATCTTCAGACACTCAAATGGATTGACGGGTTCAATCGCTATGACACCCCGATTTTCGAGTATTTGGAATGTGTATTTGTAATAAGATGAAAATTCAATCGCAAGACATTTTCATTTATGCATTTGTTTGATCGTTATACCTGTGTGTTATACCCTTGTATATATTATTGTATATACTGAGTAAATCAAGGATTACACTAAAATGGGGGGGATTTGTTGGTGATTTTAGTACCATCAATGTATTTTAGTAGTAATGTGATTTACTATAGGCCGATGCAATTATGCGTTAAAGCTTGGAAACGAGTTAGGGGTAGTGCGGAGTGCACGCTCGTCGAGCCAACGTATAATTGAATGTGAATAATTGAAACGGGGTTCCAAGGGGTGCGGGGCAGCGCCCCGTTCGAAATTTTCTTTTGAATTTCGAATCCTTTCCCAACCGACGTAACCGTTTCTGAACAGTTGCGTCTTTTCGATTTCTGTTATTGATCTCCTATATAAGGAGTCATTTGGCCTCAGTTTAAAAGGGATAATGAAACCAAACTTTCTCTCTACATTTCTGAACATTTCTCTTTGCCAGAAACAAATTGTTCTTCAAGAATTATCCCCCCAAAGATTTCGTGAACCCAGGCAAGAATAGGCACTATGCCAAAAACTGGAATAGACAGCGCACCTTAGAGGGCGCTTTATTACAAAAGCGCTCTCTAAAGTGAAGCGAAAAATAAGGAGCAATAGACAGCGCACTTTAGAGGGCGCTTTTGTAACAAAGCGCCCTCTAAGGTGAAGCGAAAAAATAAGGAGGAGATAGAGGGACAACAATACATGGCGCTTTTTAGAAAGCGCCCTCTAAGGTTACCCTTAGAGGGCGCTTTTAATAAAGCGCTGTTATAAGTCCATGTGCATTTCCAGCTTATAAAGCGCTTCTGGAAAGCCTTAGAGAGCGCTTTCATAAGCGCCCTCTTAGGCCCCCTTTAGAGGGCGCTTTTTTTCCACAAGCGTCCTCTAAGGTGAAACAAAAAAATAAGGAGGAGATAGAGGGACAATAATACATGGCGTTTTTTAGAAAGCGCCCTCTAAGGTTACCCTTAGAGGGCGCTTTTAATAAAGCGCTGTTATAAGTCCATGTGCATTTCCAGCTTATAAAGCGCTTCTGGAAAGTCTTAGAGAGCGCTTTCATAAGCGCCCTCTTAGGCCCCCTTTAGAGGGCGCTTTTTTTCCACAAGCGCCCTCTAATGTCCCCTTTAGTAAACATTAAAATTATAACATACTGCGCGTTTTGTTATTTCACTATCTGTTATTTTCGTTCTTTTTCACGTTAGGGTTCTAAGGCGTTTTCCTTCCACCTCTGTTAGATCTACATTATTACTGCGTGTTTCCTCCTTCTACCAATCAAAGGTACACGCTTTTCCCAATTTCTGTTTTATGTTATTGCTTTGTTTTAGCTTTGCCCAATTTCTGTTTTATGTTATTGTTGTCTATGCTACGTTTGTTTCGACCATGATAGCGCATGCAATAGGAAATTGACGGTTGGTTTTTAGTGACCATGATAGCGCATGCAATGGGACTACATTACCCAGTAGTTAGGGTTATACGACCTATGAACATATGATTTTGTGTCAACACCAGTATCATTAGAAACCTAGGTCCGAATGTGTTTGAACTCTTCTGAAATTGTTTTTTGTTTATTCTAATTAGTAATGGATAATACATGGATGTCTTCCAATCGATTGTCGAGAGAGTACGAGAATGGGGTATCAGAATTCGTTAAGTTTGCCGTTGCGTACGCCGAAGACCCTAGTAGAATGATATGTCCTTGCTTGGGTTGTTGTTATGGGAAACGGGTTGACGCAGTTCAGTCGACATCGCATCTAATGAGGCATGGAATTGATCGAAGTTATACATGTTGGAATTTGCATGGTGAGAAAAGTAACGAGAATGTTGAACCGGGGGATAGTACGACCTATGCCTCAAACTATAGTGGCGCAGATACATACGATTGTGATCGAGTTGAAGAGATTACAGAAGCACTTGAAGGAGATCTTAAGGATTGTCCCGAAATGTTTGAGAGGTTGGTAAGTGATGCAGAGAAACCTTTGTATGATGGTTGCACTAAATTCACAAGATTGTCTGCGGTATTAAAGTTGTACAACTTAAAGGCGGGCAATGGATGGTCGGATAAAAGTTTCACAGAGTTATTAGCCCTTTTGAAAGATATGCTTCCTGAGGATAATGTTCTCCCCAATCGAACATATGAGACCAAAAAGATGTTGTGCTCTATTGGCATGAGCTATGATAAGATACATGCATGTCCAAACGATTGCGTTTTGTTTCGAAATGAGTATGCATCGTTAAATGAGTGTCCTAAATGCGGTGTCTCCCGATATAAGAACAAGTTGTCTCCAGCAAAAGTCTTGTGGTATTTTCCTGTTATTCCGAGATTTAGACGCATGTTTCATAGTGAAACCGATTCAAGACACTTGACCTGGCATGCAGATGAAAGAATTATAGATGGAAAGTATCGACATCCGGCAGATTCACCACAGTGGTTGAAAATTGATAATGATTATCCTGAATTTGGAGAAGAATCAAGAAACCTTCGCTTGGCATTATCTACTGATGGAATGAACCCACACGGTATCCAGAGTATCTCACACAGTACATGGCCTGTGATTATTATGATTTATAACCTACCTCCATGGCTATGTATGAAGCGTAAGTACATGATGTTGTCTATGTTGATTTCTGGACCTAAACAACCAGGGAATGACATAGACGTGTACTTGAAGCCCTTAATCGAAGATTTAAAGATTTTGTGGGAGACCGGTGTGGAGGTTTATGATGGATATAGGAAAGAAAGTTTCAACTTGAGGGCGATGTTGTTTGGCACAATTAATGATTTTCCAGCATACGGAAATCTATCAGGGTATAGCATAAAAGGTCAATGTGCGTGTCCTATTTGTGAAGATAAAACAGATTGGAAGCGCTTGGAGTTTGGTCAGAAGAATGTCTTTCTCGGTCATCGGAGATTCTTAAATTCAAATCATCGCTACCGTGGATGGAGAAAGGCGTTCAATGGAGAGACTGAACAAGGCAGAGCTCCACCTATATTGACGGGTGATCAAATTTTTGAAAAGGTGAAAGATTTGGATACTCAGTTTGGCAAGCCTTTTGCCCACACACTTGTCAAAAGTGGGTGGAAGAAGAGGTCAGTTTTTTTTGAATTTCCGTATTGGAAGTCCTTGTATGTGAGACATTTTCTTGATGTTATGCATATTGAAAAAAATGTATTTGAAAGTGTTATTGGCACGTTACTCAATATACAAGGAAAGTCTAAGGATGGCCTTAAGGCAAGAAAGGACTTGATAGCGATGGGAATAAGAACTGAATTAGGACCCTTGAAGAAAGGAAAACGAACATATCTACCTCCTGCTGCTTATACTCTATCTAGAAAGGAGAAAAAAACATTGTGTAAGTTTCTAAGTGAAGTTAAAGTTCCAGAAGGGTACTCTTCAGATATTAGAAGACTTGTGTCTATGAAAGACCTCAAGTTAAAGAGTTTAAAGACCCATGATTGCCATGTTATAATGGAACATTTTCTCCCAATAGGTATACGTTCTATTCTTCTAGAAAAAGTAAGAAGCTCTATAACTAAGTTGTGTTCTTTCTTCAAGTCAATTTGCAGTAAGGTGATCAATCCTGCGATCTTACCAATGTTGCAAAAAGAAATCGTTATTACTTTGTGTGAGCTTGAAATGTTTTTTCCTCCATCATTTTTTGACATAATGGTACATCTAGTTGTTCATCTTGTGAAAGAGACACAATTGTGTGGACCAGCTTATATGAGATGGATGTACCCTGTTGAACGTTATATGAAAATATTAAAAGGGTACGTGAAGAACCGAAGTCGACCAGAAGGTTGTATGGTTGAAAGATACATTGTTGAAGAAGCGATTGAGTTTTGTACTGAATATTTGTCTAATGTTCAGTCAATCGGACTCCCCAAGTCTCAGCTTGTCGAAAAGAAAGAAGGAAAAAATCTAATTGGAAATAAAATCGTGGCAGTATCAAGGGTCGAACGGGATCAAGTGCATTTGTATGTTCTGCACAATGAGAATGAGGTTGAGCCGTATGTTGAAATTCACAAGGATGTTCTCCGAGGTTTAAATCCCAATAGAAATGAAAATTGGATAGTACGAGAGCACAATCGATGTTTTATACCTTGGTTTAAGGATCATATTTATTCAAAGTATTATTCAGATCCCGCTTCAATAACAGAAAGGTTGAGATGCATAGCATATGGTCCAAGTTTCCATGTTTTTTCTTATAGCGCATACGCGATTAATGTAACACCCTTCTAAAATACCCCAAATATTTAATTAAAAATAATAAACATATAACAATTCAGAGTAATTATGCCATTCAAGGGTGTCACACATAATATTCACACCATTCAACCATATAACGGTCATGCTCTTTTATTAATTCAAAACATAAACATTTGCATAAAACGCAGCGGATAGAGATCTCCTCAATCATGTAAAACATGTAACATTCACATGTAAATTATTCAACAACATAAAACATCCCATCCCGATGTTACATCTATCAGAGCACGACCCACTAAGGAGACTACACTAGACTCCAAGCATTCGCTTCTACTCAACTCATTTCTCGTTACCTGAAAAATAGTTGTAAGGGTGAGTTCCTCAATCAATATAATAAGCATTATAGAATATAATGTCATGTTAAGTAATTTAACACATTAATCACCCTAATCGCAACATACAATCAGTAACAGCACATCAGCTCAACATCATACTCAACACCAATATAAAGCACAAGTATAATCTCAAATCATACTCCATAACAACACAAACACACGTATAATATTGGAATACATCCATTCATATTATACGCCCTACATACATTATGCAATGAGACTCCACACATGCGGTACCGACTATTCTTGAACATATAGTTCAAGCTCACCGATCCCTCCAGATACGGCTACTAAGCTCACTAGCCCCACTCATTTGAGACCTAGTGACTCACTCACTAATTCCTCACCATGGGAATTAGCTACAGCCCCGAAGGCTAGACTATGCACACTAATCATCTAGCATGCAAACATCAACAACAAACCCACAATGGTTCACTCACTAATTCCTCACCATGGGAATTAGCTACAGCCCCGAAGGCTATGCTATGCACGCTAATCATCTAGCAATGCAGCATCAACAACAATTCACAATGGACATATGCTCACACTCTAAGCCATACAACAGTCCATTCACAAATACATGCATAATATATACATTCATAGCATTATGCATATCATCATACATCATCAACACATGTATCAACACATCATTATCATGTCAATCAATTAAACACAGTATTAGCACACTCTACTAATACCTATACTGCTCAAAACAGCGGGAAATAATCCCTATTACATCATACGCCAACATAGGCCAACTCTCAATTATGTACACAACATTAAAAAGCCAATTTTTCCACTCTGCAACAGTGTTAATCGGTTAACGCCCTGGGTTAACCGGTTAACGCAGGCAAAACACGCTCACTGCCCAAAACTTAACAGTGTTAACCGGTTAACGCCCTGGGTTAACCGGTTAACGCAGGCAAAACAGCACCAATTTCACAATTCGCAACAGTGTTAACCGGTTAACGCCCTGGGTTAACCGGTTAACGCAGACAAAACAGCAGTTCCTGCGCTAACACAAGGCAGAATGCAGAATTCTCCGCATTTTCCGCCGTTGGAGGACTTCCGGACCTCCGATTCCGATTCCGTAGAAAGCTATACGTTCGGAATTTCACAACTAACCCAAACACAGATTCAATTACAGTCTAAATACAATTTATCCAATTCAATTCTTCAGCATCAACAATCCCAATTAGGGTCAAATTATCGGCTTATCACTACCCATCACATATTATCCCATAATACCCATTAATCGACGATAAACCCCCCTTACCTGATTAATCCGGCAAATCTTTGAGCTCCAAGCTTTTCTCTCTTCAACCTTCAGCCCTTGCTTTGTCTTTTTGCCCTTTTCCTCTTTCGCGATCGTTTCTCTGTTTTCACGTGAAACTTTCTTTTTACCAAATGGGATTCTTTCTCTTATTTCCAACATATATATATTTTCCAAATAATAATAATAATCCAAAATAATAATAATAAAATTTCCAATTATTTAATTAAATTAATAAGTAAATTATTAACTCAATTTAAATAATTATTTTATTATTATCGGGGTGTTACAACTCTCCCCCACTAAAAGAGTTTTCGTCCTCGAAAACATACCTCAAGCGAACAACTCTGGGTAAGACTCCTTCATCTTACTCTCCAGTTCCCAAGTCACGTTGCCACCTGCTGGTCCTCCCCAAGCTACCTTCACCAAGGCAATCTCTTTACCCCGCAACTGCTTCAACTCTCGATCCTCGATCCTCATAGGTGATGTCTCAACAGTCAGGTTATCTCTCACCTGTACATCATCTACTTGGACTACATGCGACGGATCATGGATGTACCTCCTCAACTGAGACACATGAAAAACCTCATGCAAATTCGCAAGCGACGGCGGTAAAGCGACACGATAGGCTACCTCCCCTATCCTCTCCAAAATCTGATAAGGACCAATAAATCGAGGTGTCAACTTCTTCGACTTCAAAGCTCGACCAACACCAGTTATCGGAGTAACACGAAGAAACACATGATCTCCCTCTTGGAACTCAAGTGACTTCCTCCTCTTATCATGATAACTCTTCTGACGACTCTGAGCAATCCTCATCTTCTCCTGAATCATCTTAATCTTTTCCGTAGTCTGTTGAACAATCTCCGGTCCAACCACAGCACTCTCACCGGACTCATACCAACACAAAGGTGTCCGACATCTCCTACCATACAAAGCTTCAAACGGTGCCATACCAATGCTCGAATGAAAACTATTGTTGTAGGTAAACTCAATCAAAGGTAAATAACAATCCCAAACACCTCCCTTTTCCAAAACACAAGCCCTCAAAAGATCCTCCAGTGACTGAATCGTCCTCTCAGTCTGACCATCAGTCTGCGGATGATATGCAGAACTCAATCTCAGCTTAGTTCCCAAGGCCTTCTGCAGACTTTCCCAAAACTTTGATGTAAATCTAGGATCTCTGTCCGAAACAATACTCGACGGAATACCATGCAAACTTACAATCTTCTCAATATACAACTCGGCTAATCTCTCTAACAGATAATCCATTCTGATCGGAATGAAATGAGCCGACTTTGTCAATCTGTCAACAATCACCCAAATGGCTTCAAAATTCTTATTTGTCCTCGGCAACCCAGAAACAAAATCCATACTGATACTATCCCACTTCCACTCTGGAATAGCCAACGGTTGCATTAGCCCAGACGGCTTCTGATGCTCAATCTTTGACTTCTGACAAGTCAAACAGGAATAAACAAAACTCGCAATTTCTCTTTTCATTCCCGGCCACCAAAATAACTTTTTCAAATCATGATACATCTTCGTAGCTCCAGGATGAATACTCAAGCCACTACGATGTCCTTCCTCCAGAATACTCTTCTTAAGTTCGGTAACATCCGGAATACACACCCGATTACCAAATTTCAAAACGCCATTCTCATCAACTCTGAATTCACCACCTTGACCTTGATTCACTAAAGTCAACTTATCAACCAAAAGCACATCGGATTTCTGACCTTCTCTAATCTCATCCAGAATACCACTCGTTAACCTCAACATTCCCAATTTAACACTATTGTGAGTACTTTCACACACCAAACTCAAGTCTCTAAACTGCTCAATTAAATCCAATTCTCTAACCATTAACATAGACATATGTAATGATTTCCGACTCAATGCATCAGCTACTACGTTTGCTTTACCCGGATGGTAATTCAAACCAAAGTCATAATCCTTCAGAAATTCTAACCATCTCCTCTGTCTCATATTCAGCTCTTTCTGATCAAACAAATACTTTAAACTCTTATGGTCACTGAAAACCTCAAATCTTGAACCATACAAGTAATGCCTCCATAACTTCAGAACAAACACCACAGCTGCCAACTCTAAATCGTGTGTCGGATAGTTCCTCTCATGAACCCTCAGCTGTCTCGAAGCATAAGCTATAACCTGCTTATTCTGCATCAACACACCACCCAAACCCAACAATGAAGCATCACAGTAAACCTCAAATGGTTCCGACGAACTCGGTAATATCAGAATAGGAGCAGTAGTCAACCTTCTCTTTAACTCTTGGAAACCTTCTTCACATTTTGAGTCCCAAACAAACGCTTGCCCCTTTCTAGTCAACATCGTCAACGGTAACGCCAACTTAGAAAATCCCTCAATGAACTTCCTATAATAACCAGCCAATCCAAGAAAACTTCGAATCTCAGCAACAGACTTCGGAGCTTCCCACTTAGACACCGCTTCTATCTTAGAAAGATCAACAGCAACACCACCTCTTGAAATCACATGACCAAGAAAACTAACCTCTTCTAACCAAAATTCACACTTGGATAGTTTAGCAAACAACTTCTTTTCTCGTAGAACTTCTAAAACCACTCTCAAATGCTCAGCATGCTCTTCTTCAGATTTCGAATACACCAAAATGTCATCAATAAACACCACAACAAACTTATCTAGGTACGGATGGAAAATCCTATTCATATACTCCATAAATACTCCAGGCGCATTAGTCACACCAAAAGGCATTACAGAATACTCATAATGTCCATACCTTGTTCTAAAAGCAGTCTTCTGAATATCCTCAGTTTTCACACGTATCTGATGATACCCAGATCTCAAATCTATCTTACTGAACACACTCGCACCAACCAACTGATCCATCAAATCATCAATCCTCGGCAAAGGATACCGATTCTTGATCGTCACTTTATTCAGTTGCCTGTAGTCCACACACAACCTCATAGTACCTTCTTTCTTCTTAACCAACAACACTGGTGCACCCCACAGTGACACACTCGGACGAATAAATTTCTTATCCAACAGATCTTCCAACTGACTCTTCAATTCAGTTAACTCAACAGCAGGCATACGGTACGGAGCCATCGATATCGGTCTAGTACCAGGTACCAAATCAATCGAGAATTCAACTTCACGCTCTGGCGGCAATTCATTCACTTCTTCAGGAAACACATCAGGAAAATCACACACCACAGCTAGATCGCCAATCACCAGTTTATCTTTAGCCTCCAGAGTCGCTAACAGCATAAACAACTCCGCCCCATCTGCTACTTCCTCATTCACCTGCCTGGCTGATAGAAACAAACTCTTTCCTTCTTCAATCTCAGGAAATATCACAGTCTTATCAAAACAGTTAATAGAAACTCGGTTAAACACCAACCAGTTCATTCCCAAGATAACATCAATCTGCACTAGGGGAAGACACACAAGGTCTATCCCAAAGTCTCTACCAAAAATACTCAAAGGATAACTCAAGCAAACTGAAGTAGTAGTCACTGAACCCTTCGCAGGAGTATCAATCACCATACTTCTAAGCATCTCAGATATCTCTAACTTAAGTTTCACAGCACAATCCAAAGATATAAAGGAATGAGTAGCACCGGTGTCAATAATAGCTACAAGAGGAAAGCCATTAATATAACACGTACCTCGGATCAAACGATCATCTGCAGAAGTCTCAGAACCTGATAAAGCAAAGACCTTGCCTCCTGACTGATTCTCTTTCTTCGGCTTAGGACACTGTGGACTGATATGACCCAACTCTCCACAGTTGAAACAAGTTACAGTCTTCAACCGACACTCTGCAGCCAAATGACCACCTTTGCCACACTTGAAACACTTCATCTCAGCACTGGTACACTCATGGACACGATGTCCAGCCCGACCACATCTATAACACTTAGCAGGGGCACTAGAGTCTCCCCCACTAGGCCTCTTCATCCCACTCTGCTTCTGGAAACCTTTGCCAGCTGCATACGGTTTTCCACGGTCATTCTGATTCTTGCCTTTTCTATCAACCCTTTGCTGATAGCTCTCTGCTCTGGCTTTGGAATCCTGTTCAAAAATCCTGCAACAGTCAACCAAGTCAGAAAACACTCTGATCCGTTGATATCCAATAGCCTGTTTGATCTCGGGACGCAACCCGTTCTCAAACTTCACACATTTCGAAAATTCTCCAGCAGCCTCATTATAGGGAGCGTAATACTTCGACAACTCTGTGAACTTAGCAGCATACTCAGTAACAGACCTGTTACCCTGCTTCAATTCCAAAAACTCTATCTCTTTCTTTCCTCTGACATCCTCTGGAAAGTACTTCCTCAGGAATCTCTCTCTGAACACAGCCCAAGTGATTTCAGCATTCCCAGCAGTTTCCAACTCAGTGCGGGTAGCAACCCACCAATCATCAGCTTCTTCTGACAGCATATGCGTACCGAACCTGACCTTCTGGTTATCGGCACATTCAGTCACTCGGAAGATCCTCTCGATCTCCTTCAACCACTTCTGAGCACCATCTGGATCGTATGCTCCCTTGAACATTGGAGGATTGTTCTTCTGGAACTCACTCAGTTGACGAGCAGCTCCCATTCCCACCACATTCGGATTCCCTCCAAGTACTCCAGCTAGCATACCCAGAGCCTCAGCAATCGCAGCATCATCTCTACCTCTTCCAGCCATCTCTATTCTGAAAAACCCAAACAAACTAAAACAATGAGTACTGATAGGGTTACACAACACCTATACCGTACAGGGGAAACAGAATAATTATGACTCGACTCGACCGACTATGCTCTGATACCACTAATGTAACACCCTTCTAAAATACCCCAAATATTTAATTAAAAATAATAAACATATAACAATTCAGAGTAATTATGCCATTCAAGGGTGTCACACATAATATTCACACCATTCAACCATATAACGGTCATGCTCTTTTATTAATTCAAAACATAAACATTTGCATAAAACGCAGCGGATAGAGATCTCCTCAATCATGTAAAACATGTAACATTCACATGTAAATTATTCAACAACATAAAACATCCCATCCCGATGTTACATCTATCAGAGCACGACCCACTAAGGAGACTACACTAGACTCCAAGCATTCGCTTCTACTCAACTCATTTCTCGTTACCTGAAAAATAGTTGTAAGGGTGAGTTCCTCAATCAATATAATAAGCATTATAGAATATAATGTCATGTTAAGTAATTTAACACATTAATCACCCTAATCGCAACATACAATCAGTAACAGCACATCAGCTCAACATCATACTCAACACCAATATAAAGCACAAGTATAATCTCAAATCATACTCCATAACAACACAAACACACGTATAATATTGGAATACATCCATTCATATTATACGCCCTACATACATTATGCAATGAGACTCCACACATGCGGTACCGACTATTCTTGAACATATAGTTCAAGCTCACCGATCCCTCCAGATACGGCTACTAAGCTCACTAGCCCCACTCATTTGAGACCTAGTGACTCACTCACTAATTCCTCACCATGGGAATTAGCTACAGCCCCGAAGGCTAGACTATGCACACTAATCATCTAGCATGCAAACATCAACAACAAACCCACAATGGTTCACTCACTAATTCCTCACCATGGGAATTAGCTACAGCCCCGAAGGCTATGCTATGCACGCTAATCATCTAGCAATGCAGCATCAACAACAATTCACAATGGACATATGCTCACACTCTAAGCCATACAACAGTCCATTCACAAATACATGCATAATATATACATTCATAGCATTATGCATATCATCATACATCATCAACACATGTATCAACACATCATTATCATGTCAATCAATTAAACACAGTATTAGCACACTCTACTAATACCTATACTGCTCAAAACAGCGGGAAATAATCCCTATTACATCATACGCCAACATAGGCCAACTCTCAATTATGTACACAACATTAAAAAGCCAATTTTTCCACTCTGCAACAGTGTTAACCGGTTAACGCCCTGGGTTAACCGGTTAACGCAGGCAAAACACGCTCACTGCCCAAAACTTAACAGTGTTAACCGGTTAACGCCCTGGGTTAACCGGTTAACGCAGGCAAAACAGCACCAATTTCACAATTCGCAACAGTGTTAACCGGTTAACGCCCTGGGTTAACCGGTTAACGCAGACAAAACAGCAGTTCCTGCGCTAACACAAGGCAGAATGCAGAATTCTCTGCATTTTCCGCCGTTGGAGGACTTCCGGACCTCCGATTCCGATTCCGTAGAAAGCTATACGTTCGGAATTTCACAACTAACCCAAACACAGATTCAATTACAGTCTAAATACAATTTATCCAATTCAATTCTTCAGCATCAACAATCCCAATTAGGGTCAAATTATCGGCTTATCACTACCCATCACATATTATCCCATAATACCCATTAATCGACGATAAACCCCCCTTACCTGATTAATCCGGCAAATCTTTGAGCTCCAAGCTTTTCTCTCTTCAACCTTCAGCCCTTGCTTTGTCTTTTTGCCCTTTTCCTCTTTCGCGATCGTTTCTCTGTTTTCACGTGAAACTTTCTTTTTACCAAATGGGATTCTTTCTCTTATTTCCAACATATATATATTTTCCAAATAATAATAATAATCCAAAATAATAATAATAAAATTTCCAATTATTTAATTAAATTAATAAGTAAATTATTAACTCAATTTAAATAATTATTTTATTATTATCGGGGTGTTACAATTAATGGATACACATTTTATACCAAAGAACAAGATGATAAAAGTACTATGCAGAATAGTGGTGTCACCGTGGTAGCTGAAGCAATGCACATATCAAGTGTGAATGACTTAATGATCCGAAAAGTACGAAATGGTCTATAGTTCTTTTTCCCGACAAAGTAATTGATGAAAACACTGGAGATCAAGGTGATATTGATGTTGAGATTGAATCGTTTACCAGAAATGATCAAGATGAGAATATTATATCAAATGATTCATATATTAGAAATGATCATAATGAGGGTATTTGGATCAATCCAACCGTCTGTGTTGTTAAGAGACATGTAGAACATATTCCAACCAAGAAAAGAAAGAGAACTTAGTGAAAAAGGTACAGGTCAAATGCTTTTAATTGTTTTCTTTATTACAGGTAAAATGACTTTTATGATTTTAATTGTTTTTACATTTGTCATCTGATTTTAATTGTTTTCTTTATTACAGGTAAAATGGCTATTATGAAGTCAATCATTCGTGCAAGGGGCAAGGGATACTCGAAAGTATCAATTGATATTTGTTTAGATGGAGATGTTCCATTGTCGTCAAGCCTCATTCGCGTAGATGATGATGCTGGATATTTGAAAGTATCCCTCTACGACAATGGAACATGTCCATCTAAACAAATATCAATTCTATCTTCAAAAGATAAGAGACCAAAAATATAAGGGGATTACGCAGCAAATCGAGTCAGTTGCATCAAAAAAAAAAGGTATAAACACAATTATATGATATTTATGCATAGAAAATGTTAATTCTTGATCTTATACATCACCTAACTAATTTTATGATATTTTAGGTTCATGCTATTGATATTGAACAAAAAGAGGTTGTTGCTAAGAAGACTGTTGCTAGCAAAAAAAACATACATCTCAGAGATGCTTTTGCTACTTAGTTTTATTTCTTTTTAAGTTATGAATTGGTTGTATATTTAGAATCTTTAGAAGTTAAACAATTATATATCAGTGGATTGTTGTATATGTATGGATTGTTGTATATAAGGCTTGTTGAATGCAATGTGTGAAAAAGGGCTTCAAATTATACAGTTTTGGGTGTACTGCTTCAATATACAGGTTGTCTAAAATAAATAAATAAATATCGCGTTTTTTAAAAAAAAAAAAAAATAACCACCCACTTTAGAGGGCGCTTCCCAAAATAAGCGTCCTCTAAACCCTTTAAATTTCCACTTTAGAGGGCGCTTTCCAGTAAAAGCGCCCTCTAAACCCTTAAAGTTTCCACTTTAGAGGGCGCTTTCCAGTAAAAGCACCCTCTAAACCCTTAAAAGTTTCCACTTTAGAGGGCGCTTTCCAGTAAAAGCGCCCTCTAAACCCTTAAATGTTTCCACTTTAGAGGGCGCTTTCTTTAAAAAGCGCCCTCTAAAGTGGCCCTTAAAGGGCTTAAAGAGCCACTTTAGACAGCGCTTTCACCGGGAAAAAAAGCGCTGTCTTTACCTGTGCCAGCGCCAGATTAGAGGGCGCTTTAAAGCGCTGTTATAGGCCAAAAAAAGCGCCCTCTTTTCCCTCTTTTGGCGTAGTGAAGGTCGAAATACTTTGTTCGGAAAGTGTACGAACACGATTCTTCGAAGTTATCCAGGATTATCATACCCGATTCTCTAACAAATTTTACATGTAAAATTTAACAAATTTACTAGGCATCGGTGTATTGTATCAACATTAAGCAGAGTCATCTATTAATCTTTTGTGAGAAAATACCATCTTTAGTTATGGCTAACTACAAAACCTATAGCATGTCTAAAAAGTCATAAAGTGGCTCATTTTTGCATCCACTTTTGTCGTCACTTTATTAAAACAGGGTCAAATGCACACCAATATTTCACAACATTTAAAATTAATGTAGATGAGGTTTAGTTTGTAGTACTATCTTCCTTTTTTGGGGACTTAACTTATTTTCTTCTCTCAGAAAAGCATAATTTCATCTGGTAAGATAGTGTGACCAACCTATATAACTTGTTCAATGAGTCAAGGCTTATTTATTATATTCCATTGTTATACACATATTAGGTTATAAATTCTAACCAACATGTGTTGTTTACCGACTGCTGTTATTTAATATCAATAAAGGAAATAATTCGTTTTCGTGAATCAACTAATCATAACCACTAATTTATTTTAAATATTTAATTTTTATTTTAAATATTTAAAAATAATACAGATAGATAATTGTTATACACTACCGATGTAATATATATATATATATATATATATATATATATATATATATATATATATATATATATATATATATATATATATATATATATAAAGTTTAATTGTTAAACAATATAAATAGTATTAAATATATTTTCTATTATAACATTTTTATATAGGTGCATAAATTGTTAGAATTCATTTTTATAAATTTAAAGCGAGATATCTGTATTATACTTTTTATTTAATAGTAAAAAAATATTTTTCTCTTATTTTTTATATTTATTAAAGACAAAAAGTTATCTTATGCCTTTCTATATTAATACATGATAATTTTATTATTATATTTTATATTATTATGTAATATATATATATATATATATATATATATATATATATATATATATATATATATATATATATATATATATATTTTGTTAATCTCATATTGACTGAGATTAACAATATAAATATATATATATATATATATATATATATATATATATATATATATATATATATATATAATTTTGTTAATGCTTAGATCACAGTTACAATTTCATATTGACTGAGATTAACAAAATATATATATATATATATATATATATATATTCTGTTTTAATTTGTCCATCAAAGAAAAGTATATATTCATTGTTTTCAAATAATAAATTATAAACAGACAATACAGGCAGTAGCATTTAGTATTTTGCTTGTATCTTTTTTTCTTAAGTCGTTTCTTGTTGTATGTATGTAATAATTACCTCCAAATATGGTCTAAGCTGGACTATAAAAACTCAAGAGCAACCACTTATGTTGTCACATCACTTGTCTAATTTGGTGTTTGTCAAAAAATAAACTCTCTCACTCAAATGGCTTCTATGCGCTTATTTTTCTTAGTCCTTTTAATCGCTTTGTCACTTTCAAGCATTGACAAGGTTCAATGTGGTGGGAATAGAAAACTTTTGACACTAAAATTTCTTAATGTAGGCAAAATTCCAGGCTTCGAGTTTCCTACTCTTCCACCAGGAACTGAATGGCCAGAGTACAGGTTGCCTCCACCTCTTTTCACTTTTCCACCAGTTACCACCGCAACTACTACCAAACCATGATGGCATTCTATATAAGTGCTTTATGGTGGTGGCGTTCTTTAATATTCATATATATTAACTAAGCAACTGAATAAAAGTTTCATGGGTATATATGCACAAGCTCTCTCTAGTCATGTTAATTACTTTCTGTCTTTTCTTCCTAAGATTATATTTTAGTAGAATTTGAGTTTTATGTGTATATCTATCTCTACATGTTTTATGTGTACAACGTTTGATGTGTGGATGGAAAATTAAACTGTTTGTTATTGACTCAAGAAAAGTAAAGTAAAAGGGTATGATTGTATTATGCATGCTGTTTTTTTTTCTTTCTTGTAAAAGCATTTTGAAAATCTAAAACTATTCTTATGTTTTAAAAATAAAAATAATTACAAATGATTTTAAACACATTATGACTTACTTAGATGTGTGGGACAAAGAATAATGATAATCAATCAAATGACTTTAAACAATAAAAATAATAATACGTGAGAACATAGAGAAATTGTTTTTCGAGTTCGATCAAACCCATATCACAATAATTCTCCATATTGACTTTAAACATGTGGTGATGTCAATTTAGCAACCAAATACCTTGTTGCTTTCTCCAAAATTTGAATCCCTCTTCTATTGATAACCCAAAAGTTTATCAACCTCCCTAATATAATCCAAAGAATTTATAGCATTTTCTTTTCACTAGAATTTCTATCTTATGCACCTTCTGCAACTTATGATAACAACAAGAGAGAGAACTATATTTATAACTGCAAAATATTAATGTGCCCTAAATATGACTCATTAACGAATAGGTATGGGAACTGTTGGATGTGAATATGGAAGTAGAAAAACGGTCTAGAGGGGGTGAATAGACTCAAATTAAAATTCAACCGTCATTTTCCAAAATCAGAGTATTTTCAAAAATGAGCTGCGAGCGGAAGGTTTGATGTGAAAATTATACAATTGAATATTGATCAAGCTAACACAGTTTATTTCACAGATTTCAAAGATTATAATGATGAAACACTTGGTATGAATTGATTCAATTTGTGTAATCACAAGAAGTGTATACACAATGATTCAATTTGTGGAGTTCTAAATTCAATTCATTTTCAGATTATCAATCAGCAATCTTACTTAACAAGTTATCCAATTCCAACAAAATCTAATGTTTCCATAATAAATTGCAATCAAGAACAAATTATATAAAGAATTGAAAAACATAAGCATGCAATCACTACAAATTTAAATGCAAGAGTAAGAGAGTGAGGAAGATAACACCGATATTTATAGTGCTTCGGTGTTCGTCCTCACTTTGCCTACGTGCAGTCTTCAATGGTTTCCCATTGGAACCTGCATAGTTCTTTGTTATTTGAAAAATATTCCCAAGAATTCATACAATCATCAATCCACAGTATATCTGAGAAAATAAATCTCCTAATTTGGATCTTGACTTGTATATAACACACTTCTCCAAACTCTTCTACGTAATCTTTACTTGAATACGTTTATTGAATCTTCCAATAAACACCAATTTTGCTCCAAGCCTTCATTGTAACAATCAATCCCTTGATCCTAACGATTTCTTGAGCGATGAAATCGTCTGAAGATCTAAGAAGAACTTTGCCTTATCTTTAACTTTCCACACAGTTACTACTAAGGCAATTTTGAAGGGAAGAACCTACTTCTTTTCAATAGAATTTGTCACCACCATTGACAATCACATCAGTCTTTCTAATAATCTAAAAAACTGAACAAGATCTCCAAGAACGGTTAGTTTCAAGTACGTGACACCTTTAATAAATCTCAAAACTCTCGCTATCAAGATCTGAACTCAATTGAAGTTGAATATGCAAGAATTTCGTTGCAAGACTTTGAACATTCAAAACAAAGAAAAATTATTTTCACTAAAAATCACACTGAAAAATATTATCATAATTATAGATGTTATGTGAGAGATGATGACAAAAAGGTTTTATACGTGCTTGAGATTAAGCATACAAAAAGGTTGAAAAAGTTAGTCAGGTTCGAATCAAGAGAAAAATATGATTTGAATCACATGAGCAAATGAAGTGGGCGACCAACATGAGTTTTGCTCCTGGGATGTAATTCTTTTTGCTCGCTCTTGCCTCGCCAAAGCTCTCTCGGCAAGCTCGCTTCCTGCTCGCCAGTTGGCGCCGGGAGAACATGACAGATTTTCCCTAATTCTTAGTTTTGTTCCTTCTTATTTGCTTTGTGTCTTTTTCTATAGTTTCTTTCACCACTTCCTGCACACTAACACCAAAATCAAGGATACCAAAGCTAATTGCAGTATAATTGACATTCGGTGGTAAACATGGAGAATTATCAATGAAACCACAAAATAGTTTGAAAAATTCCAAGTTTTTATATATCAATTATAGCCCAATTTAGCATTTATCATAACCCATATTTAGTGAGTAATTGCATACCTTAGTTCTTTCATATTGTTAGTTTTATTGACTTTAATTTGTTAATATCAATTCATTTTAGTTGTTTTATAGAAATTAGCTTGGAGCGTAATAGGTGCTCCCTTTTGTTAGTTTGATATGTTTATTGCTTGATTTTAAGGTTAGCTTTGTCGTTCTAAGGTAAGACAGAAAAGGACAGAACCTGGTAGTGCATGCCAAAGCAGGAAGATGAACTTTGCCAAAGAAATTAAATGGAGAAAGCATCTGAGTTCCTATGGAGAGCTTGGAAGGAATGATGTATTGGAGGGAAACGCTGCTTTGGATTGAGGAAAATTCATTTTAATTAAGTGGACAAGACAATGAGGCTCTAGAAGAAAAAGATGGTTCAATAGTACAACCACTACTTTGCATTCCCTATAGAAAGAACAACGTTGTCTGCACCCTGTTATGGCAGTTTGCCTCAAGATGCCTTATCTCCCACAAATGTTTCCTTGTACCTAATTCCTTGCTTGCTAAATAGATGGAAGGATGTGATCACACTGATTCACATATTGGGCTTGAGTTAACTTCCTTATTTTTGGCCCATGATCCAAAACATCACAAGAAACCCTAGTGAAGGCTTATAAATAGACCATGCTGGTGATTGAGAAAGGCGTTCACCATTCCAAGAATACAAGACAGAACAGAATAGTGTGAGGTCATGGTGAGAAATGAGATTTCTTTTTCTCACCATTTCTTGTACCAGCTACTGAATTGTGGCACGACTAGAGTCACCCTTGCTGAATATTCCTCTTAAGGAGTCTTCAAGTCACTCTTAGGTTTACATTTCTTTTTTTATATTTGTTTAAGAATGTATCTTATGAGGACCATGTATGTAATTTGTATTCAGCTTACCATGAGTTAAACCTTTTGTATGTTGCGAAATGGGAAGTTAATGTTATAATGTTTTTATATTAAGTGAAGCTCTATTTAGTGCCTTGTTTTATTATGTGTTAACTCGCTTACAAATCTGATTCTTTGAGTGATAAACTTAGAAAAAGATAACAGCTTGTTGTTGTGAGAGATCCAACAACGAGTGGATTTCATAATAAAAATAGTTAAAAAAAGTAAGATAGAGATATTCACTTGATTAGTTCACTTAGAGATAAGGAACTATAACTATAAGGGATTTCAGAATATAATGGACGTATTTTAGGGTTATAAGTGTGACTTAGAGATTTATTCCCTTACCCTAGTAATGCATGCTTTAATGTTATAGAAATACATTTCTAGATCACCTTGACCTTTCATGGAACGACATAATACATCATGAACATATTATCACATTATTAACATTAATGGACCTTTGATAAGTGCCAAAATTATGTTAAATATGTGTGTAGTTTAGTGGCACTTCTTAACTTGTCTCATTTGATTTTCTTAGGTAAACCTCAACTTTTGTGTAAATATTGTATAGTTTGAATTTTCATGTAAATATCTTTTGTTTGATCAAATTTGTGCGGTTTTGCAGGTTATATAGCCTATTGGAAGCCTTAGATATTGTCTAGCACAAAGCAAGACCCAAATTTGCATTTTGGAAGATTCAAAGTTTTACAAAGCGGGCTAAGTGCGGTCCTAGCGCGCTTAGAGAAATAATGGCATAGGGAAATTGCAATTTCCATGCTAAGAGCATGCTTTGACCGTGAATAGCGCACTTATTCTAGGAGTGGGCCAAGCGTGGTCCTAACACGAGTTATGGACGTTTAAGTTTTGTTTCACTAATCGCGCTAAGCGAGCTTTGTACGGGCTTAGCGCGATTCCACTTTTCTAGTCCCTATTTATTCATTTGTGAATAGATTTTTAGGGTATGGTTTTGTAAACTTTTAACCCCAATTCCATCAGCACCAATTTTTGTAGTTAGGAGAGATAGATACTTAGAAAATAACAAGTTAGGATGCTTCTTGAAGATCCAAAGTTGGATTTGCCTCTATCGTTGGAAAATCGTGGTGGATGTTTGTTCATCTTCATTCTTCTTCTTGTAATCCCTTTCTTGTTGGGCTTGTATGTAATTTCACTTTTATAGTATGTATTTTTATTAATCATGGCATTATGTATGATTTATTCAGGAATATATATCAATGTTATCCTTGTTTATTTGTTTATCTATTGATTTAAACCGTTATTGAGAAATACTCTTCGAATCTAGATCTAGGATAATCATTTGTTAGACGCTAAACTCTAGACATAGATTTATATCTAACATTCACTGTGGGTATCAGATCTTAATGCTACGTAATGTTTAATAGGCTGAGAGATCGTCGATTAAACAATACGGTAGAACTCTCAATGAAAACTTAGATACGAACCCTATTGTGAGTGATATGTGATGATATTGATGAATGTTTAGATTATTTATAACATGTTTGTATGGTGGATGAAATACAATCATGTAAAGCTCTTAGATCTCTCCAAAGCTTTATTTATTTATTTTTTCATTTTACATAGTTTAGCTTTTAAATTCAAATTTTGCAAACATAAGCTTAAAATCATAGAGATCGTTAAACGACATTGATATCACAATAATCCATGTGGAGACGATAAAAATCAAAATACTTACTTTTGCTTGTTATTTTACCGCAATCAACAAAATGGCGCCGTTG
This sequence comes from Lathyrus oleraceus, assembly GCF_024323335.1. Classification (NCBI taxonomy): domain Eukaryota; kingdom Viridiplantae; phylum Streptophyta; class Magnoliopsida; order Fabales; family Fabaceae; genus Lathyrus; species Lathyrus oleraceus. The sequence goes on along the minus strand of NC_066585.1, from coordinate 173,187,042 downwards.
TCGGGGATCGGTGTTTAGATATTGAAAGCATCACAATAGTTTCTATCTTTTTAAGCTCTGTACATTTGTGTATAATATATAGATACTTGTATATAAATTTGTCTATATTTCATAGATACTTTCTTTGTATTTGTTTGCCATGCTTGTTTATATTGTATATATTCTTGTTTTCCATCATGTTTGCTCAAGTGTTAGTTAGGGGTAGCTTTTGGGTGAACAAGTAGCCACGCAAAAGAGGCAACATGGAGGAGCGTCTAATAAATAAAGGAATCGAACCAACGACGTAAAACAAGCGCTTGTTGGGAGGAAACCCAACCTTTTAATTCTTTAATAGTTTTTCATTTAGTAGTATAGTTATTAAAGAGTGAGAGTGGATGGAAAGCTTGAAAAAAGTTGGCATTTTTGAAAAACCTCGTTTTGATGATGCCGTTTAGCACACTCTGTTGCACATGAAAAAATATCTCACCCACTTATCCACTTTCACCCAGGTCTTTTGACCCATTTTAAACTTATTTTGTTTTATGTTTAGTAGTAATTTAATTTATAGTTGTTAAGTTGTTAGAAAATTGTTTTCTTTTTCCAAGAAGCTTGTCTTTGATTGGCTGCAGGTGACATTGAGTGATTGTTTCAAGTTTTAATGCAGCAAGAAGAAAACGTTATGGTAATGACAAAAGTTTGAAAGTAAAGTACATTGTTAAGGTACATGTTTAATACTTTCTACAACATAGCATGAATATGAAACTTATGTGTTGTACATATATTATGCCATTCATTATTTTGCAATACTTGTTCATGTTTAAATCACTTGAAATGAAGGATCAGTTTCTTGAATTGCACAAGGAATTGAAGACCCTGAAAGGAAAAGATTTATTTGGCAAGAGCGTTGTTGAACTATGTTTGGTTCCCAACGTCAAAATTCCGGTAAAATTCAAGGTCCCAGACATTGAAAAATACAAGGGGAATACTTGTCTGTTGAGTCATCTCATCATGTATGCCACGAAAATGTCTACTCAAACTGATAGTGACCAGCTGCTTATTCACTATTTCTAGGATAGTCTGACTAGAGCTACCCTAAGATGGTACATGAGCCTGGACAGTTCTAGCATTCGTACTTTCAACGACTTAGGTGAGGCCTTTGTCAAGCAGTATAAGTATAATATGGATATGGTGCCCTATAGAGATCAATTGAGGTCAATGTCTCAGAAGGAAAAAGAGACGTTCAAAGAATATGCCCAGAGATAGAGGGAGATGGTTGCTCAGATTACTCCACCTTTGAAGTAAAAGGTGTTGTACCCCAAATTTGTCCTTCCCTTTTCTCACCTACTAGTCCAATCACTTGATCAGGAGATCACTTGCATACATTCATAATTCACCCACATGCATCATTCCTCATGGATTTAGAAGGAACTTAGGCTTATAAAGCCAGGGCTTGTGTGGATATCAAAGCCCAAGGACCATGTCACCAGCATGAGGGATGTGAAACCCTAATTCCTCAAGACCTGATCTCCTGGAGTTTCCTAGGTCTTATCTTGGCCTTCAAAACCCTAATGCATGTTCACATATTGGAAGGGTGATAGTTGGAACTTATGGTTTGATTCAAAAGACTTACTTGAGGGGTAAACCTCAGGGAAATCCTAACCTGGGAAATGGTGAATCAGACAAACTTGGTGGCCTAACTGTGCATACATGACCCCTCAATCTTCACCTTTTATCAATATGTTTGGCCTAACCCTATTTTGGTCTTCTATGGGCATAGGTATTGGCCTAAAGCCATGATATTGCTTATGTGATTGTTGATACACCTACGGTTTTGGTCATCCAAACCACCAGTCTTCTTGTGTCACAAGCCATTGCTAATCATGTCATTTGATTCATGGATGTCATATCAAACCCTAACCTATTGGTCTCATCTCAGGGCCTTGTTAACATATGTTGTCAGTCAAGTCATGTTCTTTGTCATAGTCAAGCATTCAAGTCATAAAATTTTTTGTTGTAGAACCAAGTTCAAATCATTTTTCAAGCCATTTCAATCCATTTCACATCATTCTAAACCATTATACATGATTCTATTCAAGAAAATACAAAGTTTGACATTCTTGACCAATTGTTGACTTTGGCCAACAGTTGACGTTTTGGTCAACTTTGACCAAAGTCAACCCAAAACCCTAATGCCCTAAATTTTCACCCTAATCATCAATCCATTGTCCATTTACAAGAAAAACACCAAAAAATGAATTTTGACAAATTGTTGACTTTGGTCAACGGTTGACTTTTTGGTCAACTTTGACCAAAGTCAACCCTAGATCCTTGGTCATCCCTAATCACTAAATGACTAGTCCTAACTCTCATTCTATCCTCCATGTCCATGTTATCTTTGGTTTAACCACTTGAACTTGATTTCTTCACTTTAATGCCAACATGCTTGGTCATACCTTGAACATTTGGAGATTTTGCTTCCATCCTGCTGCATTTGCCCTGCTATACCAACCTGCTGCAATGTCAAACCTGCACAGACCAAAGTCATAACCAACATAAAATCCAAGCCATGAAGTGTTGTTAACATGCCATGAACTAGATCCATGAGTTTGTTGTCAATATTCAAGCCAAAACCTGATGTGAGCATGAACCAGCAAGACCTAATGCAAAGACACAACCATGAAGCATGCCAAGCCATAGGTTGAACCATCTATGCACTTACACGCGAAGCAAACCAAAACCATTGCCACAAACAAGATACCACAACCACATGATCATATACTGCATTTATAATGGTTATTTGGACAAGACAGTTCACTTGAACTTGGCATTGAATTCACTTTGGCAAGCGTTCTACAACTGTGGACTTACAACAGCCAACAACGTGTACACTATCACACCAGTGATGTCCAACAGAACGGTTATGACCACTTTGCTTTTGCCATTTTTTTACTTGAAGGCAATGGTGAGCCTGCTGCACTATTCATGACTCCAAGCATAAGGATGGACTTACAAACAACATCATGGATTGGGTAGGAATGACCACCTACTAAATCAATGCCAGTTGAGACCATGCAAACCCTGGATAATTTCCAGCTTGACTTGGCCTTACCTGCATCACATGAGAAGAATCAAACTAGTTGTCAACAATATACATTGATACAACAAAACCATCTTAAGGAATCAGCAGTTGACACCCCTTGACCCTGCAGCCAGACCAATTCAATACATTGGTTCAATCTTGCCAGCAAAACCATTGCAAGGTGCAGCACGAACCAAGGCTATGCCTTCTACATCATCACCAACAACCATGTCTTACAACATCCCCAAGCCACAATGCAATTAACACACTTAACATTGCAAGCATTCTACACTAACTTGCATCAGCCTACACAACGGAGTTACAACAACAACCTGTAGATCATAACATACATACACCAATCCATCATAAACCCTGCCAAAAATCATTGGTTCACACACTAAACAACCATATTCTATAACAAGGTAAAACTGATGTCAAGTTGTTACCAAACCTGTCAAGCCAATAAACCAATACAACTGAATTAATTTGGTTGCAACAGATGTAATAAAATTGCATACAGAGAATTTCATACCAATCCATTACTTTGCTGCAACATGAATCCAGCCTCAAAACCTACAATGCAAGAGGACTTTAGCACCAATTGTATGGTCATTGGAAAGTTTCCTGATTCATCACCATCCAACCTGGCCACAAAAATCACCAAAGCAACGTCAAAATGGATTACTAGCATCTAAACATGGTTATGGGCAAGAAAAGCATGGCATCATGAACAACCCTGTTACATCCCACACATATCTGCAGCAAAGCATGTATACTGCATCCAACCATGTTGTGAGAGCTTCATAAAGGAAAAAAACAATGGCAATTCAACCAACACCACATGACAGAAATTATGGAAGACATCCACCATGTGCTTACCTCATGTTACAACCTATAGACATAACTTGGATGCATAGCACAAACTCATCACCATGCAGAATTAATGATAAGCACGATAGGAAAAGCAAATAATATCAAAATATAAGAATTGCCTACAGTTCATTAACCAAGCTAGCTAAGGGAAAGACCTGTTCAACCAGTCATCAATCAAGCATTGGAGTTCATGTCCATTTAAGTAATAACCTGCACAGCCAGTCAAAGGTTTTCTTCACTCATTAACCAATTAACACAATCAATCATAACTAACTGAGTCATGTATAACTAACTGAGTTTGCTATCTACTCAGTGAGTCATCCTTAACTAACTCCTAACCATACTTAACTAATTCCTAACCTCACTCCAAAGCTAACAAGTTCCAAGCCTAGCCTCTATTTAAGAAACTCATCACTCACATTTTCAGCCCTTGGAATTTTTGCTTGAACTTGCACTCTCTCTTCCTTGCAATCGCTTCCCTCACCCTCACCAGACCTCTATTTTCTCTCTCAAAGAAGCCATTGAAGCTTCACCTTGAAGCTTCAATTTGGCTTGAGCTAAGCCACTACCTCCTCTTTTCACTTTTCTGGTTCAGAAGAAGAAGAAAGAGACGAAAGAAGAAGGAGAAGAAAGATTTAAGCTCAGGGAACTTACTGGTGAATTTTCCGATCATCTTCTCCGGTATGTCATTTTCCATTCAGTGTTATTTCCTTGCTCTGAGTTCATCAAGATATATTACTTATGGTAGGGAGTAGAAGCCCCATAGGGTTAGGGATTGATCGACACCGAACATCATTTAATTTAGCTTATAGATAGTTAGGGTTCCTCCATTTAGCTGTCCGATTCGACCAATACAGAGACTGTTTCATGATTTCATCCCCATATTCGTGCTTAGCGTGTCGTTGTGCTTCTATTGATGGTGGTAGTTAGTCTGTAAGCCAACACCGGCGCCGACGACGACCGCCAGCGCGGTGAGTCACGGCGAGTGAACGGTGAGATTGAGAGAGAATGAGCGCGCATGCTTACATTCAAACCTGTTGACCTGCACAAGTCAACAGGGAGGTGTAGTTGGGCCTGAACCATTAAGGCCCATGATACTTTACTCATTATACCCCGTTTTCACTAGTGCACCCCTCAAAGGTTTACAAGAGAAGGTGGAATTGGGCTTCGGCAGGCCTATTGGCGATTTCGCTAGTTCACCACGTTCCTGCCAATACACCCCCTCGTTTGGAACCTTTAGATTTAGCATTGGGCTCAAGTGGCCCATGTCCAATTTCGCTATGTGCACCCCCTGGTTTTGGATTTCGCTGGCTGCAGTGGGCTCACTTTACAGCCCATTAACCATGATTCAACTCACACTCCCCATTTGACATTTTCACATCCTTTTCCAATTTTATTTGCTTTCTTTATTTTCTTTCATTTTACATTTTAACTAGGTTAATTAGTATAATTATTTTAATTAGGATAATTGTTAGATTTAGAATTTAAATCTTGATCATTAAGACATTAGAATTTAACTAGAATTTCCCTTAGAATTTAATTAGGACTTTTCATTAGAATTTTAATTAGATTTTAGATTCTAATTAAAAATGATTTAGATTTTGATTAAATTTAGAATTACACCATTTTTAACATTAGGTTAGGATTAACGTTAGAATTTAATCAACCTTAGACCATAAAATTTGACATATTTTTGCAATTGACCATTTTGCCCTTATGGGCTTATTTTGGCATTTTTGTGTTAGAATGGTATGTTCCCTTTAGGATTAAAATGTGATCAATTCCTCACAATTTTAGGACTTAACATAGAATTTTAATCAATATTTTGACTAATATGTACATGTTCCCTTAGGACTTCGAGCTTAGAATTTTTAATCAAATTTCTAATGCATGATCCCTTAAGATAGTTTCTAACAATTACTAACTTTGATTAGACCCTAACCTAGTTCCCTAAAAACCAAAACAAAACCCATGATTAAATTGATCAAAAGTAATTTTGATCAATTAAATCCTTTGAAGTTGTATAATCCCACAGTCTGAATTGAGTGACCAAAAGACCCTTTGTCACTTAATAAGACTTTTCTTCCAAGCTGTGGAGCTCAAGGCCTCAAGACAAGATCTTCAACCAAGGCATCCTCAGTCATACCAAGCAGCGGATTATTCAAGCACGTCAAAGGTGGCATCTTCGACACTTGTCAAATCAAAGTTAGAAGGGTGTGACACGAGCCTTAAGCAATAGAGAAGAAGTGGGACTAAAGTATTCCTACCCCCATTCTGAGTATCTTTGGGTATGGGACGTATGACCCAGCGCTCATCGTATTCACCTCTATTCATAGACTTTAGCACAATTCTAATCACAAGATTGATAAGTCTCTCACTACAAATCAAAAAACAACAAAAGCAAGGACAACAATCAACAACTTATCAATCATGAATCAAGTTGTACAATATGAGCTTTAAGTAATGGAGAAGGAGTGGGACTGAAGTATTCCTACCCCCATTCTGAGTATCTTTGGGTATGGGACGTATGATCCAGGGCTCATCGTATTCACCTCCATTCATAGACTTTAGTACGATTGAATTGAACCATTGATAAGGTCTTCATCATCTTCCATGCAAGAAACAACTACAAAGACTCTTCTCCTTCCACTTGAGAGTTAGTGTGATTCTCACCCAGTAACTATCAAGTCTATCCATTCGTCTTTCTATTCAATTCTTAATCATTCCATTATAATTATTTCAATCTCAATCATCCATTTCTTCTTCTTGCCTCCAATCAATCTTGTTTTCAGCCCTAGTGGGCTGAACTACGAAAGCTCTGATTTCCTTATTGCACTATAAGGGTACGTAGGCAGGAGAACCCAGTTTCTTCGCGAGCTACCTTATTTATAATCCATCCTTCATTTCAATCAATTCTAATTCTTTTGCCTTATCAATCATCTTGTTTTTAGCCTTAGTGGGCTAAACTACGAAAACTCTTATTTCCTTATTGCAATATAAGGGTACGTAGGCAGAAGAACCCAGTTTCTTCGCGGGCTATCTTATTTATCAATCTATCTTCTCTATCCCATGGATCACTCTCCATTCACTCAACCAATACCATCTTTTTGAAATCAATCATACTTCTCCTTGGACTCATTGTCCATCCTTTTAGGACGTCCTGATGACAATCCATCTCTTCAATCGAGAGTTGTTTGGCCCGTATCCCAAACGTTTAATTCATTCTTTTTCAGATAACACGCCACTTTGCTCTTCGATTAAGAGCCTATCCCTCTCTCGGATCCAAGATACTATCCTGAGTTGATCTCGAATTGCCAATTCCCCAGCAAGCGATACATTACTCCTTACATTCCAGTACTAGAAATCGCTCTCTTTCTATTCTCGTAGTTCCGAACTACGATTGTTCTGACTTTCTCATTGCACGATGAGAATACGTAGGCACGAGGATGCAAATCCTTGGAAAGCATACTTCTAATTATTCCCCCTTCGCCTTAGGGCATCATTCATATCTTTCATAATCCATTACCTACCTTCGATCGTAAATCGTTCACCTAGTGGTATACTGTCTCTTTGACATCGAGATACACTTTCTTTGGGATTCCATACATAACCTTTTAGGACGCCTAACGAATAGTCCATATTTCATACCTAGAGTTGTTTGACCCTTATCCCAAACATTTAATTCCTTCTTTTTTTGGCTAACACCCTGTCGCGGTCAGAGATGTTTCCCTCTATGGTAGAAATCCCATTTCTCTTATGGATTCCAACATACTTTCACCTTTCGATTTCAAACAATATTTCTTCAGTCACTTATCACCAAATATCCAATTCTGTGACTTCGGTCACTTCATTCCGTTCACTTCACGATACACTCATAATCTACCTTCCATTACTCCACGTGATATACCTTTATCTTTGAGTCTAATAAACTATACCTTTGTGCTCCATCTTGTACCTCCTTGTGAACCAAGAGTTGTTTGGCCCTTACCCCCAAACACCTAATTCCTCTCTTTTTCGGTTGTCCCAGTACGGTGATACAAGTGCTATACGCTCTCACTTGTCGGTTCATACCTGTTTACTCTTGGGTTCATGTTCTCACCCTTGTTGGAGTTCAAACAACATTATCCTTTGGTTCAGACCATACTTCTGATCACATTTCTTTCCACCTCTTGCCTCTAGTTCCTTGAACTATGAAGCTCTGAATTCCTCATTGCGCTATGAGGATACGTAGGCATGAGGGTCCTAATCCTCACCGAGCACTCTATCTATTTCCTTTTCCCATTCTTTTGCGATTAATCTTTAGATAACACCTATTCGAGCGAGAACAATAAAAACGGTTCCCATGGAGTACCATGGATGTTTGGGGTGCTAATACCTTCCCCTTGCATAACCGACTTCCTTACCCAGTATATCTCTTTCCCCCTGGTTTTATCGATGTTTTCCCTTCCCTTTGGGGATAAATAAAGTTTGATGGCGAATCTGTTGTATGTTCGAGCGTGCGATGCGCTCGGGTATATTTCCGCTAACTTCGGCTGGCGACTCTGCTGGGGATACTTCGCTACTTGGAGTACTTCCTAGTCCCTAAAAGGAGTCAAGCCTAGTTTAGGTTGTTCCCTCGCTAGTTTAGGTGTTTATCCTTATAACTTTACTCGCTTTTATGTATCGCATTTTTACTCGCTTTATATTATGGATATATTTGTTGTGCTGTTGTTGGGATGGGTTACACTGCGTGAGAGGAAAGCTCTGTAACCAAGCTTAGTACACACATAGGTTAGGCTCGTGGATAGTCGGGTACACCCGTGTTTCACGCGTTAGGTGTCACGAGAACCACACCCACACTAGATTCACTTGGAAGTACTTTTGTCCTGTGAGTATTCACTACGGAAGGGTATTTCCATTTCGAGTCGATGACTCTGGGAGACCTTCTAGGGACCACCTTGGAGCATAGTCCACACCTATGAGGGAGATATGGTTTTTTATTGCAGGAAATCATAAACTCCACCTACCTTGATACTCATGTTACGTCGAACTTTTGAACTTGCAACATGTGGCACTTACAGATTGTCCAGAGCTTACCTGAGTTTCGAATCCATGTGACTTATTATTATCTCATCATTACATTATCATTCATCATGACCAAATTTTTACATATGCATGTATTTTCTAGGAATCCAGGAATCCAGTCTATTTACTAAGCATTTGAAGCAAAGCATGAATCCCGAGAGAAAGAGCATCCACAATTACAAGTTTGTGGAACCTCAGTTGGCCGTATTGAGGGGACTTGGGGCACGTTTAGGTCTGACACACAAAGACACCTTCAAGGAAGCTTATGGTAACCTTTTGGGCATTCTGAACACCAAGGTCAACATCACCACTGTGCACACCTTGGTGCAATTCTACGATCCACCACTAAGATGCTTTACTTTCCAAGATTACCAGCTAACGCCAACATTGGAGGAGTACTCTCATATTCTGGGTATTAGGATCAAGAACCAAGTGCCCTACATCTGCACTAACGAACTTCCTAAATATCAGGATCTTACTGAAGCTCTGCATATGGGAAAGAAGGAAATAGAGCGGAACCTGAAGCCAAAGGGTGGAATTCATGGCTTCACTTCTAAGTTTCTCGTAGACAAGGCTATCGCCTTCGCTGAAGCTAGGAGCTGGACGACCTTCAACGCCAATCTAGCTTTACTTATCTATGGGATTGTATTATTTTCGATTATGGAGGAGTTTGTAGACTTGGCAGCTATTCACATCTTCTTGACTCAGAATCCGATTCCCACTCTTCTTGTTGATGCTTACTATTCCATCCATGTGAGGACCCAGAAGAAGAAAGGGACTATCGTCTACTGTGCCCCTTTTCTGTATAGATGGTTTATTTTGCATCTACCCAGTAAAGGCCCTTTCATTGAGAACAAAGATAACTTGAAGTGGTCCCAGCGGATCATGTCCTTAAAAGCCGAAGACATTCCTTGGTATTCTCGAGTTTACGATGGTGTCAAGTTCATCCTCAATTGTGGGGATTTTCCTAATGTAACTCTTCTTGGCACAAAAGGAGGAATCAACTACAACCCGAGGCTAGAATTGTGACAACTTGGATACCCTATGGTGGACAAACCTGATCTCGAAAGTGTAGAGGGTTTTGTCTTATACGAAGGGGTCGAAGAGCCAGAGTTGATCAAGAAGATTGTCAAGGCTTGGGGATTGATTTGTCCTCAAGGAAGAGCAGAGATGGGTAAGAAGAACTGTATCGCCAAGGAAGCTTACACCAGTTGGGTCAAGAGCAGAGTTAGTGAGGTTTTGTTGCCATTCCCGCCCGAACCATCCATGAGCCTCCAACCCCCCGAGCCAGAGAACCAGCCAAATTCTGAAGTAGATGAATTGAAGAAGGTTATCAAGACCCTAGAGAAAGAGAATTCCGATCTCAAATCTAGGCTTGTTAAGATCTTATTGGAGAAGGAAACCTTGAAATTCAATCAGAATCAGAAGAGAGACCGAGTTCGTCAAGCAGATGATGAGGTACAGACATAGGTCTTCAAAAGAATCAAAGTGGGTGATGTAGCGGTGTATTCGTCGCTATATGATTTATCGATTAAACCATAAGCAAAGCATACAATGATTTTCGAGTCGCCACCGCACTTTTATTTATCCAAAGGACTGGCTAAAAAGCGAACAAAAGCCTAAGAAGTTTTACACGTAGAAAACTAATAAAAAGATCAGAGAGTCTGGGTAAGGGGTAAATTACGCAATGGGAAGGTGTTAGGCACCCACTACGTCCTAGGTACTCCTAGGGAGCCCTTTTCACACTTGTTGTACTAAATTGTTATTTGTTATGACATAAGTATTGTGCAAACATGATTGGGATGATGAGAAAAGAATATACAATTTTATTATTGGGTTTGAACGGATGAACCCGCTGCCTACGTACCTTCCATCAAAGGTAAGGATCAAAACGCCGTAGTTCGGCTAAAAGATTTCAAAAAGGTTGATGGATTCAATTTTAAACAATAGCACTGAGGCTTTTCATTATCAATGGGAGAAAACTCGACCAAAACCAACATCCACCATGCGAGGATAGCTTCGACGTACTGGAGGGGTTAACCCTGTTTTTAGTACGGAAGTCTTACTGTCGACTCACTAAGGATAGGCAAGATTTACATCAACCGCAATGATAATTGAAACCTATGGCTAATGCATGAAAAGATTAACAATGGACAAAGCCAAAACAAGTGAATGAGTGAAGTTAATTGATTGTGATTATGAAAGTGAAGTCAAAGTATGATTAAGATTGATTTGAAAGAAGTATTATGAAAATGGAGTTTGAAAAAGTCAAGGACTTGGGTCCAGGTTTTTAGTTTGGAAAACATGAAGAAGTTTGCACAATATCTATGTCAAGTTTGAAAATTGAAGTGTGAAAAGGTTTAGGACATAATGAGGATGAATGGATGGATATGGATTGTAAAACTTCTTAGAAGGTTCACCTCTTGAAATCATATAGAAGATGATTCAAGTGTGTCCTTTGGAATAGGCAATGAATAATAACAAACAAACAAGAAAGTCAACAAAAGCGGATATCAGATGCCAATCATTGGTCTTATACCAATCTCCTAAAATAAAACTGGATATCAGATGCCACTCAATGGTCTTACACTAATCTCCTCAAACAAAGAAATAAAAGGTGGATACCGGATACCAATAGATGGATTTACACCAGCCTCCTAAAACAGAAATGGATATCAGAGGCCACTCAATGGTCTTACACTAATCTCCTAAACAAAATGAAACTTGGATACCGGATGCCAATCTGTCTGGGCTTACACCAATATCCAACATATGATCATAGGAAAGCAAATGCCAACTTGCTGGGACTTACAGTTGCATCCTCACATAAACAAACAAAACAGAAGATGGATGTTAGATGCCAATCTGTCTGGGATTACTCTCACATACACAGTATGATCCTAGGAAACAAATGCCAACTTGCAGGGACTTACAGTTGTATCCTCACATACAATCAAACAATGCAACATGATCACAGGAGAGCAAATGCCAACTTGCAGGGACTTACAATTGCTTCCTCACAATCAAACAAACAAAACAGAAGATATGAGTGACCAATGAGGTCTTACACTCTATCCTTCCATATCATAGGAGCAAATGGCCAAAAGAGATGGACTTACAATTGTCCTCAATGGGCAAACAACAATGATAGCATCACAAAAGCAAATGAGATGATCATGCATTAATGGCAATTGATGATGATAAATGCATAGCATACAGGCAAACAAGTGCATATGAAGCAATCAATCAATCAATGAATAGCAAACAGCACACTCTATAGCCAAACAATGGGGGGCTCACACAAGAGGGTTTGACTTTGAAAGTCCACTGTAATAGGTGAAGGTCGCTCTTAACCTTGCCATTGAGAGGCTAAGGTGAAGCAGATGAATGGGAGATGAGGGGTGTGCCTCATTGCTTCTATCTCAGATCAGAGAGAGCATCAAATAATAGAAAGTGGGGGAGTTCAGAAAGATGGAACTCTTTCCCCATTATTGACTCGATTAGATCTTGGGTTTTTATCTCAATGCTTCAACCATGTAATGGGAGCAAAGAGAGGACACACTGAATAGTGGGGGATAGATTGCTTATCCCTACCTTCCACCAATTGCCTCAAATGAGGACTTTTCCTGCTTGGGACAATTTTAAACACACACAGGCATTGCCTCTTAAGGAGGACTTCAGACAGTTTGCCCGGTCAAATAACAGACCGGGACTCCAGACTACATGAAGAAGAAAGGTTTATACCTCAAAGCAAATGCTAAATAGCAAAGCAAGCAAGTTCAAAGAACTTAAGCAAATAAAGTACCTGAAAAAGTCAAACCAATTAGTAAACAGTTCAACAGATAAAATCAAAAGGAAATGAACCAATAGTCAACCACAGAGGGACCAATTGTGCAAGGCACAAAGACTCAAGTTACATGAGTCAACCTACAAAACAAGGGTTAGCACGTGATATATGATCCAACTCAATCAAATATGAATGGTCTTTGAGGCATTGGTGCTTAACCTGAAACAATAGCTCAAATGTAAGCTCAAAAGACCACTAGGACTAGCCTAGGGTCAAAGGTGAAAGAAAAAAGTCAAACAGCAAAGGAAAGTCAACCCAATTCATGTTCAAACATTTAAGAAGCAATCTCAATTGGATTCATAATCAAATCATGCATCATTGTCATTTCATATGCAAAAGAATGCAAAGCATGGCAAGAAAGAGCACAAATAGGTCAACAGCAAGACTTCATCCAAAAGTCAACCCAAACAATCTCAAAAATTATGAAATAAATCACATTCAAACCTAACATCTATCATGGTAGACATGTCAAATTTCATTGCATTTGGATGAGAGGAAGGCAGTCAATTAAAATCAAGAAGTCAAACCAAATTCAAACATGCACAATGAAAGTCAACAAACATGGGTCAACTTCAAAAAATCATATCAAATTAAAAACAGATGAGAAATGAATGAAATTAACACCAATGCAAAGCTCAAGATGTCTAGTTATCACATATAAAATTTCATGGTCATACAATATGGTATGAGAATTTCCCAAATGATATGGCAATGTGTAGCACAAAAAGTCAACATTTGACTAGGCAGGGAATAAAATTCACAATCAAATGGAAAACAGCAAGATTAATTCCAAGAAAATTCATACACAAACTAGACATGTGATAGATCATTCATGCAAAATTTGGGGTCAATTGGATGTAAGGAAGCATGTGAACAAAATTAGGGAAAATACATGATCATGGTATGACACCAAATGTAACCTCCAACTTCAAAAATTCATATCCAGCAAACCACAAATGGGAAATCCACAAACTCTATATGGAAACAAAGGTCAATGTGTCTAGTTTCATCACAAAAAGTTTCAAGGGCATTGGATGCAACATGACAATTTCACAATTGAAATGGGAAGAGATATCATTTGAGCATACATGTTGGGAAAACAATTATCATTTAAAATCCAGCCAATGAAAAATTAATTAAAAATCAAAATCAAATACTAGACACATTCATGAACATTATGGAAAAAATTGCATGATTTTTGGATGAAAATTGAGAGAGAAATTAATTTTTGAAGATGGGTGAATAATTGGAAGCAACATGAACAATTAACATGGTGAACAAGTCAACTAAGGGTCAACGCAGTGGCATAAGTGTAAATAGGCGTCCCACTTAACTAAACTGCAGCGTTTTGGCAAGGCAAATAAAATGTTCTGATTGGCTCTCAGCCAATAGAACAGTAACGTGGCCAATGAGCTTCAAATTTCTGGTTTTAGAAACCCTTAGGGTTTTAGCAGCCATGGTAAACTTATCTTCATGCTCAAAATCATCAATGAAAATCAAAACAAGCAAAACAACCAACAGCATGGCATTAAAACTCAAGTGGCATTCTAACACAAACAAACAGAACACGAATCAATGTGGATTTCTGGACAGATTAAGATAGCAAAACAGCAGGGCATTCATCACTTCCAGCAGATCGAATTTTTCAACATTCTCATAAACAGAAATTGCTCACACCATCATGCTTAACTAACAGCATACATACATATTCCAATCATCGTTTTCATGAAAACCACAGCATTATAGCAAATCGATGAAAAAAAACACATTCAAGCATAAAAAAGAAATCCCTATTTCTCACAGCATGATTGATCATTTAGCATGGTTCAAGTTGTAATGGAATGAGCATGGTGAGAGTTACAAGACACATATCATCATTTAAAGAAATAAGGGATTCGAGATTTTACTTGGATTTGAAGAAATATGTGAATCAGTGATTGTTTGGTGCTGTTGTGCTGAAACAGATGGCCCTTATGCTTGGCAATGTTGAATGCTTGAAGCCTTTTAGCTCAACCATGCTTGAAAATGCTCAGCTCATGTTTTGCCATTGTTGGTTCTTGAGAAAAACAGAGCAATGAAAGGCTGTGTAGATGATGAATGGTGGTTCAAAGAGTCTACAAATGATGGTCAGAACTTGGAGGAAGCAAAAGCATTCGAGGGCCTTTGGAGCTTTTGGTCAGAAATGGCCTTCGAGCAAAAATGCAAGAAGATGAGAATGAGGTTTTTTTGTTCTGGCTGCTATGTTTCTCTAGGTTTAGAAAATGCAGAAAAGATGGTGAAAAGTAATGGCCAGGGTTTTGTTCATTGAGAGTTCTTGACTGAGTTTGAAAAAATGCCAATGAGTGAGTTTTTGGAAAATGATTGAAGCAGGTTGGTTCTGCAGTGTAGTGTGTTTTTTCTGCTAGGTAGGAGTTTCATTTTGACAGCAAAAATAAGGAAAAAAGAAATGCTGTTGGATGTTGTTTTGTAGTAAGGCAAGGTTTTGTTTTTGACAGCAAAAATGAAGAAATATTGTTATCAAAGCAGGGCAGGGTTTGTTACTTTTTGTGAGTTTGGGCTGTTTAGAACAAATGCCAGTGAGAGGGATTTTTAGAGAGTGAGAGAACCAATGCCTCCTGCTGTATGATGTGTTTGATGCTGCTGCTGGTTTTGTTTTTTTGACAGAAAAAAGGAAGTTACCATTTTCTGTTTTGATGTTGTTCCTGTTTGTGAACAGAATTTGCCATTTGGGTGAAGAAATCCAATGAGAGAGAGTGAGGATTTCTTTGTGTGGTTAAAGGCTGTTCTTACTGGTTTTTTATGACAGGAAATGGTGGGAAACATTGCCTCAAGCCAAGGCCAGGTTTTGTCTTTTTGCCAATATTTGGACAGAAAATCATAAAGGCACAAAAGATGAGTTTTTTAGCATGCATGAAGTTTGTTATGTCTGCTGTTGGTTTACCATGGCAGGGTTGGTGATGATGAATAGATGGTCCAAATGCAAGGTTTGGTTTTGTTCAATGGGAGTTTGGGACAGAAAGTTTGAAATGCCAAATGGCAAGGTCAAATGCAGTTTTTTAGGATGAGTGCTTTTTCTGCAATGTGTTTTTGATGGTTGTTAACTTTTGTTTCAAGTGACAGAAAAGAGGATCAAAAGCCCTGCTGTTAGAGGTTGTTTTTGGTACAAGGCCATGTTACAACTTTGGTGCTTTTGGACAGAAAAAAAACAGAAATGCCAAACCAAGATGAGTGAGCCATGCTTTTTCTGCCTTGGCCAAAATGGTATATGACAGGGAAATGAGGTTTGGATATGGTGTCAAGGCCAGGTTTGTTTCCTTAGTGTTTTTTGGACAGCTTTGGTGAAATGCAAGTGAGCAAGGTCATTTTTAGAATGAGTGTGAATTCATGAAGCTTGGTTGGTTTTTTGATGTGGTGGCTGTTAATGAGATTTTTTAATGACAGAAAATGCAGCATAGAACCTGCTGTTAGAAGTTGCTAAATGTGGTTTTCAGTTTTTGTAACTTTGGTCTTTTGGACAGTTTTTGACAGAAAAATTTTGAATGCCAAAACAGCCAAGTCCGGTTTGAGAGAGTGTGAACCATGGCTTTTGTTGCTGTGTTCAAAATGGTTTGTGTGTCTGCCATTGGTTTGTAGCATGACAGCAAAAATGGCAAGGCTGCCATGTGCAGTACCAAGCATGGCTAGTTTTGGTCCTTCCTTCCCAATTTTAAGCAAGCAAGCAAGGCCATATGTACTACTGGTTTTTTGGCTGCAAAATGTGTGCACAATGACAGAAAAAAATGCTGCATAATTGCTGTTCTTATGAGGTACAAGGCAAGGCATGGTGAATGGTATGGACAAGTATGGTTAAATTGTACCTTTCTTACAATTCAAGCAACCAAGCAATGGCCTTATGTACTGCATATTTTGACTTTGCAAACACATTCTAAATGACATTTATGAGCTGTTCCAATTGGCCAAATGTTGAAAAAATGTTTAAATCAAAAAGTCAACTCTTGGTCAAACTTGCATTTAAATGAGATAGGTCAAAAAATGCCATTTTGATTGGTGAAGTTTTGGCTCATGAAATTTATATTTTTGGAAAGAGGGGATCAAATGTGACTTGTAGGAAAAAACCCCACCAAAATTGGCCAAACGGTTTGGGAGATATGGCCTTTTGAAGTTCAAGATTTTCTGAAATCGATTCGATCATAACTTGCCAACCACACATGGGAATTGAGAGTTCTTGGACTTTTTGGAAATGGGAGAACAAGATCTTCAACTTTCATGTTGGGCAAAAATTCATTTGAAGCTTGTATCATGATGTAAGTTTGAGGATCAAGACTTTCCATTTATGGCAGGTTTCAGTTACAGGTCCAGTTTCCATTTCTGGAAATTTTCTGTTTGACTTCAAATTCTTCCATGATGAGGTTGGACATGACATATGAGGCTTGTATAGACATGAATGAACTCCTTCAAATCAATTCCATCCATCAAATCACTGACTAAATGGCCAGTTGACCAAGTTTGACTTTCTGTTGACTTTTCTAGGGTTTTGCATGATTGAACCACTTCTGATGAATTCCAAACCCTAATTCCTTGAGACCTTGATTTCCAATGATGTCCCAAGTTATATGAACTCTTGATTATTGATCATGGTGCCCAAATTCTGCAAGAATGGCCACCATCCATTGCTTTGACTGACTGTTGACTGTCTTTGACCTAATTGCTGATAATTGCTTCAACTACAAGCAACAAGGTTAGACTGACAATATTTTTGTACTTTTTGGATGATAAACATATGAAAAGCAATAATATACAAATGCAAAACATGCTTGGTGATCAAGAACCACACACACAAGGCAACCTACCCACTAGGAGGGAAGCAAAGGCATGCAATGATCCTTGAGGCTATGATATGAGATGATATGGGCCATGAGGGATCTTAGGGCCAAAATTGGGGTCTTACAGGTGACACCCTCAAAGGTACTCACACCAGCCTGACAACCAAAAATAAGCAGTTAGCCGAAGCCCAATACCGAGCCAGCAAAGCGGAACTAGAACACATGGAACAAATGAAGAAACTCCAAAGCCTGCTAGAAGCTTGTAAGAAAGAGTTGAAGGATGAGAAAAGCTGCAACAAACAGCTAGAAGTCACCCTTCACCAAAACCAGTACGAGCTGAACCAGAGCCTAGAGGAGATTCGAGAGTTGAAGGTACAATCACATGGGAACCTGAAAGATAGCAACACACAAGTGAACAAGCATCCTGAAGACCTCTCCAATCGAGGGAAGACAATTGTGAACAGCGTTCCGAGCAAGCCAGATCACAACCCACCACCTGAAGGGAGTGCGATGTTGGGAAAGTGGGGTGCCCGCCTGTCCCCCAAATCTCATACTTACTATGAAAAGTTGTTATCCAATTGCTTCTAGTCGCTTGTAATTCACTAGGTTGAGGTCTGGTAGGATTAATGTGGCCCTTTTGTAGCCCAATGGGTATTTCCTTGTTGTACTTGTATTCCATGGTTTCCTAACATTGAATGAAAGACTTTCTCGATTATTGGCTTCATAAATTGTCTCTCTTTATTGCTTTGTATTTTGCTTGTGTTGAATGAACAAACTCGCGGATTCCCTGGAATTATTTTTCTTTACCAAAAAAAAGAGAGAATAAATATAATAAATGGACATATCAAATCTTTTTTGCATACATACATGCATCCACACATTTATTTGCCAAAAGCCGTCAGAAAACAAAATGCTTACACTCGCCGTTTTTCCGCAGCAACAACGACAACTCGTCATCAGTACTACACACATTCCAACAAGTCAAGAATCATGGCTGAATGCGAAGCAGACAATGCTGTCGTCCGCGAATCCCTTGCCCAGGTGCAAGGTGAAATGAATCTGTTTAGGGGGAACATGGAGACTATCCTTGATATCCTCCAGTCTCAGAGGAACCTTGTTGTTGCTGCTGCCAACGTCACCCATGTTGTTGGGGTGACCATTCCTGATGATGCTGCTGGTACTACCGTCGACACTCTGGCGGAAACTGTTGTGCCCAATCCTGGGAACCGTCAGACGGTCCCCAAGGATGCTTCTAGGCTTGCCGCTGCCTACCCGTGGGGAATGCCCCCATATCTAGCTGCTAGTCTCGCCAGTGGGGGAGCTTTCTTCCCTCACCCAACTCTCTCCTCCGCTGCCACTTCTGGAAATACTGGTTTCTCGTGGGCTCTCCCCACTCTCCAAACTACTCCGATCGATGATGCTGATCCGGACAACAACCAGGGTCAGGTTCCTAACGACCTCCTCAATGATGAAGAAGACTACCGAGGCCTGCGCCTCCACTTCCAGCTTCCTAATCAAACCGCTCAAGATGTGAGCACCGGCCAGGTCCCCGCTTTTCCTTTTGGTTACCCTGGGGAAACCTCCATGCCCATGTTGACATACCCTGCATCCCAGCATGCGTAGACAGGGGCACCTCAGGCCCCCAATGCTCAGGATGGAATGCAATATCCTCAGCCTACTCATGTTGCTCAGACTGTGCCATCGGGTTTCTCCTACCCGCCTCAGATGTCATTCACCCCGAACATGCCTGCACCGATTGCTCTAGAAGCTTCTCGACCGACCAGTCAGGTCGCTCCTCCCGATGTTGATCCGGTCAGACCTGCGGATTACCAGCTCTTGGACGACAAAATAAGGGCCATTGAGGGTTTCTCTTCCTTTGGCATAGATGCTCGAGACCTCTGCTTGGTCCCGAATGTGGTGCTACCTCAGAAATTCAATGTGCCAGACCTTCCAAAGTACAAGGGCCTCAACTGTCCCCGCAGTCACCTCACCATGTACTGCAGGAAAATGGCCTCACACATTGATAATGACAACCTCTTGATCCATTGCTTCCAAGATAGCCGGGCTGGGGCTTCCTTGGATTGGTACATGAGTCTGGAACGTCCAAAGATCTGGTCTTGGAGGGATCTCTCAGAGGCATTCTTGAAATAATACAAGTACAATCTTGACATGGCTCCGACAAGGCTTCAGTTACAGAATCAGTCGCAAAGATCTAATGAAACCTTCAAGGAATATGCTCAACTTGGCGTGAAATGGCGTCTAGGGTTCGACAAACATTATCGGACAATGAATTAGTGGACATCTTCATGGGTACGCTGCAAGGGCTGTATTTTGAAAAGATGATTGGCAGCTCATCGACAAATTTTGCTGACATGGTAACCATTGGGGGACGTGTTAAGAGTGGGCTGAAATCAGGGAAAATCATAGACACGACCGCCCAGCAGACAACCAACAAGAGACCGCATGGGGGCTTTGCTAAAAAGAATGACGGGGAAGCAAACGCTGTAACGGCGAGGGCTCGTCCCCGATATCAATTTCCGATGGCCCCTATGCCATATTATCCGTATCCATACGTCGCTGCAGCTCAATACCAGCAACCGCCGTTCCAGTATCAACCGCAGAAGGGCAATCAACAATCAACGCCCGCTCAGAAAAATCAAACCCGACAATATAATAGTGACAATAGAGGACAAAATCGAGGTCAGAATAATAGAGGCAACTTTGGTAATCGTCCCCAGTTTGATAAGCTCCTGGTGCCATACGCAGAGTTAGTGTCGTATCTGATCCATGTATGGGCCATTGTACCAAGAAAACTGCCAGCAGCTTCTCCTCCCTTCGATCGTCGTCACAATCCTAATGCCACATGCGCTTTCCACGCAGGGTATATAGGACATTCCATCGAGGACTGTCGGGTCCTCAAACAGAGGATCCAAGAGTTAATTGACCAAGAGATCCTGACTTTCTCCGAAGAAAAACCAAATGTAAAGATAAATCATTTGCTGAATCATAGCGGTGTGGCGGTCTATGCCATGATTAAAGAGGAAAACACCAAAATCCTACTGAGGGTTGAAGAGGTGAAGACTCCGATGTCTATTGTATTAAAAAAGCTCGAACAGTTTGGGTTTCTAGAGGGGGCGCATGATGATTGCTCAGTGTGTGAGTCTGATCTGAATGATTGCGAGCAGTTGAAAGGGTGTGTGCAAGAACTGATGGATCAAGGGTTAATACAATTCTCCAAATCTCAAGCAGAAGAAGAGGTGGCAATAGTCGAACCAATAACAATAGTATACAGGAAAAAGAAGGTTGAAGCTCCTCCCAGGAGGATTCAGCTGATTCATTTCCGTGTTCCAACTCCATTTCCGTATCAGAATACTAAGGCAGTGCCTTAGAATTATGAGACCACAACGTATTTGGGAGGAAAAGAAATTTGCATTCCTGACACAAAAATCATCAACGTTGCTGGAACGGGAGTCATGACTCGAAACAGTCGTGTATTCGCTCCTAAATACACTCCTAGGGTGTCTCCAGCACCCACAGTTATCCTGCCTAAGGAGAAGGTCATTCCTGCTCTGAATCCGCATGCAGGGGCAGCTGTATCGGCCACTCCGATCGTGACGACTGCTCCAGTGTTGATGAAGGTTATTGACAATAATAAAGTTGCTGAGGCTGAAGCGTCCAAGGGTAAAGGGCCGATGGTTGAGAAAGAACAGTTTGAAGATCACAAGAAGAGTATCACCTTTGAAGAAAGTCAGGAATTCCTCAAACTGATCAAGAAAAGTGACTTCAAGATTATTGACCAGTTGAATCAAACGCCCTCCAAAATATCAATTTTGTCTTTGCTGTTGAGTTCTGAGGCTCATCGCAAAGCATTGTTGAAAGTTCTAAATACCGCTCACGTGATGCAAGATATCACAATCGATCAATTTGACGACGTGGTTGCCAATATCACCGCCAGTAGGTATCTGGGATTTAATGAAGCAGAGCTACCTCCTGAGGGAAAGGCCCACAACAAAGCACTACATATTTCGGTCATATGTACTGACTCTCTCTTATCCCAAGTCCTCGTTGATACTGGATCTATGCTTAACGTACTGCCTAAGTCTACATTAAGCCAGTTACAATTTAAGGGGCCCGAAATGAGGACCAGTGCATTGATCGTTAGAGCTTTCGATGGTTCCCGAAGGCAGGTAATTGGGGAGGTCGATTTGCCTATTTGTGTTGGACCCCACCAGTTCAACATCACATTACAAGTCATGGATATCAACCCAGCCTACAGTTGTCTGTTGGGAAGACCATGGATTCATGCCGTTGGGGCAGTCACTTCTACATTGCACCAGAGACTGAAATACTTGAGAGATGACAAACTGGTAATCGTGTGTGAGGAAGAAGATTTTTTAGTCAGTGAACTCTCCTCCTTCAGATATGTTGAAACAGATGAGAGGATCGTCAAGGTTCCGCTCCACTGTCTAGAATTTGAAGATGTTAGTTCCTCCACAGCCAACAACAATCAGTCATCCGCTACCATCCCATCCTCAGCAAAGAGTGCCAAGCGGACATTGGAGAAAGGCCCGCTTCCTGGTTGTGGTAAGGTCGTCAGTGTAGCAGAAAAGTGCGATAGGTTTGGTATCGGTTATCACCCGACATCATGCAACGTGAGTCCAAAGAAAAAGCAATTTAACCCGATCAAGTTCAGCAGCGCCGACTATCAAAACGAGCATACCGTGGAAGTTATTAGAAAGACAAGTGGTAACAAGCCAGGGGCACCTAGCCTTGTTCCCAGATGTCCTCCAGGATTCAAGCTTCCCTACTGGACAGCCACCGTGATTCCTATGGTGTACTCGGAAAAAATGTAATGCATTTTATTTTCTCCATCCCTCGTCCTCGCCTGAGATGAGAGGATAGCTTGTAAGAGGCCTCATATTTTAAAATATTATATGAATAAATGAAAAGTACTTTTTTGCATGCAAAACTTTTGTTCCCTTTTCTTTCAATTATTTTCCTTTTTCACTAAAAACAGTGAAATGGCAAAAGATTTCTTTTTTTCCTTTTCCCACTTTTCTCAACAAAAAAAACATACTAAAATAAGCTCATCATATTGTAGCGGGGTATTTGTTACCATTAGAGATATTGACTAAATCCAAGGTAAATCATACAAGTCGAGTCGCCACCGCACTTCTATTTATCCAAAGGAATGGTTAGAAAGCGAACAAAAACCTAAAAGTTTTATCGAATCAAAAACTAGTAAAAAAGTCAAAGATATGGGTAAGGGGGTTGGTTATGCAATGGGAAGGTGTTAGGCACCCAAAACATCCTAGGTACTCCTAGGGAGCCCTTTTCACATTTGTTGTAAGGTTGGTATTTTGTGAAAATTTATTTGTGCAAACATGATTGAAGAGATGAGAAAAGAATATACAAGTTTATTTACATTTTTGTGTTTGAATGGATAAACCCATTGCCTACGTACCATCTTTAAAAAAGATTAGGATCAAAACCTCGTAGTTCGGGGTAAAAATCTCAAAAAATGAATTGGTGAATTGATTGGTCCAAAAGCCTTAAGGTCTTTTGTAATCAAAGGGAGAAAACTCAACCTAAAACCACAAATCCACCATGTGAGAATAGTTTCAACATGCTAGTGAGGGGTTAACCCTATAATAAGCATGGAAGACTCATTGTCCATCACTAAGGATATAGGTGAGCATTACATCTACCTCAAGGATAACTCAAACCTAATAGCTAAAGGTTATGAAAAATTTGATTGAGAAGGTGGCCATTGAAACCACAAAAAGACATTTGAATGGGTTATATTTACCAATGAAAAGTATGTACAAAATGGTCAAAGTTGACTTAGGAGTTCAATTCAAAATAAGTATTAAGAAAAGAAAGTTTGAAAATCAAAAGCATAAGCCTTAGGTTTCTAATGTTGAAAACAATTGTTAAATGTTTGCACAAAAGTTTTGGCTTGGGTTAGAGTGGAGAGAAGAAGAAGAAAGGCTAAAGTCCTAAGCATACAAGAGGTGAGGGATAAAGAAGCAAAACCACACATGGAGTTCCTCTCTTGAGATCATATTGATGATCCAAGTAGCTCCCATCCTTTGGAATAAGCAATCACATAAGCATAAACTCAAGCAATCAACAATCAAATGAACCCTTGGAAAGCTTCTCAATGCATCTTGGATCTCTCTTTCTTGGAAGCTCATGGTAATGGTTCCTCAATTTGGATCAAGTTGGAATCCCTAGCACAAGAACACACACATCAAAATATTCTATAAAACAAACAAAGAATGGACAAGAAGGAGTTTAGAATTTGGTCCTTTCAATGTTCATCTTCAAGCTTTAAGCATTCTAAAGGCATGAGGCCTAGTTGCTCTTTGACATTTTAAGCACTCTAAAGGCATGAGGCCTAGTTGCTATTCAAACTCCATTAGCTTAGGGAAGGTCCTAAAGTCTAAGTCCATTTGTCCATTTCTTTGCATTTGGTCCACAACAATCAAAACAAAACACAAGCACGATAATATATACACAATTATGTGCTCAAGTGAGCAAAAGGCAAATTGAATTAACATAAACATGTGCTCAAATGAGCAAAGGAAAAAAGCAAATGAATAATATGTACAAGAATAGTAAATTGCATAAATGTAAAGTGCAAAAAGTAAATGTTAATGGTTAATGATTAGCGTTAGTAGTTAGTGTGCCATAAGGCAAACTTAGCGCTATGTTAAGCAATCGTAATTGGACTTATGTAGAAGTCACAACTATCTGAGGTCGGTCAATAATAATGCAGGCAACAACACAAGTTATAAGTCTTGATTAGTGAACTAAGTTCCAACAACTTGCCATGCCAAAAGAAAAAAGAGAATTGATCTTGTATTGGTTTAAGTCTTTTGCATGGTTTAGGAAACAGCCTATCCTTAATGCAAAGCCATTCACTTGATCAATTGATCAAGATGAATTAGATTTGAATCAAGGAAGATTAAGTCTCCCTAATCAATGATAACTTATCAACCTTCAACTCATTGATCAAAAAGAAAAAGAAGAAGAAGAAGGAGATGAACAATGGATAAGGAAATGGAAAGAATAAAGTGCATTAAATGAAATAGAATGTACCAATCATCAAGTGTTTACCAATGACATTGAGGATCATGGTCAAACAATCAAAACAGAAGTGAGATGAAGATTCGAGGTCAAGAAATGAACAAAATATTTTTGACATTTTTAATATTTGAAAATAAACTTGAATTAAAATATTAAAGAAAGGTCAAACTTCAAAATCACTTCAAATCAACCTTGAAAGGTCCAAGTGATTTATCCTAAGTTCAACAAGGTCAAACAAAGTTTGACAAAAAATTTCAGCATTTTTAAAAGTCAGAAACTATTTTTAATCAATTAAAAATGAATAAAAATAACCTAATTGAACTAAAATCTCAAATAAATCTCAAATCAATTAATAAATTGATGAGAATATTTTTCATAGATCCATCATCATTCAAATAGGTTGAGAAAATATTTTTATATTTTTTGAATATCAAAAACTATTTAAAATGAATTAAAATAACCAGAAAAGAGAAAATTACTAAAAAATATCAAATGATAAAATAAAAAATATTAAAAATCATTTTTAGAAACTAGAATTTAAATGGAGAAAAGTGCAATTGGTCCCATAGAGAGGACTTCAGACAACACAATAGCCAAGCAAATAGATCAAAGATTAAGGAGTTTCGAAGAAAAAACCAGTTGATGAAAACCTTTGAACTGTGGAGCTTTGAGTCACTTTCCTTGCTTCCTCTTGCTAAACAGAACTTCTATGGACTGGATGATGAAGGTTTAGGAACTTTAGATCTAAAGATTCAACCAAATTCAGTTGAATTTCAGATCTGAAATTTTGAAGAAATGTGAACTAGTTCCTTTAGGTATGGCTAGGGATTCAATTGTGCAGCATATCAGGCGCCTTCAGGTTGAGATTTGAAGTGAGCAAGCATGTCTATTTATAGGTGAATTGGAGGCAAGGCAAGGAAATACTCGTGTGCATGAAAGTTGAAGGCCTCCATGCATGGGCCTGTACAGGCGTATGAAGAGCCCAAATCCAATGCCAAATGCAAGCTGAAGTATAATTGAGCTGAAATGGACGTGTACATGCAATTGGTTTGGAGTGTGCAATGAATTTCAAACAAGTTTCCATAATTGCACCAAAATCTTCCCCTCTTCGAAAATGCCACTTGAAAAATTGAAACATATGCATGTGGGTAATGGTTGGAAAGGTCTTGACATAAGGAACAAATGTTATGTTGGACCAAAACTCATTTAGAGTGTGGAAATTTATGAAAACAGGCCATGAAGTTCATAGTGCAAAACATGCCTTTGAGAATTTTGCCAAATTGGTCCAACTTCAAGCCCTTCTGTTGTGATGATGCAAGCCTCAAATGGAAAAAGTTACAACATTAAAGTTGTAGGTATTTTCAAGAAAATAAAAATGGACTTATATTTTGCATCATTTGGATTTTTGATGAAGGAGTTATGGGCACTTGAAGTTGGACTTTTTTGCCTTTCAATGCATTTGGTCCAAAGTGACCTATAATGTTTTGCATTATCACATGCATTTCCTTTGAGATTATGAAATTTTATTCAACATAACATTTGAAGTAGACACAATAATCTTTCCAATGCATTTGATCCCACCTTAAAATAATAAAAAATGAATAAGTTATTTCCTTGGGAAGTTGACCCAAAATTAGGGTTTCAGTCAAAATGACCTATAATGTCTTGAAATGGGAGATGACCTTCCATGCTTCAAATAAATTTGTGATGAACATTAAAGTTGTTCATATTGTGCTTAAGAATAGTTTTTCTTTTTGGATCATCTCCATTTTTCTAACACATAAAAAGTTAGGTCTCAGTGCATTTCAAAATAGTCAGATGAATTGACTGATCAACTTCTCAAGTCCACAACTCATATCTTGATGAATTGATGATTGAGGACACTCAAATAAATTCAAATATGCATGAAATGATGAATTAAAGAACTTCCCTTGATTGTATTTGACCATGGGCTGAGGTTGCTTCATTAGCAAGGCATTGTGGGTGATCAGATGAATTAGGGTTTCTTTGAGGAACAAACCTCAAACCCTTTGACTTTCTTTGATCAAAATGATGAATTGAGATACTTGGGAGGCATATTTGATGGATGAGAGCTTTGGGAACCATTGACAAGCTTGCTTTCATCTTCTCTTGACCATATCTTTGTGTCGCATTACGCGACAAATCGGCGGGAAACGAAGACAACAGAGCCGCCACCGTGCGTTATTTATCCCAAAAGAGGGAAAGGAAACGCTCGAAGTAAACCTGGAAAGAACATGGTCTCGCGACCAAAGAGAATGGGATCGGGAGTCGGTTATGCGAAGGGAAGGTATTAGCACCCCTACGCATCCGTTGTACTCGACGGGATCCACTCACAAAAGGAAGGAATATGGTTGCTAATACGCTGCTAAAAAACAAACAAATACTGGCTGAAAGAGACACAAGAAAACAAACAAGACTGACTCGGCAGGATATCGCATCCTGGGCTTACTTAGTCTATCAAACATAGACATCAGAGTCAAAGTAGTTCGGACCAGGGGAAAACATGCTCGCTAGGATGTCGCATCCCCTGCATACGTATCTTCTTGGACTAAGAAGAATCAGAGCATTCGTAGATCGGCTCACGCACGCCAAACAAACAAACACGGGAAATCGACTGCCAATCGCTAGACTTACGTCAAACTCCACACAAACAGGCAAACCTGGAACCCGAATGCCAATCGCTGGACTTATATCAGCTTCCGAACCAAACACACGCACACTGGAAACCAGATGCCACTTGATGGACTTATACCGGACTCCAAGCACACAACAAGAGGATACGGAATGCCAATCGTTGGGCTTACATCCATCTCCTAACATACACAAAGACAAAACAAAAAGGGCGCCCGGAGAGATCAGCTCATCTCCTGCCTACGTACCTCATCTGGTATGAGGATCAGGGCGACGTAGTTCCCCTACGGAGGGATACAGGACTAGCCTAACCAGATAACAGAGGGAGACACAACTAGGGAGACTAACTCGAGCCTAGATGTTATCATGCAAAATCATCCCTAAGTCAAGGTTTCTAGCTAACTTGCACAGGAAGCAAGCTAAACCTAAAGCACAGGCAATAGCAAAGCAAACAATTACAGATAGCACACACTATATACACACCAAGTGGGGCTCAAACAAAAGGTTAGGCTGCAAGAGCAAGCCAACTGGAAGGGTAATGTTAGCTCTTAACCTTGACATTGAGAGTCAAGGTGAAGCTGATGAAAGGTGAGTGAAGATGAGACTTCACATCTCTTATCCCTGGCCTGGGAGAGCTTCAGACAATGAAGTGTGGGTCCAGAAAGTGGGAACCCTTCTACACTTATGACACTGACTCAACTGATCTTGGGTTAATGTCCACAAGGCATCAACATGTGATGTGAGCCAAGGGACGACTCAACAGAATAGCAGGAGGTGGACTACACACCTCTTGTGTTTGCCAATTTCCTTAACAAAGGTCTTTTCCTGCTTGGGGACAAAAATAAACAAGCACAAACATTGCCTCTTAAGGAGGACTTCAGACAGGTGCCTGGCCAAATAACAGGCCAGGTCTTCCAGACTACATGGAGAAGAGATCATTATACCTCAATGCTCAAGCTAGCAAGCAAAGCAAACACAAGTTCACAAGGGAACTATAGCAACTAAGGTACCTGAAATCAATCCAACATAATCAGTACTCAGTTCAAACAAAAGCAAACAGACAATTACAAGTCCACAACATAAACAGATAACAAGCATTAATGCACAAAGGTGCAAGCCACATGGCACAAACTCAAGTTTCAAAACCTACAAAACAAACTCAAAGTGAGTCATAAACAAGCTATAAACCAACTTCCATTGGATGCACATCATCAAGCATAAGCAATTGTGCTCTTTGACCTGAAACAAAGCTCAAACATTAATCCATAACCACTAGTACAAGACTAGGGTCAAAATGAGAGCAAAAAGTCAAAACAGAACATGAAACTTATCAAAAGTCAATATCAATCAAATAAGAATCAAATCCAAGTGGTTTCACATTCATATCATTCACTAAGATCATTTCATAAGGCAAAGAGTGCAAAACATGCAATTTAGAACATCAAAGAACCAAACAGAAAGATTCAACTCAAATCAACTCACAAACATTTCAATAAATCCCCAAAAAATTCATGGTCAAACAGCATTCATAACATGACAATCATACCAAATTTCAAGTTATTTGGACCAAGGGAAGCAAATCAATTAAATTCATAAAGTCAAGCCAAGTTCAAACAAGCTCATACAAAGCATCAAAACATGCATTCACTTCAAGCAATCATAAAACAGAGACCAAGCATGATAAATGAATGAAATCAAAGCCATGGCAAACTTCAAGATGTCTATAATACACATGCCAAATTTCAAGTCTATCCAATTAACCACAAGGATTTCACAAATCAAATAAAATCATGTCTCACAAGAAGTCCACATTTGGTCAAACAGGGGAGAAATTATCAAACAAATCGAAAATGCATTCAAAAACTCCAGGAAAATTCACAAGCATTCTCAACATTCATAAGTATCAACATGCAAAAATCCAGATTATTTTGAGTTCATATGGCATGGTAACAAAAATCATGAAGTTGCACAAAAAATGGTGTGACACAAATTGTCACACCTCTAATGATCATGTCATATCTCTCAATCCAGGAATGCAAAAATCACAAACCACATACCATAATGACCAGGAATGAGTCTAGAACACACATGTAAAATTTCAAGAATTTCCAATTAAGCATCATCATTTCATGATCAAAATGGCAAAGTATAGGCAAAAAGCATACATGAACAAAACCATTAGACCAAAACAAAAACAGACCGTGCACAACTTTTTCTATCATGCTAGTAAAAACTAGAGGAAAAATGGAGATCAATGCAAAAATTCCCACTCAATTTGGATTAAGGATGAATGACTTATGAGTTTTGGAAGATCATCATGTGAAATGAAATTAAAATTTGAAAACAAAATGAAATTATGGATTTGAATGGAAATAATGGCAAAAGCGTAATTAGCATGCTGAAATGATGAAACGCCGCATTTCATTTTATGCGGTGGCAGGGCGTGATTCGTCTCATGGTACGCTAACAACAAAAACCATGCAAAGCCAGGCGAAACAGATCAAACGCGATCTGGAATTGTGTTTTTTAGGGTTCATGAACATCCATCATGTTCTTCAACCATCAAGAACGAAAGTGCACAGAAAATTACAAATCATATACCAATGAACTCGTCTCTCAACCTACATCATGAATCCAGCATCTATTTCCTCTAACTCTCAAGAACATGTACGGATCGAGCGAAGAAAGTTTTGGTTACCAAACTTCAAATCACAATATCTCACTCAAATCTTAATGAAATTTAATTCTACAAAGTGCAACACACTCCACAATCAAGGATCTATCAAATGCATAGCTTAATTTCAGCAATTGCAATGGTCGAAAACTTACCTCCAAGTGATGACAGTGTTGAATTCGTGGTTTCTTGGCCTGGATAAGTTGAAACAAAAGCTCAATAATGATTAGCAAGATGAATGAGTGAAGAATTGAAGCTCAAAGGTCTTGGATCTTGCTCTAATTCAGATCTGCCATTGATGAACCTTGAAGCAACAGTCCACGATTATGCTAAACAGTGAGGAATTCCTGCTTGCAAAAGCTCCTACAATGCTTAGAGATAATGAAACAACGAAGAACCAATGCAGTGTTCTTGAAGAATTTGCAGAAAAAGTGAAATGAAAAGTTGAGAGAATTTGCTATTTTTGGATCTAGATCTGTGTGAATGAAGTGCTAATCCGAAATTCAGTTAGCATTAGGAATATATATGAGTTGTTAATCCACTTTGCTAATCAAGCTTAGCCAAAATCAAAAGGATTAGTGAAAATGCATTTTTATGTGCAATTGGCCAAAATAACCTCATGTATGCAATGCCTTGCTATAGTGCACGAAATCCTTGCCAAACACACTCCAAATGTTGATTTAAGACCAAATGTGAAGCTTAAAAGTGTAGCAAATGCATATTTTGAAAGTGACTTTTTTAACTCTCCCTTTTTAAATTCAAGTCACTTGAAAACGGACTTTTTATGTGATGATTTTTGATGAAATGTGATGAATGATTATGATAAAGCATGTCAAATGGAGTTTGCTCAAAAAAGAATCACTCAAATTGGCCAAATGGTTCAAGAGTTATCCCTTGTTGAAGTTCAAAAATTCTTGACAATGATTTGACCATAACTTGCCAACCACACATGAGAAATGGGTGTTCTTGGACTTTTTGGAAAGGTGAGAGCAAGATCTTCAACTTTCATGTTGGAAAAAATTCCATTTGAAGCTTTTATGATGATGTAAATTTGAGGAGAAGACCTTTCCATTTTTGGCAGTTTGAAATTACAGGTCACTTACTATTTTTGGAAACTTTTCATCTGACCTCAAATTCTTCAATCTTGATCTTTGAAATGTCAAATGAGACTTGTATGGACATGAATGAAGCCTTTCAAACCAACTCCCACCTTCAAATCCTTGATTTCTGGCACAGTTGACCACAATTGACTTTCTAGGGTTTCAGATGAAATTCAGCTTGACTGTTGAGCTTTGATCATCCAATCTTTGGTCAAACCACTTAAAAATGATCCTTGAATCATGTGAACTTGTTGAATTAACCCTAGGGATTTGTTTCCTTGGAAAATGCACTTGCTTGCTTGCTTGACTGATTTTCCTGACCAGTTGACCTAATCTTGTCTGATGGCTTGCACTTGGGCAAAGGACAATGCAATGTTATGCAGTGGACTATGTTATGTTAATGACCTAATATGAAATGAATGTACAAAATGGGAGGTGCAAATTTGAGGTGCTACAGCTGCCCCTATTCAATCAACTGGGAACCCGAACGGATGAGAGCAACGACTGTCAGACTTTCAGGGTAAACAGGGATTGAATACCAAGAACCGTAGAAATTTACACAATGCGGGGATCCACCAACGGAAACGTCCACTGGGATCTGCTGTTTATTGCTGGGGATTTTCTTTTCTTTCAAGGGTACGGTCACATCCAGACATCTCAACACGATGAATGGGAATGGGAATCACAACTAGATGCCAACGGACAACTAGGAAAAACTCGACGTTTACCAAGACCAACGGAGAGGTAACCAGACATCAAAGGACGACGGATGAACTGGGAAGACTCGACCAGACGTCAACGGACGAACGGGAGAGAGGTACAACCACATGTCAGCGGACATAGTGGGAAAAACTCAACGTTTACCAAGACCAACGGAGAGGTAACCAGACATCAACGGACGACGGATGAACTGGGAAGACTCGACCAGACGTCAACGGACGAACGAGAGAGAGGTACAACCACATGTCAGCGGACATAGTGGGAAAAACTCAATGTTTACCAAGACCAACGGAGAGGTAAATCTACTGGGGACGACCAGGAAAAACTCGACGTTTATCGAAACCAACGGAGAGGTAACCAGACATCAACGGATGAATGGGAAGACTCGACCAGACGTCAATGGACGAACAGGAGAAGCTCGACGTTTATCGACACCAACGGAGAAGGAGAAAACTGGGGAAAATACAACTAGATATCAACGGATAACTAGGAAAAACTCGACGTTTATCGACACCAACGGAGAGGAGAATCTGAGGTGAAAGGGATACAACTAGTTATCAACGGATAACTAGGAAAAACTCGACGTTTATCGACACCAACGGAGAGGAGAAGCCACTTCACTAAGGAAGGGGTGTAACAACCAGAAACTGAATAGGACGTCCAACAACGACTCTACTGGGGATTCTGGCTGGGAA
This sequence comes from Lathyrus oleraceus, assembly GCF_024323335.1. Taxonomy (NCBI): domain Eukaryota; kingdom Viridiplantae; phylum Streptophyta; class Magnoliopsida; order Fabales; family Fabaceae; genus Lathyrus; species Lathyrus oleraceus. Next base: position 173,154,444 of record NC_066585.1, on the reverse strand, counting down.
TCAACCAGACATTAACGAATGACTGGGGAATAGGATACACAATCAGACGTCAACGGACGAATGAGAAAAACTCAACGTTTACCGAGACCAACGGAGAGGTAACTCTGCATGGGGGGAATATATCACCAACAACCGTCAACAGACGATCGGGAAAAACTCGATGTTTATCGAAACCAACGGAGAGGTAATTCTGGGGGGGAACCAACAACCATTAACTAATGATCTGTGGGGAACAAGCAACTATACGTCGACGGACGCATAGGAAAAACTCGACGTTTATCGAAACCAACGGAGAGGTAGCTCATTGGGGATCAAAGTCACGACAGGGAGCAGACAGGAAGGAACACCAAGGATACCGGGTTGTAGGTATGAAACAGGTGACCGACCAAAGCGCGAATTGGTTTGTGTTCCAAAACACTCAACATCCTGAAGAGGGCTAGAAAAGCAATCTTGTTAAAGGATGGACATCCGACTCCACAAGGAATACGAATCTTACTCAACTGATGAAAACAATCAAAAGATTGACCAAAGAGTGCATGAGATATATCATCCATAGTCGTCAAAACATAGACAATACACTCGCATGGAAGATTATCCATAACCGGGTTGGAGGTTGTTAAATGGATAAATCAACCGACATCATCCTGAAGAGAGCGAAAGCAAACTTGTTAAAGGATGGACATTCGATTCCACAAGGAATACGAATCTTACTCAGCTGGGGAGGACGACTTCGACCCAAGAGCGCATGAGATATATTATCTATAGCCGTCAAAACGTAGATAATACACTCGCATGGAAGATTATCCATAACCGGGTTGTAGGTTGTTAAATGGATAAATCAACCGACATCATCCTGAAGAGAGCGAAAGCAAACTTGTTAAAGGATGGACATTCGATTCCACAAGGAATGCGAATCTTACTCAACTGGGGAGGACGACTTCGACCCAAGAGCGCATGAGATATATTATCTATAGCCGTCAAAACGTAGATAACATACTCGCAAGGAAGATTATCCATAACCAGGTGGAGATTGTTAAAGGATAAATCGACCGTAGAAGAAAGGCATCGGGGTACCAGACTAGGTATGTGAAGATGACCAATCAAAAGGGAAACCACAAACATTACCAGCAAACGGCGGATGAAAGAGGACCCGCTGGGGATAATGTTGCTTACTCGGAGCAAGTATCTGAAAGGTGAAAGGCACATCAATACCGAACTGGATAATGATAACCACAAAGAGGGGATTACATCTACCGGTTAGTAGGTAGAAAACCACGGAACAGTAACCGTCATCACTAGGATGAGCACAAGGGTAGACTCCACAAAGAGGAGAAAAGAGGATTCACATGTACCGGATAGTAGGTAGAAGACCACAAAGATAGGACTTACAACTGCTGGTTTGTAGGCAGAGGCCAACAAATTCCGCTGAGGATAAGATGAATGAGTGCCGGTTAGTGAGCAACTACTCATTCATACCACAGGGAAGCACAAGAGACAATCAATAGGAAGCCAATTTAGGATCGATCCAAAAAGGCATATTGAATCAAGACTCATCCTAATGAGGAAAGAACTCAATATGGAAAACCCATCCCGTCATGTGTGGGGAGGGAACGGAAACAACCATCATCCACGAGGATATAACTCAGTGGGGAGCGCAGAAGGAAATGACAGACATTTTCTGCTTAAGGGGTCGACTCTATATGGAGAGATCAGACACACCCACATCTGCTAGGGGAGGATCTACTGGGGAGATCTGGTTTTCCTTTCACCAACGGATGAGGGAATAAACCTCTCTGAGGGGTATCAATCCTGAATGCTGTCAGGAGCAACTGTAGCAAACGTGTCGTACAGACATTGAACAAAGATCCGCTTCTGCCGGGGATATGGTCTGGTGGGTAACACATGAATGCATATGTTTGAATTTTTCTGTGGCGTAATGCTCCATATTGAATGGAAATGCTACGCAATTTGAGGATGCAATGATTACTATATGCCAAATGCAAATGATGAAAAACTCCGCTGGGGAGCCCAAAGATCAGATACTCCAACTCTGTGGGGAGACTCCGCTTGAAGAAATCTGCTTGAGGAAAACTCTGCAGGGAGAGCAACGACTTCTCACTCATGCTGGAGAAAGTGATACTGCGAATCAACCAGACCTCTGGTGAGGATAGATAGGCATTGATAAAGTTCATCATGCCAACAACTCTGTTGAAGAACCTATCCGAGGGGAATAACGGAGTACTGGGATGTCAATCCTCCAAATACCGAATCTTCACAGAAAAACACCCATGCCGGGGAGAAGAGAAGACTGCTCTGCTGGAGAGACGAAAGTTAAAGTCTTCATTAAACACTCTGCTTGGGGAACTTCCCCACAAAAGTATTTCAACAGCAACCTTGCTGGGGATGCCCCACAATAGGGTCCAAACAGCCCTCTACTAGAGATGCCCCACAATAGGGCTGACAGGGACTTGGAGGAAAAATGTTGCACTGCCGGGGACATGGAGATGAACAACTTCAACCAACACTGCACTGAGCACCCTCGCTGAGGAGAAACCATAAGAGATTCTACAGGAAAAAGATGCCGTTACGCTCGAGATACGAACAAATGTCTTACCTGTTGGTGATCATACCACCCTTGGGAGAGCACTGCGGATCTCCTAAGTATCCTTCCATCATTGCGAATGTTCACTTTGTTTAAGAACAATTTTTGTGAAATTTGTTTATTTTGAAAACAATGATACTTTATCAATTAAAACATGCAAAACATTTGTTGAGTTGAAACAAATAAGAGTGCGAATAATTGGATAAAAGCTCAAATCGATGTGATGGAATGGTAGTCTGCAAATGGCAAGACTCCATAGATCTGTGCAAGTTTGAAATCAGTGATATATATTGGAGAGGGCTACATTGAACATAATGACCTTTCCTCTACCATTCCGAATTTTCGATGTATTCGGAGCTTCAGTCGACGATGAATCGAGAATCCCTGACGGATGACAGATATAGAGCACAGTCTTGTCAAGATGCAGTTACTTGCCAAATCCCTAATTTTTGCCTAGATTGCCCCAGTGTGAGGTGCTCAATCTAGCGGGATGCAAATTTTTTCAATGTCTCTAACTTTTGCCTGGATCGCCCTTTCGGGTTTTCAATCCACCGAGACGCTCCTTTTTGCCTAAGTCGCCCTTTGGGGTGTTCAACTTAGCGAGCTGTTTTGCCTTTTTTGTTTTAGGCGAAGTATTTCTTGACTGCATTTGAATTCACAGGACGAGTGAAATCCTCCCCATCCATTGTTGTAAGTGTCAAAGCACCGCCTGAAAAGGCTCTCTTGACAACATATGGACCTTCATAGTTTGGAGTCCACTTGCCCCTGGAATCGGGCGCGAAAGACAAGACTTTCTTGAGCACGAGGTCACCTTCTCGGAACACACGAGGCTTGACCTTCTTATCGAATGCTTTCTTCATTCTCTGCTGATATAACTGACCATGACACATGGCAGTTAATCTCTTCTTTTCAATCAGATTCACTTGGTCGTAACGACTCTGAATCCATTCAGCATCAGTCAACTTGGGACTTCGAGGGTGCTATTATTCTTTTGTTTCTTTCTTTCTTTTTCTTTCTTTTGATTTTGATTTGATTTTGCACCCTCCTCTTTCTTTTTTCTCTCTTTTTATTTTATTTTTTTATTACATTTGTAATGCCCCAGTTGGACTGTTTTGCTGATTCTCGAGATGCAGTTGAGTGATCTTCTTTTCTTGCTCAAGAAGTCGGGAAATCTCGTCAGGAATCCTTTCATCATCATCTTCCTCTGCTTCGAATACAGGGAATTAAAAATTGGGAGATGGCGTTGGATCACTATGTTCAATGGGTTTAAGAATCAACCTGCATAATGATTTTGATATGAAAAGCTTTTTGGAAATCAAACAAGACAATCGTTATGCAGATGAAAAGATTGCTTTTATTCTTGTTTTTAGGGTTTTTTGTGATCACCAATTTCATGCAAAAAGCGAAAAGGGAAAACAAATGGAAAAATAAATGTTTAACATGCTTTTATTTGAATGAAAATATCATTGCATTTATTTTGCCGACAATGTCATCACTTCTCCTTTTGGCATGGGAGAAGGGTTTTTAAACAAAGTGATTATTATTCTGACTTATGAACAACTGTAGGAACGCCCACAGTGACCCAATTGTGATAGATCCCACCAGGGATGACAACTGTCAGAATCCTTTGCATCAGCAGCTTCCGCCTTTTGAACAACCCTTTTCGTTGAAGACCTCAGAAGAAAAGTCAACGCCAGCCCGGGACTTGTTATCTTCAAGCTTGATTACCATTGGGACCTAAGTCCTCGAAACTCAGAATACCTGATCTCATAAGGTCCTGCACCTTATTCTTCAACTGAAAGCAGCTTTCCACATCATGACCAGGAGCACCCGAATGATACGCACAATGCTGATCAGGCCTATACCACCACCGAGGGTTGACGGGTATAGTCGACGGGTCTCTGGGAATAATCAAGTTCCGCTCTATCAAAGAGGGATACAACTCTGTGTAGGACATAGGGATCGGATCAAAAATGATCTTCTTCCTCTCATTACTTGTACTGGCTTGATTACCATGGTGAGGCTGGTAAGCCTGCTGCTGAGGACGATGTTGTTGATATTGATATTGCTGAGTTGGCCTTCTCTGCTGTTGTTGAGTTGCTGGAATGGTCACAGCGGCAGCCTCACGATACTGTCCTCTGTTCACACTCCTCCGACGGTGCACAACATTTGTTTCACTTTCTCCCCTTTTGGGTGCCCTAGAGGATGGCTTCTTAGAACTCGAAGAACCTGAAGAGCCAGGATCTTGAATCTTTCCTGCTTTAATGAGACTCTCAGTCCTCTCCCCACAGACAACAACATCAGAAAAGCTACTGAATGGGCAACTACCCATGCGATCCATGAACACACCCTGCAAGGTCCCGATGAACATGTCAGTCAGCTCTCTTTCCAACATCGGAGGTTGTACTCTTGCGGCTAGCTCACGCCACCTCTGGGCGTACTCTTTGAAGCTCTCCCCAGTCTTCTGACACAAGCTCTGCAGTTGGGTTCGGCTCGGCGCCATATCCATGTTGTGTTTGTATTGCCTCAGAAAGGCTTCACCCAGATCTCTCCAGCTTCTGACTGATTCTTTCTTCAGATCCATGTACCAGTCCAAAGACGCTCCAGACAAACTGTCTTGGAAAAAGTACATCCACATCTTCTCATCATCAGTGTATGCGGAAATTTTTCTGTAATAAGCCTGTAAATGAGTGCGAGGACAGGAAGTGCCATTATATTTGTCGAAGGACGGCGCCTTGAATTTGTAGGGGATCCTCAGCCCATCAACCAAACCCATATCAGTTACATCGAACCCCAAAGAATTCTGACACTCCATAGCTCTTATTTTCTCAGCAAGGGCGTCAACTTTTCTATCTCTCTCCTCAGTCCTTACAACCTCATCATCATCACTGAGCAGAGTGAACATGTCTTCTTGCCTATCAACAAGCGGAGCAGGATGACGAACAGAAGCCCGGGTAGCTCTGACATTGACAGTCTCTGCAGCAAGAGGCTGTCCATTGATCCTTATTCCTCTGAGTTCATCCCCGACGGCATAGTCGTTAGCGGGAGCAGCAACGCTGACATTCTCATGAACAGGTGCAACAGCAGGCGAAGCACGGTTGGACGTCTGAATCACAGTCTCTTGCCTCTGAACCATGGCTCGGAGCTCTTCCTGACCTTGCGCAACCCCTTGCATCATCGTCATGAACTGGGCCATGTTTGCCCTCATCTCAGCCAACTCTGTCTGAACTTGGTCCATAATCCTCTGATGATTGAGTCTGGTTGAGTAACGATGCGGTCGACGGTCAGCAATCCTGTCTCAGTCAGGAACCAAAGTGAGAAGTCTCCCCAAACATGTCTGTAATGCAAGGATGATACGTGCATGATATGCATGATATGGGTACTATTTTGTCATGAATGATCCTGATAAAGGATATGCGTATGCGAGTTAACTTTTTTCTCTGTTTTTTCATGCATTATTTTTTTTTGGAAAAATAAACATGCTATGATGCAAATGATGCGAACATGACTGGTCAGGCTGTGCATCACAAGGCACAGGATCAAAGCTTCGGCTCGAACTCTGAACCACAATTCATCTGAAACCCAAAGTCAACTGATGAACTGTCATCTGAACCCAATCCGAGGAACTGAGTCACCAACAGGATCACAAGTCACCAACCGGTCACCAACTGTACCTGTAATAATGATCATTCCCTCCCCACTCACGGGTGTCATCTAGGCCAGGGTAAGGTCGAGAGAAACGCAGGATAAACAACCCTTTCAAGAATATCATCCTGTGCACACCCGATGTATGCACCGATAATACCCCATCAGAGTCTGAACTGCTCGTGATATCAATGTTCCGCTAGGTGGCGCATACCACCCGCTTCCCATGAATCACTTTATTCCTAGGTTTCCTAGATTTCACTCATAGCCTGGGTATTGGGCCTTTTACCTCGAGTAACTCCCACCCCAAACAGAGAGAACACAGCACAGCCAGCACAGATGAATATGAATGAATGCAAACATTAATGCACACATAAATGCAAACAATGAATAAATGAATGCAATAAATAAAGCAGCAAACAACAACCAAAACCCTAACCTAGAGAGCGCTAGGAGAGACTCGCTCAGGGAAGATGGACCAGCAAGAGGTTAACTTCTCTATATCCCCAGCAGAGTCGCCAGTTGTTGCATTACGCGAAAAACCGGCGGGAAACGAAGACAACAGAGCCGCCACCGTGCGTTATTTATCCCAAAAGAGGGAAAGGAAACGCTCGAAGTAAACCTGGAAAGAACATGGTCTCGCGACCAAAGAGAATGGGATCAGGAGTCGGTTATGCGAAGGGAAGGTATTAGCACCCCTACGCATCCGTCGTACTCGACGGGATCCACGCACAAAAGGAAGGAATATGGTTGCTAAAACGCTGCTAAAAAACAAACAAATACTGGCTGAAAGAGACACAAGAAAACAAACAAGACTGACTCGGCAGGATATCGCATCCTGGGCCTACTTAGTCTATCAAACATAGACATCAGAGTCAAAGTAGTTCGGACCAGGGGAAAACATGCTCGCTAGGATGTCGCATCCCATGCATACGTATCTTCTTAGACTAAGAAGAATCAGAGCATTCGTAGCTCGGCTCACGCACGCCAAACAAACAAACACGGGAAATCGACTGCCAATCGCTGGACTTACGTCAAACTCCACACAAACAGGCAAACCTGGAACCCGAATGCCAATCACTGGACTTATATCAGCTTCCGAACCAAACACACGCACACTGGAAACCAGATGCCACTTGATGGACTTATACCGGACTCCAAGCACACAACAAGAGGATACGGAATGCCAATCGCTGGGCTTACATCCATCTCCTAACACACACAAAGACAAAACAAAAAGGGCACCCAAAGAGATCAGCTCATCTCCTGCCTACGTACCTCATCTGGTATGAGGATCAGGGCGACGTAGTTCCCCTACGGAGGGACACAGGACTAGCCTAACCAGATAACAGAGGGAGACACAACTAGGGAGACTAACTCGAGCCTAGATGTTATCATGCAAAATCATCCCTAAGTCAAGGTTTCTAGCTAACTTGCACAGGAAGCAAGCTAAACCTAAAGCACAGGCAATAGCAAAGCAAACAATTACAGATAGCACACACTATATACACACCAAGTGGGGCTCAAACAAAAGGTTAGGCTGCAAGAGCAAGCCAACTGGAAGGGTAATGTTAGCTTTTAACCTTGACATTGAGAGTCAAGGTGAAGCTGATGAAAGGTGAGTGAAGATGAGACTTCACAGCTCTTATCCCTGGCCTGGGAGAGCTTCAGACAATGAAGTGTGGGTCCAGAAAGTGGGAACCCTTCTACACTTATGACACTGACTCAACTGATCTTGGGTTAATGTCCACAAGGCATCAACATGTGATGTGAGCCAAGGGACGACTCAACAGAATAGCAGGAGGTGGACTACACACCTCTTGTGTCTGCCAATTGCCTTAACAAAGGTCTTTTCCTGCTTGGGGACAAAAATAAACAAGCACAAACATTGCCTCTTAAGGAGGACTTCAGACAGGTGCCTGGCCAAATAACAGGCCAGGTCTTCCAGACTATATGGAGAAGAGATCATTATACCTCAATGCTCAAGCTATCAAGCAAAGCAAACACAAGTTCACAAGGGAACTATAGCAACTAAGGTACCTGAAATCAATCCAACATAATCAGTACTCAGTTCAAACAAAAGCAAACAGACAATTACAAGTCCACAGCATAAACAGATAACAAGCATTAATGCACAAAGGTGCAAGCCACATGGCACAAACTCAAGTTTCAAAACCTACAAAACAAACTCAAAGTGAGTCATAAACAAGCTATAAACCAACTTCCATTGGATGCACATCATCAAGCATAAGCAATTGTGCTCTTTGACCTGAAACAAAGCTCAAACATTAATCCATAACCACTAGTACAAGACTAGGGTCAAAATGAGAGCAAAAAGTCAAAACAGAACATGAAACTTATCAAAAGTCAAGATCAATCAAATAAGAATCAAATCCAAGTGGTTTCACATTCATATCATTCACTAAGATCATTTCATAAGGCAAAGAGTGCAAAACATGCAATTTAGAACCTCAAAGAACCAAACAGAAAGATTCAACTCAAATCAACTCACAAACATTTCAATAAATCCCCAAAAAATTCATGGTCAAACAGCATTCATAACATGACAATCATACCAAATTTCAAGTTATTTGGACCAAGGGAAGCAAATCAATTAAATTCATAAAGTCAAGCCAAGTTCAAACAAGCTCATACAAAGCATCAAAACATGCATTCACTTCAAGCAATCATAAAACATAGACCAAGCATGATAAATGAATAAAATCAAAGCCATGGCAAACTTCAAGATGTCTATAATACACATGCCAAATTTCAAGTCTATCCAATTAACCACAAGGATTTCACAAATCAAATAAAATCATGTCTCACAAGAAGTCCACATTTGGTCAAACAGGGGAGAAATTATCAAACAAATCGAAAATGCATTCAAAAACTCCAGGAAAATTCACAAGCATTCTCAACATTCATAAGTATCAACATGCAAAAATCCAGATTATTTTGAGTTCATATGGCATGGTAACAAAAATCATGAAGTTACACAAGAAATGGTGTGACACAAATTGTCACACCTCTAATGATCATGTCATATCTCTTAATCCAGGAATGCAAAAATCACAAACCACATACCAAAATGACCAAGAATGAGTCTAGAACACACATGTAAAATTTCAAGAATTTCCAATTAAGCATCATCATTTCATGATCAAAATGGCAAAGCATAGGCAAAAAGCATACATGAACAAAACCATTAGACCAAAACAAAAACAGACCGTGCATAACTTTTGCTATCATGCTAGTAAAAACTAGAGGAAAAATGGAGATCAATGCAAAAATTCCCACTCAATTTGGATTAAGGATGAATGACTTATGATTTTTGGAATATCATCATGTGAAATGAAATTAAAATTTGAAAACAAAATGAAATTATGGATTTGAATGGAAATAATGGCAAAAGCATAATTAGCATGCTGAAATGATGAAACGCCGCGTTTCATTTTATGCGGTGGCAGGGCGTGATTGGTCTCATGGCACGCTAACAACAAAAACCATGCAAAGCCAAGCGAAACAGATCAAACGCGATCTGGAATTGTGTTTTTTAGGGTTCATGAACATCCATCATGTTCTTCAACCATCAAGAACGAAAGTGCACAGAAAATTACAAATCATATACCAATGAACTCGTCTCTCAACCTACATCATGAATCCAGCATCTATTTCCTCTAACTCTCAAGAACATGGATGGATCGAGCGAAGAAAGTTTTGGTTACCAAACTTCAAATCACAATATCTCACTCAAATCTTAATGAAATTTAATTCTACAAAGTGCAGCACACTCCACAATCAAGGATCTATCAAATGCATAGCTTAATTTCAGCAATTGCAATGGTCGAAAACTTACCTCCAAGTGATGACAGTGTTGAATTCGTGGTTTCTTGGCCTGGATAAGTTGAAACAGAAGTTCAATAATGATTAGCAAGATGAATGAGTGAAGAATTGAAGCTCAAAGGTCTTGGATCTTGCTCTAATTCAGATCTACCATTGATGAACCTTGAAGCAACAGTCCACGATTATGCTAAACAGTGAGGAATTCCTGCTTGCAAAAGCTCCTACAATGCTTGGAGATGATGAAAAAACGAAGAACCAATGCAGTGTTCTTGAAGAATTTGCAGAAAAAGTGAAATGAAAAGTTGAGAGAATTTGCTATTTTTGGATCTAGATCTATGTGAATGAAGTGCTAATCCGAAATTCAGTTAGCATTAGGAATATATATGAGCTGTTAATCCACTTTGCTAATCAAGCTTAGCCAAAATCAAAAGGATTAGTGAAAATGCATTTTTATGTGCAATTGGCCAAAATAACCTCATGTATGCAATGCCTTGCTACAGTGCACGAAATCCTTGCCAAACACACTCCAAATGTTGATTTAAGACCAAATGTGAAGCTTAAAAGTGTAGCAAATGCATATTTTGAAAGTGACTTTTTTAACTCTCCCTTTTTAAATTCAAGTCACTTGAAAAATGGACTTTTTATGTGATGATTTTTGATGAAATGTGATGAATGATTATGATAAAGCATGTCAAATGGAGTTATCCCTTGTTGAAGTTCAAAAATTCTTGACAATGATTTGACCATAACTTGCCAACCACACATGAGAAATGGGTGTTCTTGGACTTTTTGGAAAGGTGAGAGCAAGATCTTCAACTTTCATGTTGGAAAAAATTCCATTTGAAGCTTGTATGATGATGTAAATTTGAGGAGAAGACCTTTCCAGTTTTGGCAGTTTGAAATTACAGGTCACTTACTATTTTTGGAAACTTTTCATCTGACCTCAAATTCTTCAATCTTGATCTTTGAAATGTCAAATGAGACTTGTATGGACATGAATGAAGCCTTTCAAACCAACTCCCACCTTCAAATCCTTGATTTCTGGCATAGTTGACCACAATTGACTTTCTAGGGTTTCAGATGAAATTCAGCTTGACTGTTGAGCTTTGATCATCCAATCTTTGGTCAAACCACTTCAAAATGATCCTTGAATCATGTGAACTTGTTGAATCAACCCTAGGGATTTGTTTCCTTGGAAAATGCACTTGCTTGCTTGCTTGACTGATTTTCCTGACCAGTTGACCTAATCTTGTCTGATGGCTTGCACTTGGGCAAAGGACAATGCAATGTTATGCAGTGGACTATGTTATGTTAATAACCTAATATGAAATGAATGTACAAAATGGGAGGTGCAAATTTGAGGTGCTACACTTTGCACAAAGGATCTCCTTGAAGCTCTTGACCTTGTGATTGCTCAAGCTACAAACAAAAGATGTTAGTGACATATTTTTGTGCTTTTGGTTAGTGAATAAACATGAGAAAAGAAATAATATACAATTCAAGCAGACTTGGTGATCTCAAACCATTCACAAGAGGTCCCACCCAAAGGCAAGGGGAACCAAGATGCTTATGATCCTTGAGGCTTTGCAAATGCAATGTTATGATGCCATGAGGGATCTTAGGGACAAAATTGGGAAATTGGGGTCTTACACATATGCAGAGCAAATGAAAGCATTGATTACGACATGGCTAAAATCAACTATGAATCTGGACTTCCAATCAACCAAGCTGAAGACGATAATGAGGAAGATTGTGAACTACCGGCTGAACTAGCACGGCTCCTTGAGCACGAAGAGAAAGAGATTCAGCCATACAAAGAACTAGTGGATGTCATTAACTTAGGTTATAAAACTGACAAAAAGAAGTAAAAGTTTGGGCATCTCTTTCCGAGCATGTACACTCCGAGTTGGTAGAGTTGTTGCGTGAATATGTGGATGTCTTCGCTTGGTCGTATCTGTAAGACCCCAATTTTGGCCCTAAGATCCCTCATGGCATCATATCATATGATTGCATTGCCTCAAGGATCATTGGACACCTTGCTACACTCCCTGTGGGTGGGGTCTCTTTGAGAGTGTTTCTTGATCACCAAGCATTGCTTGCATTTGTATATCATTGCTTTTCTTTTAATCACTAACCAAAAAGTACAAAAATATGTCATCTAACATGTGTCTTGCAGCTTAAGCAGTCAACAGGTCAAGGCATCAAGTCAATTCATGGTACAAAGAGAAGATGGTATTTTCTTGATATATGGATCATGTGATCATTATTTGGAGCTCATGTGAGCTATAGGTTCATTTTGGAGCAAAATCCCAAGTGGTTGAGGCCCCAATTTCATCAGAACATTTTCAGGTCATCTGAAGACCCAATGCAGTCAACTGAGAAGTCAACTGTGGATTTGGAGGTGGGAAGTGGTTAGAAATACTTCATTCATGTTCAAACAAGTCTCATTTGACATTTCAAACACTCACATTGAAGAAATTGAGGTCAAGTCAAAAGTTTCCAAAAATGGAAAGTGACATATAATTTCAACTTTCCAAAAATGGCAAGTTTTTGATCCAACTTCAACTCAACTTTCCAACATCAAGAAAGCTTCAAATTAAATTTTGTTGAACATGAAAGTTGTAGATCTTTCTCTCCCATTTCCAAAATGTCCAAGATCATGAGCATCTGATGAATGGTTGAGGAGATATGATCAAATCATTGACAAGTGTGCTTGGAACTTCAAATGGCCATATCTTTTGATCCATAACTCCAAAATGAGTGGCTCTTCTTGCAATATTCTTCTCTTGACCTCTAATTTCCAAATCATGCATCACATTACATAAAATCTCATCACATAATCATTTGTTATTTCATGACTTTTTTGGAGGGAAATTGCAAAATTCAAAAATGGTGCATTGTATGGACTTTCTACCATTGCCAATGAGTTTAAAAGATGATTTTAAGTGACTTTGATGAAGGGAATGGTACTGTTCACGTGTAATTAGTCCATGCACCATGCATTTTTGAGATTTTGCAAAAACACCCTATTTTCATTAACCAAGTTAATTATGGATTAGCAAGGTGATTAGGACTTCATATAAATACCTAATTCTAACAGAATTTGAGGGAGGTTAATCATTTTTTCACATTTCAAGATCCAAATTCTCTCTCCCTCCAAAATTTTCTTCCATTTATAATTCAAATTTTCTCTTCATAACATTGCAATTTCTTTCCATATTCTTGTTCCTTGGCTTTGATTCTGTGCAGATCAAGCATTAGATTGTGGAATTCGTACAAGAACCAAGTGTATCAAGTTCATGAAGTTGAAGATGGAAATTCTGTTTTGAACTAGATCTACACGTTTTCAAGCTTCCTTTTCTTCATCAAACATCATTACAAGTGTTATAAAGTGGATTTGGATCATTAGAAGCTGTGGATCATGCATTTCCAAGATTCTGCTCTTCAAGAGTTCAAGTTTCGAACCTTTTAATTTTGCGATTCATGCATATATTCTTGTAGATCTCATGTTGCTGATCGTTTTGATATAAATTTCGTGCGATTTGGATAAGAATTGAGAGAGATATGCTTGTTTGAAGTTTTGAATGTCAAACTTTATTCGCTTCGATTTGCATGAATCATGATGAATTAGCATGAAATAATGATGGATCTATAATTTCCTTTGCATGAGCTTCGTTTTGGTATAAAATTTTTGAAATTCTGAAGAAATCTGGAAATTCTGGAAATTCTGGTATGAACTTCATCCTGTTCATCTTCATCTTCGTGAAGAAGATGAAGATCTTCATGTTAGCGTCCAACTTGTGACCGTCACAGGCCGTCGCTAGTTGCGCTAGGGTTCTTGTTCAAGAACATGCGCCCAGGCCTGTTTGATCCTTGATCCTCCATTCGATTCCTGGCGGTCACGTTTTTGAGTTTTATTTTTCATTTTTCCAGTTACACGGTTCGATTCCAGCGCATGTCACATTTTCAAATTCTTCTTCATTTTTCGTTTTCCCTCCAAACTTCCACATGCTATGTTCATTTTATTTCACAAATTTTTTGCTAACTTTAAAAATCCATAACTAATTGAAAAATCATCCAATTAATCCCATTCTTTTTGCAAAATGATCCTATGTTTGTATAGAATTCTATGATGTTGATTTCATGATTTTACACTTCCTGGATTTTGATTTGTGCTAGACTTTGTGATCATATGTGCATTTGTGACCTTGCCTTACTCTTTCTATTGTGAAATGCTTGATATTGATCCAATTGCTAGCAAATTTTGCATGATGATTCTTGACATGTTAATTGACATTTTGGTTTTGGTTTGACATTTTTCCCATGCTCCATTCCTATTTTGTGTATGTATTAACATGGTGTGACAATTTGTGTCACACCTTTGGTTGTTCAACTTGTGCAATTTAATTTCCATGCCAAATGATCTCTGATGCTTCTGATTTTTTGTATGTTGATCATGTTGGATGTGTTGAATGCTCATGAATTTTTCCAGAATTATTTGAATCATTTCTGTTTTGAATTTTCATTCTCAATGTCCAAATATGAGCTTTGAAATTGTCTTTGACTTCCTTTGCACATGAAATGCCTTTGCTTGATGATTTTGCTGTGATCCGTTTTTGGACATGTTAATATGTGTTTGAAGTTGCATTGTGTTGAATTTCAGCTCCTGTTTTGAATTTTTTCTTCACCTTTGACCCTAGGCTTTTACCTAGTGGTTTGGACTTACATGTGAGCTTTGAATTTCAGGTTCAAGCATCCAAATTCCATGGTTGATGTTGCTTCATCATTTGAATGTTGATATTTGTTGTTGATTGCTAACATTTGCTGTTTTGTAGGTTGATGATAAGTCACTTGAGTTTACTTTATGGCTTATGTGTTGTACATTGGGATTGTCTGTTTGTTATTGACTGTTGTCTGTTTGTCTGAGCATTGCACTGATTTGTTTAGTTGTTTCCACAGGTACCTAAGTTGCTTTAAGTTCATTTGAACTTTGCTTTGCTTTTGCTTATGGTTGGCATACAACTTAGGTATAATCCCTAATCTTCATGTAGTCTGGAAGACCTGCTGTTATTGGCAGGCACCTGTCTGAAGCCCTCCTTAAGAGGCCATGTTCTTGTTTGTTTATCTTTGTGCCAAGCAGGTAAAGTCCTCTTAAGAGGCAATTGGCAGATAAAAAGGATGTAATCCATCCCCTGCTATTCTGTTGTGTCATTCATTTTGCTCACACCATGTGTTGATGCACTTTGAATAAAAAACCCAAAATCTTATAGAGTCAATCATATGTGGAGAAGAGTTCCTACATTCTGAACTCCCACACTTTCTATTGTTTAAAGCTCTCCCTGGCCAGGGATAAGAGCTATGAGGCATAACCCTCATCTCCATTTCATCTGCTTCACCCTAACTCTCAATGTTAGGGTTAAGAGCTCAAAACACCCCATTCCAGTTGGCTTGTTTCTAAAGCCTAACCTTGCTTGAGCCCATTGATTGTATATAGTGTGTGATAATTGACCTCTTGTTTGCTTATTTGCCTATTTGTGCATAATTGTTTGTGTGTGCCTCTGTGCATTATCTTTGAACATTAATTGTATATCATTTCATGATCATTGTTCATTGCTTTGTGACATTTTGCTTTGTCCATTGAGGAGTCAATTGTAAGCCCATTTACTGGCAGTTGTTTCCTGTGATCTGGTTGGAGTTGGGACTAAGACCATTGATTGGCATCCCATTTCCTTGGAGTCGAGTGTAAGACCATTTATTGGCAACTTGTTTCCTCTTGCTTATTGCATTTGTTTTTCTTTGTTTTGTGAGACTAGTATAAGTCCATTGATTGGCATCTGGTATCCATATTTGCTTTGTGAGATTGGTGTAAGTCCATTGATTGGCATCCGGTATCCATCTTTGTTTTGTGAGACTAGTGTAAGTCCATAGATTGGCATCTGGTATCCATTTATGTTGGCTTTGCCTGATATATTATTTACCTGTTATTTGTTTGTTGCCTTTTCCAAAGGAGTCACTTGGATCATCTACATATGATCTCAAGAGGCGAACATCTAAGAAGTTTTACTCCTCACCTCCCACCTTTTTGTTCTTTAAAACCTCCATCGCCATGTTAACTCAAACCAAAAACTTTGTGCAAACATTTTCATTTCTTTTTAAACTAGAAACCTAGGCCGACTTTGATTTTTCAAACTTCATTTTCATAATACTTCTTTTGAATTGAATTCTAATCATACTTTGACCATCTTTGTGAATACTCTAATTGATTAATTCCACTCATTCAATTGTTTTGTGGCTCAAGTCCACTTCTTGATAAATTTTCATACATTAGCCATAGGTTTGATTTATTCTAGTGGTTGATGTTAATCTCACCTTTTGTCCTTAGTGATTGAATTGTAAGACTTCCTTGCTTATTATAGGGCATGGTCCCTCACTAGCAAGTTGAAGCTGTTCTCACATGGTGGACTTGTGGTTGTATAGGTTGAGTTTTCTCCCGTGGATAACGAAAGACCTTAAGGCTTTTGTTTAAAATCAATCCATTTACTTTTTGGAAATCTTTTAGCCGAACTACGAGGTTTTGATCCTGTAAAGGTACGTAGGCAATGGTTATCCATCCAAACACAAAAATAATAAAACTTGTATATTCTTCTCTCATCTCTACAATCAATGTTTGCACAAAAATATTTCATAAACAAATAATTTTGCAACAAGTTGTGAAAAGAGGTTCCCTAGGAGTACCTAGGATGCATTGGGTGCCTAACACCTTCCCTTTGCATAATTACCCCCTTACCCAGATCTCTGACCTTTCATTAGTTTTCTATGTGTAAAACTTCTTAGGCTTTTCTTCGCTTTTTAGCCATTCCTTTGGATAAATAAAAGTGCGGTGGTGACTCTATCTTTGTATGCTTTGCTTTTGATTTAGTCAATAAATCATAAAGTGACGAATACACCGCTACAGTATCAAGATATGCCAGGGTTAGACACCAACATTGTTGAATGTCACTTACCACTCAAGCCTGATTGTCCTCCAGTCAAGCAGAAGCTCAGAAGGAACATACCCGATATGACACTCAAGCTCAAGGAAGAGGTTAAGAAGCAGCTAGACGCTGGCTTCTTAGCCATTTCTGAGTATCCGCAGTGGGTTGCTAATATCGTGTCAGTTCTGAAAAAGGATGGTAAAGTCATAATGTGTGTAGACTATCGAGACCTCAATAGAGCAAGCCCAAAGGATGACTTCCCTTTGCCTCATATTGACGTTTTGGTCGACAACACAACTCAGTTCTCCGTCTTTTCTTTCATGGATGGGTTCTCCGGGTACAATCAAATAAAGATGTCACCAGACAATATGGAGAAGACAAGTTTTATCACACCTTGGGGAACTTACTGCTACAAAGTCATGCCATTCAGCTTGAAGAACGCAGGGGCAACATATCAGCGCGCCATGGTAACACTCTTTCACAACATGATTCATGAAGAGATTGAGATTTATGTGGACGACATGATTGCCAAATCTAGAACTGAGGAAGATCATCTGGTTAACCTGAGAAAGTTGTTTGTCAGACTCTGAAAGTTTAAAATGCGTCTGAATCCGGTTAAATGTACTTTTGGGGTCCAATCCGGTAAACTCTTGGGTTTCATAGTTAGTCAGAAGGGTATTGAGCTTAATCCCGAAAAAGTTCGAGCCATCCAAGAAATGCCAGCTCCCCGAACAGAAAAAGAAGTCTGAGGCTTCCTTGGGCGACTTAATTACATCTCTAGATTCATATCTCCCTTGACGGCTACCTGCAAACCGATATTCAAATTGTTGAGAAAGAACCAATCGATTGTGTGGAACAACGATTGCCAAGCGACATTCGATAAAATAAAAAAGTACTTGCAAGAACCACCAATCTTGATACCACTGGTTCCCAGTAGACCGCTCATTATGTACCTCACAGTACTGGATGAATCCATGGGTTGCATTTTGGGTCAACACGATGACACAGGCAAGAAAGAACATGTTATCTACTATCTCAGCTAGAAGTTCACTGAATGTGAGACCGAATACTCACTTTTAGAGAAGACTTATTGTGTTTTGACTTGGGTTGCTCAACGCCTGAGACAATATATGATTTGCCACACCACTTTATTGATATCCAAGATGGATCCGATAAAGTATATATTCGAAAAGCCTGTTGTTACTGGTAGAATCGCCCAGTGGCAAATGTTGTTAATCGAGTATGATATACAGTATGTGACCCAGAAAGCAATAAAAGGGAGTGTTATGTCTGACTATCTTGCTCACCTGCCTGTCGAAGGTTACCAACCGTTGAGGTTTGACTTTCCAGATGAAGACATCATATTTATCAGAGACTTCACTATGCCAGGCTTCGAGGTAAGCCCTGAGGAAGGCCCCGAACCAGGATCGCGATGGACACTTGTGTTCGACGGTGCTTCCAATGCTCGAGGTCATGGCATATGTGTTGTTATCACTTCTCCAACTGGTTTCCACCTGCCCTTTACCGCTAGATTGTGTTTTGACTGCATTAACAACATGGCAGAATATGAAGCATGTATCTACGGTTTAGAGGAGGCAATCGATTTGAGAATTAAGATTCTTGAGCTATTCGCTGATTCATCTCTGGTAATCATTCAGGTGAAAGGCGATTGGGAGACACGGGATAGCAAGTCAATACCTTATAAAGAGCATATCAGAAAACTGATACCCTATTTTGATGAAATCTCCTCTTACCATATTTCTAGGGAAGAAAATCAGTTAGCAGATGCTCTAGCCACGCTGGCATCTATGTTCAAAGTCAAATGGAAGAATGAAGCACCACCTATCCAGATTGACCACTTAGATGAACCAACACATTGTCTAACAATTGAGGCCGATCCTGACGATAAGCCTTGGTTCTATGACATAAAAACATTTCTGGAGAAACAATATCCTGAGGGTATATCCATTACCGATAAGAAAGCTCTGAGAAGACTCTCTTCTAAGTTCTTCCTAAATGGTGATGTACTATACAAGATAATTATGATTCCGTACTGCTCAGATGCGTGGATAGACACGAAGCTAGTATCATCATAAAGTCCATACACGAGGGTTGCGAGGGTGTACATGCGAAGGGTCCTGCTATGGCCAAGAAGATCCTCCGGCCTGGGTACTATTGGACGACTATGGAGGTTGATTACTACAATTTTGTGAAAAGATGCCATAAGTGCCAAATATATGGTGACAAGATCTTCGTGCCACCAACTCCGTTGAATGTTCTAACTTCTCCATGGCCCTTTTCTATGTGGGGCATCGATATGATTGGGATGATAGAGCCCAAAGCTTCCAATGGACATCGGTTCATCCTAGTCGCTATTGATTACTTCACGAAATGGGTCGAAGTTGCTTCATATGCCAACGTCACTCGGCATGTGGTTACCCGGTTTATCAAGAAAGAGATAATCTTCCGTTATGGAATACCTAGCAAGATCATCACCGACAACGCCAGTAACCTCAATAACACTATGATGAGGGAGTTGTGCGAAGAATTTAAGATCGAGCACCATAAGTATTCATCTATACCGGCCCAAGATGAATGGCGTTGTAGAAGCAGCTAACTAAAAATATCTCGAGAATCATCCAGAAGATGGTCAAGACATACAAGGACTGGCATGAGATGTTACCCTTTGCTCTGCACGGCTACAGAACCTCGGTCCGCACATCCATTGGGGCAACTCCATACTCTCTGGTTTATGGAATGGAGGTTGTCCTACCGATTGAAGTCGAGATTCCCTCACTCAGGGTCATCATGGAAGCTGATCTTGATGAAGCTGAATGGGTTCAATCTTGGTATGACCAGATGAATTTGATTGAAAAGAAGCGTTTGACGGCCATCTGTCATGGTCAGCTATACCAAAGATGTCTCAAACAAGCTTTTGACAAGAAGGTTCTTCCTCGTGCGTACCGCGTTGGAGAACTCATGCTCAAGAGGTATTCTGCCATCCACTCAGATCCGTGAGGCAAATGGACTCCCAACTATGAGGGACCTTTCGTCGTTAAAAAGGCCTTCTCAGGTGGGTCTCTAATCCTCACAACAATGGATGGGGAAGATTTGCCTTCTCCAGTGAATGCAAACATAGTCAAAAAATATTATGCCTAAAAAGAAATGATGAAAGCCCGCTAGATTAACCTCCGCAAGGTGAATCTAGGCAAAAATGGTTATCCCGATGGACCAAAAAATGATTTGTCCATGCAAAAGTTAGGGAACACATATGAAGCTCGCTAAGCCGAAAACCCGAAAGGGCGGTTTAGGCAAAAAGGAGCATCCCGGTGGACGAAAAGAATTGAAAGGTCCAGGCAAAAGTTAGGGATGAAGGCATTGACTATGATCCTTGAGCCCATACGCTACAAGCTAGATGTCAAAGGGTCAAGGATCGATCCAATTACCGTCAGCCGAAGCAAGGTTTTGGGGATACAGATTATATGGCAGAATGAGGCCAATGTTGTAATCAATGGAGAAAATCATACAAAAATATTTCCCATTTCCATTTCAATTATTTTTCAATTTTTGCAACGTCCTCATTAAGGGCGTTTGCACCCTTGTACTCACCATATGTACAGATTCTATATCAATAAAATTCCATCATTCCATCAAACACTTTATTATATGTTTTGTATGCAAAATAATTGGCTTGTCTTGATCACATAATGCTTTAAAATTTCCGGGAATAATAAAAAGCTACACTAAAGAGAAACACTTTGCAATACTGTTAAAACCCGATAAATCAGAAAGATGATCGGTGACTCAAAAAGGGTTTCACTTGACCACCTGTGACACTCAATTGGTTGGGATGCCATGTTGGTTCCAGCACTTCAGTGTTCCTTAACAGGCAAAGATTCCTTAATAGCAGTGTTGACCTCACGACATTTATTTTTTGATGACGAGTCGGAGTCCCCATCGCAATAAAGACTCACATCCCTACAAATGACAAATAAGCCAGCAAACATACATCATAAAAAATAAGCATACATCATGCACCATACTAGTGATAGAACTTCAATCACATGTTCAGGAAAATTTTGGGCACGTCGGTATTTAATCCCCTTCCACCTCGAATACCCGAAAAGCTCCCGCAATTTTGATATTCAGGTTCAAGAAGATTAAATAGGGGCAACTGTTGTACCCCAAATTTGTCCTTCCCTTTTCTCACCTACTAGTCCAATCACTTGATCAGGAGATCACTTGCATACATTCATAATTCACCCACATGCATCATTCCTCATGGATTCAGAAGGAACTTGGGCTTATAAAGCCAGGGCTTGTGTGGATATCAAAGCCCAAGGACCATGTCACCAGCATGAGGGATGTGAAACCCTAATTCCTCAAGACCTGATCTCCTGGAGTTTCCTAGGCCTTATCTTGGCCTTCAAAACCCTAATGCAGGTTCACATACTGGAAGGGTGATAGTTGGAACTTATGGCTTGATTCAAAAGACTTACTTGAGGGGTAAACCTCAAGGAAATCCTAATCTGGGAGATGGTGAATCAGACAAACTTGGTGTCCTAACTGTGCATATATGACCCATCAATCTTCACCTTTTATCAATATGTTTGGCCTAACCCTATTTTGGTCTTCTACGGGCATGGGTCTTGGCCTAAAGCCATGATATTGCTTATGTGATTGTTGATACACCTATGGTTTTGGTCATCCAAACCACCAGTCTTCTTGTGTCACAAGCCATTGCTAATCATGTCATTTGATTCATGGATGTCATATCAAACCCTAACCTATTGGTCTCATCTCAGGGCCTTGTTAACATATGTTGTCAGTCAAGTCATGTTCATTATCATAGTCAAGCATTCAAGTCATAAAAAAATTTGTTGTAAAACCAAGTTCAAATCATTTTTCAAGCCATTTCAATCCATTTCACATCATTCTAAACCATTATATATGATTCTATTCAAGAAAATACAAAGTTTTACATTCTTGACCAATTGTTGACTTTGGTCAATATGTTGACTTTTTGGTCAGCTTTGACCAAAGTCAACCCAAAACCCTAATGCCCTAAATTTTCACCCTAATCATCAATCCATTGTCCATTTACAAGAAAAACACCAAAAAATGAATTTTGACAAATTGTTGTCTTTGGTCAATGGTTGACTTTTTGGTCAACTTTGACCAAAGTCAACCCTGGATCCTTGGTCATCCCTAATCACTAAATGACTAGTCCTAACTCTCATTTTATCCTCCATGTCCATGTTATCTTTGGTTTAACCACTTGAACTTCATTTCTTCACTTTAATGCCAACATGATTGGTCATGCCTTGAACATTTAGAGATTTTGCTTCCATCCTGCTGCATTTGCCCTGCTATACCAACCTGCTGCAATGCCAAACCTGCACAGACCAAAGTCGTAACCAACATAAAAGCCAAGCCATGAAGTGTTGCTAACATGCCATTGTTTACCAGTAATTTCTGACGAATAACCGCTAGTCCTCCAATATTATGAATCTTGGTAACTTACAGGATCGACTAGATTGATCCTAGGACATGTGTCTCAAGAACTAATGTTATGGTGGTTTGATTCATGATTAAGTTTGTTTCTGGTTTATGAATGGTACAAAGTAAAGAGTGTTTCGATAAAAATTCTAAACGCACTCTAAATGGTAGTAAATGGGTAGAAAGGGCTTTTTCACAGACAACAAAAGTAATTGGCACAAGTGAACATAAATAACTTGAAGTAAAAGGGCTTTAAGTTTGAAAAGATGCTGGAAATAAAGGTCTGGCGAAATGTAAATTCAAAGGTAAAAGCAAATGACGAAATACTTTGAGGATAAAGGCAATTCGACAGAAGAAAAGACAGTAAAAGGTTTAATTTAAGTAACTTGCATTAAACAAATAACATGAAATGTAATCATGGTGTTCTTCATACATACACTTTCAGCAAAGACTCGTTTCTCTCGCTCTGGTACTTTGAGTATCTTTAGTGAATTTTGTATATTAGTTTGAACACACCAAATCTAAAAACTAAGACTCCTATTTATAACAATTCGACCCTAACGGTCTCTACACAGATGATTGCCACGTTCGACATTTTCAAACGCTGCGTGTCTCAGATGCTTCCATGCGTCTGTCTGACGAAACTACTTCGTTTGAATTTCAAATCCTTCCCGCTCGAAGCTTCGAATCTGCCAAACGCCGTTGTCGAAGAGAACTTGTGGAGATCCCAAAATCTTCTAAGTATTAAGCTTCGATAAAAGGTCTTTTCTCCCAAGAAAAGGATTTAATAAATAGCTTCGACAAAGCCATTTTTATATTGTTCTCCAAAACATAATATTTCAAAGAGCTTTAACCTAATGGTCGAAATCTCCAGCTAATAAATTGCCCCCAATAAATGTCTATTTCGAATCAAACGCAGAAATGGGCATTTCTTGTAATCACCAGATTTCGACCAGAGACCTTTCATAGTCCTAAAAGTCCATAACTGTCAGGTAATCATGACTTACTTTTTCAAAACGTCTCATCAAGACGTGCGCGCAGTTATTATCATCATGAATTTCAACTTCCAAGAAGAATGAACAGTAGTCCTTGCACCTTCTTCACAGAAAAGCCACCACGTGGCCCACTACCTTTGCAAGGTGTAACCAACCAATTCGTAGATTAATACTATAAAAGCCCATTGTCACTCTCTTTTCCCTTTTTTACAAAAATATTCATCTTCAACCTGAGTTTATCTCCAAACTTCTCTAAAACGTTTCTTCTTCTTCGAAACCCTAATCCTTCAAAACCTCCAAAAAACCCATAACAATGTCTTCTGATAAACAGCAAAAGAAATCAAAGAACATTAAAGGCGCTGGATCCTCAAAGAGTTCTGCTTCTCAAAACATTCCAACAAGCAAAATCAAAACTGTTGGGGATCGGGAGTACATTACTTCTCCAAAACTCATCAAAGAACATAAAGCAATATTTGCTTCCCAGGTAATGATTCCCTCTTTACTTTCTGGAAATACTTTAGGGTTTTTAAGGCCCATTAGTTCCTGAAGGTCATTTAGAGAAATGTGTAAAGTTTTTTACTTGTTATCACACTACAAAACCCATAGCCAACAAAACTTTTTCCTCCAGAAATGCTGAAGATTCAGTCCAAAGAGAGGCTTTCCAACTAGATTATATTACTGATAGCTTCATACCCTTTTATTCTTGTCCAACTCTAGACAAATCTTATTTAGCTTGGTTGACGAAAGTTGAGAAAAAGAAAGCTCCATTTTGGAAAGAATTGGGCATTTTTGACCTGATTCAGATGTCGAAACTAGGGTTTAGCTACTGCCAACCTTTACTACTATCCAGTTTGTATTTCTGGGATAGTACGTATAACACCTTTCATCTTCCATGTGGAATGATAACTCCTATGCTCTTTGACGTAGCTGCTATTTCTGGACTCCCTCCGACAGGAGAAACCTTCGACCCCTATCAAGGCTGTGAAAACTTAATTGACTTCAATGTCAAAAATGCTTCGTTCAGCACTTATATTAATTTATATCATGCTGATGAGGAAGAAGTTTCTGACGTAGAACATATAGCGTTCTTGGGTGTGTGGTTATCCAAGTTTTTCTTCTGTTGTAAATCTCTGCAAGTTGCAAAGAGATTTCTAACACTTGCCAATCAATTTCACGTTGGTCGAAAGGTGTGTTTAAGTGAGCTTCTATTGGCTAGTTTGTATGAAAGTCTAGGGTCTGCTAGTGCCAAGTTAAAGGAGTATAAAGCTGGTACAAACTTATTACTATCTGGGCCTTATTGTCTTCTTCAATTGTGGCTCAATGCCACCTTCGAATCATTTTTGCTAACACATGGAAATGTTGATGAAAATGCCCCAGAGATAGTAAATCGAAGCATTGAAGGTACCAGACTCCTTCAGTTGACTTTAGTTGATGATGTGGACAATCTGCAAACTTCCCTCACCAAGTATACCCCGATGTTCTCGAAGCGTCACCATTTCTCTCCTTCGATGGCTCCTTTTTCCAG
Source organism: Lathyrus oleraceus (assembly GCF_024323335.1). NCBI lineage: Eukaryota > Viridiplantae > Streptophyta > Magnoliopsida > Fabales > Fabaceae > Lathyrus > Lathyrus oleraceus. The sequence continues at coordinate 173,129,358 of NC_066585.1, read as the reverse complement.
TCGAACCCATGGTCCTTCCTGGTTCACTACTTCGCTCGAAGATGCTGTTAAGGATGCCAATACAGAGATCAAAGATATATGACGTGCGTTTCTTTTTCCAAGGTTGCTTGTTTCAAGGATCTTGCCAGTAAAGAGCCATGTTTGCTTGTTGGCTTACCAACCTAATTTTGTCTCTCGACAATTTGGGTTGTGTCAACTCATTCCTGTCTCTCTATTCAATCGAAAGTGTGAGATATGATGTGCAGGGACTGATTGGAGCGCTCGAGACATTGCAACCCACAAAGAATTCCATGCAAACTTTGTTGAATTCCAATTAATAGCATACCAACCGTCATTCTACTCCACCAATGGGTTCACCACTTGGTGGATAGATTTTTATTCCAAAAACATGTTTACTACTGCTGAAATCAAGGAACATCTAACGAAGGCCTTTTCATCTTTGCAGGAAAATGTTTACAAGGGTAAGCTTACACATTCTGAAAAAATCCAAGCATTCCAAAAGTACTTTGAAACTGTCTATAACCCAATGGAACTTGTTCAAACCGTCTGTTACGCGGCGCCAATTTTAAAAGAGAAATTTGAAAAACGAATTGCCAAAAAGAAATTTCCCAAAGCTGTAAAACCTGAATTTAAATATGATTTGGCTTTTGAGTGTGAACCACCCAAATTTCCAAATTTACCCAGTGCAGACTTTGCTTTGTCATTTTTTGCCCCTTACCCAGATTGGTTCACATGTGGGAACATTTTTAATGTACTGAAAAATGAACAACAAAGACCTGCTAAAAGAGTAGTTGCAACCAAAGATACCTTAGACAGTTTCAAAGGCTTTCTTCACTTTGACTTGGATGCATTGAGAATTACCTCTCCGACATGTGAAGGTGTGGAATGTTTGGATTTCTTGATCTTACAACTCCCTTTCGTCTTTTTCCAATCTTTTAAACATTGCATGTTTCGACTAACTCACATTCTTCTTTAGCTGTCGAAAGGAAGGTGGTGAAGAAAGAGAATCCTGTAGTGAAAGCCAGCTCGAATACTGCCTTTAAGCCAACTACCTCTTCAAGCCAGGGAGCTCCTTCTGCCAAGGATGTTGCTCCAGAAAAAACAAAGAAGAGTTCAAAGGTATTACATCAAATAACTTCTTTGTCTCTTTCATATTTTTTCTAACTTTTTATAATTTTCCTTCTTTCAGGGTAGTGGTAAACCTCCTTTAACGCCAAAGAAAAGAAAAGTCCCAACTGAAAGCATAATTATTGTCGAAGAGGATGAAGAAGAAACTCCTCCAACTCCACTTAAGAAGAAACAAAAAAAGAATAAGGCAACAGTTTCCCCTTGCCAAACAAACAAACAAACAACAAGGTGTCGAAATCAAAAATCTCCCTCCTCCTTCAAAGGAAACTCAATCTCAGCCCTCTGGTGGCGCAGTGCTAGAGCACATTGGGAGTAATGCTTCCAACCCAGAGGCTCAACAGGTGAACTTTTATCCTGAGTTTTTTATCTTTTGATAAATTTCTTTTTTATTCTAACACTTTGTTTTTAGGGAAAAACCTACTACTCCCCTCATATCTACTGCCAATCAGAGTGATCCTTCGAGCGGCATGAATCCATCTCCTCCTCCGATAATCAGCGGTGCTGTTCAAAACAAAGGATCTTCGACTGGAGCCCAAAATCTCGAAGCAGATAATTCCCAGAACGAACAAGAAACCTCTTCCCCTAGTGAAGATGGTAAAAAAGATTCGAAGCAAGCTGAAGAGAAGGATTCAGAAGAAAAAGAAGATTCTGAGGATACTCCCAGTAATTCTCCTCCAAGAGTTACGTTCCCTTTAGATTACACTGACGAAGATGATCAAGATTCTGATGAGATTGAGGGGTACTTTCAGCAAGATGAAGACATGAGTGAGGGAGAAGCTGATCCTGAAGGAAATCAGACTGGAACTGGTGATGTTTTTGTCAAAACAGTCCCAAATCCAACTAACGTTCGATCATCCACAATCCAGACTTCGCCTATATCACTTACTGAGGAGGAGAAAAATGCTTTGAAACAAAATGATCCCCTAAAGTATGTAAGATTGATGATGGCTCAAAGAGAATCTTCTTCAGAAAAAAGCATTTCTGGAACTTCGACCCACTCTGGTGCCAGTGCAAACGAAGCATCACATGACGAACTCCTTAAGCAGGTGAAGAAGGTTGTTTTTGATGTGGATCTCTTTGAAGAATTTAAGAAGGATGTGGGAGCAAGCTTTGGCATAAAGAAGCTGATAGGCAAGATCAACATCACTGCTTGCCCCACTGATATAGGTGAAGCCCTTATCGACATCCAGAACCTCATTGACCAAGTCTATGCTGAATACCGTAGGGAGGTGGATGCCAAAGCAAAGCTTCAATCAACTGAACAAGCTCAAGCTACTGAGTTTGATAATGCCCTTCGAACTTCAAAATCCTCTGAGGAGTTAGCTGCTTCCAAAAAATCAGCCCAAGCAGAATTCGACACTTATACTACTTCGATACGACTTTGGGAATCTCACATTGCATAACTGCAGAAGAAGATTTATGATGGCAAGGCGAAGCAGGCTGCTATTCAAGGCTTGGATAGTACTGAAGTTGACAATCTGGCGAAGCAGAGCGTAGATCATGTCGAAAAGGCTACTGCTATGAACGAAGATATTGCGCGCCTCAGAGGGGTTCAAGCTGTTGTTCAGTAAAAGATTGGCTTGGTGAAGATAAAGTATGACCGGATGAAGGCCACTATTCCTTTCTGATTTCCACTTGTATTTGTTCTATTCGACTCTTGCTTGTTTGTAATTTGATTAAGACAAAGCCATCTTGGCAAAATTTTGAGGTTTTACATATACTCACCATCTTGGCTATGATAGTTCTTTGCTTACTACGTTGTTATGATTTAATCTTCATGCACGAATGGTTTATACTTCTTTAAGTATTTCCCATTTACTTTTAGGATTCTTTGATCCTCTGCTAGTTCTTCTATTTCGTATGCATTATTTGAAAATGCTTTTAAAATTCGAAAAGGTCCTTCCCAATGTGGAGACCATTTTCCTAATGTTTTATTCTTTCGATCCATAGGTAATATAACTTTCCAAACTAAATCATTCATAGTGAAAGTTTTACCTTTGACCCTCTTATTGTATGCCCTTGCTACCCTCTCCTTCTGTCTTCTTAATACTTCTAATGCATGCAACCTTTCTTCGTCCAAATCAACCAGTTCATTCATCATCATTTCCCAATATAGGTCAGATGGAATTTCTCCTTGTCTTTGGATTCTTACTGAGTGCAAGTAGACTTCGACAGGTAATACTGCATCATGTCCAAATGTAAGTTGGAAAGGTGTAGTATTAGTAGCTTCTTTAGGGGAGGTTCGACAAGCCCAAAATGCTTGATCTAAAGTTTTGTGCCAATTTTTTGGCTTCCTCCCTACATGCTTTTTTATTAAACCAATTATTACTTTATTGGCTGCTTCGACTTGCCCATTGGCTTGAGCATAATAGGGTGTGGATGTTAATAATTTGAAACCCATTTCTTTTGCAAATTCTTGCATCTTTCGACCAGTAAAAACTGATCCTTGATCTGTTGTTATACTTTCTGGGATCCCAAATCTATATAATATTTGCCTTTGAATGAATTCAATAACAGTCTCTTGATCCATATTTACTAAAGGTACTGCTTCGACCCATTTAGTGAAATAGTCAATTCCTACAAGGATGTACTTTTGACCTTTGGATGAAGTAGGTCGAATTTCCCCAATTAGATCTAATGCCCAACCTCTGAAAGGCCAAGGCTTGATAATTGCATGAAGCTCACTTGCAGGAGCGTGTTGAATTCCTACATGTACTTGACATTCTTGGCAACCCTTAGCAAACTCTATACAATCTTTTAACATGGTAGGCCAATACATTCCATATCTGAAAAGCAACCATTTCATCTTATGGCGTGCCTGGTGTGCTCCACAGGCTCCACTATGTACACTAGATAATGCTAAGTATGCCTCGTTTTCTCCTAAACATTTTAATAGGATCCCTTCAGGGGTTTTCTTGAATAATTCATTCCCCATCAAAACATAAGATAAAGCCCTGTACTTGGCTTTTCTTTCTGTATCTATCGAAGGGTCCTTGAGATAATTAATAATCGGATTCCTCCAATTTGTATCCATTAAGGTATCAATGGCCAGTACTTCGAACTCTTCTTTGTTAGCATATCCTAACTGAGTGCTTTCCAAGTCTGTCGGAGACAATCTGGCAGCCATTGCTTTTCCTCTTACTTCGACAAGTTCCTCTAGCTTCTCTTTTGAAATTCTATACCCTGAAGCTATTTGTGCTAAGTCATTAGCTTCTTGGTTTTTTATTCTAGGAACATGTTTTATGTCTATATATTCAAAAAAAATTAGCAACCTATTTGCAATGACGCAGTACATAATCAAATTTTCTTTTATACATTTGTACTCTTTCGTTAGTTGCTTAATTACTAATTCTGAGTCTCCTTTAATTTCGACCCTAGTTATCCCCAATTCCAACAAAGCCTTAAGTTCTGCAATAAGGGCTTCATATTCTGCTTCGTTGTTAGAACAAAGGGGACCTTCGATTCTATATTTGAGTTTTGTTGGAATTCCATCAGGAGAAATTATCATGATCCCAACTCCACTTCCATCCTTATGAGTGGAACCGTCGAAGAATAATCTCCAAGGTTTTAACTTAATTTGAAGTTGAGGACTTTCGACCACTGCATGGTCTACAATAAAGTCTGATACTATTTGTCCCTTCATTGCTCTTAAAGGCATAAAGGCTAAAGAGTATTCAGTGAGGGCTAATGCCCATTTGCCAATTCGACTATGCATTATTGGCTTTGATAACATATACTTGATAACATCAATGTGTGAAGAGACGTATAAATCAATAGGTTTTATATAATACTTGAGTTTAGTACAAGAGAAATGCAGAAAAAGACACAATTTTTCTATTGAAGTGTATCTAGTTTCTGTATCATTCAAAACCCTACTAAGATAATAAATGGCTCTTTCGACGCCATCTTCATTCTCTTGTGCTAACATGCTACCTATAGTAGTGTCGGAAGCTGATATATACAATCTCATAGGCTTCTTTCCACATGGTGGTGACAAGATAGGAGGATTCATCAGATAATGCTTAATCTTGTCGAATGTCTTTTGATGTTCATTATTCCATTCGAACTTCCCTTGTTTCAGGCGTAGGAGGGGAGAGAAGGCTTTAGTTCGACCACTTAAGTTTGAGATGAATCTTCTCAGGAAGTTTATCTTTCCTAATAATGATTGCAAATCTTTCTTAGTTGATGGTGCTTTGGTCTCCATAATAGCCTTCTTCTTATTCTGATTGATTTCTATCCCCTTTTTATGGACCACAAAGCCCAAAAAATCTCCATCATGTACGAAGAATGCACATTTAAGAGGATTCATCTTTAAACCATGTTTTCTCATTCTTTCGAATGATTGGCTGAGATGGGTTAGATGATTTTCGTCTGATATAGATTTTATCACAATATCATCTATATAAACCTGCATAAATGTCTCTATATAATCATGAAATATAGAATTCATTGCTCGCTGGTATGTTGCCCCAGCATTTTTTAACCCAAAGGCTATAACTATCCACTCATAAGTGCCTATTGCCCCTGGACATCGAAAGGCTGTTTTGGAAACATCCTCTTTAGCAATGAAAATTTGGTTATAGCCAGAATATCCATCAAGCATGCTAAGATATTCATAGCCTGCAGCTGAGTCGACTAGCATCTCTGCCACAGGCATTGGATACTCATCTTTAGGAGTTGCTACATTTAGATCACGAAAATCTATACATACTCTTAAAGAGCCATTTTTCTTAATCACAGGAACTATGTTTGCAATCCATTCGACATACCTTGTGGTCCTAATGAAATTGCATTGAAGAAGTCTTTCGACCTCTTTTTTGATCTTTGAGAGGATCTCTCGGGCGAATCTCCTTGGAGTCTTCTTGATGGGCTTCTTGCCATCCTTGATAGGCAACTTCAATTTGACCAGTTCCCTCTTCAAACCAGGCATCTCGTCGTAGTCCCAAGCAAAACAATCTTTGTTTTCTCTTAGCAGTTCAATTACTCTTACTTTCAACTTGGGGTCCAGTTTAGTGTTGATGTAGGTGATTCTTTTTGTACTCCCATCTCCAAGATCAATTTCTTCAAGAGGATCTTGCGCTAACATCTTCGCACTCGACGTCACTGGATCTTTTTCGAATCCCAGAGGCTCTTCGTCATATATGGCATCTAACCTCTGGTCTGTTAATTCTATAGGTACCTGTTCGTCAGGGGGTTTTGGTTTAAAGTACTCCCCAGGTCCTGTATTATAAATTTCACCATATGTGGCTTTGTCAGCCATGTTAGTTATCTCGGCTTCGAGAGCCGCTTTTCTTTTGTTCTCAACCATGTAGGCCGAAATCTTTTCGAAAAAAGAAGACTCAGGCATAATCCAGGTCTTCATCCCATCTTGTTGGCCGTATTTCAGATGATTCCCCTTCTTCTGGGTCCCTCATAATTTCCCTATCCCACTGAAAGCCATTGGGGTGTAGAGTCAAGAAATACAAAACATTTTTATTTGGGGAGTAGCCGTCTTCAGCTGGGTGACATGGTCCTATATGAGCCAAGTTCCTGTCGAAGTTCTTTTTATCTACATGGTTCACTTCCGCCATGAAGTAACTTTGGTCAGCCTCAACATTTTCTACTACACCATCTTCTCTCCAGATGGATACCCTCTGATGCATGGTCGAAGGAACTACCCCTATTCCATGGATCCATTCCCTTCCTAGCAGCAAGCTGTAATTCTCCTTCGTAGGTATCACCATGAACATTGTTGGTCTTGTGATTGATCCAACAGTTAGATCTACTTGTATGACACCCAGAGTCTGTCCTATGTTACCCTCATAGTTCGACAATACCATGTTGTGAGGTTTAACATCAGTGTCGAACATACCTACCTTTTTCAACATGAACTGAGGCATCAGATTGACTGCTGCTCCTCCGTCCACCAAAACTTTGTTCACCCCCACATGTTCAACTTTATCTCTAATGTATAGGGGCTTGAGATGGTTCTGCATCCCTTGGTGAGGCCTTTCAAAAAGAGCATTCTGCTCTTCGACAGCGCTGTTGTTGAGAACATAGTAACATACAGGTTTATGCTTCTCCATCTCCACTGCATCTGCTTCCTCATTGTCTTCAATCTCCGTCTCCTGATTATATTCGTATGGCAGAACTGATACCATATTGCAATTCATATTAACAGATGACACTCTGTCGGACTCAAAGTCGTCAGTGAGCATTTCTTCCTCTCTTATTTGTTCCTCCTGAACTTTCTGATTTTTTTTCATCTGGAAATAACTTCCTTCCTACAGGTGGTTTGGTCAAATTTGTGACATTTGGGGGAACCTTAATGTTGCTGGACTCTCCAATCTCCCTTGAAGTCATCTCTCTTTCAGCCTTCCTCAACCTCTGATGTCTTCTCCACTGGGACCTTGACATGGAATCTTTCCTTTGTAGTTCTCCAGTCTGATAGCCTCTCTCTTAGATGCCTGGAACTGTTTTATATAAGCCCAAGAGGTTCTTCCTCCATCCTCAAAACTTTTCCACTTTCCCCTCTTCGACCCCGCCTGAGTCCATTTGTCCTCAGGGACTTCTGCCGGAAGTTTAAACATAACTCTTTTCGCCCTTGGGTGAGGGTTGTCTGGCCTCCTAGGAACTCCCCTCTTGTCGAATACGTACATATTCGGGTTACCTCCATGTCCATCCCAACCTTGGTTAGATGGAATTCTCTCGAATGCTTCAGCCAATTCCCTGTTGTAAACTGCCCCACATCTGGGACACATCAAGCATTTTGTTTCGTACTTGTAGCAATGTACAATAAAACCAAGAAGGCTTTCTCCAGGCTTGGGATAAACCTTCAGTAGTTGGCTTTCCTTTCTCCATTTTCTCTCAGTCTTAGTTCGTTGCCATCTTTCATAATCCTCAACCACCCTTCGACACATCCTGATGCTACACCTTGGGCACAACAACATGTCAGAATTTGTTTTGTGACACCTCCAAAGGTATTCACGTAGACTCTCATTGGCTTTGGGATAGCCAAACTGCATTCCCTCTTTCTCCATCTTCAGACACCTCTCCACTTCCTCCATCTCTGGGGGGGGGGGGGGGGGAGGGGGGGGGGGGGGGTTGGTTCAGATCCACCATGTTGACACCTAGATGGGCGCCCTCAGCGATTGAAATTTCCTCAAATTTCTTCCTTAGGCCCTCAGTAGCCTCAGTTGCCTTCCCATTAAGACCTTCAGTGGCCTTTGGTTCGACATTAGCAACCTGTTCACCTTCGACAGAAATTCCAAAGGGAACATCATTATTTAGGCCATCAGTAGCCTGCTTTCCATCTAGCGCATAGCCTTCAGTCCCTGTTTCCTTCATAACCTCCACTTCCCCTATGTCAATCATGTTGATTTCGACAGGTTCAACATAATTTGTGTCAGCAATGTTGAGGGGGTCAGCGTCAACCTTCATCTGGTTTTTTCCCTTGTCAGCGAACTTGAGGCAGCCATCCTTAATTGCATTCTGAATAAGATCCCTGAAAAGAAAGCACTGTCAGGTTTTATGGCCTAAAAAATTGTGATATTTACAGAAGCCTCTTTTCTTCCGTTGTTCTAACGGAGGAATTTTGGTATTAGGAGGCACTATCATTTGGCCATCTTTTACTAATAAATCGAAGATTTCATCACATTTGGTCACATCAAATGTGTAAGTCTTTTTAGGAAATCTATCATTCATTTCAGTTTCGACAGGGTTCCTGCCATTCGAAGGTGTAAGTAATTTACAAGCATAAGGTGGTGCTTCTTTTAATTCAGCCAAATCTACTTCGAATTCCTCGAGACCATAAGGGTCATTAGAGATTTCAGACTCCCCATCTTCGAATTTGACATAAGCAACCCTTTCTTTTTTATAATTCTTATTCGCTCTGGCCTTTTCAGCTTTTAAACGTTTGACCTGTCGAACCTTGTCTGCTAATTGGGCCATATCTCTTAGATACTAGGTATCTAACTTTTTCCTAATGGAGTAGTCTAAACCTCCAGCAGCCATTTCGACCAATTCATGTTCAGGCACTACTGTAAAGCATCTAGATTTCAACAAACGGAACCTATTCAGATAATCATCTATAGGTTCAATGAATTTTCTTTTGATACTGGCTAATTCCTTAAGACTTATCTTAGTTTGGCCCATGTAGAATTGTTCATGAAACAATCTCTCCAAATGAGGCCAAGTATCTATGGAATTTGGTGGCAAAGTTGTAAACCACGTGAAGGCATTCTTCGTCAGAGAACTGGGGAAATATTTCATTCTTAGGTTCTCACTGTTCGCCAAATCCCCTGCCTCAGTCATGTATCTGGCTATATGTTCTATAGTGGATTCACTAGTGTCTCCTGAGAATTTGGTGAACTTAGGGATTTTACAACCCCTTGGTAATTCAATTTGTAGGACGTATCTTGATAAAGGAGAGGTATAATTTGGCCGTCGAAGTCCTGTATTCAGGCCATTCTGGGCCATGATTCTATCTATCATAGTAGTTAGGTTATTTTCCATCATGTTTTCTTGCCTAACCCTATGAATTACTTCGTCTGCATCTTGGTTTCTATTAACCATCATTATTCTCCTAGGTTGTTCTTCAGGGACTTCCTATCGGACTGGCTTTTGTTCTAATCTTGCCCCCATGACCCTTTCGTCAGGCGCTTGTCTTGGTGGTCGAACCTGATTTATAGTTGGTTCTTCTTCCTGGATTATAACTTGGTTTGGTCTGCGTCAAATAGAGGACTGAGGGGCGCCTAGGAAATCTGCTATGCATCCCATCTGCGCTGACAGTTGTTGGTATGTTTGGGCATTATCATTGTTAGTCCTATTTACATTCTGTATTAGGGGAGAAAAAATGGTATTCATTTCTCTAGCAAGAACTCCTACCATATCATGGTTACTAGCATCCATTTGTTGTCTAAAGGCTGCCTGGTTATTTGTTGTAAGGGTAGGTAATAGGGTGGATACTCATTGTGATTGGGTATTTCGACCTACATGGTTCATGCTAGAACCAGAATTTTGAATTGGCAAAATAACCGTATTATGGGGTTGAGTATATATGAAATTATTATTTTGAAGTTCTGCCATGGCAGTAGATGGCATTCCATATGGGTATTCTCTCAAAGGCCTAAAATTCTCAAATCCTGGTGGCCTAGGGGTTGAATTTGCAGAAATGTATGCTACGCTTGACATAATAGGCATTGTTGTCGAATTGTTTAAGGTCATGGATCCAGATGTTGGTATGGCCTGTGTACTAGGGATCTCAGTGGATGCATCAATCGAACTTGCTCCGATTGTGCCTGTTCCTTGGGGAGGAAATTGTTCCCCTTGACTGGTTGTATTAACCATCTTTTTTATGTTCTTTCTTTTGGTTATAGGTTGCGAATTGTTGGCTATCTTACCACTTCTAAGGTTCATGCGACACTATGATTTTTTTTATCTCAAAAGAATAACAACAATTTTATTTTGTAAAAGTAAAGAAAACTATTATAATTAACAATTCTTTTGACACCGTCCCACTTGGCGTGCCAATTTGTTCACCAGTAATTTCTGACAAACAACCGCTAGTCCTCTAATATTATGAATATTGGTAACTTACAGGATCGACTAGATTGATCCTAGGACATGTGTCTCAAGAACTAATGTTATGGTGGTTTGATTCATGATTAAGTTTGTTTCTGGTTTATGAATGGTACAAAGTAAAGAGTGTTTCGATAACAATTCTAAACGCACTCTAAATGGTAGTAATTGGGTAAAAAGGGCTTTTTCACAAACAACAAAAGTAATTGGCACAAGTGAAGATAAATAACTTGAAGTAAAAGGGCTTTAAGTTTGAAAAGATGCTGGAAATAAAGGTCTGGAGAAATGTAAATTCAAAGGTAAAAGAAAATGACGAAATACTTTGAGGATAAAGGCAATTCGACAGAAGAAAAGACAGTAAAGGCTTTAATTTAAGTAACTTGCATTAAACAAATAACATGAAATGTAATCATGGTGTTCTTCATACATACATTTTCAACAAATACTCATTTCTCTCGCTCCGGTACTTTGAGTATTTTTAGTGAATTTTGTATATTAGTTTGAACACACCAAATCTAAAAACTAAGACTCCTATTTATAACAATTCGACCTTAACGGTATCTACACAGATGATTGCCACGTTCGACATTTTCAAACGCTGCGTGTCTCAGATGCTTCCACGCGTATGTCTGATGAAACTACTTCGTTTGAATTTCAAATCCTTCCCGCTCGAAGCTTCGAATCTGCCAAACACCATTGTCGAAGAGAACTTGTGGAGATCCTAAAATATTTTAAGTATTAAGCTTCGATAAAAGGTCCTTTCTCCCAAGAAAAGGATTTAATAAATAGCTTCGACAAGGCCATTTTTATATTGTTCTCCAAAACATAATATTTCAAAGAGCTTTAACCTAATGGTCGAAATCTCCAGCTAACAGCCATGAACTAGAGCCATGAGTTTGTTGTTAATATTCAAGCCAAAACCTGATGTGAGCATGAACCAACAGGACCTAATGCAAAGACATAACCATGAAGCATGCCAAGCAATAGGTTGAACCATCTATGCATTACACACGATGCAAACCAAAACCATTGCCACAAACAAGATACCACAACCACAGGATCATATGCTGCATTTACAATGGTTATTTGGACAAGACAGTTCACTTGAACTTGGCATTGAATTCACTTTGGCAAGCGTTCTACAACTGTGGTCTTACACCAGCCAACAACGTGTACACTATCCCACCAGAGATGTCCAACAGAAGGGTTATGACCACTTTGCTTTTGCCATTTCTCACTTGAAGACAATGGTGAGCCTGTTGTAGTATTCATGACTCCAAGCATAAGGATGGACTTGCAAACAGCATCATGGATTGGGTAGGAATGACCACATGCTAAATCAATTCCAGTTGAGACCATGCAAACCCTGGATAATTTCCAGCTTGACTTGGCCTTACCTGCATCACATGAGAAGAATCAAACTAGTTGTGCATAATATTCATTGATACAACAAAACCATCTTAAGGAATCAACAAGTAACACACATTGACCATGTAACCAGACCAATCCAATACATTGGTTCAATCTTGCCAGCAAAACCATTGCAAGGTGCAGCACGAACCAAGGTTATGCCTTCTGCAGCATCACCAGCAACCATGTCCTACAACATCCCCAGGCCATAATGTAGTCAACACACCTAACATTGCAAGCATTCTACACTAACTTGCATCAGCCTGTACAACATAGTTACAACAACAACCTGCAGACCACAACATACATACACCAATCCATCATAAACCCTGCCAAAAATCATTGGTTCACACACTAAACAACCATATTCTGCAACAAGGTAAAACTGATGTCAAGTTGTTACCAAACCTGTCAAGCCAAAAACCCAATACAACTGAATCAATTTGGCTGCAGCAGATGTAAGCAAATGGCCTACAGAGAATTTCATACCAATCCATTACTTTGCTGCAACATGAATCTAGCCTCAACACTTGCAATGCAGAAGGACTTCAGCACCAATTGTATGGCCATTGGAAAGTTTCCTGATTCATCACCATCCAACCTGACCACAAAAATCACCAAAGCAGCATCAAAATGGATTACTAGCATCTAAACATGGTTATGGGCAAGAAAATCATGGCTTTATGAACAACCCTGTTACATCCCACACATATCTGCAGCAAAGCATGTATACTGCATCCAGCCATGTTGTGATAGCTTCATAAAGGAAAAAACAATGGCAATTCAACCAACACCATATGACAGAAATTATGGAAGACATCCACCATGTGCTTACCTCATGTTGCAACCTATAAACATGACTTAGATGCATATCATAAACTCATCACCATGCAGAATTAATGATAAGCACAATAGGAAAAGCAAATAACATTAAAATATAAGAATTTCCTACAGTTCATTAACCAAGCTAGCTAAGGGAAAGACCTGTTCGACCAGTCATCAATCAAGCATTGGAGTTCATGTCCATTTAAGTAATGCCCTGCACAGCCAGTCAAAGGTTTTCTTCGCTCATTAACCAACTAACACAATCAATCATAACTAATTGAGTCATGTATAACTAACTGAGTTTGTTATCTACTAAGTGAGTCATCCTTAACTAACTCCTAACCACACTTAACTAATTCCTAACCTCACTCCAAAGCTAACAAGTTCCAAGCCTAGCCTCTATTTAAGAAACTCATCACTCACATTTCCAACCCCTGGAATTTTTGCTTGAACTTGCACTCTCTCTCCCTTGCAATCGCTTCCCTTACCCTCACCAGACCTCTATTTTCTCTCTCAAAGAAGCCATTGAAGCTTGACCTTGAAGCTTCAATTTCGCTTGAGCTAAGCCACTACCTCCTTTTTTCATTGTTCTGGTTGAGAAGAAGAAGAAAGAGACGAAAGAAGAAGGAGAAGAAAGATTTAAGCTCAGGGAACTTACCGGTGAATTTTCCGATCATCTTCTCCGGTATGTCATTTTCCATTCAGTGATATTTTCTTGCTTTGAGCTCATCAAGATGTAGTACTTAGGGTAAGGAGTAGAAGCCCCATAGTGTTAGGGATTGATCGGCACCGAGCACCATTTAATTTAGCTTATAGATAGTTAGGGTTCCTCCATTTAGTTGTTCGATTCGACCAATACAGAGACTGTTTCACGATTTCATCCCCATATTCATGCTTAGCGTGTCATTGTGCTTTTATTGATGGTGGTAGTTAGTCTATAAGCCAACACCGGCGTCGGCGACGGCCGCTGGTGCGGTGAGTCACAGCGAGTGAATGGTGAGATTGAGAGAGAATGAGCGTGCAAGTTTTCATTCAAACCTGTTGACCTGTACAAGTCAACAGGGAGGTGTAGTTGGGCCTGAACCATTGAGGCCCATGATACTTTACTCACTATACCTCATTTTCACTAGTGCACCCCCCAAAGGTTTAAAAGAGAAGGTGGAATTGGGCTTCGGCAGGCCCGTTGGTGATTTTGCTAGTTCACCACGTTCCTGCCAATACACCCCCTCGTTTGGAACCTTTAGATTTAGCGTTGGGCTCAAGTGGCCCATGTCCAATTTCGTTGCGTGCACCCCCTAGTTTTGGATTTTGCTGGCTGTACAAAAACAACAGTGGGCTCACTTTACAGCCCATTAACCATGATTCAACTCACACTCCCCATTTGACATTTACACATCCTTTTCCAATTTTATTTGCTTTCTTTATTTTCTTTCGTTTTACATTTTAACTAGGTTAATTAGTTTAATTAGGATAATTGTTAGATTTAGAATTTAAATCTTGATCATTAGGACATTAGAATTTAACTAGAATTTCCCTTAGAATTTAATTAGGACTTTTCATTAGAATTTTAATTAGATTTTAGATTCTAATTAGAAATGATTTAGCTTTTGATTAAATTTAGAATTACACCATTTTACCATTAGGTTAGGATTAACATTAGAATTTAATCAACCTTAGACCATAAAATTTGACATATTTTTGCAATTGACCATTTTGCCCTTATGGGCTTATTTTGGCATTTTTGTGTTAGAATGGTATGTTCCCTTTAGGATTAGAATATGATCAATTCCTCACAATTTTAGGACTTAACATAGAATTTTAATCAATATTTTGACTAATATGTACATGTTCCCTTAGGACTTCGAGCTTAGAATTTTTAATCAAATTTCTAATGCATGATCCCTTAGGATAGTTTCTAACAATTACTAACTTTGATTAGACCCTAACCTAGTTCCCTAAAAACCAAAACAAAACCCATGATTAAATTGATCAAAATCAATTTTGATCAATTAAATCCTTTGAACTTGTATAATCTCACAGTCTGAATTGAGTGACCAAAAGACCCTTGGTCACTTAATAAGACTTTTCTTCTAAGCTGTGGAGCTCAAGGCCTCAAGACAAGATCTTCAACCAAGTCATCCTCAGTCATATCAAGCAGCAGATTATTCAAGCACATCAAAGGTGGCATCTTCAACACTTGTCAAATCAAAGTTAGAATGGTGTGACACGAGCCTTAAGCAATAGAGAAGGAGTGGGACTGGAGTATTCCTACCCCCATTCTGAGTATCTTTGGGTATGGGATGTATGACCCAGCGCTCATCGTATTCACCTCTATTCATAGACTTTAGCACAATTCCAATCACAAGATTGACAAGTCTCTCACTACAGAGCAAAAAACAACAAAAGCAAGGACAACAATCAACAACTTATCAATCATGAATCAAGTTGTACGATACGAGCCTTAAGTAATGGAGAAGGAGTGGAACTGAATTATTCCTACCCTCATTATGAGTATCTTTGGGTATGGGACGTATGACCCAGCGCTCATCGTATTCACCTCCATTCATAGACTTTAGTACAATTTGAATCGAACCATTGATAAGGTCTTCATCATCTTCCATGCAAGAAACAACTACAAAGACTCTTCTCCTTCCACATGAGAGTTAGTGTGATTCTCATCCAATAACTATCAAGTCTATCCATTCTTATTTTTATTCAATTCTTAATCATTCCATTCTAATCATTTCAATCTCAATCATCCATTTCTTCTTGCCTCCAATCAATCTTGTTTTCATCCCTAGTGGGCTGAACTACGAAAGCTCTGATTTCCTTATTGCACTATAAGGGTACGTAGGCAGGAGAAACCAGTTTCTTCGCGAGCTACCTTATTTATAATCCATCCTTCATTTCAATCAATTCTACTTCTTTTTCCTTATCAATCATCTTGTTTTCTACCCTAGTGGGCTGAACTACGAAAGCTCTGATTTCCTTATTGCACTATAAGGGTACGTAGGCAGGAGAACCCAGTTTCTTTGTGAGCTATCTCATTTATCAATTTATCTTCTCTATCCCATGGATCACTCTCCATTCACTCAAACAATACCATCTTTTTGAGATCAATCATACTTCTCATTGGACTCCTTCTCCATCCTTTTAGGACGTCCTGATGACAATTCATCTCTTCAATCAAGAGTTGTTTGGCCCGTATCCCAAACATTTAATTCATTCTTTTTCGGCTAACACGCCACTTTTCTGTTCGATTTAGAGCCTATCCCTCTCTCGGATCCAAGATACTATCCTGAGTTAATCTCGAATTGCGAATTCCCTAGCAAGCGATACATTACTCCTTGCATTCCAGTACTACAAATCTCTCTCTTTCTATTCTCGTAGTTCCGAACTACGATTGCTCTGACTTTTTCATTGCACGATGAGAATACGTAGGCACGAGGATACGAATCCTTGGCGAGCATACTTCTAATTATTCCCCCTTCGCCTTAGGGCATCATTCATATCTTTCATAATCCATTACCTACCTTCGATCATAAATCGTTTACCTAGTGGTATACTGTCTCTTTGACATCGAGATACACTTTCTTTAGGATTCCATACATACCCTTTTAGGACGCCTAACGAATAGTTCGTATTTCATACCTAGAGTTGTTTGGCCCATATCCCAAACATTTAATTCCTTCTTTTTTGGCTAACACCCTGTCGCGGTCAGAGTTGTTTCCCTCTATGGTAGAAATCCCATTTCTCTTATGGATTCCAACATACTTTCACCTTTCGATTTCAAACAATATTTCTTCAATCACTTATCACCATCCAATTTTGTGACTTCGGTCACTTCATTCCGTTCACTTCATGATACACTCATGATCTACCTTCCTTCACTCCACGTGATATACCTTTATTATTGAGCCTAATACACTATACCTTTGTGCTCCATCTTGTACCTTTGTGAACCAAGAGTTGTTTGGCCCTTACCCCCAAACACCTAATTCCTCTCTTTTTCAGTTGTCCCAGTACAGTGATATAAGTGCTATACGCCCTCACTTGTCAGTTCATACCTGTTTACTCTTGGGTTCACGTTCTCACCCTTGTTGGAGTTCAAACAACATTATCCTTTGGTTCAGACCATAC
The DNA here is from genome assembly GCF_024323335.1 of Lathyrus oleraceus. NCBI lineage: Eukaryota > Viridiplantae > Streptophyta > Magnoliopsida > Fabales > Fabaceae > Lathyrus > Lathyrus oleraceus. The sequence continues at coordinate 173,112,297 of NC_066585.1, read as the reverse complement.
TTCTGATCACATTTCTTTCCACCTCTTGCCTCTAGTTCCTTGAACTACGAAGCTCTGAATTCCTCATTGCACTATGAGGATACGTAGGCATGAGGGCCCTAATCCTCATCGAGCACTCTATCTATTTCCTTTCCTTTTCACATTCTTTTGCGAGTAATCTTTAGATAACACATATTCGAGCGAGAACAATCAAAACGGTTCCCATGGAGTACCATGGATGTTTAGGGTGCTAATACATTCCCCTTACATAACCGACTTCCTTACCCAATATATCTCTTTTCCCCGGGTTTTATCGATGTTTTCCCTTCCCTTTGGAGATAAATAAATTTCGATGGCGACTCTGTTTTATGTTCGAGCGTGCGATGCGTTCGGGTATATTTCCGCTAGCTTCAAAAGGAGATGACTAAGATTTTCTTAAAGACGCTGAGTTTATTTTACTATAAACGAATGATTGCTAGTGCCCCCAATTATTTTACCGAGATGGTAAACATGGGGATAAGATTGGAAGAGGGAGTCTATGAGGGACGTCTGTCCAAGGATGAAGCGTCGACAAGCAAAAAGTATGGTGGGAGTTTCTCTAAAAGAAGGAAGGAGAAACTAATGCAGTATCAGCTAGGAGGCAGAGGAGGCAGAGGATGCCTCGTGTGAGGAAAAGTTCTCAATCACCTCAGCATCAATACCAGGTATCTTCAGTGATTCCAATTTTTTCCAACAATTCAACAAATCAATCAGTTCCTATTCAGCAATAACAACATCAACAACAACGTACCAACTATAACAACAATAATCATCAACAAAATTTTGAGAGGAAGAAGGTCTCTTTTGACCTTATTCCTATGACCTACGCAGAATTATATCTGTCCTTGGTAATCAAGAATCTTATCCAACCAAGGAACCCTCCATAAATACCTGAGCCACTACCATGGGGGTTCAAATCGGACTTACATTATGCTTTTCACCAGGGAGCCCTTGGTGATGACATTGAAAACTGTTACCCTTTGAAATATGAAGTTCAGAAGCTTGTTAAGAGTGGTATGGTGTCCTTCGAGGACAGAGCGTCGAATGTGAAAGTCAACATGTTGCCTGCTCATGGTAATGCTTCTGTCAACATGGTGGACGATTGTCCTGGGAATTTTAGAGTTTTTTATGTACGTCATATTCGTAGTTCTTTGGTGGAGATGCATAGAACTATGTGTTTGATTAGTGATTGTGAACATGACCGTGATGGTTGTGTCAATTGCAGTTGTAGCGGGGTATTCGTTACCTTTAGATTTATTGACTAAATCAAAAGTAAGCATACAATTCGAGTCGCCACCGCACTTATATTTATCCAAAGGAAAGGTTAGAAAGCGAAAAAAAAACCAAGTAAGAAGTTTTATCAAATCAAAAACTAATAAAAATGTCAGAGATCTGGGTAAGGGGGTTGGTTATGCAATGGGAAGGTTTTAAGCACCCAAAACATCCTTAGTACTCTAAGGGAGCCCTTTTTGCAAAGTGTATTCTAGGTTGGTATTTGTGAAAATATTTGTGCAAAGAAGATTGGGGAGATGAGAAAAGAATATACATACTATTTACAATTTGTTGTTTGAATGGATGAACCCATTGCCTACGTACCATCACAAAGGTAGGATCAAAACCTCGTAGTTCGGGGTAAAAATCTCAAAATATTGGTGAATTGATTTGATCAAAAGCCTTAAGGTCTTTTGTTATCAAAGGGAGAAAACTCAACCAACCAACAATCCACCATGTGAGGAGAGCTTCAACATACTAGTGAGGGATCCACCCTATAATAAGTATGGAAGACTTATAGTCCAATCACTAAGGATAAGGTGAGGTTTACATCAACCACTATGATAACTCAAACCTATGGCTAATGTTTATGAAAAGTTTTAACAAAGGTGGCCATTGAAACCACAAAAATCACTTGAAGTGAGTTGTATTTACAAGTTAGAAGTATTCACAAAATGAGGTCAAAGTTGACTTAAGATTTATTCAAAATAAGTATTAGTGAAAAGAGTTTGAAAAATCAAAGGCATAAGGCCTAGGTTTCTAGTTTTGAAAAACAATGTTAATGTTTGCACAAAATGAGTTTGGCTTGGGTTAGAGTGGAGAGAAGAAGAAAAGGGCTAGTCCTAAACATGCAAAGATGAGAGAAGAGATAAAACCCTTGGAGTTCCTTTCTTGAGATCATAAAGATGATTCAAGATGCTCCTTTCCTTTGGACTTAGCAATTAACTCAAGCAATCAAACAAATATTCAATCAAGCTCCTAGGATCTCCATTTGGCTTGTCTTTCTTAACTTGGCTATTCATGACAATGGTCCTTATTACTATCTCAAGTTTGGAATCCCTATCACACAAGAACAAACAGTCAAAAGGTTCACAATGCAATAAGAGGAATGGACAAAGAATGAGTTTAGATTAGAGGTCCTTTGAAGTCAACTTTAAGATTAAGCATTCTAAAGGCATGAGGTCTAGTTGCTCTTCAACAAATTTAGAATTCTAAAGGCATGAGGCCTAGTTGCTCTTTAACTCCATTAAGCATAGGTAAGGTCCTAATTCTAATTCATTTATCCTTTTTGCATTGGGTTCACACAAACAAAGACAAAACAAGCACAAAGCCATAATATATTTACACAATAATGTGCTCAAATGAGAAAAATGAAAACGACATAAACATAAAATATGAGCTCAAGTGAGCAAAGTAAAAAAGCAATATGAATAAATGAGCAAGAAATTAAATTGCATTAAAGTAAATTGCAAGAATTAAATGCTTGAATTAAAGTTAGTGTTAGTAGTTAATGTTAGTGTGCCATAAGGAAATTTAGCGCTATGTTAAGCAATCGTAAGTGGACTAATGTAGTAGTCACATCTATCTGAGGTCGGTCAATAAAACTATAGGCAAATAAACACAACTTAGAGATCATGACTAGTAAGCCAAGCTCCTACAACTTGCCATGCCAAAAGAAAAGAAGGAAAGGCCTTGTATGAATTTTAGGTTTTTTGCTTGACCAAGAAGCAACTTATCTTGGACACAAAGCAATTCACTTGATCTTTGATCAAATTGAATTTGATTTGGATCAAAGAAGGTTAAGCCTCTCATATGTCTAGACTAACCACAAATCATTAACTCATTGACCAAAAGAAAAAGAAAAGAGATGAAGATGAAATGGACAAAATGAGAATTCAAATGACATAATCATAACACAATGATCAAATATGAATGAAATCAACATCAATCAATGGTAAACAGAAGTGAAATGAAGATTAGAAGTCAAGAAAGGTTAAACATATTTTTGGTATTTTTTGGAATTAAAATAAATGCATAAAGTAAAATGAACAAAGTATGGTCAAACTTCAAATTCAATTCAAATCAACTTGGATAACTCCAATTGAATCATCATAAGTCTAACATGGTCAAACAAAGTTTGACAAATTTTCTCAATATTTTTTGAAAACATAAACTATTTTAAAACAATTAAAAATCAAGAAAAATAACACAAATGAACTAAAATCTCAAATAAATCTCAAATCAATTAAGAAATTGATGAGAATATTTTTCATAGACTTATCATCATCCATATGTGTTAAGAAAATATTTTTGGAATTTTTGAATATCAAAAAGTATTTAAAATGAATTAAAACCTATTAGAAACAAAATAATTCACAAATTTTTTTAAATGGAATCACAAAAATAATTAAAAATCAGATTATGAAACTAGATTTTAAAAGAAAAATTTTGCAATTGATATTTTTGTGATTCCAAATAAAAGAGTTATGAATTTTTGAAAATAAATGGAATAAAAGAAAATAAAACAGAAATTAGAAAATATGAAAAATCCACAGCGCTTGGATGGAACTCATTAATTGACGTGGACACATCTAATGGTCCAGAAGCGCGCGCGTACCATATACATGAGTCAAGTGCGAAACAAAACGAATTAAACAAAGTCAAATGAAAGCATGGCTGAGATTAGATCGTGGGAGCCTCATCCAAGGGTTCAGGTTCAACCAGGTGGGGACGGTGGTGGAAACCACCATCTTCTCCGGTGAGCCAACTGTTTCCGGCCACCAGTTGCAGGTTTTTAAACCTCAACCAAAACGCATGATCCTTATACCAAATTAAAGCTGGGGTGATGTACATCACACCTATAACCTTGGATTATGCTCAAAGTTTCTATGGAATGAGAAATTTGAGATGGAAAATCTAGGTGTTCAATCTGAAATGCATCAATTCACAAAATCAAAGCCACCATTGGTTTGTCTCTCACGCGAGGACTTCAAAGAACCAAATAAACACAAGCAAATCACAATATATGGTGAGATATGGATCAAAATAGTTGAGTAAATAACCTTTGAAGTGCAGCTTTAAACAGCACGATCTGCCCCAATTCTTGCTTGCAGTTTGATCTTGAGGTATGATGTGAATGCAAGGCTAAGGAATTAGTATTGAAGATCGACTGATTTTGTTGAAATTCAAACTTGAAATGAGAAATGAAAAATGAGAATTCCTTTGGTATGGTTGGGTTTCCAATTCTGCAGAGCTTCAGGTTGATTCCAGGATGAAAATTGAATGAAGCAAGCATGGTATTTATAGATGAAGTGCAAGCAATGAGGTGAAGAATCCGTGTGCATGAAACTTTGGGTCCTCCATGCATGGGCCTGTACAGGCGCATGTGAGGCCCAAACTCAAGTGGAAATTCAAGCTGAACTCATTCCAAGTTGAATTCGACGTGTAATTTGAATGGTGTTTGCTTATGCATGAAGCTTCCATGTGAATTCCATAATTGGTCACAAGTATTCATCTCTTCGAAAGTCACACATAGAAAATCCAAACATAGGCATGTGAGTAATGGTTGGAAAGGTCTTGACATAACGAACAAAAGTTATGTTGGGAAAAAATCCATTTGGAGCTTGGAAATTTATGAAAACTGGTCATGAAGTTGGATGTACAAAACATGCCTTTGAAAAATTTGTCAAAAGTGACCAACTTCAAGCCCTTATGTTTCAATGATTCAGGCATCAAATGGAAACACCTCCAACATAAACGTTGTAGATCGTTTCAAGATGATCAACTTGGACTTAAAGTTTGCATCATTTGGATTTTGGATGAGAAAGTTATAGGAACTTGAAGTTGGACTTTTTCAAGATTCAATGGCTTTGGTCCAAAGTGACCTATAATGTTCTGTATTATCACATGTGTTTATTTTAGGATTATGAACTTTTTTCCAACATAACATTTTAAGTAGACATCTTAAGCTTTCCAATTCAATTTGTCTCACCTAAAAATCATAAAAAATGAAGGAGTTAGGTCCTTGGGAAGTTGACCTAAAATTAGGGTTTCAGTCAAAATGACCTATAATGTTTTGAAATGAATGATGACCTTACAAGTTTCAAATGAATTTTGGATTAACATTAAAGTTGTTCATATGGTTCTTAAGAACATTGTTTCTCTTGGGGTCATCTTCATTTGACAAACACATCAAAAGTTAGGTCTCAGTGGATCTCAAAATAGTCAGATGACTTGACTGGTCAACTTCTCAAGTCCAAACTTCCAATCTTGATGAATGAATGATTGAGGATACTCACATAGGCTCATATATGCATAAAATAATGAATTAAAGAACTTCCCTTGATTTTATTTGATCATAGGTTGAGGTTGCTTCATGAGAAAGGCACAGTCAATGCACATATGAATTAGGGTTTCCTTGAGAACCAATCCTCAAGCCCTTTGATTTATCTTGATCAAATTGGCAAATTGAGACACTTGGGAGACATATATGATGATTGAGAGCTTTGGGAACTATTATCATGCTTGCTTTCATCTTCATCTAGCCACTTCATTGAGTATAGGAGCCTCCTATGAGCAAGGGATCTCATGATTGCTTAAGCTTCAAAACAAAAGAGGTTAGTGACATATTTTTGTGCTTTTGGTTAGTAAACAAAATAAGAAAAGCAATAATATACAATTCAAGCATGCTTGGTGGTCTCAAACCAACTCACACAAGTCCCAACCCAAGGGTTAAGGAGTCACACATGCTATAATCCTTGAGGCAATGCAATGAGCAATGATATGATGCCATGAGGGATCTTAGGGTCAAAATTAGGGTCTTACAGATGCCACTATTTAAGGTCATTCTAGCCGGAGATATGAAATTTAAAATCTTCGTCTCGACGAGGTAGAATGGGCTTAAATAATAACAAAGAGCCGAATTTTGGTCCCTAAGAGACCTCATGATACAGATGTATGCATGCAAAAGAAAATACTCCGTGGAGATATGTGGCCACAAAGGAAAAGAAATCTGAGAGAGACTGAAAATCCATAGGAGTGATACACTCACTAGGGAGACAGAGACTCTGGGTAGAAATAAGGTAAAATGTGTGAGCAGGTCACGACTTGAATACTTGCCGGGAGACACGAAGGGATTCCGTGAAGATAAATCAATGGAAAGACTCGAGTTGACGCAAAGAAGCATGTATTGGGGAATATGCCAATACAATAAAACTATCCACAAAGGATACTTCGGATAAAAATCCGGACTTGGATGGGGAATATCCACTAAGGGATTCAGTCGAGGAAGCAAAATGAGATATTACCGGCTACTGGGTAATAAACTCAAAGAGACATGTGATCAAAACACCGGTATAAGGGTGAGAGAACGACACGCTCAGGGAGACAGAATATTTAAGACCGGTATAAGGGTGAGAGATATCAATCATCCGAAATATCTGAGGAAAACCTAAAAGGCATATTTCAACTCAGGAAAATCTGACTCCACAGGGGACAAAAAATCATAATAAGGAGCAAAAGGAAGGAACACCAGGGATACCGGTTACTGGGCATATAATAGGTGACTAACCAGGCGTGAATTGGGAACATATCCAAGACACTCATCATCCGAAAAGGAGGGCTGAAAAAAGCAATCTCAATTTACAGGACGGGCATTCGATTCCATAAGGAAACACGAATCTTACTCAATTGGGGAAGAAAAAGACTTCGAATGAAGAGCGCATGAGATATGTTATCTATTACCGTCATAACGTAGATAATATACTCGCATGGAAGATCATCCACAACCGGTTACTGGGTTAATAAAGGATAGATCGACCGAAAAGAAAGGACATCGGGATACCGGTTACTGGGTATAAAATGATGACCAATCCAGAGGAGAAACAATCATTACCAAACAAGGGTAAATGAAAGATGTCTCGCTGGGGATACATTGACAAAAGCAATGATCCCGAAGATATATATCTGGTTACTGGGTGGTATACTCAAACACGAAGGAATATCAATACCGAATATTGGATAAAGATAACCAACAAAGAAGGGATTACATCTACCGGTTACTGGGTAGAAAACCACAGAAATAGGACTTACAACTACTGGTTACTGGGTAGAAAGCCACAACCTCCGCCGGGGAGAAGATGAACAATTACTGTTTACTGAGCAATTGATCACCTGAACCACAGGGAACTGTAGGGGAAATAACAAGAAAGGAGTCAATCCAGGAACAAACCAGAAAGACACAATGAAACAAGACTCAACCCAATGAGGATATAACTCAGGAGTGATTCCATCCCAATACATATTTAGGGAGAAAACTGAAACAAATAATCATCCACGAGGACATAACTCAATGGGGAATGATGAAGGAAAGATAGACATTTTTTGCCTATAGGGCTGACTCTATATGGAGAGATCAGACACAATCATCTGCTTGGGGAAGAACATTTCACCAATAGCAGGAGATAATAAGCAAAGATATATGGCAAAGAATGCAACATGAATATCTGAATGCTATAATTATGCATGTATATGCATGGTTTATGTATGATTAATGCTGACAAACAGACATATCTAACACAAACAGGTCCGATAATCAATGGACGGACATCCGGTATAACATCTCAAAAGAGAAAGGCCAGGCCCACAGGAGAAATCAATTCTGGTGGGGGGCATCAAATACCAGAAGACACAGGCCACCGTTGGGGATAGGCAAAGTCTCAGCTACCGACTACTGGGGATCTTCCAACAATTCTCGGGAACACGCAGAGATATTGATAAGATCTGACATATAAGAACTATACTGAGGATCTTATCAGGCAATAATATGAAATTCTGTGGGGGACAACCACCAAACAGAAACACATCAATCAAGCATTCTCTTCTAACCGTTGAAGAAACATCTTTGCCACCGGGAGAAGAAACAAACAGCTTCGTTGGGGAAGCTACAGAGTCACCGCCAGGGATTTGCTGTTGAACAGACAAGAGATCCATCGTAGAGGAAACTCTATTGGGGAGCTCAACACGGATAAGATTCCATCATAGAAGAAACTCTACTGGGGACTTATCAAGGAATGGTATGAAACTCTGTGGGGAACAACCACCAAATAGAAGTTCTAACAATCAAAACCTTCCTCTTCATCTACTGGAGAGACATCTCTGCCAAGGAGAGAGAACCAATTGCTCCGCTGGGGAAGGAAATAAACATCTTCAAGACCAGCCCTACTCGGAAGCTTTCCAATAAGTAGGGGAAAACAAATATTGGGCTCTGATCAGGCAACTCCACTAGGGAAGACTGAAGGCGATCCAACTGGGGAAAGTCTGTTGTGAGCAACCCTACTGGGGATCAGTTATAGGCAAAAGATGGGGAGAAGTTGTAAGTCAACCTACTAAGGATTTCTACTCATGCTGGGAATTCCTGCTCATTGTGCTGGAGATTTCCATTTATGCTGGGGGAAGACCCACTTCCTCACGAATAAATAGCATATCAACTTTTATCAATCTATAAGGGATTTTAGGTCAGTCCACACACGGGATGACAACCATATAATTAATAAAACACAAATTCTAGACTCAGACTCAGACTCCCAGGGGAGTTGAGGACGGAGGTATACACATCTCCCAAAAGATCAAGGCCAAAACTCCAGACTTTCTGGGGACTTGAAAGGTGTATCACCCTTCTCTGTGCTCGCTGAGGAGACAATCTGAAAGATGATGAAAGAGGATACAAATATTCCAGGAGCATGAACAAATGTCTTACCCTTTTGGAGATCGTACTATCCTTGGGAGAGCACTGAAGACGTTCCATTTATCCTTTTAGTCATTGTGAATGGTCACTTTATTTAAAAACAGTTTATAAAAACTTTATTTGTTTAAAACAATGATATTTATCCATTAAAACATGCAAACGTTTGTTGAACAGAAACAAATAAGAGTGCAAAGAATTGGATAAAGGCTCAAATTTATTTGATAGAATGGTAGTTCGCAAATGGCGAGACTCCATGGATCTTTACAAATTTGAAATTGGTGATATATATTGGAAAAAGGCTACATTGAACATAATGACCATTTCTCCACCAACTCTGAATCCAATGTATTTGAAGCTTCAGTTGACGATGACTGAGCGAGAATCCTTGACAGACGACAGACTGTAGAACAAAGTCTTGTCAGGATGCAGTTACTTGTCAAATCCCTAATTTTTGCCTAGATTGCCCCAGGGTGAGGTACTCAATCTAGCGGGATATATATTCATTTTTTTATGTCTCTAACTTTTGCCTGGACCGCCCTTTCGGGTTTTCAATCCACCGAGACGCTCATTTTTGCCTAAGTCGCCCTTTCGGGTTTTCAACTTAGCGAGCTATTCTGTTTTTATTTTTAGGTGAAGTATTTCTTGACTGCATCTGAATTCACAGGATGAGTGAAATCCTCCCCATCCATAATTGTTAGTATCAAAGCACCGCCTAAAAAGGCTCTCTTAACAACATATGGACCTTCATAGTTTGGAGTCCACTTGCCCCCGGAATCGGGCGCGAAAGATAAAACTTTCTTGAGCACGAGGTCACCTTCTCAGAACACACGAGGCTTGACCTTCTTATCAAAGGCTTTCTTCATCCTTTGCTGATACAACTGACCATGGCACATGGCAGTTAATCTCTTCTCTTCAATCAAATTCAGTTGGTCATAACGACTTTGAACCCATTCAGCCTCAGTCAACTTGGCTTCCATCAAGACTCTCATTGATGGGATCTCAACCTCCACGGGGAGCACAACCTCCATGCCATATACAAGAGAGAAAGGGGTTACCCCTATTGAAGTGCGGACAAATGTACGATAGCCAGGCAAAGCAAATGGCAGCATCTCATGCCAATCTTTGTACGTAACAACCATCTTCTAGATAATCTTCTTGATGTTCTTGTTAGCAGCTTCAACAACCTCATTCATCTTGGGTCTATAAGGAGAAGAATTATGATGTGCAATCTTGAACTCGCTACACAACTCTTTCATCATCTTGTTGTTCAAGTTAGATCCATTATCAGTAATGATCTTGTCCGGCACACCATAACGGCATATGAGTTGGTTCTTGATAAACTTCACAACCACCTGTAGCGGTGTATTCGTCACCATCGGAAATATTAATTAGATCCGAGGTAAATCATACAAAGATAGAGTCGCCACCGCACTTCTATTTATCCAAAGGAATGGCTAGAAAGCGAACAAAAGCCTATAAAGTTTTACAAACAAAACTAGCAAAAAGGGGTCAGAGATCTGGGTAAGGGGGTAATTATGTTGTGGGAAGGTGTTAGGCACCCACAACATCCTAGGTACTCCTAGGGAATCTCTTTTCACAACTTGTTGTATCAGGTTATTTATTTATGAAATATTTTTGTGCAAACATGATTGAAGGGATGAGAAAAGAATATACAAGTTTATTTACATTTTTGTGTTTGGATGGATGAAACCCATTGCCTACGTACCTTTCATGAAAGATAAGGATCAAAACGCCGTAGTTCGGCTTAAAGATTTCAAAAAGATGAGTGGATTGATTTTAAACAAAAGCCTTAAGGTCTTTTATTATCAACGGGAGAAAACTCAACCTGAACCAACAATCCACCATGTGAGAATAGCTTCGACATACTAGAGGGGTTAACCCTGTTATCAGCATGGAAGACTTACAATTCGATCACTAAGGATGCGGTGAGATTTACATCAACCACTATGATAATTCAGATCTATGGCTAATGCATGAAAACTTGATTAAGAAGTGGACAAGGGCCACAAAAGCAATTGAGTGGGTTGAATTAACCAATTAGAAGTATTCACAAAATGGTCAAAGTATGATTAAGAGTTCAATTCACAATGAGTATTAGTGAAAATGAAGTTTGAAAATCAGAGGCTTAAGGCCTAGGTTTCTAGTTTTGAAAGCAAGTGAAAATGTTTGCACAAAAGTTTTCTGGTTTTGGGTTAAAGATGAAGATATGGATCAAGGTTAATCATGCAAAAGGTGGGTGAAGGGTTAAGGGACAAAGCCACAGGCAGGATTGCTTTCTCAAAATCATAGAAATGATCCATGTAAGTTCCTTTGGACTAGCCAAGCACATTGCAAAAGCAGAATAAAGCAATAGTATCAGAGAAAATAACAGCAAGAGGAAACAAGATGCCAATAGCTGGTCTTACACTCGACTCCAAGGAAATGGAATACCAATCAATGGTCTTAAATCCAACTCCTAACAACACAAAGGAAACAAATGCCAATAGCTGGACTTACAATTGACTCCTCAAAGGACAAAATAAATGTCACAAAGTACGAGCAATGATCATGGTAATGATATACAAGTAATGCTCAAAAATGAAAACAATGCACAAAGGCACACACAAACATCAATGCACAGATGAACAAACAATCACACACTATACAAAAACAAGAGGCTTCACACCAAGGGTGGGCTTTAGTCAAGGGGTCATGTCAACCTCGACAAACAAGCCAACTGTACAAGTGTAAACAGAAGCTCTTAACCACTAACATTGAGAGTTAGGATGAGCAGATGAAATGGGAAATAAGGATTAGACCTCATGGCTCTTAACCCGGCCTGGGTGAGCTTTAATAAAAGAAGGTGTGGGAGTCCAGAATGAGGAACTCTATTCCACAATGACTGACTCTATATACAAGATTTTGGGTGTTTATTCAAAATGCATCAGCACATAGTGCGAGCAAAATGAAAGACTCAACTGAATAGCAGGGGATGGATTGCACATCCCTTCTATCTGCCAATGCCTCTTAACTTAGGAGGTCTTTATGTAACCATGCCTCATTGAGGTCTTTAGCACAAAATTAAACAAACAAGAACATGGCCTCTTAAGGAGGGCTTCAGACAGGTGCCTGCCAAATGGCAGGACTTCCAGACTACATGGAGAAAAGAAGTTACCTAAGTGGTATGCCAACCACAAGCAAAGCAAAGCAACTCAAGTAATGAGTTAAAGCTACTAAAGTACCTGTAAGAAAATCAAACAAGTCAATATTCACATTCAGACAAACCAAACAGACAGTCAACAGTGAGACAACCAATATACACAATGCAAGTCAACAACTCAAGTGAGTTAGCCACCCAAGGACCTACAACACAATCAAAATTAGTTAAACAAAGTAAATTGCATCTCAATCAAGGAGATTACATCATCCATAAGGACTAATTGCTTGAACCTGAAAGGCAAAGCTCAAATTGTGAGTACAAACCCCTAGGGCAAAGCCTAGGGTCAAAGGCAAAGTAAAAAGTCAAAACAGCAACCAATATTCAACATAAAGCTCATTTAATCAATCATGAACATGTCCTAAAAAGGACCAAGTCAAAAGCATTAAGCAAAGTCATCTCATGAGCAAGCTATGGCAAAGGCAATTTCAAAGAACACAAATGATCATCAAGAATGAAAATTCCATATTAAAACAGAAATGAATCAAACAATCATGGAAATTTTTATGAGCATACAACATTTCCAACACAATCATCATGACAAAGATTAAAATCAACAGAGTTCATTTGATATGGATATGAAAATGAATAAGATCAACATCAAATTGTGTGACACACATTGTCACACCATACAATCACATGCCTAAAACAGAGAGGGAAAATGCTAAAAATGCACAACTAAGCCTCAAAAATCATGCAACATGTTGGGAACCAGCATATAAAAGTTCATGGCAATTGGATCATTATTGAGCATTTCACAATATAATGAATGAGGCATGGTCACATTTGCATACATGTTCAAAGAATAGTCCACAATTCAAAATCCAGAAATGATAAAATCCTGAAATCACAACAAAAAAATAATAGACATTTCAAAGATCATGTAGAAAAAAATCTGGAATTATTTGGATGCATATTCAATTTATTATGATTTTTTGAATGTGATGAAAATATTTGAAATGAAAATGAAGAAATCACATGAAAATTGGAGGGAAAAGATTAAATGTGAACTAAGTTTAAAAAAAATGCTGGAACAGAGGATCGAACCGTGTAGCAATTAAAATGTGTGCTTAACAAAATAAATCACAAAAACGCCTGAGCCAAGGATCAAAGGAGGTTTGCAACCAAAACGCTGGCGTATCATTTATGAGGTGGCGCCTGCGTCAGCAGTCAAAGGCCACGCGTGGACACGATCAAAGCACATAGGCCAATCATTTGGCCAACAGGCATGCACAAATGGACAAAACCCTAGCCAGCTCACATTAGTTGCAGACGGCGTCGCATAGGGTGGTTTCCACCGTCTTCTTCGTGAAGACGGCGGAGCTACAGTGCTCGCGCATGAAAAAAAATCCAGAATCGTGTGAAACTTATACCGATCGAAAGCTTAGGACATGTACAACACGAATCCACTATTATTTCACATCAATTCATCATAAACAAAGCAAATCGATCAAAAACAAAATGATCATGCAAACTTTAATTCGTCATAACTCAACCAATACTTCACCATTTTCAAAAGTATTTATATCAGTATGCTCAGAGTGAGAAACTCTACATAAACATGGCAAAAGAATGGAGAATTAAGAGGTTCGAAAACCTAACCTCTTGAAGAGCAGTCACTGAAATCAAGCGATTCAAGGCCTTGCAAGTATCCAAATCCAGTCCTGAGATGATGTTATGAAGTTTGATGTATGAATTGAAGCTTGGAGATGCTTGGATCTAGCTCAAAAGTCAGTTTCCATCTTCATGTTCTTGAGCTTCATGTGCTTGATTCTTCACTAAAACCTTCGATCCACACCATGATCTGCACTCAATGATGATCAGAGAACACAAATATGCAAGAAAATTCAAGTGTTATGTGGAAGAATTTCAAGTTTCAATGGAGAGAAAAATTTGGAGGGAAGAAGAATTTGATATCTAGAATGTGATGTTATGAACAATTCTGTTAGGATTTAGCATTTATACCACGTCCTAATCATGCTGAAAAATGTAATTAGCAATGGTTAATTGAAATTAGCAAAAATAAGGTGCATGACAAAAAATGGAAAATGTGGAGGTGCATGGAGAATTGGACGTGAACAGTACCACATGCATGATCAATGTCACTTAAAATCTTCTCATAAGCATAAATGCAATGGTATTTTGTCCATATGATGCACCAAATTCAAATTTCCAAATTTCCCTCCAAAATGTTCATGAATGGGCATTTGATCATGTGATTAAATTTCATGCAATGTGATGATGGATTTGGAAAATATATGTCAAGAGAAGAAATGTGCAAAAAGAGTGACTCATTTTGGAGCTCTGGTTCAAAAGTTATGGCTTGTTGAAGTTCCATGCACACTTGGCAATCATTTGATCATATCTTCTCAACCATTCATCAGATGCTCATGATCTTGGACTTTTTGGAAATGGGAGAGAAAGATCTTCAACTTTCATGGTGGACAAAATTCATTTTAAGCTTCTTGGATGTTGGAAAGTTGAGTTGAAATTGGTCCAAAAACTTGCTATTTTTGGAAACTTGAAATTATAGGTCACTTTCCATTTTGGGAAACTTTTGACTTGACCTCAAAATCTTCAATGTAAGTGTTTTCCATGATGAATAAGCCTTGTTTGAACATGAATGGGATGAAGAAACTCAATTCTCACACTCAAAGCCTTCAGTTGACTTTCAGTTGACTTGCATTGGTCCTTAGGTGACCTGAAAATATTCTGATGAACTTGGGCCTCAACCACTTGGGGAATTGCTCCAAAATGAACCTCTAGCTCATATAAACTCAAGATAATGACATGTGGTCCTCATACCAAGAAAATACCATCCCCTCCTGTACAAAGGAAAACCTTGAATTGCCTGGCTTGATGACTGCTTAAGCTGCAAGACAAATGTTAGATGACATATTTTTGTACATTTGGTTAATGATTAAAAGAAAAGCAATGATATACAAATGCAAGCAATACTTAGTGATCAAGAATCACTCTCAAAAAAGATCCCACCCACAGGGAAGGAAGCAAGGTGTCCAATGATCCTTGAGGCTATGCCATGCTATGATATGATGTCATGAGGGATCTTAGGGACAAGATTAGGGTCTTACAGATGCCCCTATTTAAGGTCATTCTAGCCGGAGAAGTGAAGGTTAAAATTGTAAGAACAAAAATTGTTCTACAACAGATTCCATGATTTTGATGATAACAAAGGATGAAACCAAAAATGGCACCCTAACGAAAAGTCTCTAAGTGTGCAGGGTTCTAAGGAAAGAAGGAAGATATCTGATGACATCATCAGATACAGAATCACATCAGATACAAATCATCAGAAGATCAAAGCATCTGAAGTAGAAACACGCTCAAGAAGTTCTAACTCTGAGCAAAACAACAGAACATCAGAAGCATCTGAAGAAGAAATGCACTCTAGAAGTTCGGACTCTGAACAACGGTATATCATTCCAGAAACTCTCAGCGTCATCTGAAGACATCATCAGAAGCTCTGATTCAACACAGGAAGATTCCAAGATTCCCAGAGTCACGCAGACTTTGATAATGAATTTCCTAATACAGAAAGAGTAACGTTAACTTCAAATTTAAATGGAAAGGAACTATATTTGGAAAGAAGTTATTCAGGGAGACAAAGTTGTTTTGGCAAGAAACAACAGAAGTTATGGCATTAATTCCTATTCAAGACAAATTATCTGCCATCAATTTCAACGGTCCTTTCACTCCTATATAAAGGACAGCAATCAACATTGAGAGGCGTGCAAGCATACACTGAAACATTCTCTCTCTCTCTCAATACTTTCACAAAGCTTTTGCTTAGAACGTGAAACACTTTTGTTCTTACTATTGTAATACTTGCTTATCTTAGAAGCACTCTAGATTACATTGTATTTTATCTATTGCTTTATTTCCTCAAGTGACTCTGCGCAGTCTGTATACTTGAGAGGACTAAGAGATCTTTCTCTTAGACGTTGGTTGTAAACAATCTTTCAAGATTAGTGGATTAAGTCCTTGTTGAAGGCGAAATCACCTTGGCCGGGTGGACTGGAGTAGCTTTGTGTTATAAGCGAACCAGTATAAATTCCTTGTGTGGTCTTTATTTTCGAAAAACGCTTATTTTCCAAAACAATTCAAACCCCCCTTTCTTATTTTTCTCACCTTCAATTGGTATCAGAGCTTCGGCTCTGTTATTGATTTTCTAATCAAACACTTAACAGTGTAGAGAGATCCAGAACGAGAAAAACTATGGCCCACACAAATGAAAGAGATAGTTACAATGCTAAGCCTCCTGTTTTTGATGGAGAGAAATTCGACTACTGGAAAGATAGAATTGAAAGTTTCTTTCTGGGTTATGATGCTGACCTCTGGGACATTGTCACAGATGGATACACACCTCCAGTCTCAGAAAATGGAGTTGAAGTTCCCAGAAGTAAGATGTCAGAAGATCAGAAGCGTGTCTTCAAAAATCACCACAAGGCCAGAACCATACTTCTCAATGCTATATCTTACAACGAGTATGAAAAGATCACCAACAGAGAAACAGCCAAAGACATACTTGATTCTCTGAAGATGACTCACGAAGGAAACTCCCAAGTCAAAGAGACAAAGGCTCTGGCGCTTATCCAGAAATACGAAGCTTTCAAAATGGAAGATGACGAAGCCATAGAGGTAATGTTCTCTAGATTCCAAACTCTTATTGCAGGTCTCAAGGTCCTAGACAAAGGATACACAACTGCAGACCACGTCAAAAAGATAGTCAGAAGTTTGCCAAAGAAGTGGAGACCCATGGTCACTGCCCTGAAGCTGTCAAAGGATCTGAACAATATCAGTCTTGAAGAGCTTGTCAGTTCCCTCAGAAGCCATGAGATAGAACTAGAGGAAGATGAGCCTCAGAAAAAGAACAAGTCTGTAGCATTAAAGTCCAGATCTGAAAGACGCAAATTTGAAAGAACCAAAGCCTTCCAGGCAGAAACTGAAGATGATGATGACTCTGAACCAGAAGATTCTGATGATGAAGAAGAACTGTCCCTCCTGACCAGAAGAGTTAAACAACTCTGGAAGAAGAGGAACAACAACTTCAGAAGACCAAGACTCAGAGGGGATCGATCAGAATCAACCTCAAAAGGTAAAACTAACAAAGATATTACTTGTTATGAATGTAAAGAAACAGGTCACTACAGGAATGAATGCCCCAAGCTAAAGAAAGACAATCCCAGAAAAGAGAGTTTCAAGAAAAATTCCTTCAGGACAAAGAAAGGACTAATGGCTACCTGGGATGATAGTGAATCTGGTTCATCAGAATCTGACTCTGATGAACAGGCCAATGTGGCATTTATGGCTACCACGTCCAGAAGCAGCTCAGATGAAGAATCTGAAGAGGTATTTTCTGAACTCTCTCGATCTGATCTAGAATCATGCTTGTCAGAAACTCTTAGCTCATATCAGAAATTAAAACAAAAGTTTAAAAATATAAAAGGCTGTCTTAAATCAAAATTTGAAGAATGTGGAAAACTTGAGATGACAATTCTAGCACGTGAAGATAAAATCAGATCTTTAACATTAGAAAGAGATGGAGCAAAAAGAAAATGTTTAGAATTGGAAGAAGCGTTATCTCAAGCTCCACAGACTTCAAATACAATAATTTATAAATACGAAGAAGCCTTTCAAGAATTTCTGAAAAATGGGATAGGTAGGAGTGTCATGGCATCCATGATTTATGGAGTCAGTCAGAACAATAAAAAGGGAATCGGGTATGATCCTAAGGAAGATAAAACTTCTACTGGTGACCAACTTAAATCTCCATTTTCATATCACTATACGCACACACAAGAACAAAAATTTGAAAATGCTAGAAAAACCAAAGTTATAAGAAACTCTGGGAAAACTAATCAGAAAGGACCCAAGAAACTCTGGGTACCAAAAGATAAGATTGTTTATGTTGCAGATATCCTATGCAGCAAAGTTCAGACACCAGTCATGGTACCTGGACTCTGGATGCTCGCGACACATGACGGGAAGAAAGTCTATGTTCCAAAGCCTGGAACTTAAAGACGCTGGATTTGTAGGCTTCGGAGGAGATCAGAAAGGAAGGATCAGAGGCTTCGGAACTATTGGTAATGGTACTCTTCCCTCTATATCTGATGTTCTTTACGTAGAAGGATTAATGCATAATTTGTTATCCATAAGTCAATTAAGTGATAACGGTTATTACGTGATCTTTAATCAAAAAACATGTAAAGCCATAAATCAAAATAATGGTTCAGTCCTATTCACAGGCAAGAGGAAAAACAACATTTATAAAATCAATCTTTCTGATTTAAAAGAACAAAATGTTAAATGTCTGATGTCTGTTCACGAAGAGCAATGGGTGTGGCATAGACGCTTGGGCCACATTAGCATGAGGAAACTTTCTCAGCTAAATAAACTCGAGTTAGTCAGAGGCCTACCTAAACTGAAGTTCTCTTCAGATGCTCTATGTGAGGCATGTCAGAAAGGAAAATTTTCAAAAACATCCTTCAAAAAGAAAAATGTTGTTTCTACCTCAAAGCCTCTGGAACTTCTCCACATTGACTTATTTGGTCTTGTGAAAACAGCATCAGTCAATGGAAAGAAGTATGGACTAGTCATTGTTGATGATTACAGTCGCTGGACATGGGTGAAATTCCTAAAGCACAAGAGTGAGTCTCACTCTGTATTCACCAGTTTCTGCTCCAAAGTGCAAAAAGAATTTGACTCTAAGATTATCAGAGTCAGAAGTGATCATGGTGGGGAATTTGAAAATAAATCCTTTGAGAAATTATTTGACTCTAATGGAATATCCCATGATTTCTCCTGCCCTAGAACTCCACAACAAAATGGAGTTGTAGAGAGGAAGAATAGGACACTTCAAGAGATGGCTAGAACTATGATCAATGAAACCAACATGGCAAAGCACTTTTGGGCCGAAGCTGTAAATACAGCGTGTTACATTCAGAATAGAATCTCCATAAGACCTATTCTGGATAAGACTCCCTATGAACTGTGTAAAGGAAGGAAACCAAACATTTCATATTTTCATCCATTTGGATGTTCTTGCTTTATTTTAAACACTAAAGAACATCTGAACAAGTTTGATTCCAAAGCACAGAAAGGTATTATGTTAGGATACTCAGAACGCTCTAAAGGCTACAGAGTATACAACACAGAAACCAAAATTGTGGAAGAATCAATTCATGTCAGATTTGACGATAAGCTTGACCCTGAAAAGTCAAAGCTAGTTGAAAATTTTGCAGATTTAGAAATCACTCTTGCAGGATCTGATAAAGCTCCAGAAGCAACTGCCACTCAGAACTCTGAGGAAATTAAATCCCCAGAAATCCCAAAGAAAGCTAAAAGTCGTATCAATGTATCTGAAGAATTGATTCTGGGCAACAAGGACGAACCTGTCAGAACCAGATCTACCTTCAGGACCTCTGAAGATACTCCTCTGGGACTAGTGTCTCTAATCGAGCCTACGTGTTGTGATGAAGCACTTCAAGATAACGATTGGGTTTTAGCAATGCAAGAAGAATTAGATCAATTCACAAAGAATGATGTCTGGGATCTTGTTCCAAAGCCCAGAGGCACTCACGTTATTGGAACCAGATGGGTATTCAGAAACAAACTGAATGAGAAAGGAGAAGTCGTCAGAAACAAAGCTCGACTGGTAGCTCAAGGTTACAGTCAACAAGAAGGTATTGACTACAATGAAACCTTTGCTCCAGTCGCAAGGTTAGAATCTATTCGTCTTCTTGTCTCTTTTGCTATAAACCACTCTATCAAATTATATCAAATGGATGTCAAGAGCGCATTCCTTAATGGTTATATATCAGAAGAAGTGTATGTCAACCAACCTCCAGGTTTTGAAAATCCAAAGTTTCCAGAACATGTTTTTAAACTTAAAAAATCTTTATATGGACTTAAACAAGCTCCCAGAGCTTGGTATGAACGTTTAAGTAATTTTCTTCTGGAACACAATTTTATCAGAGGAAAAGTTGACTCCACACTCTTCTGTAAAAACCTTAACAATGATCTCATGATATGCCAGATATACGTTGATGATATTATTTTTGGTTCAGCTAACGCCTCTGTTTGTCAAGAATTCTCTGAGTTAATGCAGGCAGAATTTGAAATGAGCTTAATGCAAGAACTAAAGTTCTTTCTGGGAATTCAAATTAATCAAACTTCAGAAGTCACGTACATTCATCAAAGCAAATACATTAAAGATGTTCTGAAGAAATTTGACATGGCTGACTGCAACTCTGCAAAAACTCCCATGCATCCAACATGCATTCTTGAAAAGGAAGAAGTAAGCAAAAAGGTTTGTCAGAAGCTCTATAGAGGTATGATAGGCTCTCTTCTCTATCTGACTGCTACTCGACCTGATATTCTCTTTAGTGTCTGTCTCTGTGCCAGATTCCAATCAAATCCTAGAGAAACTCACTTAACAGCAGTTAAGAGAATTCTCAAATATCTGAAAGGAACTCCTAACCTGGGCCTGATGTATGAGAAAACATCAGAGTATAGACTTTCGGGTTACTGTGATGCAGATTATGCAGGAGATAGACTAGAACGAAAAAGCACATCTGGAAATTGCCAGCTCCTGGGAAACAATCTAATATCCTGGGCCAGTAAGAGACAGTCAACTATCGCTCTATCTATTGCAGAAGCAGAATACATTTCAGCATCACTGTGCACAACTCAGATGCTCTGGATGAAGAATCAGTTAGAAGATCTGCAAATCTTCGAGAGTAACATTCTTATCTTCTGTGATAATACTACTGCCATTTGTCTAAGTAAGAATCCCATTCTACACTCCAGAGCTAAGCACATTGAAATAAAACATCATTTTATCAGAGACTATGTTCAGAAAGGGATAGTAACATTGAAGTTCATTGATACAGATCATCAATGGGCAGATATATTTACTAAGCCTCTAGCTGAAGATAGATTTCTTTTTATCTTAGAAAATCTGAACATTCAAAACTGCCCTGAATAAATTGTGCCTCTGAAGATGTAAAATGAGACTCTGACATAAACAAATGAGATTCTGTCTCTGACTCTGATACTTCTACCAAGTTAAGAAGATATCTGAGTTAGAAATCTCCAGGAACCAATCCTTTGGTATTCCTGAAGATCAGATACATCAAACCACGTGGAGCACTTAGCGTCTAACCCTAGAACTTCTAGACAGCTGTCCAGAAGAAAATCAAAGGGCAAACGCTTAAGATCTCCTCGAGCAGTGTGCATACTATTGGGATTAGACATTCATTAATGAGCCATAATCATTTTTCCCCCAAGCGTGCTAACTTGGTTTTCGTGCTAACGCTGATTTGTGTGTCGTTTTGCATGTGTTTTTTGTTTAGGGTATTTAAACACTCCTCTCACACTTCACACACTTTTCACTCTCACTCACTATCAAACCTATTCTCTGAAGCATTTCTGCAAGCATTTCATCTTCAACTCATCTTCATCAACTATGGATGCTCAACAACAACAAGTTTTCAACTTTTCACAACAAATGGAATCCAACACTACTGCCCAAAGTTCAAGCATTCCCTCTCCAACAGTTACAGGCATATCCATTACTCCAGTGTACAAGGAACCCCATGTTCTTGATCGTGAGCCTCATATCAACCTGGCAACTCCCTTTGAGGGACTGGAAGTTTTATGTGAATCACTGGTAGACTTCAACAACATGAAGAGAAATGGAGTTGATCTTACTGAAGAACTCCGTCAACAAGGTTGGGAAAACTACTTCCAAAGGCTCTATGGCCCTGTTTACCCAAATCTCATCAAGGAATTCTGGAGATTTGCTGATGCTGATGATCACTTCATCGTCTCTTACGTGTTGGGGGTCAAGATAGTGATCACTGAAAAGTCAATTGCTTCATTACTGAATATGGAGAAAACTGGAGGAAGAAGGATCTATGACATCAACCCTAGACCAAGGTACATTGCCCAGGTAATCAATCCCACTATCTTCAAACCCAACACTGAAGGCAATCCATCAAAGAACAAAGAACTTCATCAGAACCTCAGAGTATGGCTCAAGATCATTCTGGGAACCATTCATCACCGCCCAACATCAAACTCCTCTGACTACATCAATATAGATCAGAAGTGCATTCTGTATTGCATTCACAAAGGTTTGAAGCTCTGCCTCCCAGCACTACTCTTCAGATATCTCAGAGACTCTGTACGGGAGACCAGAAACAACATGAAACCCAGAACCTACATCCCTCTGGGAAGACTTCTGTCCGATGTTCTGATCGAAAATGGGCTTGTAGATCATCTGGAGAAGAACAAACTTATGGAGGATCTGGCGATAGATACTGGAAAGCCTCTTAACTCCAGAAATCTGAAAAGCATGGGAATTCTGAAGAAGATTCAAGTCAAACCCACGCTAGACACCTCCTGGGACGCCTTGAAAGATCAGAGGAAGCTGCCACATGGTCTTGCAAGGTTCTACAAAAATGAACCCAGAGAAGCAATCCTTCACTATATGCAGCGTCTGAAGGATGAAGGAGTTGACATCTCTGACTTTAGATTGGACGATTGTCTAGATTCAGAAGAAGACTTCGTCAGGTTCAAAAGAGGTCCCTCTGAGAAGAAGTCCTCAAAGGCAAAGAAAGCAAGGCTAGGAGAAACTTCTGAAACAAGATCTCCAGCACCTCTGCAAGTAACTACTGGTAAGTCTGCTCCCTCTATTCCCTCTGAACCTCCTTTGGCTTCCTCTAATCCTCTCCCAGCACCTATATACACCACTTCTGAAACCCCACCCTCTACAACCAGAACCTCACAACCTTTACCCAAATTCAATCTTGCCCATACCTCTTTACCACGTATTGAAGCTGAAGAACTCAATCACACCACCTCTTCATCTTCAGCCCCAGAATCACCTCCCTATCTTATCCTCTCCTCTGACCCAGAACCTTCTGACCCCGCCTCTCCCACTTTCGCTCACCTTTATTCTCTAAATCGAAACTCACAACAACCACAACAACCTCCACCTGAACCTGAAGTCACTTCACCACCCCCAGAACAAACAACCAACAACCCTTCTGAAGCTCAACCCTCTGACATCAACCCCCAAAACACTTCCGCTGAACCTGAACCTCTAACTTTAAACTTAAACCCTCCAAACTCTCCACCCCAAACATCTGAACCTGAACCCGAACATTCCATGCCTACCCTTGAGGAAGCCATAATGTTGTTCGCAGGGGCTTCAGTACAGAAGGTAAAGTCTCTGACCATTAACTCTGGCATCAGTGATGATCCTGACTCTGTAAGGACACACTGGAACAGAGTCATTGGCTGGATGACCTCTGAAGCCTTCAAGCTGAAGCACATCTCTGAGCAAGTCAGAAACGACTTCATCAGAGATGCTGAGGCAAGACTACAGGAAAAACTTGCCAGAGAAGCTGAAGAAGAAGCAAGAAGACAAGAAGAAGAAAGAGCTCGACAAGCAGAAATCCAAAGGGCAAAGGATGCTGAAGCCAAGGCTCTGGCCGATGCTGAAGCTGAAGCACAAGCTGCTGCTGAAGCTGAAGCGAAGGCCGCTGCTGAAGCACAGAGTGCTCTAACTCAGGGGGAGTCCTCCTCTGTTGTCCCTATGGTTCTCTAGACACTTGAAGAACTTAAGACAGACCAGAAGGAACTCCGTGCCAGAATGGATAAACAGGATGCAGTCAACGACAATATTCAGAACATGCTGGCTCAACTGCTTCAGAGAATGCCTCCGCCTCCCAACCCTTAGGCACTTAGGATTCTCTTTGTTTGTTGCTTTGTTTTCCTTGTTCTGATGTTTGCTTATTTATTTTCTTGCCGTTGTTGCTCTATTAATATAATATCTTTTTGATTATTTTTTGTTCATGTCTTTTTGATTCTGACAAAAAGGGGGAGAAATCGAATATAGCTCTGATGAAATAAATTGCCTAATACCTTAAGCACTCTGCAACATACTATTTCTTAAAAATAAATTCATCTAACACTGGACTTAAGAAATTGCAGAAGGTATCAAGAAACTTCATTGCTTGGAAGCTCTGGTAAGAACTTCTGAACTCCCTAGCTCATCTCAGGGGGAGCATCTGATCTGATTTTTGTTATGTTTCATCTGCTATTTAAGTTTGTTTTGTCATCATCAAAAAGGGGGAGATTGTAAGAACAAAAATTGTTCTACAACAGATTCCATGATTTTGATGATAACAAAAGATGAAACCAAAAATGGCACCCTAACGAAAAGTCTCTAAGTGTGCAGGGTTCTAAGGAAAGAAGGAAGATATCTGATGACATCATCAGATACAGAATCACATCAGATACAAATCATCAGAAGATCAAAGCATCTGAAGTAGAAACACGCTCAAGAAGTTCTAACTCTGAGCAAAACAGCAGAACATCAGAAGCATCTGAAGAAGAAATGCACTCTAGAAGTTCGGACTCTGAACAACGGTATATCATTCCAGAAACTCTCAGCGTCATCTGAAGACATCATCAGAAGCTCCGAATCAACACAGGAAGATTCCAAGATTCCCAGAGTCACGCAGACTTTGATAATGAATTTCCTAATACAGAAAGAGTAACGTTAACTTCAAATTTAAATGGAAAGGAACTATATTTGGAAAGAAGTTATTCAGGGAGACAAAGTTGTTTTGACAAGAAACAACAGAAGTTATGGCATTAATTCCTATTCAAGACAAATTATCTGCCATCAATTTCAACGGTCCTTTCACTCCTATATAAAGGACAACAATCAACATTGAGAGGCGCGCAAGCATACACTGAAACATTCTCTCTCTCTCTCAATACTTTCACAAAGCTTTTGCTTAGAACGTGAAACACTTTTGTTCTTACTATTGTAATACTTGCTTATCTTAGAAGCACTCTAGATTACATTGTATTTTATCTATTGCTTTATTTCCTCAAGTGACTCTGCGCAGTCTGTATACTTGAGAGGACTAAGAGATCTTTCTCTTAGACGTTGGTTGTAAACAATCTTTCAAGATTAGTGGATTAAGTCCTTGTTGAAGGCGAAATCACCTTGGCCGGGTGGACTGGAGTAGCTTTGTGTTATAAGCGAACCAGTATAAATTCCTTGTGTGGTCTTTATTTTTGAAAAGCGCTTATTTTCCAAAACAATTCAAACCCCCCTTTCTTGTTTTTCTCACCTTCAAAAATCTTCGTCTCGACGTGGTAGAATGGGCTTAAATAACAACAATGAGACAAATTTTGGTCCCTTAGAGACCTCATGATGCAAATGTATGTATGCAAAACAAAATATCTCTGTGGGGCAATATGGGTCCACAAAGAAGAAAAGAAAATCAGGAGAAAAGACAAATCCACAGGAATGATGTGCTTCCTAATGGAACAGAGACTCTGACGGGACTCTTGTGGGAATAAGAAAAGAGAAATGCATGAGCAGGACACGACTTGAAACTGAAGACTTTATTGGGAAGTAAAGGACTGACACTGGGGAAAAGAGTTTCCAAAGGGAACAAATCCATTGGAAAGACTCAAGCTGACTCAAAAATGCGTGTGCTGGGAAAAACGCCAACACAGCAAAACTATCCACAAAGGATACCTCGGATGAAAATCCGGACTCACTCAGGCTGGGGAAAGAGCTGACAAGACAACTTTGCCGGGAAGATGCATGTACTGGAAAGTTATGCCAATACAGCAAAAAGTGAATCACAACAACTACTCCGCTGGGGAAATCTGAAAAGACTATCCAGGGAAAGCAAAGGGATGAGATGTTACCGGTTAGTGAGTAACAAACTCGGGAAGAATGAATATCTAAGACCTGTGTACGGGTGAGAGATATCAATCGACCAAAAATCTGAGGAAGACCTGAAAAAGGTACATCAACTCAGGAAAATCTGACTCCGCAGGGGACCAAGGTCATAATAGGGAGCAGACAGGAAGGAACACCAAGGATACCGGGTTGTAGGCATATAACAGGTGACCGACCAAGGCGTGAATTGGTGTGTGTTCTAAAACACTCATCATCCTGAAGAAAGCTGGAAAAGCAGACTTGTTTATAGGATGGACATTCGATTCTGTAAAGAATGCGAATCTTACTCAATTGGGGAAACAAACAAAGGATTCAACCAAAGAGTGCATGAGATATATTATCCATAGCCGTCAAAACGTAGATAATATACTCGCATGGAAGATTATCCATAACCGGGTTGTAGGTTGTTAAAGGATAAATCAACCAAAATCGTGAATTGGTTTGTGTTCCAAAACACTCATCATCCTGAAGAAAGCTAGAAAAGCAGACTTGTTAAAGGATGGATATTCGATTCCACAAGGAATACGAATCTTACTCGACTGAAGAAAGACAAAACTTTGACTGAAGAGTGCATGAGATATATTATCTATAGCCGTCAAAACGTAGATAATATACTCGCATGGAATATTATCCATAACCGGGTTGTAGGTTGTTAAAGGATAAATCAACCGAAAAGGAGAAATAATCGTTACCAACAACAAAAGGGTAGACGAGAGACTCACTGGGGATAAATTGCAAGCATACGGCAATTATCCAAACAAAGGGATGAACATTCGGTTCCGCAAAGGGACAACGAATCTTACTCGACTAGGGGAAACACGAAAGGCTTCGACCGAAGAGCGCATGAGATATATTATCTATAACCGGGTTGTAGGTTGTTAAAGGATGAATCAACCGAAAAGAAAGGCATCGGAATACCAAACTAGGTATGATAATGATGACCAATCAAAAGGGACAACAAACATTACCGGCAAACGGTGAATGAAAGAGAACCCGCTGAGGATAAAATTGTTTACTCGGAGCAGTTATCCACAAGGAAGGGGAAGACCCGCTGGAGATAAAATTGCTTAATCAAAGCAAATATCCAAAAGGGAGGGAATATCAATACCAACAACTGGGTAATGATAACCACCAAGAGGGGATTACATCTACCGGTTAGTAGGCAGAAAACCACGGAAAAGTAACTGTCATCGGTTGGGATGAACAACAAAGTTAACTCTGCAAGGAGAGAAAATAGGGTTTACAACTACCGAGATGATGGGTAGAAGACCAAAGATTCCGCTGAGGAACAAAGGTGAGAAAACAGGATTTACAACCACCGGTTAGTAGGTAGAAGACCACAAAATCCGCCATCAACCAGAATGAACCACAAAGGTTACCTCTACTAGGGGAGAAGATAGGGTTTATAACTACCGGTTAGTAGGAAGTAAACCACACAGATAGGACTTACGACTACCGGTTAGTAGGTAGAAAGCCACGAGTTCCACTGAGGATAAGATGAATGAGTGCTAGTTAGTAAGCAATTATTCATTTATACCACAGGAAAGCACAAGAGGCAGTCACAAAAGGCCAATTTAGGATCGAACTAAAAGGAAAACTGAATCAAGACTCGTCCTAATGAGGATAGAACTCAAAAGGGAAACCCATCCCAATATATGTGTTGGGAGGGAACGGAAACAACCGTCATCCACGAGGATATAACTTAGTGGGGAAATGCAGAAGGAACGGACAGACTCTTTCTGCTTAAGGGGCTGACTCTATATTGAGATTAGACACCCGACATCTGCTTGGGGAGATCTTCTGGGGAGATCTATATCACCACTTAGCAGGAGACAACAATCAAAAGATATATGGCAAAAATGCAACATGAATATCTGAATGTTGATTATGCATGAATATGCTTGATTTATGTTTGATGAATGCTGACAAAACAGACATTTCTAACACAAACAGGCCCAGGGATCAAACGCCCGGTACTACACCACAGGAGAGAAAGCCAGGATCCTCTGCAAGGATGAATCATCAGTCCCAACTAGGAAAGAGAGCTCGCTGCACAGGCAAGAACTGCCACGAAAGCAACTTCAAACAACTTCACTGGGGAAGACCCACCTGAAAGAGATAAGATCACACAAGTAGATCCTGCCACACAAGCAACTCTACTGGGGATCAGAAGTATCAGGAAATCACCAAATCTCTACAGGGGAGAAAGGCCTCAAGAGGTTTCCGGAGGGATCGTCAGTCACAACCGGAGAAAAGAGTTCAATGCACAGGCAGAAACGCCACAACAGCAACTCACACTAGGGATTAGAGACGCCAGGAAACAACCAGATCTCTGATGGGGATGGATAGCATAGACAAAGTTCATCATACCAATAACTCCGCTAGGGATCTATCCGAGGAAATGACGAAGTACTGGGATGTCAACCCACCAAATACCGAATCTTCCAAAGAAAGGCAACCATGTTGGGGAGAGAATAATGCTGGAGAGGAAAGTTGAAGTCTTCAACAAACACTCTGCTTGGTCTGACCCTCAAAAGTGTTCAAACAGCACTTTACTGAGGATTTATCCGAGAAAGAGAAGGAGAACAGGGGATCAACCACCAAATACTGAACCTTCCAAAAGGAAACCACAACTGCTGAGGAGGAAAGAAATCACTGCTCTGCTGAAGGGAGGGGAGGTGAAAACCTCAACAAGCACTCTAAATGAGGAGGAGTCATAATAAAGGCTCTGCTCAACAAAATCTGTTTGGGAGACATCCCAACAAATACCCTGCTTGGGGGGAAAATATCAACAGAAGCTCTGCTTGGGGAGAAACCCCAACAACAATCTGGAGAAAGAGGATACAGCCAATGCCAGGAATATGAACAAATGTCTTACCCTGTTGGAAATCATGCCACCCTTGGGAGAGCACTGAGAGTTTCTTAAGTATCCTTTCATCATTGTGAATGTTCACTTTGTTTAAAAACAATTTTGAAAAATTTGTTTGTTTAAAACAATGATATTTTATCAATTAAAACATGCAAACATTTGTTCAATTGAAACAAATAAGAATGCAAATAATTGGATAAAAGCTCAAATTGATTTGATGGAATGGTAGCCTGCAAATGGCAAGACTCCATAGATCTGTACAAATTTGAAATCGGTGATATATAATGGAAGAGGGCTACATTGAACATAATGACCATTTCTCTACCAATTTGAATCCGATGTATTTGAGACTTCAGTTGATGATGACTGAGCGAGAATCTCTGACGAAAAGACAGTTGTGAAACAGAAAGTCTTGTCAGGATGCAGTTACTTGCCAAGTCCCTAATTTTTGCCTAGATTGCCCCAGGATGAGGTACTCAATCTAGCGGGATGCAAATATACTTTTTTTTATGTCTCTAACTTTTGCCTGGGTCGCCCTTTCGGGTTTTCCACCGAGACACTCATTTTTGCCTAAGCCGCCCTTTCGGGTTTTCAACTTAGCGAGCTATTCTGTTTTTCTTTTTAGACGAAGTATTTCTTGACTGCATCTAAATTCACAGGACGAGAGAAATCCTCCACATCCATTGTTGTAAGCATCAAAGCACCGCCTGAAAAGGCTCGCTTGACAACATATGGACCCTCGTAGTTTGGAGTCCACTTGCCCCTGGAATCGAGCGCGAAATACAAGACTTTCTTGAGCACAAGGTCACCTTCTCGGAACACATGAGGCTTGACCTTCTTATCGAATGCTTTCTTCATACTCTGCTGATATAACTGACCATGGCACATGGCAGTCAATCTCTTCTCTTCGATCAAATTCAGTTGGTCGTAACGACTCTGAATCCATTCAGCATCAGTCAACTTGGCTTCCATCAAGACTCGCATTGATGGGATCTCCACCTCTATTGGGAGAACAGCCTCCATGCCGTAAACGAGAGAGAACGGGGGTTGCCCCTGTTGAAGTGCGGACGGATGTTCGATATCCATGCAAAGCAAATGGAAGCATCTCATGCCAATCTTTGTACGTGACTGTCATCTTCTGGATAATCTTCTTGATATTCCTGTTAGCAGCTTCAACAGCCCCATTCATCTTGGGTCTGTAAGGAGAGGAATTATGGTGTGCAATCTTGAACTCAGCGCACAGCTCTTCCATCATTTTATTGTTCAAGTTAGATCCATTATCAGTAATGATCTTATCAGGCACACCATAACGGCATATCAGCTGATTCTTGATAAACTTCACGACCACCTGCCTGATCACATTAGCATACGACGCAGTTTCAACCCATTTGGTGAAGTAATCAATTGCTACGAGAATAAACCTGTGTCCGTTGGACGCCTTCAGTTCAATCATGCCAATCATGTTGATTCCCCACATAGAGAAAGTCCATGGTGATGAAATCACATTCAGAAGTGTCGGAGGAATATGAATCTTATCCGCGTAAATCTGACACTTGTAGCATTTCTTCACGTATTTGCAGCAGTCAGACTCCATTGTCAGCCAATAGTAGCCTGCTCTCAACATCTTTCTAGCCATGGCATGTCCATTGGAATGAGTACCAAATGAACCTTCATGGACCTCAGTCATTAACAGGTCTGCTTCATGTCTATCCACGCATCTGAGCAGAACCATGTCAAAATTTCTCTTGTAAAGCACTTCACCGCTGAGGTAGAAACTGCCTGACAACCTTCTCAGAGCTTTCCTGTCTTTCACAGATGCCCCAGGCGGGTAGACCTGGTTCTGGAGGAAACACTTGATGTCGTAATACCAAGGCTTGTCATCATTCACTTCTTCAACTGCAAACACGTGAGCTGGTCTATCCAAGCGCATTATGGTGATATTGGGAACTTCATTCCAATACTTGACCATAATCATTGAAGCAAGCGTAGCAAGAGCATCTGCCATTCGATTATCCTCTCGAGGAATATGATGAAAGTCAACTTCTGTAAAGAACGTTGAAATCCTCCTCGCATAATCTCTCTATGGAATAAGACCAGGCTGATTCGTCTCCCACTCACCCTTGATCTGATTGACAACGAGGGCCGAATCACCATACACATCAAGATGCTTTATCCTTAGATCAATGCACTCTTCTAATCCCATAATGCAGGCTTCGTACTCAGCCATATTATTCGTGCATTTGAAAGTTAGCCTTGTTGTAAACGGAATATGTGTGCCCTGAGGAGTAATGATTACTGCCCCAATTCCATTTCCGTACTGATTTATAGCGCCATCAAACACCATCGTCCATCTGGAACCAGGTTCTGGACCTTCATCAAGTGTAGGCTCATCGCAATCTTTCATTTTCAAATACAGAATTTCCTCGTCTGGGAAGTCGTACTGAACAGACTGATGATCTTCAATCGGCTGATGCGCCAAATGGTCAGCCAAGATACTACCTTTGATAGCTTTCTGAGCTCGATACTCGATATCATACTCAGATAACAACATCTGCCAACGGGTAATCCTCCCAGTTAAAGCAGGCTTCTCGAAGATATACTTGATCGGATCCATTCTGGATATCAACCAAGTCGTATGATTTATCATGTACTGGCGTAAACGCTTAGCAGCCCAAGCCAAAGCACAACACGTATTCTCAAGCATAGAGTATCGAGACTCACAAGCAGTGAACTTTTTACTCAGGTAGTAGATAGCATACTCTTTCTTTCCTGATTCGTCTTGCTGACCAAGGACACAACCCATCGAGTCTTCAAGAACAGTCAGATACATGACCAGAGGTCTTCCTTCTACAGGAGGAGACAAGATCGGAGGTTCAGACAGATACTCTTTGATACTGTCGAAAGCTTTCTGGCAATCCTCGGTCCAATCATGAGACTGATCTTTCCGGGGGAGCTTGAATATCGGCGCACATGTGGCAGTCATGTGGGATATGAATCTAGAAATGTAATTCAAGCGGCCAAGAAAACCTCGGACTTGCTTCTCAGTTTTGGGCGCAGGCATCTCTTGTATTGCTTTGACCTTTGCAGGATCAACCTCAATACCTCTCTCGCTGACTACAAAGCCCAACAACTTGCCAGAACGGACTCCAAATGTACACTTGTTCGGATTCAGACGAAGCTTATACTTCCTCAAACGCTGAAAAAGCTTCACCAAGTGTTCAACATGTTCAACTTTCGTTCTTGATTTAGCAATCATGTCATCGACATAGACCTCTATCTCCTTGTGCATCATATCATGAAACAAGGTAGTCATAGCTCGTTGATACGTGGCTCCGGTGTTCTTCAAACCGAAGGGTATCACTCGATAACAGAATGTTCCCCAAGGTGTGATGAATGTTGTCTTCTCCATATCCTCGGGTGCCATTTTGATTTGATTATATCCGGAAAATCCATCCATAAATGAGAAGACCTTGAATTTAGTTGTATTGTCTACCAACATATCAATGTGTGGTAGAGGGAAATCGTCTTTCGGACTAGCTTTATTCAAATCTCTGTAATCAACACACATACGGACTTTTCCGTCTTTCTTAGGCATAGGCACAATATTGGCCACCCATTGAGGATACGTAGAAGTCACCAGAAACCCTGCATCAATTTGCTTCTGAACTTCCTCTTTGATCTTCACTGCCATGTCTGGATGAGTTCTTCTGAGCTTCTGCTTCACAGGCACGCACTCAGGCTTCAGAGGCAGGAAATGTTGCAGAATATCTGTATCTAGACCCGGCATGTCTTCGTATGACCAAGCAAAGATATCGGAATATTCTCGTAGCAAACTGATCAACCCCTTCTTGACAGACTCTTCAAGGAGTGCCCCAATCTTCACTATTCGAACGCAATCTTCAGACCCCAAGTTGACTGTTTCCAGATTCTCAAGATGCGGCTGAATGATCTTCTCTTCGTGCTCAAGAAGACGGATAATCTCATCAGGAATCTCTTCAACATCATCTTCCTTTGCCTCGAATACAGGGAATTCAAAATTGGGAGATGGCGTTGGATCATTATGTTCAATGGGTTTAAGAATCAACCTGCATAATGATTTTGGATAATGAAAAGCTTTAGAATTTAAACAAGCAAATCATTATGCAGATGAAAAGATTGATTTTATTCTTGTTTTTCATGGTTTTTTGTGATCACCAATTTCATGCAAAAGCAAAAAGTGAAAACAAATGGAAAAACAAACATTTAACATGAATTTATTGAATGAAATATCATTGTATAAATGTGGCCAACAATGTCATCACTTCTCCTTTTGGCATGGGAGAAGGGTTTTTAAACAAAGCAAACATATTACGCTGACTTATGAATGACCGTAGGAACATCCACAGCGACCCAATTGTTGCAGATCCCGCCAGGGATGACAAAATTGTCAGATTCCTTTGCATCTTCTTCAAGAATAGCAGCAGCTTCCTCGCTCTGACCGGCGTGGATGAAACCTCCACTCTTGAACAGTCCTTTGCCGTTGAAGACCCCAGAAGAATAGTCAATGCCATCCCGGGACTTGTTATCTTCAAGCTCAATCACTTTTCCTAGACCAGCAACTGTACCACATTCGATGGCCAGTTTCGCATCTCGATAGGAAGCAAACGAAGGAGTTCTCTTCTCAACAGGCTCGGCTATAGATAAAGCTTAGAAAGCAGTTCCAACTTCATCCTCAGCATCTATGTATGAGAAAGAAGACAAGTGGCTAACTAGGAGAGCCTTTTCTCCCCCTACCACAACCAGTTTCTTGTTCTTAACAAATTTCAGCTTCTGGTGTAGGGTGGATGTCACGGCGCCAGCCTCGTGAATCCATGGTCTACCAAGGAGACAGCTATAAGATGGGTGGATATCCATAACCTGAAAGGTGATATGGAAATCACTTGGTCCAATCTTGATTGGGAGATCAACTTCCCCAATCACAGTCTTACGCGACCCATCAAAAGCTTTCACAACAACACCACTCTGCCTCATGGGAGGCCCTTGATATGACAATCTAGAGAGAGTGGTCTTCGGCAATACATTCAGAGATGACCTAGTGTCCACCAGTACGTTGGACATGGCGTCATTCTTGCAATTCATGGATATATGTAAAGCCATGTTGTGGTCTCTTCCCTCCTCAGGGAGATCAGAGTCACAAAAACTCAAATTGTTACAAGCAGTAATGTTTGCAACAATACTGTCAAATTGTTCTATAGTGACATCATGATCAACATAAGCTACATCCAAGACTTTCTGCAGAGCCTCTCTATGCGGTTCTGAATTCAGAAGCAACGATAGCACGGAGATTTTGGACGGCGTTTGTAGAAGCTGGTCTACAACATTGTACTCACTCTTCTTGATGAGCCTCGGCATCTCATCACAGTCTTCATTCACAGTGCCACTAGGGCCAACAGAAGAAGTAGGAGTTTTTTGTACAGAGGAGGGTTTAGCAACAGGTGTCGGGTTCGGAGGATTAACTGCATTCCCAACCTGACGCTCAACACACTCAGCTCTAGCCTGAGGCTTCGGGGGTGCAGAAAACACACGACCGCTACGGGTCAACCCGCTCATATCAGCAATATTCACAACAGAGGAAGACAGCAGAGTCACCTCTTTCCCATCTTTAATAGCAACAGCATTATAGCGGAATGGAATTGCTTTATCAGATGAATAAGGCACAAGACCGGCAGGCTTGATAATCAAGGAAGGAGAAACCTTCTGCTTGCTACCATCATATCGAATGACAACAGGCTCAGGGATCCTGAACACAGGAGAAATCACGTTAACCTCAGGTTCGTCTTCATCAATATTTCTGTTTTGAAGAATCTCGACGGTCCCATCATCCAGCAACTCCTGAAGATCCTTCCGCACTTGGCGACAATCTAGACGATTGACAGAACAGATACGGCATTTGTCATGGTCGTGCTCCAGATGACTGTAATCACACAGTAGATGATGCAACTCAACCAATGACTGTCGAATATGGCTAACATATTTGACCTTGTATTTGTCAGGGTAACCCTGGACCATGTTAACTGACTTCCCATGCTCGGGCAGTGGGTTCTTCTTAACATTAGGACCTGCGTCCTCAAAGCTCAAAATGCTGCATCTCATAAGGTCTTGAACCTTAGTCTTCAGCTGAAAGCAGTTCTCCACATCGTGGCCGGGAGCACCCGAATGATAAACACAATGTTGATCAGGCTTATACCACCACTGAGGGTTGACCGGTATAGCTGGAGGGTCTCTCGGAGTAATCAGTTTCCGCTCTATCAAAGAGGGATACGGTTCTGCATATGATACAGGAATAGGATCGAAAGTGATCTTCTTCCTTTCATAACTCGTACTAGCTTGATTACTGTTGCGAGGCTGGTAGGCCTACTATTGAGGACGATGTTGTTGCTGATACTGCTGTTGTGGTTGTTGATTATTGTGCTGATATTGCTGATTGTTGTCTCTAAAGACAGGTGCTATGTGAGCCACCTGATGTTGATTGCTGGCTGAACGCACAGGCTTCCTCCTCACAGAGGGCCCTCTGGGTTTGATATGGGATTGCACAGCATGTGCCTCTCCATCTTTCTTCTTCGCAAACGCCCCATATCGCTTTCTAGAAGAGCCTTCATCTTTGGATAGCCGTCCTTCACGGACTCCTTCCTCCAGTCGCATCCCCATGTTCACCATTTCAATGAAATCAGAGGGAGCACTAGCGATCATCTGCTCATAGTAAAATGAACTCAAAGTCTTCAAAAAGATTTTGGTCATTTCCTTCTCTTCCAGCGGAGGAGTAATCTGAGCTGCCAGCTCTCGCCATCTCTGGGCGTACTCTTTGAAAGTCTCCTTGTCCTTCTGGGACATGGCTCGCAACTGATCCCGATCGGGAGCCATATCCACATTATATTTATATTGCTTGACGAAAGCCTCGCCAAGATCATTGAAGGAACAGATGTTTGCACTGTCCAAACTCATATACCATCGCAGTGCAGCACCGGACAGACTGTTCTGAAAATAATGAATGAGCAGCTGATCATTATCCGTTTGAGTAGACATTTTCCTGGCATACATAACCAGGTGGCTGAGAGGGCAGGTGTTCCCCTTGTACTTCTCAAAGTCTAGGACCTTGAATTTGACAGGAATTTTCACACCGGGAACTAAACACAACTCGGCAGCAGACTTGCCGAACAAATCCTTTCCTCGAAGGGTCTTCAATTCCTTGCGGAGTTCAAGAAATTGGTCATTCATCGCATCCATCTTCTCATTAACATCCGGGCCCTCAGACGGCTCAGAATGGTAGATGGTGTCGTCTACCCTGAGAACGGTATGCACGACAGGAGGAGGCATAGCAAGGACCGGGCTAGATGCCGGCATCGAAGCAAATGTTGGCGCAGGAATATCAGGCATAAAACCAGGAGGCATCCCCACGGAAACCCGGGCGGCATGGCTGTTGGCACAAAATGGGCACTGGCAGCTGGCACTGTCGAAGAAACAATCTCAGAGATCACAGTCCTCTGGGGAGGAGTTACAGGTGTCGGAGACGACTGATTCTGAGCAGCCAAGAATTGCTCCATCATGGCAGTGAGTCTGGCGACTTCATCCTTCAGCTCACGATTCTCTTGCTCGAGATGATTCATTAGTCTTGCAGAGTTTGCTCTGGTGTAGTACCGATGAGTCAGCTTGTCTTCAAAATAAATAAAGAGCACAGAGTTAGGCCACAGACAAGAAGACCAGAACAACACCTGCTTATGCAAATGATGCATGCAATGCTCGTGCACATGATTTGTTTTTATATTTCAAGGAACTTTTAGTGTTCTATTTGCAAATTTTGAAATATTAAACATTTTGAATTCAATGGAAAAAATCTCATCAAATATCATCAAGACAAAGAAGTACAGCATTGTCAATCATATTACAAGGGAAAAGGAAAATAAACATCCTATGGATCCCTAGAAGCTCGAGACGCAGGAAGACGAGATGCACGAAGCCTCTTAACCTCTCTCTCATATGCTGCTTCCATGTCCGCCTTCTCTTTGGAGAGTTTGTCATACCTCCTTTTCCAGAATTTGGAAGACTGAGGAAGTAGAGAAGTCCATGCATCGTTCAGATCATCAATGACCTGATGCTCGAGGAACTCGATCAGAGCATCCTTCTCCTTAAGCTGTTGAAGCAACTCTTCTCTTTCGCGGATCCAGGCACGTGAAAGGTCTTTGTCTCTCAACTCCTCTACGCCTTGGTTAGGGAGGGTTGAAGGCCCAGCCACAACCAAAGGTGTAGGTCTCGGATAGTCATAAGGCATGAGATACTCAGATGCTCTCTTCCTCACCCAAGTAGTATAAGGCTCCAAAGCAATGCAATTCTTCGGACCCAACTCACTTTTACCCTTCTTGTGAATCTTGCGCCAAGCGCGGACCATCCTGGCTTTCAAGCCTTGGGGATCTTTACCCTCCTGAAAGAACACACCTTCTAACAGAATGTTATTAGGTTTATCCTTTAGGGGGAACCCAAGCTGACGACGTGCTAAGATAGGGTTGTAGCTGATCCCACCACATGTACCAAGAAGAGGCACATTGGAGAATTCACCACAAGAGTCAATAATCTGCACAGTGTCATATACGCGATCATACCAAGAGATATCATCATTAGTGAGAGACATAAGTCTCGTAGACCACCATAGACATCCCTTGTTCTCCCTGAAAGCGACCGTCTGAGGTAAGTGAGAAATAAACCACTTATACAACAGAGGCAAACAGCACACAATAACGCCACCACCCTTTGCATTCCTCAGATGCAAAGAGACATAGGTATCACCCAACAGAGTCGGAACGGGATTAAGAGTAGAGAAGATCCTAATAGCGTTCACATCCAAAAATTTGTCGATGTTGGGGAACAATACCAAACCATAGATGAGAAGCACAAATATGGCTTCAAAGGCATCCTCACTCATGGTCTTCCCATAAACGGTGGCTTGAGCGATGAGGAACTCAGAAGGGAGACCTTGAATTCCACCTTTGGTAGTCATATGAGCTTTAACCAAGGATTCATCTATGTGCAACATGTCAGCTATCTCTTGAGAAGTAGGAATACTCCCCAAGCCACTGAACGGCACCTGATCCAGAATCGGAATACCCACAAGATGAGCATACTCCTCAAGGGTAGGCAACAGCTGAAAGTCTGGAAAAGTGAAGCAGTGATACAGAGGATCATAGAACTGCACCAGAGTGCCCATCAACCCTTCGTCAACCTGAGTAGTCAGCAGAGGCAGAAGCTTCCCATAACGAGCTTTGAAACCCAAGGGATCTAATACATAGGATGTCAGATTCCTTAACTCTTTCAGATCGGGTTGTCTGAAGCTGTACTTCTTTGTATGCCTTTTTAGTCTTTCCATATCTGAAAATTTTGCAAATAAACCCCTTAAGTTCCTTGAAAATTTTCTTTTTATCTGATGATATGGATGCAGATGAATGCATGAATGCATGAATGCAACAATCACACTCAAGGATCAAGCAAAGCACACCAGACAAAGGTCAAGGGAAAGCTCATATTATCCTTAATATCAATCATCCATTTTGGTGGATTATGGTTTTCACCTTATCAACACCCAAGTTACATTGATATTAACGATATATGAACGGTTCAAACCTCCTTAATATCAATCATCCATTTTGGTGGATTATGGTTTTCACCTTATCAACACCCAAGTTCCACTGATATTAAGGATGTCTGAACGGATCAACCATGAATCACGGGTTTGTTGTGAGTCACGAGCATGGAGTCTCGGTTAAGAACCACCGAAAGGGAGTGTACTATGGTTTAAACCTGCCGAACATGTTCCACAAGAGGTTCCCATAGTCATCATCCCATCTTTCGAATATTATCGGAGGAACGAATACTCGTATTCCAAAAATATTCTCAAGAGAGACTCTTATGAGTGTAGTATCGCGTAACAATCGCATCAAATCTGACATTTGAATGACCTTCGCACTACGTCCTAAAATAGGCCAAGATGGGCTTGGTAAACTAAGGTCCTTGGCTTCTACGGCACATATTGAAAGAATAATGCCTAACCACAAATGACTTGTGTGACATCATTAATCCAACATGACCTCCACCAAGTGAATGGACTCGCAAGTCAACTTGCTAAGGAATAACTCCACACAAGTCGACGAGACTATGCCATTCTCCTATCATAGGGTGCACTCGAGTTCGGGTATAGAACTCATCTCACAGAGATCACCAAGCAAGCAAGCAATTGATATATCAAGCAATTCAATCATTACAATCAATACAATAATCCCAAATTGCACCAAAATATGTCATATAACAGATAAACAATATAATACAACAAGTGTGAAAAGTAGGCAAACCCACCAGGAAAATTTTCTCCCCAGTGAAGTCGCCACTTTTCTGTAGTGGTGTATTCGTCACCATCGGAAATATTAATTAGATCCGAGGTAAATCATACAAAGATAGAGTCGCCACCGCACTTCTATTTATCCAAAGGAATGGCTAGAAAGCGAACAAAAGCCTATAAAGTTTTACAAACAAAACTAGCAAAAGGGGGTCAGAGATCTGGGTAAGAGGGTAATTATATTGTGGGAAGGTGTTAGGCACCCACAACATCCTAGGTACTCCTAGGGAACCTCTTTTCACAACTTGTTGTATCAGGTTATTTATTTATGAAATATTTTTGTGCAAACATGATTGAAGGGATGAGAAAAGAATATACAAGTTTATTTACATTTTTGTGTTTGGATGGATGAAACCCATTGCTTACGTACCTTTCATGAAAGATAAGGATCAAAACACCGTAGTTCGGCTTAAAGATTTCAAAAAGATGAGTGGATTGATTTTAAACAAAAGCCTTAAGGTCTTTCATTATCAACGGGAGAAAACTCAACCTGAACCAACAATCCACCATGTGAGAATAGCTTCGACATACTAGAGGGGTTAACCCTGTTATCAGCATGGAAAACTTACAATTCGATCACTAAGGATGCGGTGAGATTTACATCAACCACTATGATAATTCAGATCTATGGCTAATGCATGAAAACTTGATTAAGAAGTGGACAAGGGCCACAAAAGCAATTGAGTGGGTTGAATTAACCAATTAGAAGTATTCACAAAATGGTCAAAGTATGATTAAGAGTTCAATTCACAATGAGTATTAGTGAAAATGAAGTTTGAAAATCAGAGGCTTAAGGCCTAGGTTTCTAGTTTTGAAAGCAAGTGAAAATGTTTGCACAAAAGTTTTCTGGTTTTGGGTTAAAGATGAAGATATGGATCAAGGTTAATCATGCAAAAGGTGGGTGAAGGGTTAAGGGACAAAGCCACAGGCTGGATTGCTTTCTCAAAATCATAGAAATGATCCAAGTAAGTTCCTTTGGACTAGCCAAGCACATTGTAAAAGCAGAATAAAGCAATAGTATCAGAGAAAATAACAGCAAGAGGAAACAAGATGCCAATAGCTGGTCTTACACTCGACTCCAAGGAAATGGAATACCAATCAATGGTCTTAAATCCAACTCCTAACAACACAAAGGAAACAAATGCCAATAGCTGGACTTACAATTGACTCCTCAAAGGACAAAATAAATGTCACAAAGTACGAGCAATGATCATGGTAATGATATACAAGTAATGCTCAAAAATGAAAACAATGCACAAAGGCACACACAAACATCAATGCACAGATGAACAAACAATCACACACTATACAAAAACAAGAGGCTTCACACCAAGGGTGGGCTTTAGTCAAGGGGTCATGTCAACCTCGACAAACAAGCCAGCTGTACAAGTGTAAACAGAAGCTCTTAACCACTAACATTGAGAGTTAGGGTGAGCAGATGAAATGGGAAATGAGGATTACACCTCATGGCTCTTAACCCGGCCTGGGTGAGCTTTAATCAAAGAAGGTGTGGGAGTCCAGAATGAGGAACTCTATTCCACAATGACTGACTCTATATACAAGATTTTGGGTGTTTATTCAAAATGCATCAGCACGTAGTGCGAGCAAAATGAAAGACTCAACTGAATAGCAGGGGATGGATTGCACATCCCTTCTATCTGCCAATGCCTCTTCACTTAGGACGTCTTTATGTAACCATGCCTCATTGAGGTCTTTAGCACAAAATTAAACAAACAAGAACATGGCCTCTTAAGGAGGGCTTCAGACAGGTGCCTGCCAAATGGCAGGACTTCCAGACTACATGGAGAAAAGAAGTTACCTAAGTGGTATGCCAACCACAAGCAAAGCAAAGCAACTCAAGTAATGAGTTAAAGCTACTAAAGTACCTGTAAGAAAATCAAACAAGTCAATATTCACATTCAGACAAACCAAACAGACAGTCAACAGTGAGACAACCAATATACACAATGCAAGTCAACAACTCAAGTGAGTTAGCCACCCAAGGACCTACAACACAATCAAAATTAGTTAAACAAAGTAAATTGCATCTCAAGCAAGGAGATTACATCATCCATGAGGACTAATTGCTTGAACCTGAAAGGCAAAGCTCAAATTGTGAGTACAAACCCCTAGGGCAAAGCCTAGGGTCAAAGGCAAAGTAAAAAGTCAAAACAGCAACCAATATTCAACATAAAGCTCATTTAATCAATCATGAACATGTCCTAAAAAGGACCAAGTCAAAAGCATTAAGCAAAGTCATCTCATGAGCAAGCTATGGCAAAGGCAATTTCAAAGAACACAAATGATCATCAAGAATGAAAATTCCATATTAAAACAGAAATGAATCAAACAATCCTAGAAATTTTTATGAGCATACAACATGTCCAACACAATCATCATGCCAAAGATTAGAATCAACAGAGTTCATTTGATATGGATATGAAAATGAATAAGATCAACATCAAATTGTGTGACACACATTGTCACACCATACAATCACATGCCTAAAACAGAGAGGGAAAATGCTAAAAATTCACAACCAAGCCTCAAAAATCATGCAACATGTTGGGAACCAGCATATAAAATTTCATGGCAATTGGATCATTATTGAGCATTTCACAATAGAATGAATGAGGCATGGTCACATTTGCATACATGTTCAAATAATAGTCCACAATTCAAAATCCAGAAATGATAAAATCATGAAATCATAACCAAAAAATAATAGACATTTCAAAGATCATGTAGAAAAAAATCTGGAATTATTTGGATGCATATTCAATTTATTATGATTTTTTGAATGTGATGAAAATATTTGAAATGAAAATGAAGAAATCACATGAAAATTGGAGGGAAAAGATTAAATGTGAACTAAGTTTAAAAAAAACGCTGGAACAGAGGATCGAACCGTGTAACAATTAAAATGTGCGCTTAACAAAATAAATCACAAAAACGCCTCAGCAAAGGATCGAAGGAGGTTTGCAACCAAAACGCTGGCGTATCATTTATGAGGTGGCGCCTGCGTCAGCAGTCAAAGGCCACGTGTGGACACGGTCAAAGCACATAGGCCAATCATTTGGCCAACAGGCATGCACAAATGGACAAAACCCTAGCCAGCTCACATTAGTTACAGACGGCGGCGCATAGGGTGGTTTCCACCGTCTTCTTCGTGAAGACGGCGGAGCTACAGTGCTCGCGCATGAAAAAAAAATCCAGAATCGTGTGAAACTTATACCGATCAAAAGCTTAGGACATGTACAACACGAATCCACTATTATTTCACATCAATTCATCATAAACAAAGCAAATCGAACAAAAACAAAATGATCATGCAAACTTTAATTCGCCATAACTCAACCAATACTTCACCATTTTCAAAAGTATTTATATCAGCATGCTCAGCGTGAGAAACTCTACATAAACATGGCAAAAGAATGGAGAATTAAGAGGTTCGAAAACCTAACCTCTTGAAGAGCAGTCACTGAAATCAAGCGATTCAAGGCCTTGCAAGTATCCAAATCCAGTCCTGAGATGATGTTATGAAGTTTGATGTATGAATTGAAGCTTGGAGATGCTTGGATCTAGCTCAAAAGTCAGTTTCCATCTTCATGTTCTTGAGCTTCATGTGCTTGATTCTTCACCAAAACCTTCGATCCACACCTTGATCTGCACTCAATGATGATCAGAGAACATAAATATGCAAGAAAATTCAAGTGTTATATGGAAGAATTTCAAGTTTCAATGGAGAGAAAAATTTGGAGGGAAGAAGAATTTGAGATCTAGAATGTGATGTTATGAACAATTCTGTTAGGATTTAGCATTTATACCACGTCCTAATCATGTTGAAAAATGTAATTAGCAATGGTTAATTGAAATTAGCAAAAATAAGGTGCATGACAAAAAATGGAAAATGTGGAGGTGCATGGAGAATTGGACGTGAACAGTACCACATGCATGACCAATTTCACTTAAAATCTTCTCATAAGCATAAATGCAATGGTATTTTGTCCATATGATGCACCAAATTCAAATTTCCAAATTTCCCTCCAAAATGTTCATGAATGGGCATTTGATCATGTGATTAAATTTCATGCAATGTGATGATGGATTTGGAAAATATATGTCAAGAGAAGAAATGTGCAAAAAGAGTGACTCATTTTGGAGCTCTGGTTCAAAAGTTATGGCTTGTTGAAGTTCCATACACACTTGGCAATCATTTGATCATATCTTCTCAACCATTCATCAGATGCTCATGATCTTGGACTTTTTGGAAATGGGAGAGAAAGATATTCAACTTTCATGTTGGACAAAAATTCATTTTA
This sequence comes from Lathyrus oleraceus, assembly GCF_024323335.1. NCBI lineage: Eukaryota > Viridiplantae > Streptophyta > Magnoliopsida > Fabales > Fabaceae > Lathyrus > Lathyrus oleraceus. Next base: position 173,068,640 of record NC_066585.1, on the reverse strand, counting down.
AGCTTCTTTGATGTTGGAAAGTTGAGTTGAAATTGGTCCAAAAACTTGCTATTTTTGGAAACTTGAAATTATAGGTCACTTTCCATTTTGGGAAACTTTTGACTTGACCTCAAAATCTTTAATGTAAGTGTTTTCCATGATGAATAAGCCTTGTTTGAACATGAATGGGATGAAGAAACTCAATTCTCACACTCAAAGCCTTCAGTTGACTTTTAGTTGACTTGCATTGGTCCTTAGGTGACCTGAAAATATTCTGATGAACTTGGGCCTTAACCACTTGGGGAATTGCTCCAAAATGAACCTCTAGCTCATATAAACTCAAGATAATGACATGTGGTCCTCATACCAAGAAAATACCATCCCCTCCTGTACAAAGGAAAACCTTGAATTGCCTGGCTTGATGACTGCTTAAGCTGCAAGACAAATGTTAGATGACATATTTTTGTACATTTGGTTAATGATTAAAAGAAAAGCAATGATATACAAATGCAAGCAATGCTTGGTGATCAAGAATCACTCTCAAAAAAGATCCCACCCACAGGGAAGGAAGCAAGGTGTCAATTGATCGTTGAGGCTATGCCATGCTATGATATGATGTCATGAGGGATCTTAGGGACAAAATTAGGGTCTTACACCACCTGCCTGGTCACATTCGCATATGATGTTGCTTCAACCCACTTGGTGAAGTAATCAATTTCTACGAGAATAAAACGGTGACCGTTGGACGCCTTTGGTTCTATCATGCCAATCATGTCAATTCCCCATATAGAGAAAGGCCATGGTGATGAAATAACATTCAGCAGTGTCGGGGGAATATGAATCTTATCCGCATAAATCTGACACTAGTGGCATTTCTTCACATATTTGCAGCAGTCAGACTCCATTGTCAGCCAATAGTAGCCTGCTCTCAACATCTTCTTAGCCATAGCATGTCCATTGTAATGAGTACCAAATGAACCTTCATGGACTTCAGTCATTAACAGGTCTGCTTCGTGTCTATCCACGCATCTGAGCAGAACCATGTCAAAATTCCTCTTATAAAGCACATCACCATTGAGGTAAAAACTGTCAGATAATCTCCTTAAAGTCTTCTTATCTTTAACAGATTCCCCAGGCGGGTAAATCTGACTTTGGAGAAAGCATTTGATATCATAATACCATGGCTTATCATCTTTCACTTCTTCAACTGCAAATACATGAGCTGGTCTATCTAAGCGCATAACGGTAATATTGGGGACTTCATTCCAATATTTCACCATAATCATTGAAACAAGTGTAGCAAGCGCATCTGCCATCCGATTCTCATCTCGAGGAATATGATGGAAGTCAACCTCAGTAAAGAAAGTTGAAATCCTCCTCGCATAATCTCTATATGGGATGAGGCCAGGCTGATTCGTCTCTCATTCACCCTTAATCTGATTAACAACAAGGGCCGAATCACCATAAACGTCAAGATGCTTGATCCTAAGATCAATACATTCTTCCAAACCCATAATACATGCCTCATACTCCGCCATATTATTCGTGCATTTGAAAGTTAGCCTTGCTGTAAAAGAAAAATGTGTGCCTTGAGGAGTAATAATCACTGCCCCAATACCATTTCCATACTGATTAACAGCGCCACCGAACACCATGCCCCATCGGGAACCAGGCTCTGGCCCTTCATCGAGCGTAGGCTCATCGCAATCTTTCATTTTCAAATACAGAATCTCCTCATCAGGGAAGTCGTACTGCACAGACTGATAATCCTCAATTGGTTGATGTGCCAAGTGGTCAGCCAAGATACTACCTTTAATAGCCTTTTGAGCTCGATACTCAATGTCATACTCGGACAACAGCATCTGCCAACGGGTAATCCTCCCAGTTAAAGCAGGCTTCTCAAAGATATACTTGATTGGATCCATTTTGGATATCAACCAAGTCGTATGATTTAATATATACTGGCGTAAACGCTTAGTGGCCCAAGCCAAAGCACAACATATCTTCTCAAGCATTGAGTATCGAGACTCACAATCAGTGAACTTCTTACTTAGATAGTGTAAGACCCCAGTTTTGGGCCCTAAGATCCCTCATGGCCCATATCATATCATATCATGACCTCAAGGATCAATGCATACCTTTGTCCCCTTCTAGTGGGTAGATTGCCTTGTGGGTTGATTTCTTGATCACCAAGCATACTTTGCATTTGTATATCTTTGCTTTCATATGTTTATTAACCGAAAAGTACAAAAATATTGTCAGTTTAACCTTGTTGCTTGCAGTTGAAACAATCATCAGCAATTAGGTCAAAGTCGGTCAACAGTCAGTCATTGCAATGGATGGTGGCCATTCTTGCAGAATTTGGGCACCATGGCCCATAATCAAAGGTTCATACATCTTGGGACATCATTTGAAGTCAAGTTCTCAAGGAATTAGGGTTTGGAATTCATCAGAAGAGGATCAGTCAGTCCAAAACCCTAGAAAAGTCAAACTTGGTCAACAATTGATTTAATTAGAAATTTGATGGATAGAATTGATCTGAAGGAGTTCATTCATGCTTGTATAAGCTTCATCTATCATGTTCAACCTCATCATGGAAGAAAATCAAGCCAATCAGAAAATTTTCCAGAAATAGAAAGTGGACCTGTAATTTCAACTGCCAAAAATGGAAACTTCTTGATCCTCAACTTACATCATGATACAAGCTTCAATTGAATTTTTGCCCAACATGAAAGTTGAAGATCTTGTCTTCCCATTTTCAAAAAGTCCAAGAACATCAAAATCCCATGTGTGGTTGTCAAGATATGATCAAATCATTTTCACCAATTTTTGAACTTCAACAAGCCATATCTCTCAAACCATAAGGCCAAATTTGGTGGGGTTTTTTCCTACAAACCACATTTTTCATCCTCTTTCCAAAAATATAAATTTCATGACCTAAAACCCTACCATTCAAAATGGCATTTTTGGACCTTTTGCATTTAAATTCAAAGTTTGACCAAACTTTGACTTTTTGTTTCTTTGACTTTTTCTTGATTTGGCCAATTGGGAAAGGTTTAAAATCACATTTGAAACTTGCCTCAAGTCCTAATTCATGCACATTCCATCACCATACCACAATTTTGGATAAAAATGCAAGCTTGGCAATTTGTGCATTTGGCTTCATACAAGTAAATCAAGTACAGCAGTACATGTACAAATCACAAACAGCAATTTGGCAAAATCTGTATACAGCTCATTCCAAGCCCAATTCGACCAAGCATACACCTCCATTTCCACTTATGCACAAAACTTGGCAAAATGCATTTGGCTTCATTAAGTGAACACAAGTTAACCATCCTTTGAGCAGACCAAAAGCAGATGGATTAAAGGTCACTAGCAGTCTGTTTGAGGCCCACTATCGTGCACAACTTACACCCTCCATTTTCTTATGACCAAAATTAGCAATGTGCATTTGGTTTCATTCAAATTAAACCAGTTTACCATTGGATTAAAAGATGTTAAACAGACCTTTATAAGGTCATTTTTCTGCAATTCCACAACCCTAGAGCGGCAGCCACACGACCAAATCCTCTCATTCCCTCATTGTGCATTTTTGCAAAAGGTGAAATTCTGAGCAGACCATCAAAATACACGAGCAAGCTTTGGTTCCTCCATGCTCTAAACAACCTTTTGAGTCCATTTTCACCATCATTTACCAACTGCAAACCGCTTTTGAGCTCTGCATCTTCAAAGCTTTCTCCCATGGCAGCTTGGAGCTAGGGTCAAATCAAACGAGGTTGAGCATAATTTCTTCAAGAGTGCACCATTTGGGACCAAAACCTTCACCTGTTCAAGCTCCAATCATTCAAACAAGCACTGTTTCTTCCATTGCTTCAAAAACAAGTACTTTAGTTGCTTAAGTTCTTTGAACTTGCTTGCTTTGCTTTTTAGCATTTGCTTTGAGGTATAATTACTTCTTCTTCATGTAGTCTGGAGACCCGGTCTGTTATTTGACCGGGCAAACTGTCTGAAGTCCTCCTTAAGAGGCAATGCCTGTGTGTGTTTATATTTGTCCCAAGCAGGAAAAGTCCTTCAAGTAAGGCAATTGGTGGAAGGTAGGGATAAGCAATCTATCCCCCACTATTCAGTGTGTCCTCTCTCTGCTCCCATTACATGGTTGAAGCAATGAGATAAATACCCAAGATCTAATCGAGTCAATAATGTGGAGAGAGTTCCTACTTTCTGAACTCCCACACTTTCTTTGGTGCTCTCTCTGATTTGAGATTGAAGCAATGAGGCACACCCCTCATCTCCTTTTCATCTGCTTCACCTGAGCCCCTCAATGGCCAGGTTAAGAGCAACTTTCACCCATTACAGTGGACTTTTAAAGTCAAACCCTCTTGTGTGAGCCCCCATTGTTTGGCTATAGAGTGTGCTGTTTGATATTCATTGCTTGATTGATTGCTTCATATGCACTTGTTTGCTTATATGGTATGCATTTATCATCATCATCAATTGCCATTAATGCATGATCATCTCATTTGCTTCTTGTGATGCTATCATTGTTGTTTGCCCATTGAGGACAATTGTAAGTCCATTGCTTTGGCATTTGCTCCTGTGATATGGAAGGATAGAGTGTAAGACCTCATTGGTCACTCATATCTTCTGTTATCTGTTTGTATGTGAGGATACAGTTATAAGTCCCTGTAAGTTGGCATCTGTTTTCCTGTGATCATAGTTTGTTCATCTGTTTGTATGAGAGGTTGCAATTATAAGTCCCTGTAAGTTGGCATTTGCATTCCTGTGATCATATTGTTGCTTTTGTTCTTGTATGTGAGGATCCATTGTAAGTCCCTGTGATGTGGCATTGGATTTCCTGTGAGCATACTGTGAAGTTAACCTAAGTCCAGATAGATTGGCAGTTGACTTCCCTGTTTCATCTTTGTTTTCTTTTGTGGAGACTGGTGTAAATCCATCTATTGGTATCCGGTATCCGCTTTTTATTTCTTTGTTTGAGGAGATTAGTGTAAGTCCATTGAGTGGCTTCTGATATCCCGTTTTGTTTTAGGAGATTGGTATAAGACCAGTGATTGGCATCCGATATCCGCTTTTGCTTGCTTTGCTTGTTTGTTATTTGCTATTCCAAAGGACACCCTTGAATCATCTGCTATATGATTTCAAGAAGTGAACCTTCTAAGAAGTTTTACTATCCATCCTTCATCCATTCATCATCCATTAGGTCCTAAACCTTTTCACACATTTACCTTTCAAACTTGACATAAGTGTTGTGCAAACATCTTCATGTTTTTCTAACTAAAAACCTGGACTCAAGTCCTTGACTTTTTTTCAAACTCATTTTCATAATACTTCTTTCAAATCAATCTTAATCATACTTTGACTTCATTTTCATAATTACAATCAATTAACTTCACTCATTCACTTGTTTTGGCTTTGTCCATTAATCTTTTCATGCATTAGCCATAGGCTTCAATTATCTTTGTGGTTGATGTAAATCTTGCCTATCCTTAGTGAGTCGACAGTAAGACTTCCGTACTTCAAACAGGGCTAACCCCTCTAGTACGTCGAAGCTATCCTCGCATGGTGGATGTTGTTTTTGGTCGAGTTTTCTCCCATTGATAATGAAAAGTCTCAGTGCTTGTGTTTAAAACTGAATCCACCAACTTTTGGAAATCTTTTAGCCGAACTACGGCGTTCTGATCCTTACCTTTAATGGAAGGTACGTAGGCAACGGGTTCATCCGTTCGAACCCAATAACCCAATAAATAAAAACATGTATATTCTTTTCTCATCATCCCAATCATGTTTGCACAATCTTTATGTCATAATAAATAATAATTTTGCATAACAAGTGTGAAAAGGGCTCCCTAGGAGTACCTAGGACGTAGTGGGTGCCTAACACCTTCCCATTGCGTAATTTACCCCTTACCCAGACTCTCTGATCTTTTTATTAGTTTTCTACGTGTAAAACTTCTTAGGCTTTTGTTCGCTTTTTAGCCAATCCTTTGGATAAATAAAAGTGCGGTGGCGACTCGAAATTTCAATGTATCTCTTAGCTTATGGTTTAATCAATAGATCATATAGCGACGAATACACCGCTACAGAAAAGTGGCGACTCTGCTGGGGAACGAACCCAGAATCTCTGGTTGTATTGCCTACTTTTCACCCTTGTTGTGCTATATTGTTATTCTTTATCTGACATATTTTTGTACAATTTGGGATGAATGTATTGATTGTAATGTGTGAATTGCTTGATATACATTTGCTGTGTGCTTTGGTGATCTGTGAGATGAGTTCTGTACCCGAACTCGAGTGCTCTCTAGGATAGGAGAATGGCATAGTCTTGTCGACTGGTGTGGAGTAGTCCTTAGCCAGTTGACTTGCGAGCCCATTCACTTGGTGGAGGTCATGTTGAACTAATAATGTCACACAAGTTATTTGTGGTTAGGCATTATTCTTTCAATCATGTTCCGCAGAAGCCAAGGACCTTAGTTTACCAAACCCATCTTGGCCTATTTTTAGGACCGTAGTGCGGAGGTCGTTCAGATGTCAGTTCTGATACGATTGTCACGCGATACTACACTCATAAGAGTTTCTCTTGAGAATATTCTTGGAATACGAGTATTCGTTCCTCCGATAATATTCGAAAGATGGAACGATGATTATGGGAACCTCTGATAGAACATGTCTGGCAGGTTTAAACCCTAGTACACTCCCTTTGGGTGGTTCTTAACCGAGACTCCATGCTCGTGACTCTCAACAAACCCGTGATTCGTGGTTGAGTCGTTCAAACATTGTTAATATCAATGGATCCCGGATCAGGTGTAAAACCTAAATCCACCAAAGCGGCTGGTTGATATTAAGAATGTCTGAACCGGTTCATGTACCGTTAATATCAATGGAACTTGGGTGTCGATAAAGGTGAAAACCTAAATCCACCAAAATGGATGATTGATATTAGGGATACATAGAGCTTTCCCACGACCTTTGTCTGGTGTGTCTTGCTTGATCCTTGAGTGTGATTGTTGCATTCATGCATTCACGCATTCATCCGCATCCATATCATCAGAAAAAAGAAAATTTTCAAGGAACTCAAAGGAGTTTATTTGCAAAAAATTTCAAAACATGAAAAACCGGGAAAATTTTTTCACCTGATATATCTGATGAGATATTTTCATATCCGATCAAAATGCTTAAATATTTCAAAGTTTGCAAATAAAACCCTCGGGTTCCTTTGATAAAAAACAAGCATATGCATAAACACTTCATGCATCATTTGCATAAGCAGGTGTTTTGTTCCGGTCTCCCGTCCAGTGGTCTGACCCTGCGATCTTCATTTATTTTGAGACGCGCTTCGCCGGTATTATACCAGAGCCAACTCTGCCAGATCGATGGATTATCCTGAGCTAGAGAGTTGTGAACTCCGAGGAGGATATTTTGCCAGCCTTAGTGCTGTTGATGGATTTATTCCTGGTTAACCAATCCCGGGCTGGCATTGGCTACTGTTCTGGGGCACTTAATGAGCAAGGTTTGTTCGCAAGTGGAGGATTCATCCATGCCAATCAACCCGAAGAAACTGCTGCTATCATTGAAGAAGACGCAGAAGATCTGAACAATTTCATCATTCCTGGTGGTGTCTGCCACAATTGGGTCGCTGTGGATGTTCCTACGGTCATTCATAAGTCAGCGTGATTTGTTCATTTTGTTTAAAACCCTTCTCCCATGCCAAAAGGAGAAGTGATGACATTGTTGGCAGCATTTTAATACAATGATGTTTTCATTCAATTAATGCATTGTCAAACATTTGTTTTTCCATTTGTTTTCACTTTTTGCTTTTGCATGAAATCAGTGATCACAAAAAACCCTGAAAAACAAAAACAACATTTTTTCATCTGCATAACTGATTTGCTTGTTTAAAATTCAAAAGCTTTTCATTATCCAGAATCATTATGCAGGGATTTCTAAACCCATTGAACATAATGATCCAACGCCATCTCCCAATCTTGAAGTCCTTGTATCTGGGGCAGAGGAAGATGATGTTGAAGGGGATTCCTGATGAGATTACCCGCCTCCTTGAGCACAAAAGGAGCTCATTCAGCTGTATCATGAGAATCAGCAAACCAGTCAAACTGGGGATTAAAAAAAAAAAAAAAAAAAAAAAAAAAAAAAAAGAGGGTGAAAAAGAAAAAAATCAAAAAATCAGCAAAAAAATTTTCAAGATTTTTCCAAGGAAAAAAGAAAAAAAGTATACCCTAAAGCCAAGTTGACTGATGCTGAATGGATTCAGAGTCGTTATGACCAGTTGAATCTGATTGAAGAGAAACGATTAACTGCCATGTGCCATGGTCAGTTATATCAGCAGAGGATGAAGAAAGCATTCGACAAGAAGGTCAAGCCTCGTGTGTTCCGAGAAGGTGACCTTGTGCTCAAGAAAGTTTTGTCTTTCGCGCCCGATTCCAGGGGCAAGTGGACTCCAAACTACGAGGGTCCATATGTTGTTAAGAGAGCCTTTTCAGGCGGAGCTTTGATGCTTACAACAATGGATGGGGAGGATTTCACTCGTCCCGTGAATTCAGATGCAGTCAAGAGATACTTTGCCTAAAAAAAAAAGTATATGCAAATGAAAAAACAGAATAGCTCGCTAAGTTGAAAACCCGAAAGGGCGGCTTAGGCAAAAATGAGCGTCTCGGTGGAGAACCCGCAAGGGTGATCCAGGCAAAAATTAGAGACTGATAAAAAAGAATATATTTGCATACCCGCTAGATTGAGTACCTCACTCTGGGGCAATCTAGGCAAAAATTAGGGATTTGGCAAGTAACTGCCTCCTGACAAGACTTTCTGGTTCATCAGTCGTCATTTCGTCAGAAGATTCTCGATTCGTCGTCAACTAAAGCTTCGGATACATTGAGATTCAAATTGGTAGAGAAAGGATCATTATGTTCAATGTAGCCCTCTTCCAATATATATATCACTGATTTCAAATTTGTACAGATCTATGGAGTCTTGCCATTTGCAGACTACCATTCCATCAAATCAATTTGAGCTTTTTATCCAATTATTTGCACTCTTATTTGTTTCAAATCAACAAATGTTTTGCATGTTTTAAATTGATAAAATGTCATTGTTTTATACAAATCAAATTTTTTCAAAATTTGTTGTTTTATACAAAGTGAACATTCACAAGATTGAAAGGATACTCAAGAATATCTCAGTGCTCTCCCGAGGGTGGCATGATTCCCAACAGGTAAGACATTTGTTCATATTCCTGGTTTGGTGGTATCTTCTTTCTCCAGATCTTTGTTAAGGTTGTTCCTCAAAACAAAGTTATTGTTGGGGCTGTTCCCCAGTACAGATCGCAAGCAGAGTGTTGTTGAAGATTTCGTTCTCTCCAGCAGCAGTTTTTCCCCCAGCATGGGTGTTTTATTGTGAAGTTTCGGCGGTTGATGGTTTGTCATCTTGGTACCCCGTCACTTTCTCCAGTGGGTCGTATACCCCCAGACTTTATTTGTCTCCTCAGCACAGTCATGAGTATGGCTGATTGATTGATACTCCCCTCGGAGTCGCGAGTATAGCTGTTATTGATATCCCCACCAGGGTTGCAAGTGGAGTTATCACCTCTTCTCCCCATGCAGTGTGCCAGCAGGAATTGTCTGTTTCCTCAGCACGATTGTTGTCTTTTTGAAGACTCGGTAAGTCAGTGGTTTGATACCCGGTACTTTACCTTTTCCCCGGCGAAGTCGTCTGCGGAATTATTACTATCTCTCCATCAGAGTTTATTCTCTTCAGCAGAGCAGGATTTATTTTCCTGAGCAGTTTTGATTTGGGTTGACATCCCAGTGTTTCATCCATCTCTTCCTCAGCATAGTCTGCAGAGTGTTTGTTGCGGCAGCTTTGCCCGTTGATTACTCCTTCAATCCCCAGTATGGTCGGATGATGGATTTTGCCTCCAGTGAACGGATTTGATTTCCTGACTGTTTGTGATCCCCAGTAGAGTGGCTTATATTGCAGAATCTATTTGTTGTGATCAGTTTGCTATGTATATTCTCCCCAAGTGGAGCGGTTCGTTGCAGAATCTTTTTGTTTGATCTGTCCTCCCTCAGTGGTTTGTTCCCAAGAGAGTTTTTAAGTGTCGGGTTTTTGTTATCGTATCCACAGAGATTGTAAGATATCGCTGCCGTTCAATGGTTGAATTAATCTTAACTTAAAGTAACACTAGGGTTTTGGGTTTTAATCAAGTTATCTTGCATACAAAGTAATTAATTGCGGTAAAAGTTACGTTTTGATTAATATGAGAAATATTGTCAAAGTTAGGTTTCAATGATTACATTTGCTTTGCATGTTTTTGCACGGTCAACAATATTATAAACTCCTTTAGATGATAAATAATTTCACAAAGTCCTCTCAATGCGTTTCTCTCGAACACCCATTGTGAGTTTTGTCATTTTGATCCATTGTTTCTCTCGAACACAATCTATCAAAATGACAACGTTTTGGTTCAACCTTATGGTGAACAAAATCATTCGTTACTATCTCTAGCTAACAAACAAGTTTGGATGAAAACCTAGGTCAAGAATCGGTAAACATCTCTCGATCAAATACCAACACAAAGAGTTTTAAATAGAAACAAAGTTTTCACCATATATTTACCGTTAAAGAGTTTACATATGAAGATCCTTACATTTACACACAAAGCTTGGAAATCACCTACATCTAACCTTGACAAATGGAGACTTAGCTACTCATTTTCATGGTAGCTTGGTCGGCAAGTAAGAAAAGAGGGTTGATCAACATCCAAGTCGAATAATCGAAGTTGGATGGGAATCCACCTTCTTTTTGTGGAAGATGGTTGCTAGATGAAGAGAAATGAAATTAGGGCATAAAATCCCCCACAAAGCAATGCTGTAAAATATCTAAGAGAAAGTACAAAAAATGGAAAAGTTGGTAAAAAGTGGTATCAAGTGGTCTTAAAAAGTGGTCTTTAGTACAAAAGGTGGCACCTGCTACTTATAGACAAGTGCAGAACTGTCACGTTCGCTAGGCGAGCAGAATGGCTCGCCTAGCGAAGGCCAAAAATGGGCACAAAATGCCCCTGCGCCCAGAGAAAACTGGGCCTGTGGAACTGTCATGTTCGCCTAGCGAACAGACCTTCGCCTAGCGAAGAACTCGCTTCAACCTTCGCCCCAGCGAGGTTGAGAGGTTTTGCTACTGGAATGCTCGCTGGGGACTCGCTAGAGCCTCGCCTAGCGAGCTAGTGCTGGCTGCTCATTTCACCAAAACAGACTGAATTCGCTGCCACTTCGCCTTCAGTTCGCCTAGCGAATTAATTAACCAATTTACTGGAGCCTTTCGCCAGGAGCTCGCCTAGCGAAGGTTTTGCTTCGCCACATCCTCGCCTAGCGAGCTGGCAGATAGAATGCTTGTTTGCTTTGGTTCCTTTGCCAATTTTGTTGTGTCTTCCTTATCAATTAATTCATGCCTTTCCTGCACAATAACACACACATCAAAGGCACCAAGCTTGTTTATCAATGTAATGCATTCTACGTAAAATGAATGTGGTTTTGACAATTTAGCAAGGCAAAAGAGTGAAAGATGCCCACATATGATAGCTCAAATAAGCACTTTTGGGCATCTAACAAGTAGCCGACAGTTTTCCCCAATAGAGTTGCTTATGCAGTTCGATTCTATTTGGATGATATCTTTCTCCCTCAGTGGGTTGTTCCCCCAGTGGAGTTGTGTGGAGTTGCTTCTACAGCAGTTAGTGCTTATGCATTTGTTGTTTCTCAGTTGACACTGGGATCCCCTGCAGATATCTTGGGTTTTCTCTTGATCCCCTACAGATTCGTCTTGGTGGCTGTTTTGCCCGTTGTGACTTTCTGCACCCTGATTGGGTTGTTTCCTGATATCTCTGACTCGCTGCTTCTTCAGCAGTACCTGCAGATCTTTGCTTTACAACATGTGGATCGCCGCAGATTGGCTCTCCAGCTGGTTTTCCCCTGGAAGTATAATACCGGACGTTTGGTTCCTGAACCTGTTGTGTTAGAATTGTCTGTTTTGTCAGCATTCATCAAACATAAATCACGCATATTCATGCATATTCATAAACATTCAGATATTCATGTTGCATTTTTTGCCATATATCTCTTGTTTGTCGTGTCTCCTGCTATGGTGATATAGATCTCTTTACAGATCTCCCCAAGCAGATGTTGGGTGTTTAAAATCTCTCCATATAGAGTCAACCCCATAAGCAGAAAATGTTGTCTTTCCTTCTGCAGTTCCCCACTGAGATATATCCTCGTGGATGACGGTTTCTTCCGTTTCCTCCCAACACATATATTGGGATGGATTTTCCTATTTGAGTTATATCCTCATTAGGACGTGTCTTTATTCAGTCTGTCTTTTCGGATCATTCCCGAATTGGCTATTTGTCAAATGTCTTGTGCTTCCCAGTGGGTTGTTCCCCAGCGGAATGTTTTCGGGCCTCTGCCTACAAACCAGCAGTTGTAAGTCCTACTTTTCCTGGCTTTCTTGACAGAATTTGTGGTTATACACCTTTTATTCTCCAGCCAGAGTTTTTGGTTTTCTACCCGTATACTCGGTAGTTGTAAATCCTATTTTCCTGCTCTTCAGCAGTTTGTGGTTTGTTATAAACCCTGTTTTGGTTTCCCGTGCGGATTTGTGATTTGTTCTATCCCCACGCGGAGTTGTTGGTCTTCTACCCCGTATTCGGTAGATGTAAACCCTAATTTTGTGGTTATCTCCATCTAAGTCTTTGATGTTGATTTTCCTTTGCTTGGATAAGTTGCTCAGATCAGCACTTATATACTCAGCAAGTCTTTTGTGGATAATTGCCGTATGCTAGCAATTTTATCCCCAGTGGGTCTTTTCACCGTATGCTAGTGATTTGTTCCCCGGATCATTGGTTGTTTACCAGTGCATCCCCAGCTAGTTTTCTGTCGATAATTGCCGGATGCTTGCAATTTATCCTCAGCAGTTCGCCTTTCATTTACCCTTTTGTTGGTAATGTCTGTTGTTCCTTTTGATTGGTCATCATTATATACCTAATTCGGTATCCCGATGCCTTTCTGTTCGGTTGATTTATCCTTCGTTAACCTAGTAACCGGTTGTGGATAATCTTCCATGCGAGTATGTTATTCACGGTCTGCCGGTAATGAATAATATGTCTCATGCACTCTTCAGTCGAAGCCTTTTGTGTTTCCCCAGTCGAGTAAGATTCATTATTTCCCTTTGTGGAGTCGAATATCCTTTGTTGTCGGATAATTGCCGGATGCTTGCAATTTATCCCTTTGAGTTGTCTTTCGTTTACCCGGATGCTTGGTATCGATTGTCTCTCTCTTTTTGGTTAGTCACCTATTATATACCCAATAACCGGTATCTCTGGTGTCTTTTCCTTTCGAGTATATTATTCACGGTCTGCCGGTAATGAATAATATATCTCATGCGCTCTTTAGTTGGAATCCTTTGTTGATTTTCCCCAACTGAGCAAGATTCGTATTCTTTGTAGAATCGAATAGCCATCCTTTAACCAGTTTGTGTTTCGGATGATGAGTGTTTTGGAAGTGAAACCCAATTCACGTTTTCGGTAGATCACCTATTATATACCCAGTAACCGGTATCTCTGGTGTTTCTTACCATGCGAGTTTATTATCTACGTTCTGACGGTAATAGATAATATATCTCATGCGAGTATCTTATCCACGGTCTGCCGGTAATGGATATTATATCTCATGCACTCTTTGGGTTTGTGTCCCCATTTGAGTAAGATTCGTTTTCCCGTTGTGGATTCGAATGCCCATCCTGTAAGTCGATTTGCTTTTTCAAGCCCTCCTTTCGGATGATGAGTGTTTTGGAAGTGAAATCCAATTCACGTTTTCGGTAGGTCACCTATTATATACCCAGTAACCGGTATCCCTGGTGTTTCTTACCATGCGAGTGTATTATTCACGGTCTGCCGGAAATGAATAATATGTCTCATGCGCTCTTTGGTTGGAGTCCTTTGTTGATCTTCCCCAGTCGAGTAAGATTCGTATTCTTTGTAGAATCGAATGTCCATCCTTTAAACAAGTCTGCTGTTCTAGCTTTCTTTCGGATGATGAGTGTCTTGGAACACACACCAATTCACGTTTTTTCAGCCATCCTTTAAACAAGTCTGCTGTTCTAGCTTTCTTTCGGATGATGAGTGTCTTGGAACACACACCAATTCACGTTTTTTTGTCCATCCTTTAAACAAGTCTGCTGTTCTAGCTTTCTTTCGGATGATGAGTGTCTTGGAACACACACCAATTCACGCTTTTTGTCCATCCTTTAAACAAGTCTGCTGTTCTAGCTTTCCTTCGGATGATGAGTGTTTTGGAACACACACCAATTCACGCTTTTTTGTCCATCCTTTAAACAAGTCTGCTGTTCTAGCTTTCTTTCGGATGATGAGTGTTTTGGAACACACACCAATTCACGTTTTTTCTCCATCCTTTAAACAAGTCTGCTGTTCTAGCTTTCTTCAGGATGATGAGTGTCTTGGAACACAAACCAATTCACGTCTTCGGATTTTATCCTTAAACAACCTACAACCCGGTTCAGGATAATCTTCCTTTGTGAGTATTCTATCCACGTTTTGACGGTAATGGATATTATATCTCGTTCACTCTTGGGTCAATCTTTTGTTGCTTCCCCCTCAGAGTAAGATTCATATTCCTTGTGGAATTGAATATCCATCCTATAAACAAGTTTGCTTTCGCTCTCTTCAGGATGATGAGTGTTTTGGAACACACACCAATTCACGTCTTTGGTCGGTCACCTGTTACATACCTACAACCCGGTATCCTTGGTGTTCCTTCCTGAGTTTGTTACCCGTATGCCTGGTAACATCTCATTTCTTCGTTACTTCCCCAGTGGAGTTTTCTTTTGCTTCTCCTCAGGAGTCAGCTTGTGTCTTTCCAATGGACTTATTTTCCATTTGGAATTCCCTTCCCAGTGTGAGTCCTTCACTCCCCAGTGAGTTCTCCAGTCTGCTTTCTGTTTTTCCCTAATCAGAGTTGTGTTTTGATCACGTTATGTCAGTTTTGTTTTTCCCCAGTTTGGAGTCGTGTATTGTTCACGCATTTCATTTCTTTTATTATCCCCAATTAGAGTCTTGTTAGAGTCTCTGTTCCTGGTGAGTGAACTACTCCGATGGATCGTCTTTTCTTCTGTGTGAATCATATTCCCCACAGAGTTTGTGTCTCTTGCATGCATACATCTGCATCATGAGGTCTCTTAGGGACCAAAATTTGTCTCATTACTGTTATTTAAGTCCATTCTACCGCGTCGAGTTGAAGATTTCTAAACTTCACTTCTCCGGCTAGAATGACCTTAAATAGGGGCATCTGTAAGACCCCAATTTTGGGCCCTAAGATCCCTCATGGCCCATATCATATCATATCATGACCTCAAGGATCAATGCATACCTTTGTCCCCTTCTAGTGGGTAGATTGCCTTGTGGGTTGATTTCTTGATCACCAAGCATACTTTGCATTTGTATATCTTTGCTTTCATATGTTTATTAACCGAAAAGTACAAAAATATTGTCAGTTTAACCTTGTTGCTTGCAGTTGAAACAATCATCAGCAATTAGGTCAAAGTCGGTCAACAGTCAGTCATTGCAATGGATGGTGGCCATTCTTGCAGAATTTGGGCACCATGGCCCATAATCAAAGGTTCATACATCTTGGGACATCATTTGAAGTCAAGTTCTCAAGGAATTAGGGTTTGGAATTCATCAGAAGAGGATCAGTCAGTCCAAAACCCTAGAAAAGTCAAACTTGGTCAACAATTGATTTAATCAGAAATTTGATGGATAGAATTGATCTGAAGGAGTTCATTCATGCTTGTATAAGCTTCATCTATCATGTTCAACCTCATCATGGAAGAAAATCAAGCCAATCAGAAAATTTTCCAGAAATAGAAAGTGGACCTGTAATTTCAACTGCCAAAAATGGAAACTTCTTGATCCTCAACTTACATCATGATACAAGCTTCAATTGAATTTTTGCCCAACATGAAAGTTGAAGATCTTGTCTTCCCATTTTCAAAAAGTCCAAGAACATCAAAATCCCATGTGTGGTTGTCAAGATATGATCAAATCATTTTCACCAATTTTTGAACTTCAACAAGCCATATCTCTCAAACCATAAGGCCAAATTTGGTGGGGTTTTTTCCTACAAACCACATTTTTCATCCTCTTTCCAAAAATATAAATTTCATGACCTAAAACCCTACCATTCAAAATGGCATTTTTGGACCTTTTGCATTTAAATTCAAAGTTTGACCAAACTTTGACTTTTTGTTTCTTTGACTTTTTCTTGATTTGGCCAATTGGGAAAGGTTTAAAATCACATTTGAAACTTGCCTCAAGTCCTAATTCATGCACATTCCATCACCATACCACAATTTTGGATAAAAATGCAAGCTTGGCAATTTGTGCATTTGGCTTCATACAAGTAAATCAAGTACAGCAGTACATGTACAAATCACAAACAGCAATTTGGCAAAATCTGTATACAGCTCATTCCAAGCCCAATTCGACCAAGCATACACCTCCATTTCCACTTATGCACAAAACTTGGCAAAATGCATTTGGCTTCATTAAGTGAACACAAGTTAACCATCCTTTGAGCAGACCAAAAGCAGATGGATTAAAGGTCACTAGCAGTCTGTTTGAGGCCCACTATCGTGCACAACTTACACCCTCCATTTTCTTATGACCAAAATTAGCAATGTGCATTTGGTTTCATTCAAATTAAACCAGTTTACCATTGGATTAAAAGATGTTAAACAGACCTTTATAAGGTCATTTTTCTGCAATTCCACAACCCTAGAGCGGCAGCCACACGACCAAATCCTCTCATTCCCTCATTGTGCATTTTTGCAAAAGGTGAAATTCTGAGCAGACCATCAAAATACACGAGCAAGCTTTGGTTCCTCCATGCTCTAAACAACCTTTTGAGTCCATTTTCACCATCATTTACCAACTGCAAACCGCTTTTGAGCTCTGCATCTTCAAAGCTTTCTCCCATGGCAGCTTGGAGCTAGGGTCAAATCAAACGAGGTTGAGCATAATTTCTTCAAGAGTGCACCATTTGGGACCAAAACCTTCACCTGTTCAAGCTCCAATCATTCAAACAAGCACTGTTTCTTCCATTGCTTCAAAAACAAGTACTTTAGTTGCTTAAGTTCTTTGAACTTGCTTGCTTTGCTTTTTAGCATTTGCTTTGAGGTATAATTACTTCTTCTTCATGTAGTCTGGAGACCCGGTCTGTTATTTGACCGGGCAAACTGTCTGAAGTCCTCCTTAAGAGGCAATGCCTGTGTGTGTTTATATTTGTCCCAAGCAGGAAAAGTCCTTCAAGTAAGGCAATTGGTGGAAGGTAGGGATAAGCAATCTATCCCCCACTATTCAGTGTGTCCTCTCTCTGCTCCCATTACATGGTTGAAGCAATGAGATAAATACCCAAGATCTAATCGAGTCAATAATGTGGAGAGAGTTCCTACTTTCTGAACTCCCACACTTTCTTTGGTGCTCTCTCTGATTTGAGATTGAAGCAATGAGGCACACCCCTCATCTCCTTTTCATCTGCTTCACCTGAGCCCCTCAATGGCCAGGTTAAGAGCAACTTTCACCCATTACAGTGGACTTTTAAAGTCAAACCCTCTTGTGTGAGCCCCCATTGTTTGGCTATAGAGTGTGCTGTTTGATATTCATTGCTTGATTGATTGCTTCATATGCACTTGTTTGCTTATATGGTATGCATTTATCATCATCATCAATTGCCATTAATGCATGATCATCTCATTTGCTTCTTGTGATGCTATCATTGTTGTTTGCCCATTGAGGACAATTGTAAGTCCATTGCTTTGGCATTTGCTCCTGTGATATGGAAGGATAGAGTGTAAGACCTCATTGGTCACTCATATCTTCTGTTATCTGTTTGTATGTGAGGATACAGTTATAAGTCCCTGTAAGTTGGCATCTGTTTTCCTGTGATCATAGTTTGTTCATCTGTTTGTATGAGAGGTTGCAATTATAAGTCCCTGTAAGTTGGCATTTGCATTCCTGTGATCATATTGTTGCTTTTGTTCTTGTATGTGAGGATCCATTGTAAGTCCCTGTGATGTGGCATTGGATTTCCTGTGAGCATACTGTGAAGTTAACCTAAGTCCAGATAGATTGGCAGTTGACTTCCCTGTTTCATCTTTGTTTTCTTTTGTGGAGACTGGTGTAAATCCATCTATTGGTATCCGGTATCCGCTTTTTATTTCTTTGTTTGAGGAGATTAGTGTAAGTCCATTGAGTGGCTTCTGATATCCCGTTTTGTTTTAGGAGATTGGTATAAGACCAGTGATTGGCATCCGATATCCGCTTTTGCTTGCTTTGCTTGTTTGTTATTTGCTATTCCAAAGGACACCCTTGAATCATCTGCTATATGATTTCAAGAAGTGAACCTTCTAAGAAGTTTTACTATCCATCCTTCATCCATTCATCATCCATTAGGTCCTAAACCTTTTCACACATTTACCTTTCAAACTTGACATAAGTGTTGTGCAAACATCTTCATGTTTTTCTAACTAAAAACCTGGACTCAAGTCCTTGACTTTTTTTCAAACTCATTTTCATAATACTTCTTTCAAATCAATCTTAATCATACTTTGACTTCATTTTCATAATTACAATCAATTAACTTCACTCATTCACTTGTTTTGGCTTTGTCCATTAATCTTTTCATGCATTAGCCATAGGCTTCAATTATCTTTGTGGTTGATGTAAATCTTGCCTATCCTTAGTGAGTCGACAGTAAGACTTCCGTACTTCAAACAGGGCTAACCCCTCTAGTACGTCGAAGCTATCCTCGCATGGTGGATGTTGTTTTTGGTCGAGTTTTCTCCCATTGATAATGAAAAGTCTCAGTGCTTGTGTTTAAAACTGAATCCACCAACTTTTGGAAATCTTTTAGCCGAACTACGGCGTTCTGATCCTTACCTTTAATGGAAGGTACGTAGGCAACGGGTTCATCCGTTCGAACCCAATAACCCAATAAATAAAAACATGTATATTCTTTTCTCATCATCCCAATCATGTTTGCACAATCTTTATGTCATAATAAATAATAATTTTGCATAACA
Source organism: Lathyrus oleraceus (assembly GCF_024323335.1). Lineage (NCBI taxonomy): Eukaryota > Viridiplantae > Streptophyta > Magnoliopsida > Fabales > Fabaceae > Lathyrus > Lathyrus oleraceus. The sequence continues at coordinate 173,049,488 of NC_066585.1, read as the reverse complement.
AGTGTGAAAAGGGCTCCCTAGGAGTACCTAGGACGTAGTGGGTGCCTAACACCTTCCCATTGCGTAATTTACCCCTTACCCAGACTCTCTGAACTTTTTATTAGTTTTCTACGTGTAAAACTTCTTAGGCTTTTGTTCGCTTTTTAGCCAATCCTTTGGATAAATAAAAGTGCGGTGGCGACTCGAAATTTCAATGTATCTCTTAGCTTATGGTTTAATCAATAGATCATATAGCGACGAATACACCGCTACAGATAGTAAATAGCATATTCCTTCTTCCCTGATTCATCTTGCTGACCCAATACACAACCCATAGAGTCATCAAGCACGGTAGAGTACATGATCAATGGTCTCCCTTCAATAGGCGGAGACAGAATCGAAGGCTCGGACAGATACTCTTTGATACTGTCAAAGGCCTTCTGGAAATCCTCGGTCCAGTCATGACGCTGATCTTTTCGGAGGAGCTTGAATATAGGCGCACATGTGGCAGTCATGTGGGATATAAATCTGGAAATATAATTCAAGCGGCCAAGAAAACCTCGGACTTGCTTCTCAGTTTTGGGCGCAAGCATCTCTTGTATTGCTTTGACCTTGGCAGGATCAACTTCAATACCTCTTTCGCTGACAATAAATCCCAATAACTTGCCGGAACGGGCCCCAAATGTACACTTGTTCGGATTCAGACGGAGTTTGTACTTCCTCAAACGCTGGAAAAGCTTCAATAAGTGCTCTACATGTTCAACTTCCGTTCTCGACTTTGCAATCATATCATCAACATATATCTCGATCTCTTTGTGCATCATATCATGAAACAAGGTAGTCATAGCTCGTTGATACGTGGCTCCGGCGTTCTTTAAACCGAAGGGCATCACTCGATAACAGAATGTTCCCCAAGGTGTGATGAATGTTATCTTCTCCATATCATCGGGTGCCATTTGAATCTGGTTATAACCGGAAAATTCGTCTATAAATGAGAAGACATTGAATTTAGTTGTATTATCTACCAACATATCAATGTGTGGTAGAGGAAAATCATCTTTCGGACTAGCTTTATTCAAGTCTCGATAGTCCACACACATTCGGACTTTTCCATCTTTCTTAGGCACGGGCACAATATTGGCCACCCATTGAGGATATGTAGAAGTCACCAGAAACCCCGCATTAATTTGCTTATGAACTTCTTCTTTAATCTTTACTGCGATATCAAGATGAGTTCTTCTGAGCTTCTGCTTCACAGGCACACACTCAGGCTTCAAAGGCAGGAAATGTTGCACGATATCGGTATCCAGACCAGGCATGTCTTCATATGACCAGGCAAAGACGTCGACATATTCTCGTAGCAACTCAATCAACCCCTTCTTCACATACTCTTCAAGGAGTGCCCCAATCTTCACTTCACGAACACAATCTTCAGACCCCAAGTTGACTGTTTCCAGATTCTCAAGATGCGGCTGAATGATCTTCTCTTTGTGCTCAAGCAGGAGGGTAATCTCATCAGGAATCTCTTCAACATCATCTTCTTCGGCCTCAAATACAGGGAACTCAAAGTTGGGAGATGGTGTTGGATCATTATGTTCAATGGGTTTGATCAACCTACATAATGATTTTGAGTATAAAAAGAGATTTCAGAATTCCAGCAAAGCAAATCATTATGCAGATGAAAAGATTGATTTTACTCTCTTTTTAGGGTTTTATGGTGATCACCAATTTCATGCAAAAAAGCAAAAAGGGAAAATAATTTGGAAAAACAAACATTTAACATGTAATTATTGAATGAATATCATTGTATTAATGAGCCAACAATGTCATCACTTCTCCTTTTGGCATGGGAGAAGGGTTTTTAAACAAAAGTGAACACATTACGTGGACTTATGGATAACTGTTGGAACATCAACAGCGACCCAATTATTGCAGACTCCTCCAGGGATGACAAAGTTGCTCAGATCTTCCTCTGCCTCATCTTCCACTATGGCAGCAGCCTCTTGGTCTTCGACAGTGTGGATGAAACCTCCACTCTGGAACAGCCCACGCTCGTTGGAGATGCCTGAAGAATACCCTATGCCAGCCCGGGATTTATTATCTTCCATCTTAATCATTTGTCCTAAACCAGTAGTAGCGCCATGCTCAATGGCCAACTTCACATCATTGTAGGAAGCAAATGAAGAAAGTCATTTCCTTGAAGGCTCAGCAATAGACAAGGCTTGGAACGGAGTCCCAACCTCATCCTCAGCATCTATATAGGAAAAGGAAGATAAATGGCTTACTAAGATAGCCTTCTCTCCCCCTATCACCACCAACTTTTTATTCTTGACGAATTTCAACTTTTGGTGTAGGGTGGATGTCACGGCGCCTGCCTCGTGAATCCATGGTATGCCAAGCAAACAGCTACATGATGGGTGAATATCCATGACCTGGAAAGTGATATGGAAATCACTAGGTCCAATCTTGATTGGGAGTTCAACTTCGCCAATCACAGTTTTCCTCGATCCATCAAAAGCTTTGACTACCACTCCACTCTGCCTCATGGGAGGCCCCTGATAAGAAAGTTTGGCCAGCGTGGGTTTTGGAAACACATTGAGCGATGATCCTGTGTCTACCAGCACATTAGACAAGGCATCATCCTTGCAGTTCATGGAAATGTGTAGAGCCAAATTGTGGTATTTTCCCTTCTCGGGAAGATCAGCATCGCAAAAGCTCAAATTGTTACAAGCAGTTATGTTTGCAACAATGCTATCAAACTATTCAATTGTGACACCGTGATCCACGTATGCCACGTCCAACACCCTCTGCAAAGCTTCACCGTGTGGCTCAGAATTCATCAGCAAAGATAGGACAAATATCTTTGATGGAGTTTGAAGCAGCTGATCAACAACATTATACTCGCTCCTTTTGATGAGCCTGAGCATCTCATCATAGTCCTCTTTCAGAATGCCATTCTGGCCAACAGGGACAGGAGCTTTCACAACAACATTAGGGTCAACACCCTTCACAACAAGTGCCGGATTCGGAGAAGAAGAAGTCCCCACAGTACTGGCAGAATTATCAACAGCATTTCTTCTCAACACGTCTTCATGGGGTTTCGGCGGCACCGAGAAAACACGACCACTGCGGGTCACGCCACTAACGTCAGATATACTCACCACATAGGTGGAGGGCAACGACACCTCCTTACCATCTTTGAGCATAACTGTATTGTACCTGTAAGGCACAACTTTGTCTGAAGAGTATGGGACCGGGCCTGCTGGCTTGATTATCATAGATGGAGAAACCTTCTTCTTGTTGCCATCATACTTGACAATAACATGCTCTGGTATTCTGAATACAGGCGAAATTACATCCACTTCATCTTCATTACGATTTTGAAGTACCTCAATCATTCCTTGATCCAACATCTCTTGGATGTCCTCCCTGACTTGGAGGCATCCTCTCTCATCGACAGTGCATACTTGGCATCTGTCATGGTCATGCTCATAATGACTGTATCCACATAACAGTCTGTGCATCTCGACCAACGATTGCCTGATATGACTGACATACAAGACTTTATACTTGCCAGGGCAACCCTGGACCATATTCACAGCAGCTTTCCCATGCTCGGGAAATGGGTTCTTCTTGACATTCGGACCTACGTCCTCGAAAAACAAAATCCCACTTTTAACAAGGTCTTGCACCTTGGTCTTCAGGGGATAGTAATTCTCCACATCATGTTCGGGAGCACCGGAATGATATACACAATGTAACTCGAGTTTGTACCACCACTGAGGGTTGATCGGTACAGCGGGTGGGTCACGTCGAGTAATTAATTTTCTGTCTATCAACGAAGGATAGAGTTCAGCATAGGTCATTGAAATTGGATCAAAAGTGACCCTCTTCCTATCGTAACTGGTGTTGGTATTGGTGTTGTTTCGAGCCTGGTAGGCCTGCTGTTGCGGACGATGCTATTGTTGATATTGTTGATGTTGTTGTTGTTGATGTTGTTGTTGTTGATGTTGATAATGTTTAGCTTCCCTGAAGGCAGGTGCTATATGATCCACCTGGTGCTGGTTACTGGCAGGGCAAATAGTCTTCCTCTTCACAGAGGGTCTTCTCTTGGTATGGGAAGACACGGCATGTGCCTCTCCCTCCTTCTTCTTTGCAAAGTCCCCATATCGCTTTGCAGAAGAGCCTTCATCTCTGGTCAGACGTCCTTCCCGGACTCCTTCCTCTAGCCTCATTCCCATGTTCACCATTTCGGTGAAGTCCGAGGAAGCACTAGCTATCATCCTCTCATAATAAAATGAACTCAAGGTCTTCAAAAAGATCTTGGTCATTTCCTTCTCCTCGAGGGGTGGCACGATTTGAGCGGCCAACTCACGCCATCTCTAGGCATACTCCTTAAAAGTCTCCTTCTCTTTCTGGGACATAACCATCAGCTGGTCCCTATCAGGGACCATATCAACATTGTACTTATATTGCTTGACGAAAGCTTCGCCAAGGTCGTTGAAGGAGCGGATTTTTGCGTTGTCCAGACCCATGTACTATCTGAGTGCGGCACCAGACAGACTTTCCTGGAAGTAGTGGATAAGGAGTCGATCATTCTCGGCCTGTGTTGACATCTTGCGAGCGTACATCACAAGATGGCTGAGAGGGCAAGTGTTTCCCTTATATTTTTCAAAGTCGGGCACTTTGAACTTGATAGGGATTTTGACGTTGGGCACAAGGCACAACTCATCAGCAGATTTACCAAAGAGATCTTTCCCTCTTAGAGTCTTCAGTTCCTTGCGAGGCTCAAGGAATTGGTCGTTCATGGCGTCCATCTTCTCATAAACATCTGGGCCCTCAGATGACTCAGAATGATAGATGGTGTCTTCGACTCTCGGTAAAGTGTGCACAACGGCAGGTGGCACAGCAAGGACTAGGCTAGATGTCGGCAGAGAAGCGAAGGTAGGAGCGAGACCTTCAGGCACAAAGTTTGCGGGCATCCCCCAGGGAAACCCGACTGGCATAGTCGGTGCGAAGTGAGCAGTGGCGGTAGGCACAGTAGAGGAAGCTACCTCTGAGATGATTGTCCTCGCGGGAGGAGTTGTAGGTGTTGGAGAAGACTGGCTCTGAGCAGCCAGCACTGACTCCATCATGGAAGTCAGCCTAGCTACTTCTTCCTTCAATTCACAATTCTCTTGTTCAAGATTATACATCAACTTCGGAAGATTTGCCCTGGTGTTATACCGGTGCATCAGCTTGTCTTCAAAATAAATGAAGAACACAGAGTTAGACCATTGATCAAGAAGCTCTGAACAAAACCTGCTTATGCACATGATGCATGCAATGTTTGTGCATATGGTCTATTTTTATTTGAGGGACTTTATAGAGATCTATTTGGAAATATTTGGAAATATTACTCTTTTAAGACATATATGGAATATTCATATCAATAATATTTGGAAAATAAATTTTACACCAAAGTAGTAGTACAGTTTTGGTAACCAAATATAATACAAGAGAGAAGGAAAATAAACATCCTATGGAACCCTAGAAACAATCGTCCAAAGCTCTCGAGACTGGAAGATAAGCTGCACGAAGCCTCTTCACCTCTCTCTCATAGGCTGCCTCCATATCTGCCTTCTCCTTGGCGAGTCGATCATACTTCCTCTTCCAAAACCTGGATGACTGAGGAAGAAGAGAAGTGACCATGTCATCAGGCTCATCAATAATCTGATGCTCCAGAAATTCTATCACATCATCCTTATCTCTGAGTTGCTGAAATAGTTCCTCTCGCTCACGGACCCAAGCACGTGAATGGTCTTCATCTCTCAACTCCTCTACTCCTTGGTTAGGGAGGGTTAAAGGCCCAACCACAACCATAGGTGTAGGTCTCGGATAGTCATAGGGCATGCGGTACTCAGAAGCTCTCTTCCTCACCCAAGAGGTGTAGGGTTCCAAAGCAATACAATTCTTCGAACCAAGCTCTTTCCTTCCCTTCCTATGAATCTTGCGCCAAGCGCGAACCATTCTGCCATTCAAGTTCTGGGGATCTTTACCCTCTTGAAAGAATATACCTTCTAACAAAATGTTATTAGGTTTATCCTTTAAGGGGAACCCAAGCTGACGGCGAGCCAAGATAGGGTTGTAGTTAATTCCACCACATGTACCAAGAAGAGGCACATTGGAGAATTCACCACAAGAATCAATAATCTGAACACCATCATATGCACAGTTATACCAAAAGATATCATCATTAGTGAGAGACATAAGTCTCATGGACCACCGTAGACATCCTTTGTTCTCCTTGAAGGCAAGCGTCTGTGGCAAGTGCGAAATAAACCACTTGTACAACAGAGGCAAACAGCACACAATGGTACCACCACCCTTTGCATTCCTCATATGCAAAGAGAAATAAGTGTCACCCAACAGAGTCGGAACGGGATTAAGGGTAGAGAAAATCCTAATAGCGTTCATATCCACAAAGTTGTCGATGTTGGGGAATAACACTAGCCCATAGATGAGAAGTACAAATATGGCTTCAAAGGCGTCCTCATTCATGGCCTTCCTAAACAAAGTAGCTTGGGCAATAAGGAAATCAGATAAGAGACCTTGAATTCCATCTTTGGTAGTCATATGAGCACCAATATCAGATACATCTATGTGAAGCAGATCAGCAATCTCTTGGGAAGAAGGAGCTCTCTCCAAGCCACTGAACGGTAACTGATCTAAGATAGGTATACCCACAAGATAGGCATACTCCTCAAGCATAGGCAAAAGCTGGAAATCCGGGAAAGTGAAGCAACAGTACAGAGGATCGTAGAACTGCACCAACACACTCATCAGACCTTCATCCACCTGAGTAGAAAGAATAGATAGAAGCTTCCCATGGCGAGCATTGAACTCCAAGGGATCTAATACATAGGATGTCAAACTCCTTAACTCTTTCAAGTCGGGTTGTCTGAAACTGTACTTCTTCGTATTCCTTCTTTGCTTATCCATGTCTGAAAACTTGCAAATAGACCTCTTAAGTTTCTTGAAAAATTTCTCATTGATGATATGGATGCAAATGAATGCATGAATGCATGGATGCAACAATCACACTCAAGGATCAAGCAAGTCACGCCACACAAAGGTCACAGGATAGATCAAGTCATCCTCAATATCAATCATCCATTTTGGTGGATTATGGTTTACACCTTATCAACACCCAAGTTCCATTGATATTGAGGATATACGAGAATGGATCAACCGCGAATCAAGGGTTTGTTGCAAGTCACAAGCATGGAGTCTCGGTTAAGAACCACCTAAAGGGAGTGTACTATGGTTAAACCTGACAATCATGTTCTACAAGAGGTTCCCATAGTCATCATCTCATCTTTCGGATATTATCGGATAAAACGACTACTCGTATTCCAAAAATATTCTCAAGAGAGACTCTTATGAGTGTAGTATCGCGTAACAATCGTATCAAATCTTACACTTGAATGATCTTTGCACTACGTCCTAAAATAGGCCAAGATGGGCTAGATAATCTAAGGTCCTTGGCTTCTAAGGTTTATATTGGAAAGAGTAATGCCTAACCACAACTACTTGTGTGACATTATTGATCCCAATAAGACCTCCACCAAGTGAATGGGCTTGCAAGTCAACTTGCTAAGTAATAACTCCACACAAGTCAACAAGACTATGTCATTCTCCTATCATAAGTGCACTTGAGTTCGGGTATAGAGCTCATCTCACAAGAGACCACCAAGCACATAAGTAATTGATATATATCAAGCAATTCATACATTACAAACAATACAGTCATCTTAAATTTGCACAAAAATATGGCATAAATAAATATAAACATACAATACAACAAAGGCAAAAAAAGTAGGCTAAACCCACTAGGGTGAAACACAATCCCCAGCAAAGTCGCCACTTTTCTGTAGCGGGGTATTCGTTACCTTTAGATTTATTGACTAAATCAAAAGTAAGCATACAATTCGAGTCGCCACCGCACTTCTAAGGGCATGAGGCCTAGTTTCTCTTGAACTCCATTAAGCATAGGTAGGGTCCTAATTCTAAGTCCTTTCTCCTTTTTGCATTGGGTTCACACAAACAAAGACAAAACAAGCACAAAGCCATAATATATTTACACAATAATATGCTCAAATGAGCAAAATGAAAATGGCATAAACATAAAATATGAGCTCAAGTGAGCAAAGTAAAAAAGCAATATGAATAAATGAGCAAGAAATTAAATTGCATTAAAGTAAATTGCAAGAATTAAATGCTTGAATTAAAGTTAGTGTTAGTAGTTAATGTTAGTGTGCCATAAGGCAATTTAGCGCTATGTTAAGCAATCGTAAGTGGACTAATGTAGTAGTCACACCTATCTGAGGCCGGTTAATAAAACTATAGGAAAATAAACACAAGTTAGAGATCATGACTAGTAAGCCAAGCTCCTACAACTTGCCATGCCAAAAGAAAAGAAGGAAAGACCTTGTATGGATTTTAGGTTTTTTGCTTGACCAAGAAGCAACCTATCTTTGACACAAAGCAATTCACTTGATCTTTGATCAAATTGAATTTGATTTGGATCAAAGAAGGTTAAGCCTCTCATATGTCTAGACTAACCACAAATCATTAACTCATTGACCAAAAGAAAAAGAAGAAGAAAAGAGATGAAGATGAAATGGACAAAATGAGAATTCAAATGACATAATCAAAATACAATGATCAAATGTGAATGAAATCAACATCAATCAATGGTAAAAAGAAGTGAAATGAAGATTAGAAGTCAAGAAAGGTTAAACATATTTTTGGTATTTTTTAGAATTAAAATAAATGCATAAAATAAAATGAACAAAGTATAGTCAAACTTCAAATTCAATTCAAATCAACTTGGATAAGTCCAATTGAATCATCATAAGTCTAACATGGTCAAACAAAGTTTGACAAATTTTCTCAACATTTTTTGAAAACAGAAACTATTTTAAAACAATTAAAAATTAAGAAAAATAACACAAATGAACTAAAATCTCAAATAAATCTCAAATCAATTAAGAAATTGATGAGAATATTTTTCATAGACTTATCATCATCCATATGTGTTAAGAAAATATTTTTGGAATTTTTGAATATCAAAAAGTATTTAAAATGAATTAAAAACTATTAGAAACAAAATAATTCACAAAAAAATTTAAATGGAATCACAAAAATAATTAAAAATCAGATTATGAAACTAGATTTAAAAGAAAAATTTGCAATTGGTCCCATATTTTTGTGATTCCAAATAAAAGAGTTATGAATTTTTGAAAATAAATGGAATAAAAGAAAATAAAACAGAAATTAGAAAATATGAAAAATCCACAGCGCTTGGATGGAACTCGTTAATTGACGTGGACACATCTAATGGTCCAGAAGCGCGCGCGTACCATGTACATGAGTCAAGCGCGAAACAAAACGAATTAAACAAAGTCAAATGAAAGCATGGCTGAGATTAGATCGTGGGAGCCTCATCCAAGGGTTCAGGTTCAACCGCGTGGGGCCGGTGGTGGAAACCACCGTCTTCTCCGGTGAGCCAATTGTTTCCGGCCACCAGTTGCAGATTTTTAAACCTCAACCAAAACGCATGATCCTTATACCAAATTAAAGCTAGGGTGATGTACATCACACCTGTAACCTTGGATTATGCTCAAAGTTTCTATGGAATGAGAAATCTGAGATGGAAAATCCAGGTGTTCAATCTGAAATGCATCAATTCACAAAATCAAAGCCATCATTGGCTTGCCTCTAACACGAGGACTTCAGAGAACCAAATAAACACAAGCAAATCACAATATATGATGAGATATGGATCAAAACAGTTGAGCAATGAACCTTTGAAGTGCAGCTTTAAACAACATGATCTGCCCCAATTCTTGCTTGCAGTTTGATCTTGAGGTATGATGTGAATGCAAGGCTAAGGAATTAGTATTGAAGATCAATTGATTTTGTTGAAATTCAAACTTGAAATGAGAAATGAAAAATGAGAATTCCTTTGGTATGGTTGGGTTTCCAATTCTGTAGAGCTTCAGGTTGATTCCAGGATGAAAATTGAATGAAGCAAGCATGGTATTTATAGATGAAGTGCAAGCAATGAGGTGAAGAATCCGTGTGCATGAAGCTTTGGGTCCTCCATGCATGGGCCTGTACAGGCGCATGTGAGGCCCAAACTCAAGTGGAAATGCAAGTTGAACTCATTTCAAGTTGAATTGGACGTGTAATTTGAATGGTGTTTGCTTGTGCATGAAGCTTCCATGTGAATTCCATAATTGGTCACAAATATTCATCTCTTCGAAAGTCACACATAGAAAATCCAAACATAGGCATGTGAGTAATGGTTGGAAAGGTCTTGACATAAGGAACAAAAGTTATGTTGGGCAAAAATACATTTGGAGTTTGGAAGTACAAAACATGCCTTTGAAAAATTTGTCAAAAGTGACCAACTTCAAGCCCTTATGTTTCAATGATGCAGGCCTCAAATGGAAAAACCTCCAACATAAAAGTTGTATATATTTTCAAGATGATCAATTTGGACTTAAATTTTGCATCATTTGGATTTTTGATGAGAATGTTATGGGCACTTGAAGTTAGACTTTTTCAAGATTCAATGGGTTTGGTCCAAAGTGACCTATAATATTTTGTATTATCACATGTGTTTCTTTTAGGATTATGAAATTTTGTCAAATATAAAATTTTAAGTAGACATCTTAAGCTTTCCAATTCAATTGGTATCACCTAAAAATCATAAAAAATGAAGGAGTTAGGTCCTTGGGAAGTTGACCCAAAATTAGGGTTTCAATCAAAATGACCTATAATGTTTTGAAATGAATGATGACCTTCCAAGTTTCAAATGAATTTTTTATGAACATGGAAGTTGTTCATATGGTTCTTAAGAACATGTTTTCTCTTGGGGTCATCTTCATTTGACAAACACATCAAAAGTTAGGTCTCAATGGATCTCAAAATAGTCAGATGACTTGACTGGTCAACTTCTCAAGTCCAAACTTCCAATCTTGATGAATGAATGATTGAGGATACTCACATAGGCTCATATATGCATAAAATAATGAATGAAAGAACTTCCCTTGATTGGATTTGATCATAGGTTGAGGTTGCTTCATGAGCAAGGCACAGTCAATGCACATATGAATTAGGGTTTCCTTGAGAACCAATCCTCAAGCCCTTTGATTTATCTTGATCAAATTGGCAAATTGAGACACTTGGGAGACATATATGATGATTGAGATCTTTGGGAACCATTGTCATGCTTGCTTTCATCTTCATCTAGCCACTTCATTGAGTATAGGAGCCTCATAGGAGCAAGGGATCTCATGATTGCTTAAGCTTCAAAACAAAAGAGGTTAGTGACATATTTTTGTGCTTTTGGTTAGTAAACAAAATAAGAAAAGCAATAATATACAATTCAAGCATGCTTGGTGGTCTCAAACCAACTCACACAAGTCCCAACCCAAGGGTTAAGGAGTCACACATGCTATAATCCTTGAGGCAATGCAATGAGCAATGATATGATGCCATGAGGGGTCTTAGGGTCAAAATTAGGGTCTTACATCAGTGTGAATCCTCATGGGTGTATAATTGTCAAGAGGGAAATTCAAAAGTTGATGGATGAGAATGTCATTCAGATTGAACAGTCAAAAGATATAGAAGATGATGTGAACGTCATTGTGCCAGTGTTCAAGACCCCTGAGCGGGTAGTCATCCAATTCGATAGAAGTAACATTAATAATGTCAAAAGATCGGTATCATCGTTGGTTATACGGTTGGCGGGCCCTGTCCCCTATGCATCCGATAAAGTTGTGCCATATCAGTATAATGCCACTATGGTTGAAAAGGGTCAAGAGGTTCCTCTCCCAGTTGCAAATTCAATGGTGAACATTACAGATGTAGTGAAGGTGACCTGTAGTGGTCGTGTGTTCAGTATGGTTTTTCCTAAAGTTGTGGAAGATGTTTCTGTGGGTAATAAGGCAGGGATTCCTGCAGTTAATCCAGTTAGTGCTCCAACGTGTCAGTCTGGTGAATCTAGCAAGTTGAAGGCTAATGATGATGATGAGGTGTTATGTCTGATTAAAAGAAGCGAATTCAACGTTGTGAAGCAGTTTCTTCAAACGCCGTCAAAGATTTCCGTGTTATCATTATTGATGAATTCAGAGGCACACAGAGAAGCCTTACAAAAAGTGTTGGAGCAGGCTTATGTAGAATATGATGTGACTATGGATCAGTTTGACTACATTGTTGCCAACATTACTTCCTATAATAATCTGAGCTTTTATGATGAAGAGCTTCTTGAGGAAGGTAGATATCACAATTTAGCGCTTCACATTTCAATGAACTATAAGGAGGACGCTTTGTCCAATGTGTTGGTTGATACTAGGTCATCACTGAATGTGTTTCAAAAGTCAACCCTAGCAAGACTTTTCTATCAAGGCGCCCTGATGAGGTACAAAGGCGTGGTGGCTAAAGCGTTTGAGGGTTCTCGAAAAACTATCATTGGAGAGGTGGACTTTTCGATTAAGATAGGTCCGAGTGATTTTCAAATTACTTTTCAAGTAATGGATATTCACCCGGCTACAGTTGTTTATTAGGAAGACCTTGGATTCATGAAGTTGGCGTTGTGACGTCTACTCTGCACAAAAAGCTGAAATTTATGAAGAATGGAAAGTTCATCGTTGTAGGTGGAGAAAAGGAATTGTTGGTAAGCCATTTGTCATCCGCTACACCTAAGACCTCACGAAAGCCCTAACCATCATATCGTTTTATAAACCTACTAAGGTATTTGGATCTCTTTGTCCTTACCAGGGAAAATGCACACTTGTATTTTTAACCAATATATTTTTGATTTAACGTATATATCTTTTTAGAATTGTTAGGTATAAGAAACTCACCCGTTCTTAGAATGTTTTCATAGTTACAAATAAATTTTAAATCTATAAAAATTGAAGACCTCGATCCGGGTGACAATGATGATACAATAAATCTAGATAAACATAAATTTAATTTTTTAAAGAAAAATATACTAATATACTATTAAAAATCATTTGTAATAAAAGCAAACGACTCTATATAGACTTATAAGCTTAACAATATTGACTTGAATTTCAAAAAGACAAAAAGAACTAACAATCTCATTCACAACTTTGGCCTTTTGTGCCTTCTTATTAATTCTTTTGTTAAAATTAACTCACCAACTTATTTGATATTTTTACCACGAACTAAAAAGTTTTGATCCCTCATTTTTATGTTGGTAAGTAGGCACAAGACCAAAGGTCTTGTCAAACACAAAAATATAATTAGTGAATTCTCTTCTCATCCCCTCACTCCATATTTTATAAAACATCATTTATATCATAAACATATGCACACAAAAAGGGATCCCTAGGAGTACCTAGGACACTTTGGGTGTTAACAACTTTCCTCTGTGTAACCAACCCTTTACCCGTAATCTTTGACATTTTATTAGTTTTGATTTGAAAACTTCTTATCTTTGAGTTTTGTTCGTACTTTTGTCATTTTTCCTTTGGAAACAATAAAAGCGCGGTGACGACTCTGGTTTTACTGACGTCAAGTTTATCCATAATTTGATGGTCATGAATTTATCGCTACACCTAAGACCTCACGAAAGCCCTAACCATCATATCGTTTTATAAACCTACTAAAACATCTGAATCTCTTTATCCTTACAAGGGAAAATACACACTTGTATTTTTAACCAATATATTTTTGATTTAACATATATATCTTTTTTAGAATTGTTAGGTACAAGAAACTCACTCGTTCTTAGAATGATTTCATAGTTACAAATAATTTTAAATCTAGAAAAATTGAGGACTCGATCCGGGTGACAATGATGATACAATAAACCCAAATAAACATAAATTTAACTTTTTAAAGAAAAATATACTAATATACTTTTAAAAAATCATTTGTAATAAAAGCAAACGGCCCTATATAGACCTCTAAAATGTCATCTAGTGGGTCACTTTTTGCATCCACTTTTGTCCTCGCTCATTAAAACGTGGATCAATGAACACCAATATTTCACAACATTTAAAATCAAATGTAGGTATTGCTTTTTCGGTGCCTTATTTTAAACTAACATTTTTTAAGCATTCTTTCATCTGGTTTTAAAGTCACCAAACTAGATAACTTGTTGTAACCAAAAACAAAATCAGAAACTTGTGATATCATAGTGATCTGTATTTGATAATTTTACTGAATTTCTTGTTATAATTGGACTACTGTCAAGCTATACAATCCAATGGATCAATAGCCAAATATCAATGCCATTGCCAAGACAACCTCTTGAGATCTGACTAAACAGACTAGAAAATCTAGAATTTTCCTTGTACATCTAATTTTGTGTAAGTGGTTTTTTGTTGTACTAATGCAATAATTAACTCCACCAAACATGGTCTAAGCTGGACTATAAAATCTCTAGATCTAGCACTTAAGTTGTCACTTGTCTAATTTATTTAGTCCAAAACTACACTTTCACATTCAAAAATGGCCTCTATCAGTTTCTTTTCCTTAGCTATTTTAACCCTTTTGTCACTTTCAAGCATAGCCAAAGTCGAAAGTGGTAGCAGCAGCAGAAAACTTTTGGCACCAACATTTCCCAATATAGGCAGAATTCCAGGCTTGAGGCTTCCTCCTTTACAGCCGGTGACTGAATGGCCGGAGTACAGGTTGCCTCCACCCATTATCACTATTCCACCAGTGACTGCCAAAACAAAAACAACTACTACAAAACCATGATCGCATTGTATTTCTGGTGCCATTCTTCAATGTTCATATGTATTAATCAGTGGAATAAAAGTTTCATGTCTATTATATATGCACAAACTCTATGACTAGAGATATTTGTGTTACCATGATCTGTGTACAAAATAAATAAAATTATTGTGGCTGCTGGGATTCGAGCCCAGGTCTCCACGGCCACAACGTGGAATTCTTACCACTAAACTACAGCCACTTGATGATGGTTGGTCGAATTTAATAAATACAACTTAGACAACTGATTGAATGGTTATGTAATCTTTCACTTATTTCAAATTTCACTGTATTAATACTAAAATTATCTTTTGTTATACCTCTTATATTTATTTCTCTCATTTTCCCTCTTCTCTCATATTATTTCAGATGGAAATAAATGGGTTGGTAGATGGCAAACAATTTTTTTACTTATTCTTTTTCAATTTTTATTTTTATTAATCTATTTCTTATAAATAATATAAGATCATTCTACTGGAATTTTTTTCTGTCTTGCACTAAAAGACAATATTATGATATAAATTCATTACAAATCTTATTTTAAGTTGCCAACAAAAATTAGCTTCGTCTCTCTAAACCAACATGTACAGAAGAAGAAAATTTTCATCTTCTATATACTTCCAATCTTTAAAAAAAAATAGAATCGGAAAATAATTAATAAACTAAAACTAATATTGTTTCGAAATGAGGTCTAATTAGGTGTAAGTTGTTTTTTATTCAAAAAATATTATTATATATATTTGTTCCTAAAAAAATTAAATATTTAGTGCGCTATTTTGAAAAATAATTCTTTTAATCAATATTTCAGATCTAAAGAAAATTTAAAGTAAAAATCATTAAACTAAAATAAATAGATAATTTTTTATTATATTTGTTAGATTTGAAAAAAAATAAAAATATAAGAAAATATATGTTTTCTACCTGATTTTAGAACATAATAATAGTTATGGGGAGAAGTAAGAAAAGAGAGTTAACATAAAAGAAAACAAATTTAATAGAAAGTTTTTGCTTAAAAAAATATATGAAAATAATAAAAACTAATAAGCATGAAAAAAACTAATTTTTTGGTTCCGTTTCAGGAAAGAAAAAAAATAGATCTACAAGAAGAAAGATATTAAATTTTATGTCTCATCTCCATCGTGTTAGATCTATGTCATTTTCGCATGAAAGAGAGAAAATGTTTGTTGCAAATGAGAGGATAAAATCTTAAGAGGGGGAAAACTTTTGTACTAAATTTTATAAAATAGACATATCAAAGAAGAGAGAAGACTTTTGTGGTGTTTAATTTTATTGTGGGATAGATTGATCCAAAAGGTGCGAGGAGAATTCGGTGGTGAGGGTAAGTTGTAGTTTTATGATTGATGAAAAAGAGGAGATGAACTTGTCTTTATGACTTAATTTTGAGAGTGTGTAAGAGTGGGGTGAGGTGGTATCATTAGTTAACAAAGAAAGAGAAAGAATAAGAACGTGTAATTTTGAGAGGGTATGGATGGGATGGGATATCTTTTAGAAAGGAAACAAAGAGTGAAAACAAATAGTGGAGCACCACAAATTAGGATCAAGATAAATCAGTCATTACTCATAAATTATCATCTAAAGGATCAAGATGGATCAGTCATTACTCGTTAATATTGTAATGCCCTAAATTTCTAAACATGTATCATCATATGATTAATGATGTATTAAGGTGGTTAATGAAGATTATTAAGATTTTTGGAGAAACCCTAGTGGCGTCATTAGAGAATTGGGGTTAAGTCCAATGGCTTTTTTGTAATTGTCTACCCATCCTATATAAATATAAAGTCAATTCATTTCCTCTTGTGTTTCTCTCTTTTGAAATCAAACTTTGAAGTGTAGATTAGGGTGGAGAAAAAGAGGTTAGGCGAGATTTTGAGGAAGAAGAAGAAGTTCTTTATCAAGCATCACCATTGTCAAGTTACATGTGTGTGATCCTCTGATTTCTTGAAGAGGAAGACTCAAGAAAAATGTTTAATCATCAATTCAGCTCCTTCATCACCTTCACATCAGAATTCATCAAAGCAATGTGGGGTTTCATTAGGCTTTAATCTTGGGTAGAACCAATTTAGGGCAATGCATGTAGGGAGGGTTAAATAGCTTGATCAATGTGTATTTTTCTGGATATCTCTTTCTTTATCATGTTTGTTTTTCCATGAAACTTGCATGTTATGTGTTTTCGATGTCTCAATGATGTGGTTGATGCATTCTTTCCTTTGATTAGGATTGAGACTAGGTTAACATGAAAACCCTATTTGATGAGCATGATTGGTCCACGATAATGCATGTATCTTGTTGTCATGCATTTTATTATTTGTTTGACAGTAAATTTCATTGAATTTTGCATGAAATTGGATTGTGTTTGGCTAGTTTTGCTAATTTGATACAGGTTTATTCATTAGCAGAGGTATGAAGTACACCAAAAGAGAGAATGACCAATTACAGGTTAGACATGGGCCATGTCCACCAACACGGTGCACCTGTGTCCTTCTCTGTTTGTTGTATGAGGGGCGTATTGGTACTAGAACGAGTCATGTTGGCAAACACAGGTCAGCCATGTCCCCCTCGGTTTTTAGTATGAGGGAGGGGTTCGCAACTCCAACATGGGTCGTGCCACCTAACATGGGCAGACCGTGTTAAGCCTCTGATCTTGCACATTCTGAAGGTTCGGAAAGACACAAAATAGGGGATTGAATTGGATTTTAAATATGACAGATTTTTGCGACCCAAAGACAATAATAACATTGATAAAAATGATAAGTTATTTTTATCTCAGTTCACTGTTAATTAGGTTAGTCTAGTCCACTCATCAGAGTGATTTTGCCTTCTCAACGGGGTTTAATCCAATAATCAAACTTATTGCAATCTCAAAGGCTACCCTTTAATGACTTCTCAATGATTCTAACTAAACTTAATCCCTTAAGGAATTACAAATCAAAGACTACATGTCAATGTCTTCTTGAGGCTACAAACTAAAACCTAGTCCTCAAGGAATTTAACAACTATTAAATACAAGGTTTGTGTTTACAATATTGCTTCTAAATAAGCAGATACACAAATTGATTAACAAACTTTACATTTAAGAATATATGAAATAAAGTGTTAAATGTTTTGTCAATGAAGTTCGTCGTCTTTGTTATTGTTTTTCGTCATTCTTTGTCCTATTTATAGAGATATCGAATAATACTGTTGAAGGATAGAATTTGAAACTTCTTCCATTCTACCGTTGTAATAGTGGTACGATGTTTAGCCAAAAATCATGGATAGTGGAGAGAAAATATTTGATAGTCGTTTGGTAGTATAGTCCTTGGGAATATCACTGAATCTTTCATTTTGATTTCGCTGCTCAAAATGTATTATCTTCTAGATTATTCATTCAGTAATTTTCTCTAAATCAATAGCTTCGTATTAGAGATGATTTGAAGCTTGATCAAAGTTTAGCGCCTTGAAGGTAGGCTTTGAAGTCTAGTGAAAATGAGGATTGAATTCATCCGAGTAATTTTGGATTGTTACTTCAAAAGCATTGACTAAGATTTTCATAATTGACTTTAATCTAGCACTTCTTCGTATTCTAATTTTGGTTCAGAATCTGATGATGTCCAGAGTCCAGAGTCTCTCTACCCAGAGTCCAAAGTCTTTCTATCCAGAGTCCAAAGTCTTTTTGTCCAGATTCTTTCTATCCATAGTCCATAGTATTTATATCCAGAGTCCAAAGATTGTTTTGTTCAGCGTCTGACTTGTTCAGAGTCTGCTTTATCCAGCATCTGACTTGTTCAGATTTTTCATACTCAACAACACTATTAGAGTATAAAGTTATTCTTTATATTTTGTTATCATTAAAACTCAAGGATTACAAATGTAGAACCAAACTTGTTCCAATAATCTCCCCTTTTTTATGATGACAAATATTATAATTTTGATGAACAATTTTAACTTAACAAATAATTTACTAAAAATATGAGTTAGATTTGTATGCTCCCTCTGAGTTTTTGACTTCAAAATTTTCTTAACTTAAACTCACAAAGTGATGTTTGCAAGCTACTCGTGAGTTTAAGACTTAGAAAAAAATTTGATTTTCGATCAGCACAGATAGTCTTGTAGTTTATCCAATAAATTGTTAAAATGTTTAGGATTAATATTGAGATAAAAATAAATCAAAATCATATATTTTCTCCCCCCTTATAATTGTCATACTCCAATTTTATCTTCTACCTAATTTGCATGATATTATCTCTTTTTATCTGCATTCTCATGACCATTTCATTTGGTTATGCTTGCCTTCACTCGTCAAAATAGTCCATTTGCAATAAAATCATTTTGTTTGTGATCCTTGATCAAACTCCTACATCTTACATTAGTTGCATAGATTTCACGTGCATTTTGAGTCCTTCCTTATTTTGCATTAAAATCAAAGTCTGGTTTTGATTTTTGACTCTTAATCTTTTGGTGGCATTTGTTTAGACCATTAGTATTTATTCAAGCTTTTAACCTTTTGTTATTTCTTATGATTTATCTTAATTTTTGGTCATTTTAAAGTTTTGAGGTCATTAATCATAATTAGACTCATGGTTTAGAGAGATGCTACTTTGATATTACATCACTTTTTATATATTTCTCCCATCTTACAAATAATAAAGAAGCTTTTCTTATCCATATTGCAAATAATAAAAAAGTTATTAACCTTTGTTCTCATATTGTACCAAGATAGAAGATTATTCTATCACAAAAGCATCCAAATATTAATAATAGTGGAAAGTACTAAAGAAGCAATTTTATTGAATATCATGTTTTACAGTACACTTGTTTAAAACTTTATGCCAAATAGTTTTTTTTAGTCTACAATATTACAAAAGAAAATAAAAAGGGACAACTAAGCTTCTATTTTGCAGCAAGGTGATCACTCCCTCATGTGTTCATCATACCACCGTATACCTCATCTTCATCAATACCATGCAGGAAAAAAAGGAACATCAAACCACACACCTACATCATACATAGTAGCAGACTGGGTCAAGTGAGAATTGTACGCAGGAGGCTCATATTAGCTATCATGTGTATCACCTTCCCATCCCTATGATCTACTGTGTCCTTGATCGTGTGGCTGGGGAAAAGTCAGCAGCCTTTGACTCTCTCCTATGGGGACTTTTATCATGCTTTTTGGACCTCCACTTGGGTGGTTCCAATTTCTGCACCCCCATATTTTGTTCTTCTTCAGTCCTCATTGTTTTGGAGACTGGGTTTGTTTACTTGGTCCCTGTTTCTGTTAGCACCCCCATCTCCTTTGATCTTTAACGCATTTGAATTCTCTGTTCACCTATTAGTTACTTTATCTCTTATTTTTATTTTAATTAATTAATTATAAATTGTTTAATCAATTAATTAGGGTAATTATTTTTTTAATTAACTTAACTAAATAATGGAATTAATCTTTTATTAATTAATTAAAGTAATTAAAATTAATAAACCTAAATAATTAATTTAAATAGAAATCAATTAATTAATTCACTCCTTTTGTTTAATCATCATGATTATCACTCTCATATATTCATACATTCATTTGTATCATTGGTCATTTATAATTATATTTGTCACTATTTGTTAAGATTAAATTTGAGTAAATAAATGATGATATAAAAATGATTATTTTTTTTCTAAAAATGTTGAAATCCTTGGTCCAACGCCAAGTGGATTTTTTTCTCAAAAAATCTTTGTTCAACGCCAAGTGACTTTCTCAAACCCGACTAAAATCATTTCAATGTGATTCAAATCTTTTCCCGATTAGATGTAACGTTAACCTTTTTTTCTTAACAAACACGAAAGAAGATGACTATTGGAGTCTTGCATTCCTTGAATCCTCGAATGATCGGTCTCCAGGCACATATCTTGGGATGGTCGTTTGTTCATTCTTTCGTTTCTACTTAACATAAACTTGGACAAAAAAAGGACCGTTGGAGTCTAGCATTCTAGTGGAACTTTGAACAAATAAACTTCAAGGCACACATATCGTTCTTGTTGAATGTTCATTGTCCATAAAACAAGTTTCATAAATACATTGAATGAAAAAGATTCGTTGAAGTCTAGCATTCCAGTGAAACCCCAAATAATTGGTCCCGAAGCTCACGTCTCGTTCTCACTGAGCATTCGTTATTTGTCTAAAAAATACTCAATGCATCAAACTTATTTTCTCGCCCTTGCGCGATCGAAAACCCCTTACGAAAGAACATTACCTAATCCTTTCTAATGCATATATAAACTAGCGCTTAAGTCTCCATCGCGATCATGCAAGCTAAGGTTTAACCGTTAGAATGCGATATAAGCACTTGTTCATTAAAACAAACCAATCAACAAAATGTAGCTTTCACACAGAACTACGTCACTTTGAATTCCATGTCGCACTTGAGGATACTTAGGAGCAAGACCTGCAATCTTCTCAAGCACCTAATAAAAACCTTTTTGTGACCCTTTTTATTTTCCTTTTACATTTTTTCTTACTTGAAGAAAATAATTAACGGTAGTTAACATTCATTCACAAGTTTAACTAAAAGGTTTTGTTGAGTAAAACGGACGTGAGAGATATCAATACATTCTGTTTGCGTAATCGACTCCCGAACCTGAATATGGTTACTATGACCATCTTATTTTTTAACTTTAAGGGTTTTATCGATATTTTCCCTTTCCTTATTTGGAATAAATAAAGTTCGGTGGCGACTCTATTTGAATCATTTTCTATGAGTGCGTGAACACCCGCGAAGGATCATATTTTTTGACATGAGACAATAATCAATCAAAAAGAAGAAGTAGAAATTATAATACTTATATAGATTGATAAACCAAAAGAATTCAGATACAAAAAGAAAAATAGTAAAAAACATTATGGTGCGGGTAGTAATCTGGCTATAATGGTTGTTAACTACTCTTTAACTCTCGAGTAGGTCCAATCTTGTTATGACAATTGAGCATTTGAGAGAATCGGTAGTAGACAAAGCTGGGGAGATGTGCCTGAAGACCAAGAATATGTCTCTCTCATATGTTCATTTGTGCACAAAGCTGGTTTTGCTTTATCCTAAACTCTCTATATAAGTGAAGTTTCGTTACTAGTAAGGTCACATTCCTCTCTTTACCATCTAGCTCTCCTCATATCAGACAATATGAGCAAATCATCAGAGGAATCTAAGAAGGAATCCTCCAAGGAAGTCATCAAAGTTGTTAAAAGACTCAAAGTGATATCTTCAATTCCTCTAAAGGTGCAAGAACACAAACTGCTACATTTACCAAAGCATATGTGTTAGGAAGATCTTCTTTGTAAAGGATGAAGAACCTTAAGATGAAGAAGCCAACTAATAATGGTGGATCATACACTAATGAGGACTGTAGGACTTTTATCAAGTAAGGTGGTTGGACTGGCGACCAAGTCTAAGAGTTGTAACCTTTTGTAGTGCTTATGTTTGTTGTAATTGATTCTGGATCTATAATATTTTCTGAGCAATAATAACTTATCATTTTCTCATTACTTTTGTTTATGATTTTCTTGCCACTAACATCTCTCTGGTGAATAATCCAAGCTAGCGAAAGCATACAAATTCTTCACCTTAGAAGGGACAACACAATGACGAAAGTATGTGTTATCCATTTTTATCTATTTTCTATAATTTAATCAGTTTCTCGTAATATAATTGGAGAATCATTTAGATATGTATGAACGAATATCATGTACCTTAAGTCCTGTTTGTTATTATAAGTTTTTATTTCATTAAAATTAATTTGTTTTCACTCAAAAATCCATTAATTGGTCATTTTTGCTTTACATTGATAGAATAGAATTTAATACTTAAACAATTGGTCTCTAAAGTTCGACAACCTATTTTACTACTTCGCATTGGCATACTGGTGACTTCTCAGCAAGTGTACCTATAATGTCAAAGTAATAAAAAAAATATCGAATCTATAGGGACTGCCTCCAAGTAAGACAAAATGCGTGCAATGTATAAAAACTAGTAAAAAAGGGTGTTTTCAAGTTTCAGTGCAGAAAGTAAATAAATGAGTAAACAATATCACGAAAGTGGTTAGGTTGTGTGTTAGAATCCCATATTCCTCTATTGTTGATGTTTGATGCCCTGTATGAATTATCTAATCACTATAACCCTGCGGTGAATTAACAAAACCGTTATAGTTGATCCCTCTCAAAATAACTCACTAATCACTACTCGAAGCTTTCTATCCCTAGTCCGCCAACGTAAGCAGGGTTAGACGATGTATAGAATATTAATTCTCTATGCCATGCTCGGAGTCTCATTTCCTTATTTAACCAGTGTAAGTACAATAATTGCCCTAGGCCCAACACATAGAATAATGGTCAGTATTCCCTATGTGCCCAAAATCATGTCAGTATTCCCTATGTGCCCAAAATCAGGTATGTATTCCCTACGTGCCCAAAATCAAATTAAAAAAGTATCTCATATAAAACGAATTACGAACAAGAAGCAAATGAATAAGATTATATATCAATGGGTTCATACAATGGTTAACTTAACATAGAATCCAACAATATAGAAATATGTTCATCCTAACACAACCTAACCTAGGAGAATTTAGCTACTCATAGTGCAATTAAAAGTACCACAATTGATAGACAAATATAACATAATAAGTCTCTTGAAGAGATGGCCTCCAATGGCTTCAAATCCTCTAAAAATCACTCATTATGCTCTCTAGTTTATGCTTCAATCTCTAATTTTCGTAAACCTTGCTCTCTCATTGAAAAAGTGCAGAAAGTCCCATTTTAAAGCAGTCAGAATAGATCGAAAATGCTTCAATTTTCATAATTCACATATTTCTCTAAACTCCGACAAATTCATCCAATAGAAATCCTCAATTACCAACTCCTTTAGCATTACAAGATTTCTTGAACCATACACTATGCTTCAATTCCACATTACCCGAATCAAAACTCATATTGAAACTTCAATTGAGCTAACCATTTCTCCTTACTCTAACTCTTGGTTAGAGCCTATCCTCAAAGCACAACTTCCACCAATACTTCGGAGACCTGATGGTCGCTCAACCATAATTCTACCTACCACGCACATAAAATCAGGTTTATCAAGCATAATACTACATAGAGTGATATTAAGAATCATGTTGGCAAAACACACATATGAGGCAGGAAGAGATTTACTTATGATTTTTCTAGGCTAGGTCGAGAATCGACCTGCTCTAATACAAATTATAACAACCCGTAAAATATATATATCTAGAATAATATCATACATGTGTTATTATTTGGTACCGACACAATCATAAGTGTTTATCGGCAACATTTACATACTTGACCAAATTATAAAATATAAAGCACAACATATAGTACAAGATATGGAAAGTGCCAAAAATAAAATCCAAGTTCTAAGTACAATATTCGTCATTGTACAAGATTCACATTGGAAGATCACAATAAAAGCTTCCCTTGAAACATCAATGCACAATTCTTCTTGCATATGAAACCTACATATAATACCTGGAAAAATAACATAAATATTGGGGTGAGATAATAATCTCAGTGAGTTACCTTATCCTATGGGTTCACTCGGATCTACAGGGTTCTAATTAAATCCTAACTCAAGTCACAAAAGGGATTAAGACTTGAGTTCACAAAACTCACAATGTATGGAAACATGTCTCTTGAGTTCACAAACTCAAACAATCACTAGCTCGGTGTAACAACCCGTAAAATATATATCTAGAATAATATCTTACAAGTGTTATTATTTGGTACTGACACAATCATAAGTGCCTATTAGCAACACTTACATACTTGACCAAATTACAAAACATAAAAGACAACATATGGTCCAAAATATGGAAAGTTCATTGTGAAAAATCTAATATTTAAGTATAATATCCATCATTGTACATGATTTACAATGGAAGAACACCATAAAAGCTTCCCTTGAAACATCAATTCATAGTTAGTCTTGCATACGAAACCTGCATACAATACTTGGAAAAATAACAACAAATATTGGGGTGAGATAATAATCTCAGTGAGTTCCCTTATCCTATGGGTTCACTCGGCTCTACAGGGTTCTAATCAAATCCTAACTCAATTCACAAAGGAGAATAATACTTAAGTTCACAAAGCTCGCAATGTATGGAAACATGTCTCTTGACTTCACGAAATCAAACAATCACTAGCTCGAAAACCAAATCAAGGCATCTTTCCCCAAAAATCCCTATGTCTAGGGTTATCAACATGGGTCACGGATCCTTGTATCATACTTTGACATATGCATATATTTCAGATTCTAAGGGACTCCTCAACCTTATAAATCGTCGCTTCTTATGGGACTCTAAACCCATTTCAAGCCTTTCACCCGTATGAGACTCTAACCCACTTAAGGTTCCATCCTTTTTGTTTGGGACCCAGCCCTGGTCAAAGAAATGGTGTGTACATCCCAATGGAGCTCTGGATAAGCATCTCTCTCGGGACGACACAAGTAAGGGGTTGTTTTCGACTATGTGATAAAATATAACATAACATGACCGTATTTGACAATCGCAAGGTAATCACATTCACCTTAATCACATAACAACACACATGTTTCATACAAAACATATTATTCATCAATCACGTGACTATTTATCCGTTGCACACACCGTGGTACAATCACCTCCAAACATCACTATCTAGGCCATTTAATACCCTAAGTTATCTTACTAAGTCACTTACCTAGTTACAAGCCTAGGTTTCCTCACTCATCTTCATAATGTTTTAAACATGTTATTTCACAATCAAAATATCCAATCCATATATACATCATACATAATAGCATAACACACCCATATATGCAACACATATAGTAACATAAACAAGTCAATAATGACCCACATAAATAATACACTTAAGTCATATAGTCCTCACTACCCTCTACCAATCATCCTTGGTTAGTCCATGATCTCATATCACCATGCAATAGCTCATTGGATTATCTTTCTAATGCTTCAAGTCCCATATTTATCGGGTTCTCGATTCTTGAATTATGGTGGAAACAAGAATCATATAATTCACATTCACTTAAATTCATCACTATCATATCCATAAATGGAATATTTCCATGTTTCTTATTCACTATCACATAGATGATTGGAATAGCTTTCTAACACTTCTGATCGTGCCTTATTCTGAGTTACGGTTCTCAAGTTACGGGGAAAACAAGAAAATAATAGTTTTCTGCATTCTGTCATGGTCGCCCGACGAACAGAAGGTGAGCTAGCTCGCCCCGAGATCTCCCAAAGAACTGGTGGTGAGGCAAGTCAATAGCAACATGCCCCAGGGTTTCCCGACGAAGACCCATCGAGACCATCTCGCCCCGGGTTCACCCGGTGAAGCTTAAAAAACTCAGAATCTTCAAAACATGATTTGGAAGGTGAAAATGGCTCCATACCTCAACCCACATGACCATATAGCATCCGATCACTCAATTTGACATGGATTAACATAATAATACATGTAATTCATCAAAATCATCATGTAGGATACAAAATAAACACATTTGGCATGTTATCACACAAAACTTAATTTCCCAAAACATGAATTTCCCCACCAAAGCTAAATCTACCTAGGAACTCACCTTTAGCACAAGGATATGATGAAGATGATAAAAAAGATGAGATGATTTGGTGGGGATGATAATGCTCCCCATGATCTTCTTTTTCTTCCTTTCTTCTTCCTCTTTCTCTATTTCTCTTATTCTCTTCTTTTTCCTCTTTTCTTCTTCTTACTGATATTTCTCTTCATCTCCTATCTACTTTTCTTTCTTTTTATTTTATTCCTATCCACTTCTTCTTCTTACCCATATAAATATATACTATATAATAAATATAATATTTGGTAATGATAGAAAATATCCCAGTTGATATTTTGTCTTCTAATATCGATGGACTAATTATTAATATTATCAAAATATTTCCTTTTGTACTTATTAATAATGATCAGTCTCCTTTAATAATAATTGATCTCTTATGAGTCAACTGATTATTCTATTTGTCCAACTCTGACAACCATTTGAGCGTTTAAGAGAATATGAAATATTACCGTCAAACTCTATGTAAAATATATTGGAAGTATATATATGTGAAGCCGTATGTTTTAATTAATTCAATCTTGTTATTTAAAAGTTTCAAAGTCGTATTTTTTATAAAGATTTCTAAATTTTAATTAGAATTTCACTAATGGGACATAGGTTGTCTCAGATTTCATCCACTTGAACATCATTCTGAGGTTGGTTCACTTCTTGGACAGTTTTTTGAAGGATTTCATAAATATCATTCGTGTAAAGAGATAAAAATATGCAAATACAGGGATGCAAACGAATGATACTTTTTATCAACTATGACAATTGCATGCAACCTAATACAAAGACATAAAATACACGTTGAAGGTATGTTACCCATTAGAAGTAGAAGAAGACATAGTGTGACTATTTCAAATTCAATGCAGTGCACACAGTAGACCTTTTAAATTCAATGAAGAGATTTGATGTGTCTGTAAAGTATATAAATAAGCAAATGACAACTCTTATGGTGATTCTAAAAATGGATTTTCTTTAATGGTTGATTATATGTTACTGTGGGAATATAAGTTTTAATTTAAGACCATGACTATTTCATGTTTAAAAAAAATATGTCATCAATTTAATTTGCATCTTGGAATGATTATCTGATTTTTCAATTGTTTTGAATTCCCAACATGTAAAGTAATTGCATGTTGTAGTTATTCATAACTTTAGTGTGGTTATTGATATGGCTATTTATGGTGACCTTTTAGATTTCTTTGATACTAATTGAATAATGCATAGAAAGTCGTTCAACTCATTCAACTGACAATTAATAACACTAATCACAACAGTTATGCAAGAAAAAATACAAAGTTTCATTGTTCGAACAAAATAAACAAAGTTTCATGTCATGAAATATTCAAAACTCAATCCAAAATTCGTAACATCATACAATTGATTGATACTTTTGTCAGTTCTTAATGAAACATGCCAAATTGTGCATACGCAGACAAATTTGTCACTATGCAGCAATCGTAAAACTGTGTTTAAATAATTCACATAACACTCTAAGATGAAAAAAACTTCACGAACACATGTATGAGAAATGGAATAATTGAACATGGATATTACTAAACTACATAAAGATAAACAACAGAAAATTGTCATGAAAAAAATCAGGTTCATATTTGTTGATTATTTGGCTTCGTTTTTATTTTCTTCAATGGCTTGGTTCCTGAGTATTGAGTAACTTCAACTATTTCACAATCTATATCGACATTGGTGGCCACTGTTGATACTAATTTTTCCGGTGTTGAGCCACTGTTAACATCAGGTTCATTTTCTCCACACGTAGAAATTGAATGCTAAGAAAAATATATAAACACACATGGTGAAGATTTAAATTTATGAGCAATGTAGATTTATAAATAAGGCATATGACACAACAAATTGATATTAACTTACAGATGAGAAATCAATATTCTTCTCGCTTGCATTGACATTTACATACTGGGATTTAGACTCATACTGAAAAGTTATGCAAGGAGGACTCATTAAATGTCCTATAGTGGTCTTAAACTCAAAAACTAGTTACTATTGTGAATTAATGATAAGAAGTTCTGATTTTAAAACTTGTATGGTGAATGTTAATATTGGTAACAACATAAATCATAAAAATTATACTTACAACTAATGAATCAACTTTCTCTTCACTACCATTATGCTTTGAACTTTGCGGTTTAAATTGATTCTGATGAAAATTGTAGCAATAAATTAATTTTAATATGTAGAATAAAGGTACTAATAGAAGTGGCGGTGAAAAATACATGAATAATTATTACACCTCTCATAGGATGAAATAATTTTCAATTTTATTAACAAATGATTCGTCTACTTCAAGTTTAAAAACAAAAGTCTGGTTAAAAATGGGCTGAACCTTAACTCTCAAAGTCATTCTTTTTTTTTAATAACAGATTAAGATCAACTGGATAAACCATAGGATCGTCTTCTCCATCCCGATGATTTAATAGATATATAATTGTTATTATATATTAATGATACAAATAGAATAAAATACAAATGGTTAACTTAAAATTTCCATACCTCCAACATTGCCGTGCAAAGCGCAACAACGGTCTTCCCAATGATTTTTGCATAATCAGCATTCCAAAACACGAATCGATACTTTGTGTCTCCATGGTTGCACCATATTTTAACCTTGTACTTGATGAAACACAATGTGATATAAGAAAAATAAATTTCCACAACTACAACATAACTGAATCATTTTATTGACCTGGGGTAGGCTGTTATATATTTTCTCCACAACCACATTTAAAAGAGTTAGTAGAATTATGAGCCTTTAAGGATCACTTGGTGCAACCATAGTAGAACCATCCGTATTTTGAAATAACAAATTTCAAAGTAGTTGCTACCGTAACGTAGAAAGTTTCCTAAGCATATGCACAAACAATAATTGAGTTAAATAAAACTTTACTGTGAAATTGAAAACGCAAATTCTTGCTAATATTACCTGTTTTAGTTTTGCAAAATCGGTTAAGTACATGCATTTGGCATTATATATAAACATATATATTTTTTTAAATTGCGAACCACCAAACTGTGTAGGTTTCTCATTCTTTTGAGATAAAGGTAACCTGAATCATCATATAAATATAAGCAACATATACCAGAAATAATAAAATCTATCAATGAGTTTTAAAAGAATCAAATACACATAATTTGACAGAAAATCTTGTATTCCAGGAATGTGGAACATTTTATCATGTAATGAGAATATAGGGAAATATAAAAGTATATGTATGAAAGTTTATGATTTAATGATCTGGGGCATCTTTTATCATTGCATGTGTTAAAATAATGACTATTCCTCCAGAGTTTGCAACATCATTGTAATAAGTTATGAACTTAGATCCATAATTTTTCTAAAGACTACAATTTATGATATTCCCCCTGTATCACAAAAACATTATTGCTAAAAAAATTGATATACAAAATCCATGACAAATAAACAATAAAAATGGAATATAGTTGATTGATTAACTTACTTTAAATCCCTCCATTTCAATGACACAACAACTTTCTTCCCGCTTGTTTTTTCTTGAATGTTGTTAATCTCATGAGCAACACCAATCAAATATGATATAAACAAAATGTATACTAAGAACAATTGAATATGATGCAAAATGAGTCCGTTTATAAAAAATGTTAAGTAAACAAAAATACAAATTCTAAAATTTACCTTCAAGCCTACACTTTTACGGTTCCCCGATAGGATATCAACAAAATCCTTGAAGTAAAACTTCCTAGGGGGGATGTTGGCAAGCGCAATAGGTTTGACTGTTGTGCCACTTAGAAATACAAATTTTTTCGAATGATCACACAATTTTCATTGAAAATCATTATCATATAGGTTACCGTTATTAATGACACAAGTCATATAAAATCTTTCCACTTTTGTGTATGGTCATGACGAATCAATTTTTGAATTCTATCACATTCTAATGGAAAAACACAATATTTACAAATTATTGATAAATTACTATTATACAATTAAAGAAATAATTTCTATTTGATTACTAACTTTGCATTCATTACAACAAGACGCCATGTCTCTTTGGAATCATCGATGTCCTTAGCACAGACGAATTTTCGAGGCATTATGTGCTGCACATAATCAGAAAATAAGCATCAACGCGGTACCTTTCCCAGCTAAAATCATGAAACAGATTCATGCAAAATAAAAAAACTATGGATAGCAATGAAACAAAAAGGTACATACAACACGAACAACAATAAAAAAGCAAAATAAGCATAAAAATAACACCTTTGCCAACTAAAATCATGAAACAGATTCATGTAAAATAATGAAATGATGGATAACAATGAAACAATAAGGTACATACAACACTAAATTGAAAGTATCTTTGCAAACTGGGTCATAGTCGTTTCGGATGATCGCTTGCAAATTGCATATGTTTCGTATGATTGCTTGCAAACTGTAAATGTTTCATACTAATACTGGTTTGAATTTAAGTTCTGCATTCGAGAAGAAAATAACCTTAAGTGTTCTTAACGTTGATAATTCCTATTCCAATGAAGCATTGCAGTGCATCTTGATATATGAAAAGGTTTTTTTTTTATGTGTCTAAAGAGTGACATTTGATTCACAAATTAATAGTAATAATGATTAATAATTAGAAATTATAATTAAGGGTATGAAATACCCCATTATATTAGTTTTAATTTTGTTAATTAAGTAAGTTTGTTGGATATCGATTTTCTTATTATTACAGTAGATGAGTGGTTAAGTAGAAATCAAAAATTAATACTCACGTGTGGTTATTAAAATGGTTCACCCGGTCTAAATAATGACATCTCTAAATTATAAATCTCACATATGTAAACTGTCAATTAAAAAATCCTAATAAAATAAAATTCGTAACAAGGTTTTTTTAATATGTCATTGACAATAATAGACATTTTAGAACTTGTAATAAAATATAAAAGTTAGTTGTTCGTTAAAGTAATTTAGTTAATAGCTGTATTAAAAATATCAAATACAATACAGGTTTGAATCCGTGATCACTTGTTCAATTTTAATCTTAAAAAAAAATTAAAAATGAGTTAGTTAGAATTTATTATAAGTTGATTATTTGGTTGATGTTTTATCAATTTTATATAACTTCTCAAGTAACCAGTGTTGAAAAAAGTATTTTTTCCCTATAAAATTGAAAGGATAAGAATGAGAATGAGAATGCACGAATAATAATAATGCACGGATGGATTGTTGTGGTTGTTGGAATTGAAATAATTGGAACTAATTATGATATAAATATAATATGAGTGCATGGCTTTTTAATTGGTTTACATCAAAATCAAATACACACATAGAGCAGAGAAGTGAGCAAACCAACCACGACTCCACAAATTTCAGCGTCAGCAGCAACGACGCGACGCAATCGCAGCATTCTCCAATTGCGTAATTCTTCTCTTCATACGATATCTTGTTACTTCTTCTTCCGATTCATTTCTAGTTGATGCTATGTGTTAATTAGGGAAAATTAAATTTTGATTCTTGTTCGATGGATCTATAATCTGTGCAGTTTTGATTCTTCTCTGTAGTTTTTAGTTTGTTATGAAAGATATGCAGCTAGGTTAATTTCACTGCACTTTATAATATTATGCATTATAATTGCAGGGTCTTGTAATTGTGTTCTAATAGGATGGGGAGTGTTGCTGAAGGGAAGTTAAGGTTTTGTATTGACAGAGGCGGTACGTTTACTGATGTTTATGCAGAAATCCCGGGTCATCGTAATGGGCAAGTTTTGAAGCTTTTGTCGGTTGATCCTTTGAACTATGATGATGCACCGGTTGAAGGGATACGGAGGATTCTTGAGGAGTTCAGTGGTGAGAAAATTCCGCGGAGCTCAAAGATACCTACTGAGAAGATTGAGTGGATAAGGATGGGTACAACTGTGGCGACAAATGCGCTTTTAGAGCGTAAGGGAGAAAGGATTGCTGTGTGTGTGACTCGAGGCTTTCGTGATTTGCTCCAGATCGGTAACCAGGCTCGTCCCAGCATATTTGACCTTACTGTGTCAAAGCATTCGAATCTTTATGAAGAGGTTGTGGAGGTGGATGAGAGAGTTGAACTTGTTCAGGAAAGTGAAGAAGAAAACAAGGGTGATGCTTTACCTGTTGTTAAAGGTGTTTCTGGAGAGCTTATCAAGATTGTAAAGCCTCTTGATGAAGAAGTGTTGAGGCCTGTACTGAAAAATTTACTGGAGAGAGGAATTAGTTGTCTGGCTGTTGTTTTGATGCACTCGTACACTTTCCCGCAGCATGAACAACAGGTTGAGAGGTTAGCATTGGATCTGGGATTCAGACATGTTTCTATATCGTCTGCTTTGTCTCCCATGGTTCGTGCTGTTCCTCGTGGTCTAACAGCTAGTGTAGATGCTTATCTGACCCCAGTTATAAAAGAATACCTGTCAGGATTCATCTCCAAATTTGATGAGGGACTTGGCAAGTTGAATGTTTTGTTTATGCAATCAGATGGAGGACTTGCACCAGAGAGTACCTTCTCGGGGCACAAAGCAATTCTGTCTGGCCCTGCTGGGGGAGTTGTTGGTTACTCACAAACTCTATTTGGTCTTGAAACAGAAAAGCCATTGATTGGCTTTGATATGGGAGGTACATCCACAGATGTGAGTCGATATGCTGGAAGTTATGAGCAAGTGCTGGAAACACAAATTGCTGGTGCCATAATTCAAGCACCCCAGCTTGACATAAACACTGTGGCTGCTGGAGGTGGTTCAAAGTTGAAGTTCCAATTTGGCGCTTTTCAAGCTGGGCCAGAATCAGTTGGAGCACACCCAGGTCCTGTATGTTATCGGAAAGGTGGAGAGTTGGCAATTACAGATGCCAACCTAGTTCTAGGTTATGTCATTCCTGATTATTTCCCATCCATATTTGGGCCAAATGAGGACCAGCCTCTTGATGTCAAGTCAACAAGAGAAGAATTTGAGAAGCTTGCCAGGAATATAAATGCTTATCGAAAGAATCAGGATCCATCTACAAAAGACATGACGGTGGAAGAGATTGCACTTGGCTTTGTGGATGTTGCTAATGAGACAATGTGCCGTCCAATAAGGCAGTTGACTGAAATGAAGGGTCACGAGACAAAGAATCACGCACTTGCTTGCTTTGGAGGTGCTGGACCTCAGCATGCTTGTGCTATAGCTAGGTCTCTAGGCATGAAAGAAGTGCTTATTCATAAATTTTGTGGGATCTTAAGCGCGTATGGAATGGGATTGGCAAATGTTGTAGAAGAGGCGCAGGAGCCTTATGCTGCAGTTTATGGAACTGAATCTATTTTTGAGGCTTCACAACGAGAAGCTGTGTTACTGAAACAAATTAAGCAGAAGTTGCAAAGTCAAGGATTTAAAGAGGAGAGTATTTCGACGGAGACATATTTAAACTTGAGATATGAAGGCACAGACACTGCCATCATGGTCAAGAGGCAGATAGCTGAAGATGGAAAACCGATTGACTATGCTACTGAGTTTGTGAGACTGTTTCAGCAGGAATACGGCTTTAAACTCGAGAACAGAAATATTGTGATCTGTGATGTTAGAGTTCGTGGTATAGGAGTTACCAATATATTGAGGCCACAGGCGATAGAACCTGCCTCTGGCAGTCCTATAGTTGAAGGTTACTATAAGGTTTACTTTGGAAATGGTTGGCAGGAAACACCTCTCTATAAGCTTGAAAAGTTGGGGTATGGCCATATGATGTCTGGCCCCGCAATCGTTATGAATGGTAATAGTACTGTGATTGTAGAACCAAATTGTAGAGCTATTATAACCAAATATGGAAACATCAAAATTGAAATTGATTCGCCTTTGAGCAGCATTAAAATATCAGATAAAGTTGCAGATGTTGTACAGCTCTCTATTTTTAATCACAGATTTATGGGTATAGCCGAGCAGATGGGAAGGACTTTGCAAAGAACCTCAATTTCAACAAATATCAAAGAACGGCTTGATTTTTCATGTGCTCTATTTGATCCGAACGGGGGCCTAGTTGCAAATGCACCTCATGTTCCTGTCCATCTAGGAGCGATGTCTAGTACAGTTCGGTGGCAACTCAATTACTGGAGCGACAATTTGAATGAAGGGGATGTTTTGGTTACTAATCATCCTTCAGCTGGAGGTAGTCATCTTCCTGATATAACTGTTGTCACACCTGTTTTTTTCAATGGGAAGTTGGTATTTTTTGTTGCAAATAGAGGGCATCATGCAGAGATTGGGGGTATTACTCCTGGAAGCATGCCTCCATTTTCAAAGTCCATATTGGAGGAAGGAGCTGCCATTAAGGCATTTAAGCTTGTTGAAAAAGGCGTCTTTCAGGAACAGGGAATTATTAAACTCTTACAGTTCCCAAGTTCCGATAACAGTGGAACTAAGATCCGAGGAACTCGCAGGATTCAAGATAACCTATCTGATTTGCATGCACAAGTAGCAGCAAATCAAAGAGGAATTTATCTAGTCCTTGAGCTTATTGAACAGTATGGACTGGAAACCGTTCAAGCTTACATGAATTATGTACAGATGAATGCAGAAGGAGCTGTAAGAGAGATGCTGAAGTCAGTTGGTCGTAGAATTTCATCAGAGTCAAATGAAAACTCTGTGACAATCGAAGAAGAGGATTACATGGATGATGGATCTGTTATTCATTTAAAACTGAGTATTGACTCTAACAAAGGAGAAGCAGTTTTTGATTTTGGTGGGACAAGTGCTGAAGTTTATGGTAATTGGAATGCTCCAGAAGCTGTCACAGCTGCAGCTGTCATATATTGCATTCGCTGTTTAGTGGACGTTGATATCCCTCTCAATCAAGGCTGTCTAGCTCCAGTGAAGATTCTTATTCCAGAAGGCTCATTTCTCTCTCCTAGTGATAGCGCAGCTGTAGTAGGAGGTAATGTCCTTACATCTCAGAGAATCACTGATGTTGTATTTACTGCATTTCAGGCCTGTGCTTGTTCACAGGGTTGTATGAATAATCTCACATTTGGAGATGATACTTTCGGGTACTATGAAACCATTGGAGGTGGGAGTGGGGCTGGACCTTCATGGGAAGGAACCAGTGGGGTACAGTGCCATATGACAAATACAAGAATGACTGATCCAGAGATATTTGAGCAAAGATATCCAGTGATTCTGCACAAGTTTGGACTTAGAGCAAACAGTGGGGGGGATGGATTTCACAGAGGCGGTGATGGGCTTATCCGGGAAATAGAGTTTAGGCGGCCAGTTACTGTTAGTATTCTTTCAGAGAGACGTGTCCATGCACCAAGAGGGCTGAAGGGAGGAAAAGACGGTGCACGTGGTGCTAACTATATTCTGAAAAAAGATAACCGAAAGGTATATCTTGGTGGTAAAAATTCTGTTGAGGTGCTTCCTGGAGAAATTCTTCAGATTTTGACTCCTGGGGGTGGTGGATGGGGTTCTCCTGTGTAAGGTTTCTTTCTTTTGGATGAGAAACGTCAATAAAATAGCTTCATGTTTGATGCGTTATTCATGTGGTGTCAAAAGTGTGTTGTGAGGAAATGCACTACCCACTCTGATACAAATCAATAATATTCAAATAATGAAATTTCTGCCTCAATTTCGTAGTTCAATTATTTTCAGAAATCTCCACCGTAATTTAAGCATGACAAGGTCACAAGGGCAATAAGTATTGTCCTTCAAGGCAATGTTTTTACGGTGATAATATTATGTTAGCATTCCAATTCTCACATTTCTCGATTATCACACATGAGTATCTATTTGATTGATCAGAACTTTTCAAGGTTTCAATGATGTCTCATATTCAGAGTTAAAGGTGTAGGTAATATATAGCTAATCACCCATATGTGAGAAGATCTACTGTTGAGTCGCGGACTACTAAGCTTTATTCAGATCTCAAATCTTAATTAAATTAGACACTTTTTTCTTTGCATTAATTCATAAGAAGAACAAGTGTGTATAATGGCAGAAAAAAGAGCAGCGAAGAACTAGAGGAAACACAATCAATTCATCTGTAGGACAATACCATCGTTGATATAGTCAGAATTGTGAAAACATGTACAAATAGGTTGCATCAATGGCATACTCAGTTCTAACTAGACAGTATTAAAAACTAGAAACAGATCAAACCAGATAACAGAGAAGCCAAGTGTGTAAATGCTACAAGCATATCACAACAACACATAATAGCTAGCACTAATTAATTCAGTCCCACCATTGGTGTACTGCAACTCCCTCATCCCTCAGCCTTCCATACAAAGCCAAGCACTCCCAATATGCTCTACCATTCTTTTTACCCTTCCCATTCTGCCACCACTCATTGTTACATTGGAGGAACAATTCATCCACCAAGTAAATAGTATTTTTCCTCATCATTTCCTCCACAACATCCGCTTCTGCCTTCATCACAACATACTCATCCTCCTTCACATGCCTAGATAACCAAGCAGAAACATCAGTTTGGGGCAAATTTCGCTCTTCCAATGCAACCTGTAAACTGTGAATTTGAAATTTGGTACCCTTCTTTGGGTAGTTTCTCTCAAACCATTCAATAGCTGCTTTGTTTTCCTCATGCAAACCCACACCAACAAACACTCTTCGCTTATCACCATCAAGAGAATCGCCCAACAACTCAGGCAGGTATTTGATCTTCAAGTTCTTGTTTGCTTTGGCAGAAGCCTGTCTTGACGGCTCATGGAGCGCGTCTTCGAGACCCTCTAAAGCAGTTGTTTTGTCCACTTTTGCAAACTGACAAAGCCTCCTCTTCGGTGAAGAATCCACTAAGTTATTTTCCACACCAATTTTCCTCAACGCTACAAAAATAGAATCATATCGCCTAAGATACACAACTCTATAATTAGATTGTTTTCTAAAACCAGCATTTGATGAGTAATCATCAACGCTCAAAGGGAAAGCTACAATGCCATTAACTTTCAGAACAGTATCAGCAGAAACAGCATCTTCAAAGCTTGTGGTGAACACAAAATCATAAGACTCATGATGCATAACCACATCAACAACCTCACTGTTCCAATTCAACAAAGAATCACCACCTTCAAATCCACGTGGAGGGCTCATAATAAGAGCCTTATCTTCCTTTTTAAGAAGACCCTCATCACCCAAATCATGAAGAATGGAATTCAAAACCTCAACATTGATGGACACAGAAGTTGAAGCAGTAACAACAGTAGCATCGTGTCCAGACAAAACCGACCTTTTCAGTAAGAACCTAAAGACAGGAAATGCAACAAGAACAAAAGACAAAAACAAAGACCGTGACACAATACGTAAAAACCTTGCATCAGGAACCTTAATCACCAAGAAAGAACCAGAACTAAAACTAACTCTTCTACCTTGCTTACCCATTTTTGTTAAGCTTAAAAACAAAGAGGAGCCAGATGTAGAAAAGAGAAGATGAAGAAACAAGTGAAAAAAGGTGGGAAATTTAGCGAGTGCAGAACCTTGAAGCGGTGTGGTTTCCACCCACAAGAGCAACACGTGTACTCTGCTTTCTAAAAGAGAGGAGCATTAACAGTTTCATCCTCTCTACTTCCATGGTTTCTCTTTTTCCTATCAGAACGGCGTCGTTTTGGTTACTTAGCTTTACCCAGTTGTTGCTGCCATGAAAACACCACCGGAGAGAGAGAAAATGAAGGGTGTTTACAGAGGAAGAGAAATTGATTGATGCTTGTGGATTGATGAAAAAGGGAATTTATAAAGGAATAGATTAAAATGATTGTGCTTAATTTAGGAATTGAATTTGATTTTGGTGCGCGTAAGAGAAGTGTAAATCAAATTTGTTTAGTTTTTGGTTAAATTTAGGATTTCTTAGGTTGGGTAAGTTGTTCATGTTTCATCAAATTCGAATCGGATTGTGTTTCTCTTTTCTGGACTTAGCTTGCTCAAATATTCTATTGCTTTTTTCACTTTTTTAATTATGATTTGGAAGTGAAATTGTTAATCAAATAGTAAAAAAAAAGTTAAAAATAAAATCTAAAATGGATAGAATGAAATTTTGATATAGGTAAATATAAGAAATAGTTGTGGATCATAATAGAATGAAAAAAAAGCATATATGTTTACAAATTAAGTGTTGATGATGAAAAATTGTAATAGAAAATCAAATAAGAAAAAATAGAAGGTTATATATATATATATATATATATATATATATATATATATATATATATATATATATATATATATATATATATATATATATATATATATATATATATATATATATATATATATATATATATGATGAAATTGAAACAATAAATAAATCATTTGAGTTAACATAAAAATGAATCTATTATGGATAATGTTATAGACATATATAATAGAAGTGACGATATTAATATAAAAATTCAACAGGAGAATTAGAAGATACGTTAAAAATTAATAAATCAAATTTAAGATAAATATAAAATAAAAGGCAAAATTGAAAAAGTTGAAATTAGTAATTTCAAAAAGAAAAATTGGTTTAGTAAAGGTTGAGTTATCGCAAATAGATTTGTTTTATTGTACTCCCACAAGGGTCCAAGAAAGTATTATACAAACACTATTAGGGTTATCTAGAGAGCCAAAGTAGCCATTTGTAAACGAAAACAGAAATGTGTGCAGCAGACCAAACATGATTTTCCCAAATGTGATGTATGTCTCTAGTGGGTAAAATTAACGATGAAACATGTAGTCTATTTTTAATGGTTCAGTATTTTCTAAAATTGATACTACAAATGCAAATGTAATCGATATGTTCAAATTTGTATAGTTCATCATCTGAAACCGACAGAGACTGATAGTTTATTCAAGAGACACTTCAAGCACTATACGAAGAAGCAAAGTGTTGTAATAAGGAGAAAAAGCTAGGAGGAAGAAAGAAGAATACCAATTTGTATAGTTGAGTTCGCACTGAACGTTTCTTATTCACCACACTGGCGCCGTTGACACTCTTCAATGGAACGTTTCTTATTCACCATCCTGACGCCGTTGACTTTCGATACAAGTAATTTGATCACTTTCTGAAACCAAAGGCTCTGATACCATTTGTTGGGGGAGTTTTTCACTAGGGAGTATTGAACATTGTGAGACTTCTTTGGTATTGACTCTCTATGTTGTTTTCCAATTAGGCATGTAGTGCATATCTTCTTTGGATACTTCAGGGAAGTTAATCCAATGACCATCTTCTTGCCCGAAAGTGTATTGAGCCCCTTGTAGTTAAGGTGTCCAAAGCGGCAATGTCATAATTGAGTTTCTTTCTCCGACACCGTGTCAGCTTGTAGACACATGGCATTTTTGTTTGGTGCTGCAGAAGCTGCCAAATAGAACATCCTATTTCCCTTCATATTAGTGTGCATAATTAAACCTTTATCCGGATGAAATACTTTGCAGGTGCCATTTTGAATTAAAATTGTCAACCCTTTTTCTTGGAGTTGTCCTAAGCTTAGCAAATTGTTCTAAAGCTCAGGAACAAAGTAAACATCGTATATTACCTGAGTAATGCCATTCATTTGCACACGTATGCTTCCTTTTGCCACAACATTCATTGTTGTATCATTTCCAAGCTTCACAATTCTGCAAAATCCTTCCTCCATTTTTGAAAACCATTTTTTGTTTCCCGTCATATGATTGCTGCAGCCGGAGTCTAAGAACCAAGCTTCTTCTTGTGTGGGTTGACACATCTCTTCATACGTCATTAATAAGAGTTCTTCTTCTTCCTCCAGCTCCGCATAATTGGCCTTCTTCTCCCAGTCAGGGCACTCATACTGAAAGTGACCCAACTTGTGACATTTAAAGAACTCAACAATTGCTTTGTTTAGAGATAGTCTTCCTCTTCCTTTGCCACGTCCTCCTCTAAATACACCTCTACCTCCTCTGCCTCTGATTGATCTATCATCACTGGTTATTTTCAATACATGTTCTTCTGTCTGAAATCCATGCATTCTTTGCTCATGAACAAGGAGGCTGCCATGCAGTTCATTAATACTCAAGGTACTCAAATCATTTGATTCCTCTATTGAACACATAACATAATTGAATTTAGAGGTCAAAGATCTGAGTATCTTGCTCACCACCATACTTTGCTCCATTGTTTCACCATTTGATTTCATCTTGTTTACCACATTGATAGAGGTGGTGAATTTACCTCAAATGAGTTTGAAGAATTCTGTAAGGATCAAGGAATCTGTAGGCAATTGACGGCTGCATATACTCCTTAACAAAATGGAATTGCCGAGAGAAAAAACAGGACGATCATGAATGCAGTAAGATCTGTACTAAATGAGAGACAAGTTCCGAGAGTATTTTGGCCTGAAGCTGTTAGATGGTGTGTTCACGTACAAAATAGAAGTCCAACTTCAGCAGTAGATCACAGAACCCTTGAAGAAGCATGAACTGGTGTAAGACCAAGAGTTAACTATTTTCGGATTTTTGGATGCATAGCTCATGCTCATGTACCTGACCAAAAGAGAAGCAAGTTAGACGACAAAAGCAAAAGGTGTGTATTTTTGGGAGTTAGTGATGAGTCTAAAGCTTACAAATTATTTGATCCTATTGCAAAGAAAGTCATTGTGAATAGAGATGTAGTGTTTGAAGAAGAAAAGAGTTAGGACTGGGGAAAAACTGAAGAAGAATGCAAAGCTGATGTTTTAGATTGGGAAGAAGAAGAAAACGAAGAAGGTAGTGAAGACCAAGGACCTGCACAAAATGATGAACAAAACAGTGGTGATATCAATCAAGATGCATCCTCAAGCAGAAACGAGACCGGGTCTCCGGGAAATGAAACAAATGATGTTGAACAAGATTTTTTAGAGAGGGCGGCAAGGAATAGAAGAAAACCAGTTTGGATGGCAGATTATGAAGAGGGAACAAATCTTTCCGAGGAAGAAGAAAGTTTAATGGTGATGATGATGGCTGAAAATGGAAGTGATCCTTACCTCTTCGAAGAAGCATTCAAGAGAAGGAAGTGGAGAGAAGAAATGCACATGGAGATGAAGGAAATAGAAAAGAACAAGACATGGGAGCTAACTGATGCACCAAAATGAGTTAAGCCTATTAGAGTTAAATGGATTTTCAAAACCAAGCTCAATGAAAGTGGGAAAGTTGAAAAGTTTAAGGCGAGATTGGTAGCAAAAGGATATGTACAACAGTATGGAATGGATTATACGGAAGTATTTGCACCAGTCGCAAGACTCTATACTATGCGGGTCCTATTAGCTTTGGCAGCTCAACGTGGATGGGAAGTATATCAACTTGACGTGAAAAGCACTTTTCTTCACGGTGAGCTCAAGGAGGAAGTATTTGTACAGCAGCTTGAAGAATTTGTCAAGAAAGGAGAAGAAGACAAAGTCTACAAGTTGAAGAAAGCATTATATAGCCTTAAACAAGCACCAGGAGCTTGGTACAACAAAATTTAGGCATACTTGGCAAAAGAAAAATTTGAAAGGTGCTCTAGTGAACACACTTTGTTCACCAAGAAAAATGAAGGTAACATTTGATAGTTAGTCTTTATGCTGATGATTTGATCTTTACTGGAAATAATAGAAGCATGTGTGATGAATTTAAAAGCTCAATGAAGTTAGATTTTGACATGACTGACTTCGGAAAGATGAGACATTTTCTTGGAATAAAAGTGATACAATGTGAAGCTGGGATATTTATTTGTCAAAGAATATATGCTAACTCAGTAAGGAATCCAATTGTTCCAGGAACAATTTTATCAAAAGATGAGGATGACACTGAAGTAGATGCTACGATGTTCAAACAAGTCATTGGAAGCCTCATGTATCTAACGGTAACTCGACCGGATTTGATGTTCGGAGTGAGTTTGATGAGCAGGTTCATGGCAAATCCAAAAGAATCACATTGGACTACTACAAAAAGACTCTTAAGATATTTAAAAGGAACCACGGAGCACGGAATATTCTATAAGAATGAAGGAAGAAAAACAAGTCTTATAGCTTATTCTGACAGCAATTACGCAAGAGATTTAGATGATCGAAGAAGCACTTCTAGTTTAGTGTTTATGATAGGGTCTGGAGATGTTTCATGGGCTTCGAAAAAACAACATGTTGTATAACCTATCCTCCGCATGACCTGTATGTGTCGTTGCTTAATCGATGAAAAAGATTGGTGAAACAATGTAGTAGTTGTAGTATTCTTAAAGGTGGTTAGATGTGTATATTGGTTTCTATTTAAAGTAGTTGTCATAAATCATATGGAGTTTATGGATAATGGCAATGTTGAAACAATGGTTTGTTCTAATATTTTGGTTTAAGGTTTGAAACAATTTCATGTATGGTAGGTTTTTACTAATGAAATGTATAATTGTATAACTTAGTTATAATTCATATGTATGCAGTAAGCATGAAGTGCTGTTTTATAAGAAATCACATGTTGTGTTGTTGAAAAAGCGTTGATTAGGTGGCACACATAACATTAAAATCGTTACTTAGTTTCGACCTAAAAAGGAAGATGAAGAAAAAATGAATTTTATATGTTAGTGGTCATGTTGGAAAAGTAATAATATTGAAAATACATTATTTTGAAAAGTAGATATGGTCACTATTTCAAGTAACAATTTATGATCAAGTTTGTAACATGAAGTATGCAATAGTGGTATATATGGCCAAACACACATTATTCATATAACTTTCAATGTAGTAGATGTGATATTTTTCATTGTAGTGTTCAATAGACAAATCATGCAAATAATATTAAAAACAAAAAGCATAGTCTTCAAAATGAAAACCCATAACAGAGGTAAGCTACATGTGATAGATGTTGAAATCCAATTTGATTGCACAACACAGTCCACTACAACAAATTGAAATGCAATAAGAAGTGTAATGGTTAGTAGATGTAGGAAATTATGAATAGTGAAAGGGAAAGAAATAGTAAATATAAGTTAACACCCTTATAGTAATTCATTGCATAGTGTGAAAAAGATTTGAACCTGTTATATATTATGGAAGACCTCTTTATAAACAACATTTGTTGTTGATTACTTGACATTATTTTGTTCGTCATGAACTAAAATCTTGATTCCTTTCTTAGAAGTGACCCTTGAAATTTCCACATATAGTTGGTCGTGACTAAAAACATCTTAAGGCAACTATAAATCCACCCAATTAAGAGATTGTCCTTGTGATTTGTTTATGGTCATTGCATATGAGACAATAATTGAGAATTGTCTTCGATTCAATTTAAATGGCTATGGAGATTATGATGATGACATATCCATACATGGTATATAAATAATGTTTTCGTGACCTTTACCATCCATTATTCTTGCTTCAAGGACATGGTTCGCCATCTTAGTCACAATTAAACGTGTTATGTTACACAAACCTTCAGATTGATCAAGATTCCTCATTAGCATTATAGGAGTTCCTATCTTCAATTTAATGTGATGTCCAGGTAAGCCCGAAGTTCTTAGAGTGCTGAGAAATTATGGACTTAGTAGTTCTATAACATTCATGTCATGTATTTAAGATCTATCTATTAAGTTAGAGTTGTAGTAGTCTCTTGCCTCACCTAAAAGGAATTAAATTCAACTGGTTAAGAAAAGGTATACATTTTAAATACATATGAATGGAATGCGGTATATGAGATGATGTACCTGACATTAGAGCAAGCACATGTTCATTGATTTGATCAACAATTTCAATTTTTGCTGCTAGAATATCTCGACTTTTGAGATAATCATACGAGTGGTAGTTATCCATAAAACTCAGATAAGTACTCTCCATAATTGCCTTAATTGGATCATTGAAACTTGATATTAAGATTTCAGAAGTAATATCAAACTTAACATATCCATCATTAGGTTCTGAAACTTTTCCCTCCCCAATATTGAGCAACCATTTTAAAAATTGTTCAATTTCAAGACATTCAGTTGGGTTTGAACCACTTTGAAGTTTCATATTTCTTGTAAGTGTAAGTACCTCACAATCATTCCAAATGTAAGAAACATTCAATGAACCGTGTACAATATTTGAACTGGTTCCTCTTGGTACAACAGGAAGAATTTGTCTAAAATCACCTCCAAAAACAATGACTTTACCACTAAAGATGGAATTTGAATTAGGATGATTATCCATAATGTCTCTTAGTGTCCTATCAAGGGACTCAAAACAATGTTTGTGAGTCATGAGACCCTCATCCCAAATTATCAATTGTGTTTGTCTCAGCATTTCTGCAAGATCATCCTTTGGTTCAATGTTGCAAACAGAATTCTCTAAAGTAGGTACAAGAATTTTAAACTTGGAATGGGTTGTTCTCCCTCATGGGATCAACAATGGTGCAATTCCGCTTGATGCAACAATTATGATAATTTGATGTTTTGATCTCAAATAACTTGCAAGAGTTCTCCACATAAATGTTTTTCCCATTCCGCCATGCCTATGCAGGAAG
Organism: Lathyrus oleraceus; assembly: GCF_024323335.1. Classification (NCBI taxonomy): domain Eukaryota; kingdom Viridiplantae; phylum Streptophyta; class Magnoliopsida; order Fabales; family Fabaceae; genus Lathyrus; species Lathyrus oleraceus. The sequence goes on along the minus strand of NC_066585.1, from coordinate 173,004,634 downwards.
AAAACACCACCTTTTTGTTTTGTGAGAGCATTAATGATTTTTATTAAAAACCATGTGTTGTTCAACTACAAAAATTGGATTACAATTAATAATTATTATGAATTGAATGACATGTATGATGTATCAATTGCCAATTAAAAAAAACATGTAGTGTAAATGGCATTGATGAAGTACTGGAAGTTAAAAACATTAACAACCAGGAATGAGAATAAGTTGTAGTAATATCAGTTGGAATTAACAATTGCATAGAAATAGTATCACTTTAAATATAATTTCAATATTCCAATTGCTTGTTAGTGATGCAAACAATTGTAGGTATATAATAGAGAATGTAAAATAGTTGGAAAAAAACATGATGGAAACTAACATATACATGCGCTTCAGATATGGAAATTTCATGTAACAACCTATACGTGATGCAAACATATTTGCAAATTCGGTTTTAAGTGCAGATACATTGTAATTTCGTTCGTCGTAAATCAACCGATTACCAAGTTGTTCCAAAACATACCCATTAGGATATGGAATCGGACGAAAATCCTTCAAAGTACGTAGATTTGTTTGTAATATCTTTTCAACTTCAAGTAATGTCAAAATTTGAAGTTCTTCATCATTTAATATAAGTTCTACAGTAAGAACATAGGTTTGCATTAGAAGCCATTTTTTATAATCTATATACTCATACATCGACGTAATTAAAAATTCAAAAATGCAATCTATGTAAAATTTTGTACCTGAATTGCAAGACAAAATACGTTGTTCATGCAAAATACCATCCGATAGTCATGTCCAAGTATTATTCCATACATGACATGGTCTATTCATTGTACCAGACAACAACATAATGTCATGTAATTTTCTCAAAATCATTGTACCAGACAACAACATAATGACAAATAATTTTCTCAAAAATATTCCTGACCCCCATTGACTTGCTTCCTTTATAGCCAAAATAAATTCTTTGTCATCCTCAAGGAACCCCCATTGCGAAGCACGCATCTTTGAAGGTAAAGTATTGTGTACCACCAACTTTACGAATATCCTCATAAGTTGTAGGTCCTTTAACTACTGTTAGCATCATTCTCAAATAGAATAATTCCCCTGTTGTAGGTGAAACCCATATTAACTTGCCAATTGTAAAACCTTTTGTCCTTGGTTTCCAACTTCTAATTCTCTTATCATAAACAAACTTTGATACAAAATGGCCATATGTGAGGGTTAAGCATCTTCAAAATTTTCATTCGCAATCAACCATGATATAAACATCGACTCGGTTACACTTGCTTTTTCAAGGATATCTTCCATTGTGGCATGCTCAGTAAAAAAATAGTATTCTCTCCAATCAAATGGAAAAACATATGTTCCACGATAGATTTTCGTGCATGAATCTTGAAAGATAAAATCCTCCAACATGCCTCACTTGGTGATACATAACGGTAATCAAGATATGGTTGAATTTCATCTATAGTCCCACCCGATGTAGAATTTCCTCATTTGGCTTGGACAATTGAAGCGATAATTCTATCAAATCCCTTATGAATATATTTGAATAAGTACTTAATGGCTGAACATTGATTGCACCATTCCATATTTATGTGTCCTTGAAACTTCAACGAAAACCTTTTGTTGTACGACACAACATGTCTGTTATCAAGAGAAACTCTATTTTTGACAATTGTGTGGGTGTTTGACCGTATTCTATATTGAGGGAAACCATCAGTGTCAACAATTGTTGTTTCATTGAACTTTTTTTGGGATAGAATTTTGAACATTTTCTGTTTTTCATGCATGGTGATGATAATCTAGACAACCCACATGGGTCATGCATCATATGTTGCTTCACTAGATTATATAGTCTTGGATGTAAATCGGGGTTAGGAATTTTATAGGAAATGATTTTGTCAATACCAATAAGGTTCAAATACTTACTTTGAGGGTGCAGAAAAATGAGAATATGAGCATGTGGCAGACCTCTTTTTTGAAACTAAATTGTATATATAACTGTTATGAAATGTATGAATATGATTAGTCAGGGCAAAATATTGAAACATCATTAAAATAGTAAACATAAAAAAATGTTACTGTGCAATAAAAATATGGCAGTTGGTGTGTTACAAATTTGAAAGGTATTTAATGACAAATGCATAATGTTACCACAACATTTCTAAAGTATGATGTCATACTGCATCAGTACTGCATGAGTACTATAAAATGATAAAATTTTGAAAGAATGTGTATATTAAAAAGTGAACATGCAATAGAAAAAGTTAAAACCGGTATAATAATGTAAGTATTTCCGTATGCATTCATCATGATAGTAATGGTATAGTTACAATATTGAAAAATGGTGTGAAATATTGTTGTGGCAAAAATGTGAATGTTTGTATTGTAAGAATGCAAACAAAAACTTTTGGAATATTGAAACTAGTTAGAAAATTACTCACATGCTAACACCCGACCAAGTGTATGTCTGCGTGTGATATCAACCATCAATTCATCAAATTTGATTTTGAACACTCTCGATATAATATTTGGACTATCATGAGGTTTTAAATTGTATTTTGCATACTCTCTTGGGATTTCATGCCAATTGGGATTACATGTGAATGTCAAAAACAAATCAGGGAACCCAACTGTACTTGAGATAGACATACCATCAAAATAAAGTTGATCCATATATCTTTTGCTGCCAACAAATGACGAAGGAAGAACAACTCTTTTTCCATTTTTGGCATGTTTGTTTTAACTGGGGTTGATGTCATTTTCTTTAAGCTTGTGATAATTCCCAACCCTCAATTTAGATTGATTTTCCCTTAGCCAATTAAGTCTCTCAGTTTCCATCATTGTGTATCTATCAACCAAAAATTGATGAAATAGTCTTCGTGATGAAATAATTGTTGTAGCTTCACTTTTTCTTTGTTGCAATCTAAATGAAAGCCATTCCATAATAGTTTGATGATTAATTTTTGTCACGACAATTTCACCTTGGTATGCATGGAGAATATTATCTCTATATTCATCCTCACCAAATGAAATAGTAATGGATATTGAAAAATAAGGTAGCTAGGATGAAACTCATCAATTCTTTGTAAATTACCTCCACGTGTCTTGATCCGCTGTCGCACATAGGTCAAAAACGAGTAACTAAGAACGGTAGTTTAGGGAAGCGACACTCGAGTATCGTATCACAAAGACTCTTTAAAAATTAACCAAATAAGAAAACTAAATAGGGGGTTTCGATTCGATTTAGAATAAGTGATTATGAAATAAGTTGATCTACTAATTTAGTTTCCTAACTTATCATTGGTTAATATGATTTTCATGCCCTAAGCGGATTCTAATCCATTTTCGATTACAGTAACAATAACAAGCGCATTGATACTAATATATGATATGTGTTCCTAATTTCTGAATTAAGTAAACAAATTCTGAATTAAGCAAACAGGTTAAGCACACGCGAATTAAGCAAACACGATTATGGAACACATATCAATCGAAATTAATCAACACATATTCTATAGAACTTGAATAAAGCATAAAAGACATAGAACGAAAAATTGAAAGGGAAAAGACATTTGATTGAAAATTAAGAAACCTCAAAGTATCGGCGGAAACCAGTTACAACAGATCAACCTCGTGAACTTTAGTTCTCCATCGAATCTTCTAAGAAATATTGTATCATCAAAATTCAGAATAGGATTACTATATTAGTGAAAGACCTAATATAATAAAAGGTAAATTCGGGCCCTTATAGGATCCGGCCAGAAAATTACAAAAACTGACCCAAACTAACTATTTTAATTAAGTATGGAACTTCAACGAATTATTCGACCCTCCTTAACTTAGAATCATCTTTTGACTTCAACATGAAACTTTTAGCTTATCCTCTCAGCTTTCCAACGCATATCAGAACGCATCAATTTGATCCTCATAGCTCAAGTTATGATCTGCATAGTAATAAGGTATCAAATAACTATTTATGTTGAAAATAAAATACGAAAATAAAATAAAGCCAAAAATAAACTTAAATATTAAAACACACTAAAATAGTAAAAATAATATAATAAACTATAGATTTTTCTAAGTACAATAGTAGAAGAAGGTGCATCAAAATACACTGATCAAATTCCCCCACACTTGAACTTTTGTACTCCGAGCAAAATTATAAATTCAAAACTTAAAACAGAAAAAAAACAAGAACAAACAAAACATGCAGTTTCAAAGTTTATCAAGATACAAGGTACAAACAGAATTCTAAGTCTAAGCTTCAAGAATATGATGTTAGTGAGCAACTTCTTGTGACATTCAAAAGTAGTAAGATCCTCACAGGATATTATTCACTCAACTCTCAAGTGTTTAGATTAACTGTTTACACTCAAAGTACAACATGAAAGTTAGTACTACCATAAGCTTGAAAAGATTCTAACATCCACAATTGAAATACATGTACACAAAGATCAAAATGACTTTTATTTGGTTGTAATATGACCAAGGTAATAGTGTGAAAAATCCTAAGGGATACTAGACTAAAATTCAAAGAGACAAAAGAGACTTGAAATAAACTGCGGGAGTTGAATTTACAAAATATTTCATTCACTTCAACAACTCTATAGTAACTGTTTTCATTCATATTTTTCTCCTCCTTTTTTTTCTTTTCATAAGGAGCATGTATTGACATATATACACCCTTCTATTTTTTTTCGTTCATTTTTTAAAATTTTGTATTTTCTTTTTCTATTTTTCTTTTCTTTGTCTACCAACTTCTGAAATATTACAAACATAATTATTCAACCCCACACAACTCCAACCAAGACTCTTTCAACCTTTTGAATATGATGATATAACATGTTTGTAATGAGTTTAAACAAAAAAAAGGATAATTGGCTCAAGGGGGTTTCAAACAAGGGATGATATTATTTCAGGGTTAACTTTTTGGCTAACTGGCTAAAAAAACAAAAAACCAAACTGCCTTTATCATATCAGTGTGCACAAGTAAACAACGGCATCAACAAGAGTCAGTTCAAGTTCTAGAAACTAACAGGCATGAGTGAATCACACAAGAAAGAAAGAGATGGATTTTTTTATGTTATCCATATAAGGCTCAAAATCTCACAAGGTTAATTGATCTACCACAAATGATGTACAATTTATAGTTTAGTCCTACCTATCATACTAAAAATGCACAACAACTTTTTCACATCACAAGACTTTAGTCAAGAGAACTAAGAAAAATACTCATAATTATAACTCAAAAACCAAAGGAAAAAACATGCAATTCTTTTTTAAGAAAGCAAACAAAAACCAAAATAGAGAAAAAATGAAAACAAAACAAATAAATGGTTCCCTCCCCCACACTTAAAACATACATTGTCCTCAATGAAAGATCATAAATATAAAATAAGAGTGACAGAAAGGAAAGAACACACCCGAGGAGTCAAGGCGGATAAATGATTACATAAGCAGGCTTTCCCAAAGAGAGCTCTTCTACAATCTCTTCTTCCAAAGTCAGGTTCTCATGGAGTAGCTTTGGATAGTGTCCATTGACCTTGAAATTTTGATTAGTGCATTTGCCTTGTATTCCAGGATCAAAGAAGAATCTTCGATAAGTAAAAGTGTTGAATGGGCACGTGAAAGTGATCTCCTTTTTCACAATATCAATAATCAAAGGATTACGGGGCTGCCTCACTACTTTTGTTTCATCTTTAAGTGAAATCCTATGCATATATATGGATGGGATAATATCACGAGTGTCAGTCAAGGTTCATCCAATTCCCTTCTTATGTTTCTGCTTAAGTTGAAGCTTTGATTAATAATATGAATACTTGGGAAATGGTTTAGGTTCTACAGAATATGGTTGTTCAATGGATGGTATGTTTGGGGCATCCAGAATGTCAAGAGCTTCAGCTACATAAACAACTTCATTTACACTGTCACCTTGCAAGCCAACATCAATCTCAGCACAAACAACAGAAAGGTTAGTGTTAGTACAATCATCACATGAGTAAATATCATCAAAACTAGATAAAGTTGGAAAATCAGCTGAAAACAAATCAGAATAAGCTTCATCAACAATTACAGAAAGCAACTCTATTTGAAAAACAAAATGTTCTTCCAAGGGATGTTTCATAGCATCAAAAATATTGAATTTCGCGACAATGTCACCAAATTCCACGGACATGGTTCCATCGTCAACATCAACTTTTGTTTTAGCTATTTTCATGAACGGTCTGCCCAAAATGATCGGGGATCTGCTTTAATTTGTTTCTCCATACATGTCCAGAATGTAAAAGTCTGCAGGAAAAATCAAGTCATTAACTTGAACAAGCACATCTTCCACTACTTCGACAGGGCGGACATTGCTTTTGTTCGCTAGTTGAATGATTAAACATGTATGCTGCAAAGAACCAAGATCAAGATTATCATACACAGAAGTAGGCACAACATTAATGCTCGCTCCTAAATCAAGCATGCAATTTTCTAATTTTCTATCCCCAATGGTACAAGGAATAACAAAAGTTCCTGCATCCTTGCACTTTTGTGGCATATCCTGAGTGAGGGATGAACTGATAGGTGAAGTGTTAGGCTGAATAATGGCCGAAACATTTTGTCCCAAATTCATTCTCTCATTTCCAGTAAGCCTCCTCTTGTGTGTGCACAAATCCTTCAGAAATTTTGCATATTTTGGGACCTGCTTAATCACATCAAGTAGTGGAATGTTCACTGCCACCTTCTAAATACATCCAAAATCTCTGTCTCTCTTTGTCTTCCTCATCAATTTTCTTATTTTTCATAACTCTTTGTGGGAAAGGGATTGATGGTACATATGACCAAGAAAAGACAACGTTCACGTGCCCTTTTGGTACCTTCGCTTATAGACGAATGTCGTTTGGCTTGTGTAATGCTCCTGCAACCTTCCAAAGATGCATGATGGCAATATTCGTCGATTTCCTAGAAAACATCATGGAAGTATTTAGGGATGACTTTTCCGTATGCGGACAAAGCTTTGAAGAATGTCTTGAAAACCTAGAGAAAGTTCTAGAGCGATGTGTAAAAGTAAACCTAGTACTTAATTGGGAAAAATGCCACTTTATGGTACAAGAAGGAATTGTTTTAGGACACATCATCTCAAATAGAGGAATTGAAGTAGACAAGGCCAAAATAGAGGTAATCGAAAACCTTCAACCTCCGAAGACTGTGAGAGAAGTACGAAGCTTCTTAGGACATGCCGGTTTTTACCGACGATTCATTAAAGACTTCTCTAAAATAACTAAACCGTTGACCGGATTATTGATGAAAGATGCTGAATTCATATTCGACAATAAATGTTTAGAAGCATTTCAAACGCTTAAACAAGCACTGATCTCCGCACCCATAATGCAGACACCAGATTGGAATGAACCATTCGAAATAATGTGTGATGCCAGCAATTACGCTGTAGGTGCTGTTTTAGGACAACGAAAAGATAAAAAGCTTCATGTTATATATTACGCAAGTAGAACTCTAGATGAAGCACAAATGAATTACGCCACAACCGAGAAAGAACTTCTAGCAGTAGTGTTTGCGCTAGATAAATTTCGTTCTTTCTTAGTCGGAGCCAAAATAATCATCTACACTTACCACGCTGCTATCAAATACCTCTTAACTAAAAAAGATGCAAAACCTAGACTCCTAAGGTGGATCCTGTTACTACAAGAGTTCAATTTGGAAATCAAAGACAAGAAAGGAACTGAAAACGTAGTAGCAGATCACCTCTCTAGACTTGAGAACCTTGAACTGGAAAGAACAGCAATTAACGATGATTTCTCGTACGATAAGCTTATAGCTACTTTAGAAGAAAACAGCGCTGATAAACAGGTAGAAACTACCTTAGCAATATTTGTTACACCGTGGTACGCTGACCTCGTCAATTATTTAGCTGCCGAAATAGTTCCATCTACCTTATCGTACCAGCAAAAGAAACGATTCTTCTATGATATAAAACATTATTACTGGGATGACCCCTTACTTTTTAAAAGAGGTCCCGATGGTATTTTCCGTCGGTGTATACCCGAAGAAGAGGTAGAAAGTATAATCCAACACTGTCACTCCGCTCTTTATGGTGGACACGCAAGTACATCCAAGACCTGCTCTAAAATCCTACAAGCCGGTTTTTATTGGCCAAGTATATGGAAGGATGTACATGCAACTATTAAGAAATATGACAGATGTCAACGCACAGGAAACATATCTAGACGTGACGAGATGCCACAAAAGGGCGTTTTGGAAGTCGAGATTTTCGACGTGTGGGGAATAGACTTCATGGGACCTTTTCCATCCTCTTTCGGCAACAAATACATACTCGTGGCAGTTGACTACGTATCAAAATGGATTAAAGCTATAGCTTCCCCAACAAACGACACACGAGTAGTAACTAGACTCTTTAAGAATATAATATTTCCAAGGTTTGGTGTCCCAAGAATAGTTGTCAGTGATGGTGGATCGCATTTCATATCCAAAGTACTCGAAAAACTACTGCTTAAGTATGGCGTAAGACATAGAGTAGCGACACCTTACCACCCTCAAACCAGTGGGCAAGTGGAAGTATCTAACAGAGAAATCAAACAGATACTAGAAAAAACAGTCTCCACTTCAAGGAAAGATTGGTCATTGAAATTACCAGAAGCTTTATGGGCATACCGAACTGCTTACAAAACACCCATAGGGACAACCCCATTTAAGCTAATTTATGGAAAATCTTGTCACCTCCCGGTAGAATTAGAACATAAAGCCTATTGGGCTATTAAAAATCTAAATTTAAACTATAAAGCCGCCGGTGAAAAGAGAATCCTTGATATAAGCGAATTAGAGGAACTCAGAAGAGACGCTTACGAAAATGCCAGAATTTACAAAGAAAGAACAAAACAATGGCATGACAAGCGCATATCAAGGAAAATCTTCAAACAAGGCGATACAGTCCTTTTATTTAACTCCAGATTAAAGTTATTTCCGGGAAAACTACGATCTAGATGGTCAGGTCCTTTTCAAATCACCAATGTTTTTCCCAGTGGAGCAGTAGAAATTAAAGGCAAATCTATGGAACCATTTACCGTAAACGGACAACATCTAAAACATTATCACTATGCAGAAAACAATGAAGATTCGCAAGTCTTGCACTTAGACGAAATGCCTCCAGAAATTATAGATTGTAATTGATTGTTTTTATGTCGAGCTTGCGACATTAAACAAAGCGCTTAGTGGGAGACAACCCACAAATTATTTTATTATTTTATTATTCTATTATTATTTTTCTATTTCTTCCTTAATTATTCTTTTAATTTCTGTTTAGTATTCATTCTTAATTTATTTTAATTTATTAAAAACTTTTCTCTTCTTTCGGCATTTGGCCAAATCCTGACTAAAACTCTTGTTTTTCTTTTCTCTAGCTAACACTAACCTGATGGGACATATTGATCGTATGGGTATCAAATTCAGAGGAACAGCTCAGAAACAAAAGTTTGAGGAACTAGCCACGAGAGAGATGCTACCTAGCCTGTATGCTGATGACTGGGCAATGACTGCCCTTGGACTAAGACAAAGTGTCCTGTATTTGCTGAATCAGATAGGGTGGGAAACCGTTCCTATCCGTAGACAATTTGTCACTTACCGGAGACTGACTCTAGAATTCCTTAGTTCTCTGATCTATCTACCCAGCCATGGAAAAGGAATAAGCAGAGGTTTTATACAGTTCAGAATGTTTAACATGGAGTACCAATTTAATATTCAAGATTTTACCAACCTTTTAGGCTTCCCTACATCCTTTGACACATTCACAGTGAGCCAAGAGGAACTTTTTGAATATAGAGAACTTGAACACTTTTGGGGTAACTTGACTGGAAATGACGATCCCGAGGAACATGAGTTTCTCTCTGGAAACATATATAACCCGACCTTCCGTTATTTCCATAAGATCCTGACCCACACCTTATTTGGGAAGAAGCCAAACAGTACCACAGTTTCACGTGATGAACTCTTCATCATATTTTGTGCTTCTCAGAACCGTCCAGTAAACGGTGCCACTTTTATGTTAGCAAATTTGGACCACCTTATCCAAGATGAGCGAGCACCAATCCGAATAGGCGGTTTGATAACTATGATAGGTAATGCTATTGGATTACGTCAGCCTATGCTTGACTTAAGCCCTTTTTGTGGCATTACTACTATGAGTATACCCTTCCTCTTCAACACTTTGTTTATAGCAAACCTAGGGTCTGATGAGTTTGAGCTTATTATTGATAACCAAGTTCTTTGCCTATTCACCATGCCCGATCCTAGGACTAGTGTTCACAACCGCAACAACTGGCTCTACAATCTGAACGAAACCCCCTCTCCTGCTAGATCCACTGAATCCATCCAGGACTATGAGATTTGTGATGACTATGAGATTTATGATGACCAAATTCCTTATGCTGAATCAGATCCTCAGACACCATCTGGATATCATGATATTGATCCTCCTCCTCAACCTGCTCAGACCGAAGAATCGGCAATACCCGACCTTAGACATCATATGCCCGGAACTGATTATAACACTGTCATGGAAGCTTTGATGTCAGAACAAGATGTCCTCAGAGAAGAGTTCACTAGTCTGAAGCACGAATTTCTGGGATACATGAACAGTATGACAAACCAATTTCACGAGTTGCTACACCGTGTTAACTCCTTTGCTCCTCCGGCCAGAGATCGTGCAGATGGATAGAATTTATTTATTTTTCTTAGTTATTTAGTCTTAAGCTAGATTAATTATTTAATGTTATTTCAAATTATATTCGTATTTGTTTCTCTTTCGCACTTTTTGTTTTTCTCCTTGTTACATTATGATTATTTTATTGAAGCTATTTATTCATTTTTATTATGTAATATCTGCTCTCTACTTTTGCTGCCTACATGACTTATTACAGAAAAATATATTTATACACTACTATGCAAAGTAGAATAGCATGCAAGAGAAATTAATTAGCAAAATAAAATAATCAAATGCAAAACAAAATAATCAAAAGCAAAACAAAATAATAAAAATAAATATGCTACCAAAGTAACTATGAAGAACGCTAGCTGAAGCCTTGCCAAAAAGACTGTGTGACGAGCGTCACACAACCTATGACGGACGGCACGCCAAGTACTTGTGACGCCCGTCATGCATCCGTGACGAGCGTAACACCCTCCAGACTAGGTGAACGTTACAGTGTCGTTGGAGACGAACGTTACACCCTTCAACTTTTTATCTTCCCCATTTATTCACATTTACCCACATTTATTTACTTTTCAACCACCTCCTTTCCAATTTCCAAATTTTTTTCCTATAAATACCCACCAAACCTCCCTTCATTCACCACAAACCATTCTCTAATATCAAATACATTTCTTTTCTTTCCAAATTACTCCTTCAAATTCATTCATCACTATGGCGGAAAACCAGAATTTCGAAAATATCATCTTCCGATCCGAAGATGAAAATTATCAAAGGGAGCAATTCGAGCGTTTCCAACAGCGAGGCGTCGTCTCCACCAGGTATCCCGATTTAACTTGTTTATAACAATTAGGATTACTCCAAGGTATCGAGTGGATGCTCCGCCTTGCCGACTTAACCTTCCTTTGCACTCATAATCAACCCACTTCCGCCGGTGAAGACGAATTTTAAACCGGTACCGCAACCTTCCGTATGTTCAATGTAACACCCCGATAAAAATAAGATAATTATTTAATTTAAGTTAATATTATATTTATTAATTTAATTAAATAATTGGAATATTATTGGGATTATTATTATTGGATTATTATTATTATTATTATTATTATTATTGGAATAAAAGTTGGAATTAGAAAAGGTCCCATTTGGTAAAAAGAGGTTTTCACGTGAAAACAGAGAAACGACTCAAAAGTGGAAAAGGGAAAAGGGCAAAGAGCCAGAGAACAAGGGTTGAAGAGAGGAAGAGCTCGAAGCTAAAAGATTGCCGGATTAACTCAGGTAAGGGGGGTTTATCATCGTTTAATGGGTATTATGGGATAACATGTAGTGGGTAGTGATAAACCATGGGTTTGACTCTGATTAGAATGATGCATGATGAAATTGTGAACTTTTGGGATGAATGAAATTTGGATTATAATTGAAGGAAATTCGTAAGAATTAGATGTAATAATGTTAGGATTTGTGAAATGGAATAGGATATGATTTGTGTTAGATGATATGAACGAATGTTATGTAAGAATTGGACTGTGGAAGGTTGAATTGGAGATATCTCGTAGCAGAGAAAACCATAGCAGATCTGGAAATTGGTTTCTGGTCATACACGTATGACATTAGGCAATACGCGTATGAGATGGTCTGGTACGCGTATGGCACTAGGCAATACGCGTATGGATGAGGAAGATGATGTTCTGAACGTGGTCTGGTCTCGGTTGGTACGCGTATGGGGAAGTGATACGCGTAGCATACGCGTATGAGATGGTGTTACGCGTATGGGAATTGGTCAGGAGATGGGCCATACGCGTATGGGACTAGGCATTACGCGTATGGGCAGGATTGTGATTTTTCTGTGCTGTTGTTGTGCAGTTTTTGGTTGTTCAGCTGAGTAATGTAATTTAGCTGATGTATGATATAGTAGGGATCGTTTCCCGTTGTTTTGAGCAGTGTAGGTATTAGTAGAGTGTACTAATACTGTGATTATTAATTGACATGATATGATTATGTAATAAATATGTTGATGATGTATGATGGTATGCATAATGCTATGAATGTATGTATTATGTGGAATGGACTGTTTTATGGCTTAGAGTGTGAGCATATGTCCATTGTGGATTATTGTTGATGATTTTGTATTGCTAGGTGATTTAGCATGCATATTGTGGCCTTTATGGTGGTAGCTAATTCCCATGGTGAGGAATTAGTGAGTTAGTCATTATGGATTGTTGTTGATGTTTGCATGCTAGGTGAATTAGCGTGCATTGCATGGCCCTTGGGGTGGTAGCTAATTCCCATGGTGAGGAATTAGTGAGTGAGTCACTAGGTCTCAAATGAGTGGGACTAGTGGGCTTGGTAGCCGTACCTGGATTTGGTCGGTGAGGTTGAACTATATGTTCACGAATAGTCGGTACCGCATGCATGGAGTCTCATTGCATAATGTATGTGTTGTGTATAATATGAATGGATGTGTTCCAATATTATACGTGTGTTTTGATGTTTATGTTGAGTATGATTGTGATGATGAGTTGATAAGCCGTTACCGAATGTGTGATATGGTTAGGGTGATTAATGTGTTATTTACTTAGCATTACATGATATTTCATAATGCTTATTATATCGATTGAGGAACTCACCCTTACAACTATTTTTCAGGTAACGAGCAGTGATTGAGTAGGAGCTAGTGCTTGGAGTCTAGTGTAGTTCCTTAGTGGGTCATGCTCTGATAGATGTAACATCGGGACGGGATGTTTTACCTTGTTGAATAATTCTTACATGGAATGTGTTACACGTTTTGGATGATCGATTTGATCTCTATCCGCTGCGTATTGTGCAATGTTTTATGTTTTGAGTTAAATAATGAGCATGACTAAATATTATGGTGAATGGTGTGAAATGAGTGTGTGACACCCTTAATTGCATATTTACTCTGATTGATATATTGTATTTTAATTTAATATTTGGGGTATTTTAGAAGGGTGTTACATTAGTGGTATCAGAGCATAGTCGGTCGAGTCGAGTCGTAATTATTCTGTTCCTCTATACGTGATAGGTGTTGTGTAACCCTATCAGTACTTATTGTTTTAGCTTGTTGGGTTTTCAGAATAGAGATGGCTGGAAGAGGTAGAGACGATGCTGCGATTGCTGAGGCTCTGGGTATGCTAGTTGGAGTACTTGGAGGGAATCCGAATGTTGTGGGAATGGGAGCTGCTCGTCAACTGAGTGAGTTCCAGAGGAACAATCCTCCCATGTTCAAGGGAGCATACGATCCAGATGGTGCTCAGAAGTGGTTGAAGGAGATTGAGAGGATCTTCCGAGTGACTGAGTGTGCCGATAACCAGAAGGTCAGGTTCGGTACGCATATGCTGTCAGAAGAAGCAGATGATTGGTGGGTTGCTACCCGCACGGAGTTGGAATCTGCTGGGAATGCTGAGATCACTTGGGCGGTGTTCAGAGAGAGATTCCTGAGGAAGTACTTTCCAGAGGATGTCAGAGGAAAGAAAGAGATAGAGTTCTTAGAATTGAAGCAGGGCAACCGGTCTGTTACTGAGTATGCTGCTAAGTTCACAGAGCTGTCGAAGTATTACACTCCCTATAATGAGGCTACTGGGGAATTTTCGAAATGTGTGAAGTTTGAGAACGGGTTACGTCCCGAGATCAAGCAGGCTATTGGGTATCAGCGGATTAGAGTGTTTTCTGATTTGGTTGACTGTTGCAGGATTTTTGAACAGGATACCAAAGCCAGAGCGGAGAGCTATCAGCAGAGGGTTGATAGGAAAGGCAAGAATCAGAATGATCGTGGGAAACCGTATGCAGCTGGCAGAGGTTTCCAGAGGCAGAGTGGGATGAAGAGGCCTAGTGGGGGAGACTCCAGTGCACCTGCTAAGTGTTACAGATGTGGTCAGGCTGGGCATCGTATCCATGAGTGTACCAGTAATGAGAAGAAGTGTTTCAAGTGTGGAAAAGGTGGTCACTTGGCTGCAGAGTGTCGGTTGAAGACTGTGACTTGTTTCAACTGTGGAGAGATGGGTCATATCAGTCCACAGTGTCCTAAGCCGAAGAAAGAGAATCAGTCGGGAGGCAAGGTTTTTGCTTTATCAGGTTCTGAGACTTCTGCAGATGATCGTTTGATCCGAGGTACGTGTTATATTAATGGCTTTCCTCTTGTAGCTATTATTGACACATGTGCGACTCATTCCTTTATATCTTTGGATTGTGCTGTGAAACTTAAGTTAGAGATATCTGAGATGCATGGAAGTATGGTGATTGATACTCCTGCGAAGGGTTCAGTGACTACTACTTCAGTTTGTTTAAATTGTCCTTTGAGTATTTTTGGTAGAGACTTTGGGATGGACCTAGTGTGTCTTCCACTAGTGCAGATTGATGTTATTCTGGGTATGAACTGGTTGGTGTGTAACCGAGTTTCTATCAATTGTTTTGATAAGATTGTGATCTTTCCTGAGATTGAGGAAGGAAAGAGTTTGTTTCTATCAGCGAGGCAAGTGAATGAGGCAGTAATAGATGGGGCAGAGTTGTTTATGCTGTTAGCGACCTTGGAGGCTAAAGATAAACTGGTGATTTGCGATCTAGCCGTGGTGTGTGATTTTCCTGAGGTGTTTCCGGAAGAAGTGAATGAATTGCCGCCAGAGCGTGAGGTTGAGTTCTCGATTGATTTGGTACCTGGTACTAGGCCGATATCGATGGCTCCGTACCGTATGTCTGCTGTTGAGTTAACTGAATTGAAGAGTCAGTTGGAAGAACTGTTGGATAAGAAATTCATTCGTCCGAGTGTGTCACCGTGGGGTGCACCAGTGTTATTGGTTAAGAAGAAAGAAGGTACTATGAGGTTGTGTGTGGACTACAGGCAACTGAATAAAGTGACGATCAAGAATCGGTATCCTTTGCCGAGGATTGATGATTTGATGGATCAGTTGGTTGGTGCGAGTGTGTTCAGCAAAATAGATTTGAGATCGGGATATCATCAGATACGTGTGAAAACTGAGGATATTCAGAAGACTGCTTTCAGAACAAGGTATGGACATTATGAGTATTCTGTAATGCCTTTTGGTGTGACTAATGCGCCTGGAGTATTCATGGAGTATATGAATAGGATTTTCCATCCGTACCTAGACAAGTTTGTTGTGGTGTTTATTGACGATATTTTGGTGTATTCGAAATCTGAAGAAGAGCATGCTGAACATTTGAGAGTGGTTTTAGAAGTTCTACGAGATAAGAAGTTATTTGCTAAACTGTCCAAGTGTGAATTTTGGTTAGAAGAGGTTAGTTTTCTTGGTCATGTGATTTCAAGAGGTGGTGTTGCTGTTGATCCTTCTAAGATAGAAGCGGTATCTAAGTGGGAAGCTCCGAAGTCTGTTGCTGAGATTCGAAGTTTCCTTGGTTTGGCTGGTTATTATAGGAAGTTCATTGAGGGATTTTCTAAGTTGGCGTTACCGTTGACGATGTTGACTAGAAAGGGGCAAGCGTTTGTTTGGGACTCAAAATGTGAAGAAGGTTTCCAAGAGTTAAAGAGAAGGTTAACTACTGCTCCTATTCTGATATTACCGAGTCCGTTGGAACCATTTGAGGTTTACTGTGATGCTTCATTGTTGGGTTTGGGTGGTGTGTTAATGCAGAATAAGCAGGTTGTAGCTTATGCTTCGAGACAACTGAAGGTTCATGAGAGGAACTATCCGACACACGATTTAGAGTTGGCAGTTGTGGTGTTTGTTCTGAAGTTATGGAGGCATTACTTGTATGGGTCAAGATTTGAGGTTTTCAGTGACCATAAAAGTTTAAAGTATTTGTTTGATCAGAAAGAGCTGAATATGAGACAAAGGAGATGGTTAGAGTTTTTGAAGGATTATGACTTTGGTTTGAATTACCATCCGGGGAAAGCAAACGTAGTGGCTGACGCATTGAGTCGGAAATCATTGCATATGTCTATGTTAATGGTTAAGGAATTGGATTTAATTGAGCAGTTTAGAGACTTGAGTTTGGTGTGTGAGAGTACTCACAATAGTGTTAAATTGGGAATGTTGAAGTTAACGAGTGGCATTCTGGATGAGATTAGAGAGGGTCAGAAATCCGATGTGCTTTTGGTTGATAAGTTGACTCTAGTGAATCAAGGTCAAGGTGGTGAATTCAGAGTTGATGAGAATGGTGTTTTGAAATTTGGTAATCGGGTGTGTATTCCGAATGTTACCGAACTTAAGAAGAGTATTCTTGAGGAAGGACATCGTAGTGGCCTGAGTATTCATCCTGGAGCTACGAAAATGTATCACGATTTGAAAAAGTTATTTTGGTGGCCGGGAATGAAAAGAGAAATTGCGAGTTTTGTTTATTCTTGTTTGACTTGTCAGAAGTCAAAGATTGAGCATCAGAAGCCGTCTGGGCTAATGCAACCGTTGGCCATTCCAGAGTGGAAGTGGGATAGTATCAGTATGGATTTTGTTTCTGGTTTACCGAGGACGATTAAGAATTTTGAAGCTATTTGGGTGATTGTTGACAGATTGACAAAATCGGCTCATTTCATTCCGATCAGAATGGATTATCCGTTAGAGAGATTAGCTGAGTTGTATATTGAGAAAATTGTAAGTTTGCATGGTATTCCGTCGAGTATTGTTTCGGACCGAGATCCTAGATTCACATCGAAGTTCTGGGAAGGTTTGCAGAGGGCTTTGGGAACTAAGCTGAGATTGAGCTCTGCATATCATCCGCAGACTGATGGTCAGACTGAGAGGACGATTCAGTCACTGGAGGATCTTTTGAGGGCTTGTGTTTTGGAAAAGGGAGGTGCTTGGGATTGTTATTTACCTTTGATTGAGTTTACCTACAACAATAGTTTTCATTCGAGCATTGGTATGGCACCGTTTGAAGCTTTGTATGGTAGGAGATGTCGGACACCTTTATGTTGGCATGAGTCCGGTGAGAGTGCTGTGGTTAGACCAGAGATTGTTCAACAAACTACGGAAAAGATTAAGATGATTCAGGAGAAGATGAGAATTACTCAGAGTCGTCAGAAGAGTTATCACGACAAGAGGAGGAAGTCACTTGAGTTTCAAGAGGGAGATCATGTGTTTCTTCGTGTTACTCCGATAACTGGGGTTGGTCGAGCTTTGAAGTCGAAGAAGTTGACACCTCGATTTATTGGTCCTTATCAGATTTTGGAGAGGATAGGGGAGGTAGCCTATCGTATCGCTTTACCGCCGTCACTTGCGAATTTGCATGAGGTTTTTCATGTGTCTCAGTTGAGGAGGTACATTCATGATCCGTCGCATGTGGTCCAAGTAGATGATGTACAGGTGAGAGATAACCTGACTGTTGAAACATCACCTATGAGGATCGAGGATCGAGAGTTGAAGCAGTTGCGGGGTAAAGAGATTGCCTTGGTAAAGGTAGCTTGGGGAGGACCAGCAGGTGGCAATGTGACTTGGGAACTTGAGAGTCAGATGAAGGAGTCTTATCCAGAGTTATTCGCTTGAGGTATGTTTTCGAGGACGAAAACTCTTTTAGTGGGGGAGAGTTGTAACACCCCGATAAAAATAAGATAATTATTTAATTTAAGTTAATATTATATTTATTAATTTAATTAAATAATTGGAATATTATTGGGATTATTATTATTGGATTATTATTATTATTATTATTATTATTGGAATAAAAGTTGGAATTAGAAAAGGTCCCATTTGGTAAAAAGAGGTTTTCACGTGAAAACAGAGAAACGACTCAAAAGTGGAAAAGGGAAAAGGGCAAAGAGCCAGAGAACAAGGGTTGAAGAGAGGAAGAGCTCGAAGCTAAAATATTGCCGGATTAACTCAGGTAAGGGGGGTTTATCATCGTTTAATGGGTATTATGGGATAACATGTAGTGGGTAGTGATAAACCATGGGTTTGACTCTGATTAGAATGATGCATGATGAAATTGTGAACTTTTGGGATGAACGAAATTTGGATTATAATTGAAGGAAATTCGTAAGAATTAGATGTAATAATGTTAGGATTTGTGAAATGGAATAGGATATGATTTGTGTTAGATGATATGAACGAATGTTATGTAAGAATTGGACTGTGGAAGGTTGAATTGGAGAGATCTCGTAGCAGAGAAAACCATAGCAGATCTGGAAATTGGTTTCTGGTCATACGCGTATGGCATTAGGCAATACGCGTATGAGATGGTATGGTACGCGTATGGCACTAGGCAATACGCGTATGGATGAGGAAGATGATGTTCTGAACGTGGTCTGGTCTCGGTTGGTACGCGTATGGGGAAGTGATACGCGTAGCATACGCGTATGAGATGGTGTTACGCGTATGGGAATTGGTCAGGAGATGGGCCATACGCGTATGGGACTAGGCATTACGCGTATGGGCAGGATTGTGATTTTTCTGTGTTGTTGTTGTGCAGTTTTTGGTTGTTCAGCTGAGTAATGTAATTTAGCTGATGTATGATATAGTAGGGATCGTTTCCCGTTGTTTTGAGCAGTGTAGGTATTAGTAGAGTGTACTAATACTGTGATTATTAATTGACATGATATGATTATGTAATAAATATGTTGATGATGTATGATGGTATGCATAATGCTGTGAATGTATGTATTATGTGGAATGGACTGTTTTATGGCTTAGAGTGTGAGCATATGTCCATTGTGGATTATTGTTGATGGTTTTGCATTGCTAGGTGATTTAGCATGCATATTGTGGCCTTTATGGTGGTAGCTAATTCCCATGGTGAGGAATTAGTGAGTTAGTCATTATGGACTGTTGTTGATGTTTGCATGCTAGGTGAATTAGCGTGCATTGCATGGCCCTTGGGGTGGTAGCTAGTTCCCATGGTGAGGAATTAGTGAGTGAGTCACTAGGTCTCAAATGAGTGGGACTAGTGGGCTTGGTAGCCGTACCTGGATTTGGTCGGTGAGGTTGAACTATATGTTCACGAATAGTCGGTACCGCATGCATGGAGTCTCATTGCATAATGTATGTGTTGTGTATAATATGAATGGATGTGTTCCAATATTATACGTGTGTTTTGATGTTTATGTTGAGTATGATTGTGATGATGAGTTGATAAGCCGTTACCGAATGTGTGATATGGTTAGGGTGATTAATGTGTTATTTACTTAGCATTACATGATATTTCATAATGCTTATTATATCGATTGAGGAACTCACCCTTACAACTATTTTTCAGGTAACGAGCAGTGATTGAGTAGGAGCTAGTGCTTGGAGTCTAGTGTAGTTCCTTAGTGGGTCATGCTCTGATAGATGTAACATCGGGACGGGATGTTTTACCTTGTTGAATAATTCTTACATGGAATGTGTTACACGTTTTGGATGATCGATTTGATCTCTATCCGCTGCGTATTGTGCAATGTTTTATGTTTTGAGTTAAATAATGAGCATGACTAAATATTATGGTGAATGGTGTGAAATGAGTGTGTGACACCCTTAATTGCATATTTACTCTGATTGATATATTGTATTTTAATTTAATATTTGGGGTATTTTAGAAGGGTGTTACATTCAACACCGAGTACTCCTTAACCCAAAACCAATTGAGTACCATGCTACAATTTCCCATAGAAGGTCAGGTACACCCCAGAATACCTCCAAACTCAAACTGGAACACAGTTGCCGTTTTCGACCTTTTCAAGCGAATTTCCGGTGTAGATGCCAACAACTGGGAAGAGCTCCTTCTTTCCCACATACATAACCCAACTATCCGGTACTTTATCCGCATCTTGCAAAACACCGTTTTTGGAAGACCGAACAACAGCAAGGTCAACTCAAAGGAGTTATTCTTCCTCCATTGCGTCTTCGAACCGGATACTAAGGTAAACGCCGCCTCCTTTCTATTTCATCATATCCGCACCTTATGTGCTAGAGGCCGACAACCTTTTATAATTGGTGGATTAATCACCACCATAGCACTTGGCTTAAACCTAGGGGACCGACTCCAAACTTTAGAATCTTTACCTCCCCTATTTATGGATATAGGCTACTGTCGGTCCAGCCGCCTAATAAAGAACCGAATAGGCGGAAAATATTACCTTATGGTGAATAACCAGGCCGTCCCAAGCGTTGTTCTCCCCAACATTTCCCTAACAGATGTCACCAATCCCAACCGCCACCTCTATGATCTGAATGCTCCCGAAGCTACCGAGCCTTCGCATACAAACCCGTCTGCAGACGAGTTCGAAGAAATGGAGCAAGGTGATAACGCTCCTGCACAACAATCAGTTCCGCTCAACCCTTTCGATAATGCAACTGGCCCATCCTCACAACGTCGTCGACGAAGAAGGCCTGCAACCAACGACGACATCATGGATGCTATTGATGGTATGCAAGCACATAATGTCGAGATGATGCAAATGATGCGTCAAATGCAACAACAGCAGGAATAGAGGAATACCATAACCAATCAGCGGTTCACTGAGTTGTTTAGCAGGTTCGACAACTTAGACTTACGTCAGCGATCACCAGGCCCAAGAACAAGAGGCGGAAGGCCACATTGATTTTAGTTCCCTTTTCTTTTCCTTTTTGTATTTCGTTTCCTTAAAACATTGGGGACAATGTTTAATTTAAGTATGGGGGGGAAAACCATGTTCTTTCTATCCTCCTTTTTCCCTTTTCAAGTATGTACTTTTCTTTTCATTGTTATTTCCCTTATAAAAAAAAATTAAAAAAAATATAGATTTATTTTAAGTTAAGTCCCTAGCGCGAAAAACTTTCTATTATCTATTTCCCCTCAAATTTTCATGAGCCATAACAAAAATTTAACACACTCAATAAGTATAAAGGTTGCTTATTTTATAAAACTTGAGTGAAATCAAAAACAAAATCATTACCATAACAACGCTCTGAGAACCTCAACACGTTAGATCAGGATAAGCACCTATTATACCAAGTCCATGGACTTTTAACCTTATAGTAACCCCAAGTAGTTTATACGAGAAGTCAGCACCATCTTAATAGCAAACTACGTGGAGAGCCGATGAATATAAGTGAATGATTCCCAAAGTGACATAAAAAAATATATATATATATATATGTATATATATATCAGGAAATGCACTAATTAAGTTAGGTGATCCTTACCAGATCATTTAATCTAAAGGTTGCAGATCATACAAAAGCATAATACGAGAGATCCATTATGAGTTGGTTCAGTAGGTATCTGGTACTGAACTTGGTAGGGCGGACTACGGTCCGATCCCCCGCAATTTGCATTGGACTGAATAACGAAGTTATCCGACTTATGTACCAGAACTTCTGGCTGAAAGGGGATCAGAATCACTAACCGGTTACTCCACTATGTGCGCGAAAAGATAAAGGGCTTAATGTGATTTCGCTAGAATGAAAACGGGTGAAATAAGAGTAAAGGAACTAGGACAGCTATAATGGCATTACTTGAACTGGTTTGCATGAGGTGAGGTTATCAGAGGTTGTGACGGTGGTTGACGATGTCAAGATTAAACTCAAGTCACTTCTAAACAAAGTTTACATGCAACCTAGTACGAATTGATGTGTGTTTTGAAATTTCATCTGGCTAAAATTTTTAAGTTCTATACCGTATTTTGCTTGAGGACAAGCAAAGATCTAAGTATGGGGGAGTTTGATAACATGAAATTATATCACATTTTAGGACTTAATTCAATTAAATTATATTATTATTTACTTTAATTTATTTCATTTTATCAAATATTACGCGGTATTTCCTTTCTATTTATCTCAGGTACCTATTTGAAGCAAAAGTAAAAAAAAGGAAGAAAAGGAGGTGCAAAAAGAAGTTTCTGGAAACAAATAGCAAAAGCCAAGCCCAGCCCAAAGAAGGCACAGGCGTTGTGCCTGTGACGAGCGTCACAGAGGTTGTGACGAGCGTCACAGAGGTTGTGACGAGCGTCACGCTATATGCACTTGTGTGACGAGCGCCATACATGGTGTGACGGACGTCACACCATTCCCCTATATTTGAGGCACAAGGAACGCTTCAGAGACGTTGAGAGAGAGTTGAGCCCTATTTCCACGCCCAACTATTCTGCACGTTGAAGACTTTTGACGCGGAAGGCAGTTGCAGGAGGTATCATATAAATAGTAGCTTTTTGGAAAGCTCAGGGTTCCATGCTTTTTCCAGATTTTTGCCGTTTTCGCATTTTTTCTTCTTCCAGCAGCTTAGGCATATTTTTACAGTATTACTTTGACAAATTTTTATATTGTTTTCCTTTTGCAATTCTATTTTCTTTTCCAGCTCTTAATTAATTTTTCGCACAATAGTTTCTACACCAGAAACTATTGTGTACCTTTTACCGGATTTAACCTTACGTTAGAATCTAGTTTTTTTATTCCTTCGTTTTATTTTTCTGCCTGATTGAAGAACTCAAGAACAAATCCAACCGGTCTGTGGTGGAGTGTTCAAGACTGCTATTTAATTATTCAGGTTCTATATTTATTTGTTGAATTATATATGCTTGTTTTTACTATTAATTTATACTGTTTGCCTGCGATGAGTCTGTTTATGCATGATATTTATTTAAGTCTGTTTAGCATGTCTGGCTAATTTATTTAGGTATCGGTATGTAAAGTAAGCGGAATGAAGGAATCAAAACTAAGTTGGTTTATCTAAAGTTTAAAATTAAAATCACTCTTTTTACGGTCTCAATTTACAGGTTTATTAACAAAGTTTTTGTACGAAAGTAAAAGACATAAAGAAGTTAAAATCAATAGAGCGAGAGTTTGAGGTTTTGACTGGACATTGTAAATTGGACATTAATTCTAGATCAGGGCGAGAGCAATTTTTAGAGTTAATTAAATTCTAACCTTTTTCAAAAAGTATTTTTAAAGATTGAATGTGAGGGCGAGAGTTAAGCATTTGAACTTAATTATATAACCTAAGTCAACAGAGCGAGAGTTTGAGATAAGGGTGTTTAAACGATTAGTGTTTTCTTAAAAAGAGTTTCTACGGATTCTATTGTTTTCAAAAAGTGGTTTTTGACTTAACTATAAGTGACAGCTACGTTAATATAAAATCATAGTTTATTCAACAGAGCGAGAGTTTGAGATAAAACTTTTAACCAATAGCGTCAACTGAAAAGATTTACTTTAAAACCAAGAAACCAATAAAGAATTGATTCCCTAATTACGACGAATTACATACCGATATCCGCTTTATTGATATTGAATCTAGAATTTAGTTTAGTTTTAGCCTTTTCCCCCAAAAATCAAAGTATTACCTGCCTTAGCTTTACGAAGTAACCTTAGATAACGGTATATCGATTCATAAGTCCCTGTGGGATCGATATCTTTTAAAACTACACGATAGAACTGTGCACTTGCAGTTTGTACCCCAGTTCGACTCATAAAGTTGAGCGATCAAGTTTTTGGCGCCGTTGCCGGGGACTTTTATTTAGTCGATATCGTAACTCTCCTGTTACGCTGTAGAGACTAAGGCTTTTCTTTTTCTTTTCTTTCTTTCGTTGATTTGTATGCCACGCACTCGCTCACAAGGCGAACCGCTCTACTTACGAATCAACGATATCGAACTATATCTCCGAGTCTTACGACGAATTCGGGAATATCGTGCTGCAAACAATCTCCCTCCTGTAGAACTTCCTGATTTTCAAAAATATTTTCCCTTCGATACCCGAGATGGCAGAACCAGCTCGTGCTCTTAGAGATTACGTCGCTCCATCGCAAGATGAACCGCATTCAAGTATTGCTCCACCCGCAATCGAAGCAAACAACTTTGAACTCAAACCTTCACTGTTGCAGGCAGTGCAACAGAACCAATTCTCTGGGAATCCTACCGAGGATCCTAACCTTCATTTATCCGTATTTGTCCAATACGCTGATACTGTTAAAGCTAATGGTGTCACTTTAGAGGCAATTCGACTTCGTCTTGTGATATTTGCGTTTCCAGCATTTTGTTATGAGTAGCGAGGGCATCTACTTTACTTGCTAGTTGTTTAATTGCCTCTATCTCTCAGTGAGAAAGGAAAAAGACGAAGTCGAATTGCCTCTAAAGTGACACCATTAGCTTTAACAGTATCAGCGTATTGGACAAATACGGATAAATGAAGGTTAGGATCCTCGGTAGGATTCCTAGAGAATTGGTTCTGTTGCACTGCCTGCAACAGTGAAGGTTTGAGTTCAAAGTTGTTTGCTTCGATTGCGGGTGGAGCAATACTTGAATGCGGTTCATCTTGCGATGGAGCGACGTAATCTCTAAGAGCACGAGCTGGTTCTGCCATCTCGGGTATCGAAGGGAAAATATTTTTGAAAATCAGGAAGTTCTACAGGAGGGAGATTGTTTGCAGCACGATATTCCCGAATTCGTCGTAAGACTCGGAGATATAGTTCGATATCGTTGATTCGTAAGTAGAGCGGTTCGCCTTGTGAGCGAGTGCGTGGCATACAAATCAACGAAAGAAAGAAAAGAAAAAGAAAAGCCTTAGTCTCTACAGCGTAACAGGAGAGTTACGATATCGACTAAATAAAAGTCCCCGGCAACGGCGCCAAAAACTTGATCACTCGACTTTATGAGTCGAACTGGGGTACAAACTGCAAGTGCACAGTTCTATCGCGTAGTTTTAAAAGATATCGATCCCACAAGGACTTATGAATCGATATACCGTTATCTAAGGTTACTTCGTAAAGCTAAGGCAGGTAATACTTTGACTTTTGGGGGAAAAGGCTAAAAGTAAACTAAATTCTAGATTAAATATCAATAAAGCGGATATCGGTATGTAATTCGTCGTAATTAGGGAATCAATTCTTTATTGGTTTCTTGGTTTTAAAGTAAATCTTTTCAGTTGACGCTATTGGTTAAAAGTTTTATCTCAAACTCTCGCTCTGTTGAATAAACTATGATTTTATATTAACGTAGCTGTCACTTATAGTTAAGTCAAAAACCACTTTTTGAAAACAATAGAATCCGTAGAAACTCTTTTTAAGAAAACACTAATCGTTTAAACACCCTTATCTCAAACTCTCGCTCTGTTGACTTAGGTTATATAATTAAGTTCAAATGCTTAACTCTCGCCCTCACATTCAATCTTTAAAAATACTTTTTGAAAAAGGTTAGAATTTAATTAACTCTAAAAATTGCTCTCGCCCTGATCTAGAATTAATGTCCAATTTACACTGTCCAGTCAAAACCTCAAACTCTCGCTCTATTGATTTTAACTTCTTTATGTCTTTTACTTTCGTACAAAAACTTTGTTAATAAATCTGTAAATTGAGACCGTAAAAAGAGTGATTTTAATTTTAAACTTTAGATAAACCAACTTAGTTTTGATTCCTTCATTCCGCTTACTTTACATACCGATACCTAAATAAATTAGCCAGACATGCTAAACAGACTTAAATAAATATCATGCATAAACAGACTCATCGCAGGCAAACAGTATAAATTAATAGTAAAAACAAGCATATATAAATTCAACAAATAAATATAGAACCTGAATAATTAAATAGCAGTCTTGAACACTCCACCACAGACCGGTTGGATTTGTTCTTGAGTTCTTCAATCAGGCAGAAAAATAAAACGAAGGAATAAAAAAACTAGATTCTAACGTAAGGTTAGATCCGGTAAAAGGTACACAATAGTTTCCGGTGTAGAAACTATTGTGCGAAAAAATAATTAAGAGCTGGAAAAGAAAATAGAATTGCAAAAGGAAAACAATATAAAAATTTGTCAAAGTAATACTGTAAAAATATGCCTAAGCTGCTGGAAGAAGAAAAAATGCGAAAACGGCAAAAATCTGGAAAAAGCGTGGAACCCTGAGCATTCCGAAAAGCTACTATTTGTATGCTACCTCCTGCAACTGCCTTCCGCGTCAAAAGTCTTCAACGTGCAGAATAGTTGGGCGTGGAAATAGGGCTCAACTCTCTCTCAACGTCTCTGAAGCGTTCCTTGTGCCTCAAATATAGGGGAATGGTATGACGTCCGTCACACCATGTGTGACGCTCGTCACACAAGTGCATATAGCGTGACGCTCGTCACAGGCACAACGCCTGTGCCTTCTTTGGGCTGGGCTTGGCTTTTGCTATTTGTTTCCAGAAACTTCTTTTTGCACCTCATTTTCTTCCTTTTTTTTACTTTTGCTTCAAATAGGTACCTGAGATAAATAGAAAGGAAATACCGCGTAATATCTGATAAAATGAAATAAATTAAAGTAAATAATAATATAATTTAATTGAATTAAGTCCTAAAATGTGATATAATTTCATGTTATCAACATACTATTTTTCAGCCTCAACAACAACAGAAGGTTAAGATGTTGCACTAATATTTTATTTTATTTTTTTCTGGGGTTGATTCTGCAACTTTTCCGGATCTCAAGGAAAATACTCACATTGAGGAATTTTGGATTCACTACTGTTTGGGCAGGTAGTTGGTTCAATCCTCGAGATTGCTGCATGACATTCATCGAAGTGACAAGTTGTCCAATTTGTGTTTGCAAAGTTTGAATACTAGAATCTGTTCGTTGTTGAAACTGAATATTATTTACAGCCATTTGCTTAACAAGATCCTCAAGTGAAGGTCCGAAGGTATAAAGGTGGTTACTTGGGGAGGATTATATGGTGGTGGTGGTGGAAGGGGTAACATTAATTGTTTCACTAAAGAGGTAAGTTAATCAATTCTGGTTTCTAGAGCTTTGTTGGAGGAAGAAACCTGAATCTCATTCACACCTTTTACGTGGACCATAAAATTATCCCTTGTTGTGAACTGTTGGAAGTTAAGTGACATGTTCTCAATCAAGGATTTGGCAGCAGCTGAAGTCTTATCAACAAGTGCTCCATCACTAGAAGCATCTAAAATGTTTCTTTCCATTGGTAACAATCTCTCATAAAAGTATTGTATTAGCAATTGTTCAGAAATCTGGTGGTGAGGACAACTCGACACTAACTGCTTGAATCTCTCCCAGTATTCGGCCAATGATTCCATGTCAACCTGTCTAATACCACACATTTCTTTTCTGATTGAAGAAGCTCTAGTAGGGAAAAATCTTTCTAAGAAGATTTTCTTCATATTATTCCAACTTGTAATAGAATTTAGTTCAAGATAATATAACCAAACTTTTGCAACACCTTGTAGTGAGAATGGAAATGCTCTAAGCTTGACATGATATTCGGTAATTCCTTGAGGCCTCAATGGTGTCGAACACACAACCTGAAATTCTTTTAGATGCCTATACAGATCCTCACCTGCAAGACCACTAAACCTTGGCAACAAGTGTATTAAACCAAATTTCAATTCGAAAGGTACAACAACAACATGATATTCAATACACAAAGCATTATAATCAACATCTGGGGCAACAAGTTCTCTCAGGGTTCTTTGGTCATCCATGTTAAACTCAATAGAAAATAAAAAAAATCAACAAACAATGAGAAAACACATAACTAATTCAGCAATGCAGCAACAAATAGGAAAATACCGACAATATCCCTATTAAGCAAAAACAATTGAAATACGGAAAAAACGATTAAAATAGAAGACAAAAAATGAAAAAATATAAAAATTAATCTAATAACATCAATTAAGAATTTTGAGAATTTTTTCGCAATTTTCAGAAACTATCAAAACAGAAAAATATCATAAAAAATAGAAAAATAAGGAATTTCAGATTTTTATGACAGCTTCCACTATTTAGTCTCTAAGTAGAGGCTTTTGATCCTTGATTTTTTCTTATTGAATCGACAAAGAATCGGAATAATTTGAGACACTTTTCTTAAAAAACATACTTTTTTATCCTAAAACGCAAAAAGACCATAACGCAAGAAAGTTAGGGCAAAAAATGCTAAAACACAACACTTATAACTATAATAATGGTTAAACTATAATAATGGTTAAAATCTACAAGAGTCCCCGGCAACGACGTCAATTTGATCCGCTGTCGCATATGGGTCAAAAACGAGTAACTAAGAACGGTAGTTTAGAGAAGTGACACTTGACCATCGTATCGCAAAGACTCTTTACAAATTAACCAAATAAGAAAACTAAATAGGGGGATTTCGATTTGATTTAGAATAAGTGATTATGAAATAAGTTGATCTACTAATTTAGTTTTCTAACTTATCATTGGTTAATATAATTTTCATGCCCTAAACGGATTCTAATCCCTTTTCGATTACAGTAACAATAAGAAACACATTGATACTAATATATGATATGTGTCCCTAATTTCTGAGTTAAGCAAATAGATTCCAAATTAAGCAAGCGAGTTAAGCACACGCGAATTAAGCAAACGCGATTATGAAACATATATCAATCAAAATTAATCAACACATATTCTATAGAACTTGAATAAAACATACAAGACATAGAACAAAATATTAAAAGGGAAAATACATTTGATTGAAAATTAAGAAACCTCAAAGTATCAGCGGAAACCGGTTACAACAGGTCAACCTCGTGAATTTTAGTTCTCCATCAAATCTTCTTTCTTTTCCTCAAAATTTCACTTTGTTCTTACACATGTGACATGTTTG
Organism: Lathyrus oleraceus; assembly: GCF_024323335.1. Lineage (NCBI taxonomy): Eukaryota > Viridiplantae > Streptophyta > Magnoliopsida > Fabales > Fabaceae > Lathyrus > Lathyrus oleraceus. The sequence goes on along the minus strand of NC_066585.1, from coordinate 172,975,429 downwards.
AATAGTGAAGGACGGGATATACTCAAAACTTCTTTCTTTTATTCAAATCTTAGCAATGTTATATATTCAACTCAATCATCAAGAGAACCAATACCAAGAGATTCTAATAGTATTAACCAAACTAGGTTTTTCAGAGTAATGATAATGATATTAGTCGTGATGTTTATTCGATAAGGAAACACTGAGATCTTTGAATTTGGAAGATGTGAATACTTTCTGGTTTTAGTATGTTTTGTTGATTAATAATTTTGTAACACAACTAATGTTTTAAAAAACGGACCGAACCGTCCGGTTCAACCAGTTGGATCGAGAATCAGTGGTTTGATCAACCTTTTAAAACCATTAGTGGGTCAAAACCGAAAAAACCAGATTGAACCGTTCAAAATCATTCGAGGCAAAGAATCGGAGCCGGTTTTGTAAAACCGTTTGGTTAAAAAAAAAAAAAATTAACCATTTTTAAAATTTTCTTTTTAAATTTTAATATGTCAATATCAAAACTTAACATAAATTCCCTAATCACAAAAAAAAAATCATATCTTTTTTACAATGATATGAACTTCTAAATTTTATCACTCTATTATGATTTTCTTTCAACTATATTTCATCTTCATCACGCCGTCTCTTTTAAACATAGTCACGATATCCACTTAATACTGATTATCGTTCAAGTCAATATTGTTTGTTGTCAATTAAGACTTGTTTGTCGTAGTTCAACTCAAATTCGTTTTTTGTTGTTTAATGAAATATATTGTATTATTTATTTTTGGTATTTTATCTTATTTAAATTAGCTATTCTTAATTATTTTAATTTTATTTTAATTATTATATTGTATTATTTTAATGATTATATTCTATTATTTTAATTTTGGTTTGAATTAATTTAACTTTTTTATTGTAATTTTTTAATTTGGTCACATTATTATTAAATGAAGTGTAGAAGTATATTATGTTATTATATGTATTATCGATATTGTTGCAGTAACTTTGTTATAGATTTTTAAAATATTTATTTTATTAAGTTGTGAATGTATGATTATATGTGACATATCTATAAAATTTAGTTTCATATTATTAGTTTATTTAATAAACGGTTCGACCGTAGGTTTAACCGGTTAAACCAATTAAATCTTAAACCACAAATTTCATCGATTCAATTTCCGATCTAATTTTTAAAACATTAAACACAAGTATTGATAATTTTTGATACGCACGGGTTAATGAATTTGAGAACACTAGTAGTAAAGAAGGGGATGTTTGAACCCAGGAAATCAGGATTGTAAACAAAAATAAATAAACATGACTGGTTTTTTAACTTAAAAGCCGCATTTCCCCCTCATTTGAATTTAATCTTTTTTTTTAAATTTCTCTTGAGGTGAGATGACGAAAAGAATGTAATGCTACTCAAACCCATGTGAGCATATCATTTATACTTTGTCTTGTGATAAATGTCAATGTCTATGGTTAGAGATGGTGAAAGGGGATGCATAAGATATTCTCTGAAATAATATATTTAAGAGTTCATGATACAATGTCATTATGGTCGCTTTAGATTTCATTTATTCTATATACTTCATAGATGTACATTATATGTTATATTTACTTTCATAACGAGGTATGATTGATCAATCTTTGATGGTCTTTTGTGAACAAAGATGAGAACCTTTTAACAAGGTTGCAGAATATTAATTTTTCTTTTCATTTTGAAGTGAACAACAAGTAAATGGTGTTTTTCTTAATTTCTTTATGTGACAACAATCATGTCATTTCTCAACATTCTTATAGCACCAAAAGTGTTCTCTTTCATTGTACCTAAGCTTCTATTTGAGAACACAATGTCAATTACAAAATTCAATGGCATGATATAAGGCTTATTCTAGCTGGGTAGCTTGTTAGAATGAGTCGTTACTAAGAAATCTGGTTGTTCACAGGAGATCGTGATATAGATATATTAGCCAATCCTATATCCAGTAACAAAAAATATATACATGTGTAAATATACCGGTTAGTATAATACGGTTCAAATTAGGGGTGATAAAATGATTTAGACAAGGGGTGGTAATGGTAAAATGAATCGTCCGTTGTTAATACATATAAAGATGTACTAGTATTACTTTTGAATGTTGAAGTGTTAACCTTACATGCCTATCCCTATTCCACGGTGCATGAACTTCACTCCACCACATCATAACTCATGACCGTTTGATCTATATCAATCTCTGCTTTTACTACATAACAGAATGGAAAAAAATTCTAAATATTATTCCCTTGAATTTAAATTTTGAATATTGTTAATGTGTAGGGTCCATAAATGTGTTATAACACCAATAAGTAACAAAAGAATAAAGCAACAATAAAACAAAAATAAAAAAAGTGTTTGGTTAAGATGTTTTTGGAGGTTTCATGTTAAAGTTGCATGTGATAAACACACTTTGCAACTTACAAATCCATGTCTTCTCATTGGCAGACAAAAAATACAACTATCAACAATAATTCTGCATCGAGATTGATATGAACATGATACTACATTCCAGTGACACTGCTTCTGGAATGAACAGTATAAGTAATAATCCAACAATCATTGCTAGTGACTGTTCAAACTTGTCAAATCATGTTACATGAACTTTTTTTTTTGTTGAACTCACATAAAATTATGATTACACACAAGAAAATTATGATTAAACTTTATCACAAATTACATGTTATTTGAATTTCATTGAATTCACATAAAAAATAATAAAACTAGAGGAAGCTCAAATGCTGTCCAAAAGTAGAAAAGAAATGAATTCTGACAAAGAAAAGAACAAAAAAGTCCAAACAACAACTCTGAAGCAATTGAGAATTTGATGTGTCTCAAGATATTGAGTTTCTCCACCTTCTAGCATTCTTTTTTATCTGTTCTTCAGAAGTTGGAATGTGATTACCAATATCATGATTCTCTCCATTTGTGATTTTTGTGAGTTTGCTCAGTTTCTTCCACCCACTAGTCCAAGCTGATGTGTGTTTTTGCTTCATCACTTTATCAAAATTCTTCTGCAGATTTTCCATATCATGTTGAAGCTCCAAGTACTTTGTTTTAACACTCTCGAGTTCAAACTTTAGTGTGTTAATGTCTTTCTTAGCTGTTGTCCATCCTTCTTGGAACGATTGCGGCGTCCCTTCGAGAAGCGTCTTCCTGTTTGTTACCATTGGTTGGTACTGAGATTCAACGCCTCCGCCTCCGCCTCCACCGCCGCTTTTTAGAGAACTGTTGTTGGCTAGTGCATTGCTTATCTTGATTTGCTCAGAGAATAGAACTTGCACTACTACCCTTAACGGAAGCCTTTCGTTTTGAGCAGCGTGCATGCACGCGTCGATGGAGAGTTTTTGACAATCCATTACGCGACAGAGCCGTTTCCTTTCGTGCTCGGTTAGCGTAGGATGTGCCTGAAAAGTGATCATTAATTATAGAATCTAAAAAGTGTATTTGTTCACATTTGAGAAATACTAGAAAAATCGTTCCACTTTACTCTTGGAATCGCGATTAATTACCTTGAGATATGAATCGATAGCTCGGTATAGTCCATCATCAGAAACTCGAGCCGATTCAGGTAAAGCTTCGGCGAGAACCTGAAACTTTGTCAATGAAAGGTTCCTATCTCTAGATACCTCTGTAAGATAACTGTCCACAAGTCTTGCCACTCTTGCCTTGGCATTCAAGTTACTTCCAACATGCTTGTGATCAGAAAAGGTTTGTCTACTTGGACTACAACCTTCAGTTTGTTCTTGAATAAGAAAATGCTCCAAAAGCCTCTGAACAAGATCCACATCAAACTTAGTCTCGCTTTTATCGTAGCAAGGAATTAGAAGATCGGAAAGTGTAGCTTGCTCGAATTGCATTCCAACTCTTTTCTCTAAATCAGTAATCAATGCGTGCGCAACCTGTTACAGATAGTTTGAGACTTGTTAGAATAGAATCAGTTGAATATTGTTTAAGATAGTTATGATTATGATTACAATCGCTAACGCAACCTACCTTTAACATGTTTGCCATTCTCAGAAGCCTGAGAAGGAAGCTACACGAGACGCTGTCTTTCTGCGGCGGAATTATGCTGATGAGACTTTCAATAACCATCCTTTGATCCTTAGTTTGAAGACTTGAAGTTTCATCTCTAGTTCCAGCAACAATCATATGAAGTCCACCTTTCCAGCTACCATTATCGCCGCCGCTACTAAAACTACTACTACTGTTGATGCTTGTTTCCTCTCCTTGGATTGAAGTCTCGTTCGCCGCCAATCCTGGTAGCCATTTAGTTGCATAATGCATTATCCCAGCGCCGATCAGTTCGAATCTCATACCTTTCACCTTAATAGCAGTAATGACTCTGACAAAGTGATCAATCCTAAGGATCGAAACATCTTCAAACCACCAATCAGGAGGAACCAGTTGGTTCCTACTCGGGCTCGAGTCTTTCATTTCGTTCCAACTCGGGCTTGAAACTTTCTGTGCCCTTCCGGTATACGACCACCTTATTCCTTTTGGATTAGCACAAGCTTTCCAAGCGATAGACTCGCTGCATCTTCGAACGATTTGAAGATTTTCTGCCCACGGTGACAACTTCTCCGAGTTCTTCAACACGATGATAGAGTCTCTCCACGAAGACAAAACAACATAGCTAAGAAAAGCTTCGGTTTTGAATATAAGATTCCCTTCTTCTAGATCCTCAGTCATTTCAAGATACTCAGAAGCACATCTTAGGCCAGAAATGTTGCTTGCTGTCAAATCAATGGCAACTCCATAGCAGAATTTGGCTGCAAGTTCAAAAGCTTCAGGCCCTCCCGGTAGATCATCCATGGCTATCTTATTCAACTCGGGCTCGCGAGAATCATATAGCATTCTGTTCAGCTTTCCACTTCTAGATAGCAAAGGATACTTTCACAAAAAGCAAAGTTCATCAAATTCAACACAAAATAGTTCAAAAACACCGCAGGTCAGTAGTAACTTTTCGGTCTTAACCTTCCGATTTCGGAAAGTAGCCTTGGTAATCAAGAGTTCGACCAGAAGGTAAGTAAAGTCAGACCAATAATTGTTTCAGCCAGGTTTCAAAATCAAATTCTTAACGATATTCGTATATAATAAACCTTATACAGAAATAGCAGATAAACAGGTAACAAAGGTAGATACCTTGTGCAAGTAGAAGTTGGCTTCACCAATTTGGACATGAAGATCACTTGGAATATCAGCAGAAACATACCTGCATGTAAAAGAGATGAAAAGTTCAATAAACTTACATAAAATGGATAAATCAAAAGCTAAAAGCAAAAATAATAAGATAATTGATTAATTGAGAAGTTTGAATAAAACATTAACATACCAAGAGTTGGCTCTTTGATAAAAGCCTTCAATCTTAACACCATGTTTGGTTGAGGTAAGAACATCACCTCCATATTCCCTTCCATTTGGTGTTACACCTTCTGATTCCCACATGCTGAAAAACAAATCAGATTCACAATAATGTGATTCTTGTACTAGGCTAAATATAGAAGCTTTGAGTGAGAGAGAGAATAAAGGTAAAGATCAAAGTTTATATAAAGGAGTAGCAACCCATATTGGGTGTTTGGACTTATCTCAAAAATGTCATTTTCTATATTTATTTCATTCTCAATTTCACAATAAGTTGAGTCAAAATGAACATATTAAGAGTGTTGTTGATAATGATGTATGAGTTTCTATTTCATTCTTTTAGCTTTGTGTAATATTTAAGTACAAAATATTTTTCTTTTTAGGCTTGAGATTGACCATACATGTCTCTAACCAATTATGAAAAATCTAGAGAGGAAAGCCATGGTCCTACAGAACATGCTCCCAACCACACATAATCTATGTTGAAGATTAACTGTGATGTTTTTTTTTCTTCCAAGCAATTATGTAGCAAAAGTTTTTAAAGATATGAGCTCTTTAACTTTTCTAGAAAATGTTAGCTATGGATTTTTGAGTGTGTGAGCTAATAGATTGAAAAATGCACGAAACTAAATGATAAAATAATTTAAATTAAGTAAAAATGTGTTTGATAGATTCTGTGCTTAGATAATAGCAAGTTGAACGTGAACGCCACGTATCTTCAATATATTTTTGGCTTTAAAAGGAAGTCCATTAATCTTTTAGAAAATGAATTTGAGTTTATACCAAAACTATATTAAAAGATGTTACCACGAGGGAAGGCATAATGTCTCTAAAAGATAAAGGTAGGGGATAATAATGAGTTATAGGTGTTGGTGTAAGCCTTAGAGACTAATAGTTTTATTAGAATTTGATATCTGTATCAAATTATCTATTAATAGTAATAAGTCATTTCTTTCTTATGCTTAATTTTTTAAAATAAAAAAGTCCTAAAATAGTTAGTCAGCTTAAGTGTGACTTAATCATTAGATCTTATTAAACATAAAGACATTATTATTAAAGTATTTGTAGTCGAGCTTTATTGAAAAATGACATAACATTAAATTAGTGAGACTATTATATGGATAGACGGATGATCACATCTCATGAATTATATATAAAGAGTTATCAAGTCTTCACATAAATTTGAATATTAAGAGTAATATTTACACTGGATTGATCTATCACGAGAATACTTTATAAAAAATTATGCAAGTGTCATAAATTATTTTCAGGATGATAGTGGTGTATACAACCCTTTGACCTGAAACTACTATGAACCCTAGATGTGGAGCCGAGTATTTTATTTCCAATCTAACATTGTCTGTAACAGGAGAGAAACCATCTTTAAAGAAGTTAAATTACAAGTTTTTCCTAATTTTAACATGATTTAACTATGACCCAAATCGAATAGTTATCTCATCAGCAAAAAGTTCTTCAAAGTTTGAGGATGAAACTGAGTCTTCATCATAGAACGATGTAAGTGTGTGGGAAGGTCTATGGGAAGAAGAAGGTATTGAATGTTCGAGTGTAAGAGAAGGCAAAAACATAGATGGAAGCCAAGAAAAGATCCTGATTTGAATAAGGCATTGACAATTTTCGATGGAAGGAAGGAAAGAAGTTCTGAAAGTGATGGAAATTTTTTGGGAATGAGAGATCCAGGTGTAAGTGGAGGGGCCCCACATGATGTAGACTTTGACGTTCACAAGTCCCAAAGTCATGTTGGTGCAAGCTATAATCAAAAGTCAATGGGAGAGAAAACAAAGAAGTTAGGGTTTCAAGTAGAAGATTATATTATTCATTTGGATTCGTTGGGAAATTGTAGGTGTGTGGGCCCATAAGAAGTTTGCTTTGACCCAATATCTTGCAGTCCATATGGCCTTTGGGCCTTGGATGCTAGAAGGCCTAATAAAAAGAAAACTAACTCAGGGCACAAAGAGGATTCAATTGAGTATTAATTCAACCATTCGTACTTATCAGCTCTTCTGGCCCCAAGACCTAAACCTAGACTCAAACCAAATTCTTCCTAACCATAAATTCAAACTGGTCTTCAATCTCTAACTTCATCATATCCAATTGAAACCCCAAAAGGCTTTTCTAGTGTTTCAATCTTATGTCGTCGAATCAACATCTGACTCAGATGTGCTCCAAAGGAACATGAGATTCAGGAACAACTTCGAGAAAGATGTCACAAAGAAAGATTGGAATTCAATCAATGTTTCGGGCATATCAGGAACATAATCAGATGAAATGTTCAAAGAAGCTATCAGAGAAATGGAGTTCATGGATGGTAACACATTGCAACTTTCAAAGAAGAAACATAAGAGAATTAATTAGTATAGCCTCCATTAATATAAGAGGGTGTGGTAGTGTATTTAAGAGGAAAAGTCTTAGTCAAGTTTTTCGCAAAGGAAATGCCGACTTGTGCTTCGTCCAAGAAACAAAAGCTACTCAAATGAATGATCTTTTAGTGCGTGGATTGTGGGGAGATCAAAACTTTGAATGGTAAAAAATCACTTTGTAGGTCAATCATGATGGCTCTTAACAATGTGAAGGTCGGGAGTATTTTTTGCATAATACAACTTTAAAGGGAAGGATTTCTCGACATCAAAGCAATATGGAAATGTACCCATTGTTATCTTATTAACATTTATATTTCATGTAGTTTATCAGTTAATATGAGTATGTGGGCTGAAATTATCTCACTGAAACAAACTTTAGAACCAGGGAATGGTTACTAGTAGGAGATTTTAACAATATTAGATACTCTAGGGAGAGGAAATGAAAGAGTCTTAATGTTAAATTAGGGGAAATGGAGGAATTTAATATGTTCATAAATTCTATGGAGCTTAAGGATGTCCCAATACTAGGTAATATATTCACTTGATTCAGATTAAATGGGATAACTTGTAGCAGGCTGGATAAGTTCTTAGCTTCCCATGACCTAGTTGATAAATGGAAGATTGTGGCTCGAGAAATAGGACCAAGGGATATTTCTGATCATTGTATTGTTTGGATTAAATATGGAGACCTAAATTAGGGACCAAACCCTTAAAATTCAATAAGTGTTGGTTTGAACATGCCAAATTCTCACCCTTTGTCAAGAGGGAGTGAGAGCTCATCCATCTAGTAGTAAAAAAAGAAATTATGGTCAAAGAAAAACTCAAACACCTTAGAGACTGCTTAAGAACCTAGAACAAGGAGGTTTTTGGCTGGATATACCTAAATCTAGATGGTGCAATAAATAACCTGAACTCATCTGACAAACTTGTATCCAAACCTAACCATTCATTGAATAAGGAGGATTTCAAGAAGAGAATAGAGTGTCAAAAAGTTGTATGGGATAAACTTTGCCTTAAGGAAAGCCTATTAAAACAAAAATCTAGACAAATATGGATTCAAGAAGGGGACCAGAATTTAAAGTATTTCTACGCTTTGTTCAAGGATAGAGCTTGGAGAAACTCAATCATTTTGGTTTAAACATCTACGGGAATGGTTGAATGTGTAGTGGAAGTTAAAGAAGTTGTGAATTGTCATTTTGAAGCTAGGTTCAAAGAAAGTAATGTTGTTAAGCCTAACCTAGAAGGTATTGAATTCAAGAAATTATTAATGGAAGAAAGATCGTAGTTGGAGAGATAATTCACCAAGAAGGATATTAAAGAGGTATTACAGGAATGTGATGGAGACAGGAGTCTAGGACCCAATGGATTTAACTTTGACTTCTTCAAGAAGTGTTGAAGCATAATTGGTGAGGATATTTCAAATATTGTGCTAGAATTTTACTCAACATGGATCATGCCAAAAGCTATGTGTGAAAATCTAAATTTTACCCCTAGATTTCATAATCATTTGGATCCTAGACATCATTCATGCATAGCTAACCTCAAGATCAAGATATGTCTGGTTTTGTTTCATCTGTGAATTAGGGTTTCCCTCAAAGAGATCAAAGGATTGATTAGTCAAAGTTTTGGATTGATCATCAATAAATCAAGTTATCATACACTCAATAGATCTATCTCCATCAACAAATAAGTGCATTGTGGCCTAATCACAAGTGCATCAAGCTTCACTTTCATATGGCTCACCAATTAGGGTTTCTCAGCAACATTCATTTTCATCTGAGAATTTTGATCAAGACATGATATCAAGACTTGAGACATGACTCAACACACTCAAGTACATCCTTATATCCCATCCATGATATTTAATTGGCTTAAGATTTTGAATTCATTGAAGATCAAGAAATTCAAATTCATCTGATACACAACCAATACACTACAAAGTCAAACCTTTAACTATTGAGGTTTATGATCAAATATGAACTTCTCAAGTTAAATTTCATTAAGATATGTTTAATTGTTGAATTTGATAAATAAAAATCAAGAGAATTGAGGTTACTTGCAAAAAGGGCAATCTTGAAGACATTGAAAATTTCACTAAGTATCCAAATTTCATGTCAAAAATGGAAAACTTCTCAAAGCCACAACTTCCAATCCAAGCATCCATTTTATTTTCTCCAAAGCAAAAGTGAAATATCTTGTTCCATACTTCAAATTTGTACTAGAGGGTTTATTCCCTAAAAGTGCACGGATTTTGAGTTATGAGGTCATGAAGTTGGTGTCTCAAGTTGAAACACTTAGAAAATTTTCAAGTCAACTTTGATCCCTAAAAAGTAATAAACTTTGGAGCCAGTTTTCATTATGATCCACTTTGATTCATCAAAAACTCAAAACACGAAAGTTGTAGATCATGTCTTGGGATTTTCAAAAAGTACAAGTACGTTTTTTCCCATGCATGAGCTATAAGTTTCGAAAATGAGAAGTTAGGGTTCCAAACATAAATTTCAAGTCATGTTCATAATGAATTCCTGGAGGAAAACCATTTCAAATGTGCAAATCCCTTGATTACAGGTCCTTTTGTGTACAAATCTCACTATAATCAGAAATTTAAACAAGTCTTTGATGCATTACACAAAGAATTGAGCCTTTATCCATTTCACCATGCCATTTTTGAAACATTTTGCATAAAGCTTGATATCCATTTGCATAAAGGATCACTTTTCAACAACTCTTGCATTGAGCCTCTAAATTGTTTCCTTTGATCACACTTAGTCTATAAAGCTAGAAGCAACCTCCTAGACTTCAGAAAAGCTTGGCCAAGATCCTTAATTCACTCCACCTTTTCATCATGAAGCTAACATGCATTTTTGTGCAAAAAGAAACCAAACATCCAAACCAGCATTCAAATTGAACTAAGATCAATTTCTACAAGTTACTTGAGCCCTTTAGATCCTCTATAAATAGAGGGTCAAGCCTCAGAACTAAACACACCAAGAATTGCATCCAAAAACTCCATCGTTGCAACTTCCAAACCTCAAACTTCCAAATTCCATTTCTGTTGAAAATTCTTCAAACCAACCATCCAAACACCTTATAAACATCAAATAGAAGTTGTTCAAACCATTAAAACAAAAATGTAACACCCCCACCATCATTTTCTAACTCTCACTTTGCACACTTGCAAGTTGATTTGGTCAGAAGAATCCAGGGGTTCTCAAGCACAAGTGAGCATTCAAACAGCTTCCTTAGGGTCCAAGCAAGCTCACCAGATCGTTTGTTTATTTCTGGAACCAGTGAAAGAGACATTGGACCTTGCTCTAATAGGTAATATTTTCTTGTTTTGGAAGCCGGTCATACACGCATTGTTAGTGTTTGGTTTCTGAAGCAAAAATGTGGACCCCAAGTCAATTGCAATTTATCATGTGTGTATGTAAAGTTTGGCATGACTGAACATCTAGGTTTAGTTTCTGGTTTTGAGGATCATGTTTCTTACTCTTTGAGTTTCAGTTTAATTAAATTATACCATTAAATTCCTTGTTAAATTTCAAGCAAGTTTGGTCTTTACACTTTTTGATTTGGTTGAGAAATGAGCAAAAATGAAAATCACCAATGTTGAGCTTGAGGTTGAAGATGAAGATGGTGGTGGCACGTGTTTTTCAAATTTCTGAAACTTGTTTTATTATATAATTAATTATTTGCGTTTTATTTACTGGATGTATCACCACCCCATTGGTTAGAGCGTGCGTCTTAAGGCTTTGTGTGTGTGCAGGGTCTAGGGTTCAAATCCCCCTCGCCCCAGACCCATTTTATTCATTTTTTTGCCTATTTATTTTTGTTGTTTTTCATAACTTCAAAGGCTCATAACTTGATGATCCCTAAGCCTTTTTGAGACACCCTTTTTGCTATGTGTTCATAACTTTGTCTATTTTATGACCGTGAAAAGAAATTCTAGGATTGATTTATTTTTCATATACTTATGCTTATCCAAAGTTGGTACCTTTTTAGGATTATTTTAGGGTTTCAAATGACCTTCTTTGGTTGATACTTTAATTTTTATTGATCATCATGACTTTTATGAATGTTGTGCATCATATATGAACTTTGTTTGATGTTGTTAATTTGTGCCTCTTGATTTTTGACCTAATTTTGACTTACTTTAATGTATGTTTACATGTTTATATGCTTTGAACTTTGTTACTGTGCCATGAACTTTTGTGCGTTTACTTTGCCATTGATCCATGATTCACATGTCATTCTTTCATGTCTTGTTGAACCTTTGTGTGCATGTATGCCCTTGTGTTTGTCTTTGTTTATATGTTTGCAAATGCTTAAACTTGTGATAACATGTCTTTGTATGACTTGTATGCTTACATGTTCAAACCTTCTGTATGATGTTGAACCTTTGATTGTGATCATATTAAATCCTAACATGCATGTATTGAATACATTAACTTGTTTTCATGATTAAGTTAATGTTACGTCTAAAACATATCTTACTTCATGCATACATGTTCATTCATACTTATTATGACATCCATATACATGTTCATGCATTGTTATGTCATTCATCTTTGTTTCTTCATGATGATATATTCATGTCATTCATATTCACGTTAACTTTATACATCTTTGATTGATGGTGTTGTATCTTTGTTCATGTTCACATGTTGTACATATGTGTTTACATACCATGCTTGATATTGTTATGATCATGCTTCCATATATTTGTATTGATGTCATGTGTGGACATCTTCTTCATTTGCTTATCTTTGTAAATGTCATGATTGAACATCTTTTTATCATGTGTTTACCTTTGTGAATGTCATGCTTGAACATCTTCTTCAACCTTGTTTTTCCTTGTTGATGTCATGCTTGAACATCTTCTTTACCATTTGTTTATCTTTGTCGATCTCATGCTTGAAAATCTTCTTTATCATGTGCTTATCTTTGTTGATGTCATGCTTGAACATCTTCTTCATTTACTTATCTTTGTGGATGTCATGCTTGAACATATTTCTTTACCATTTGTTTACCTTTGATGTCATGCTTGAACATCTTCTTTATCATATGCTTATCTTTGTTGATGTCATGCTTGAACATCTTCTTCATTTGCTTATCTTTGTTGATGTCATGCTTGGACATCTTTCTTTACCATTTGTTTACCTTTGATGCCATGCTTGAACATTTTTCTTTATCATTTGCTTATCTTTGTAGATGTCATGCTTGAACATCTTGCTTATAATTTATTTATCTTTTTTCCCAAATCCAAGGGAAAGAACTCTTTATTGACTTAATGCCATAGGTAGTTTAGCAATCCCTAGTTCCCTTTTGACCTTGTTAGAGTCATTTTCACTTTCAACTTAGATTTAAGTAAAAGTTTGTAACTCTTGTAAGTGTGTTTGTTATGAACACTTACTCCCCCCTTTGGAACCTTGATCACTATCAAGTGTTCTTTCACCCTTAGTTAGGTGAACTACGGTTGCTCTGATTCCATCCTTATAAGGATACGTAGGCACATGACCGCGAAGTTTTGGCGAGCAAACTTAATAAAACCTTTAGGTCCTTCCCAATAAATCATTTCCAAACAATAGAAAACAAACAATAACATAACACAAATACTTTCAAAAGGTTCCTATAGGATACTATAGATACTTAGGATGCTAATACCTTCCCTTAGTATAACCAACCCCCAAACCTTAGATCTCTTCGCATTGTTTTTATATTGCACAATTAAAGTTTTATTTGATCTTTTCCCTTTCTCTTGGATAAATTAAAGTTCGTTGGTGAACATTCAATGTTTTGTGATTCAAGTTAATGCAATAGCTTGATACCCGATTCTCACTGCAATAGTATGATTGCACCATTTCTTGTCATAGTTCTAAAAAAAGATAACCCGCGAGATCTAAAAGACTTTAGATCATATGTCTAATATATTTCATGTATAAACTAATATCTAAGTTGCTTGCTACCAAGTTGAAGAAAGTGATAGGAAAAGTTATGTCACCTACTCAGACTGCTTTTGTCTTAGGGCGCCAGATTTTAGATTGTGTGTTGGTAATAAAGGAATAGATAGACCTAGCAAAAGGAGATAAAAAGACCTGCATGATTCTAAAAGTTGACTTTGCTCAAGCTTTTGATTGTGTGTGTTGATACTTTTTGAGGAATATGCTTACTAAAATAGGATTTGGTCCCAAATGGTCAAGATGGATGGAGGGAAGGGTTTTCACAAGTAGTATGTTTGTGCTCATTAATGGTGGCCCTTCGAGTGATTATGAGGTTAGAAGACGCGTAAGGCAGAGTGATCCTCTATTACTATTCCGTTTTTCCATAGTGTCTGAAGTTCTAGAAGGTTTGTAAGGAAAGCATAAGAGATTGGCTTATTTAAGAGCTTTAGGGTTAATAACCAATTGTCATACAACTTATTGCAATTTGTTAATGGCATTATTTTAGTTGCTGAAGGTAATTGGGACAATTTATGGGCAATTAGGCCATTCTTAGAGGATTTGAGTTACCTTTGGCCTAAAAATAATCATGTTCAAGAGTAAACTTTATGGGATTCGTCTAAGATTACACTTCCTCTAGGAAACTTCTCATCTTCTAAGATGTCATATAGATAAAATTCCTTTTAAATTTCTTGGAATTCAAGTTGGAATAATACCTAGAAGACTTGTAGCATGGAAACCAACTCTAATCTCAATAAAAAACAAGTTATCCAATTGGAAAATCAGATTTCTATCTATAGGTGGTAAGGTAACTCTCATCAACTCGAACCTTAATTACCTACATATCTATCAACTCTCTTTCTATAGAGTCCCATTGGGTGTGATAAAATAAATAGTTATCATCCAAAGAAATTTCCTTTGAAATGGTAAATAAGATAAGCAGTACATATGTTGGGCACCTGGGAGAAAGTATGCAAATCCCAAAATAAAGGTGGTATAGAAGTGAAGGATATTGAAGAATTTAATATAGAATTGTTGTGTAAATGGCTTTAGAGGTTTTTTAAAAAGAACATTCCATTTGGGTGGGAATATTGCAACACAAGTATGGTGACTTGAAATAGAATATTTGGATTAAGGAAAAAAAATAAAGAAGATGTAATTTATCTGGTTGAAGAACTTGATCAAAATGGGAAACCCTATTGATCAGAGAAAGATAACTTTTGGAGATTTATTATCATGGAGACTAGGAAGAGGCGTTGACACTTCATTTTTGCAAGGAGGATGGTTAGGAGATTATAACTTGGCAATCCTGTATTTGATTCCCTATAGCCTTTCATCAAATCCAACAGGCAGGGTAAATGAAATGGGGAGTTGGAATCAAGGAGTCTGGTAGTGGAATCTCAGGTGGGAAGAGCATGTTGAATTTTCTAGCCAATTTGTTAAGTAAAAAACATATCAATTAAGAGTTCTAGATGAAGTGATACCTAAAACAAATGTGAGAGGTGAATTTGTTTGGTCCATAAGCTCTGAGAATTAATTCAACGTCAAATTCTATTATGAACACTTTTTGCAGGAAAAATTCCCTAATGTTCCTGATGTTAGATTGAAATAGGTTCTCACAAAAATTTGGAAATCTAAAACTCCTTTAAAAGTGAAGTTGTTTTACTGGATACTTTTCTTGAATAAATTGTCAACTAGGACACAATTGTTCAAAAGAGGGATGCTACCAAATATACATAACAAAGTTTTCCCATTATGCTTCAGCCAAGAGGAGACTTTATCTCACCTGCTGTTTCAATGTGAAAGTTCTAAATGCATATGGTAGATGATCAGTTCATGGCTGGGAACTAGGTTTGTGGTGGAAGATTGTAACATGGAGCACTTCTTGAAATCTAAGTCCCAACTCAGTGGTAGAGTCGCAAAACATGTGTGCTTTGGATGATCACTTATTGGAGAATTTGGAAGAAAATGAATGTTATTCTCTTCAATAAAGAATTTAGTGATGTCAATGAGGTTGTTTTTAACATAAAACTTATATCGTGGTTATGGTCGGTAAGAGGCCCCAATTGTAAGTTCAAATATAACCTATGAAATATTTCAAACTATCCTAATTTTGTACTATAAAAATTGATGTCTGTTTAAAAGGGATAGAGTACCCTTAGTAGTCTCCTTAAATATAATTTATTGCTTTTAAAAATAAAAAATAAGTTAAATAACATATCCGAGAGAATAAGTTATTTCCTTGATATAACATGACAAAATAAGAAAGAAATGTCATTTATAAAAATATGTAAAGACAACATAATAAATATTTTAAAACTCCAACTTCATCAAATTTTAAAAATTAAGCACCAACTTATGAGGTCGTTAAACTCTCTTAAGTCTTAAGTGAACATCTATTTACCTCATTATCCTTAAACGCTTCGTTTTTGTTTTGCTTTAATTGGATTTTGGAAGTTCCAATACTTTTGCTACCATTTTTCTTTTCTTCTTCAAACCTTCTATGACGGAGTTTTGTGAGCATATTTAACAAGGGAAAAAGAGTGAGTATACTTGACAAATAGGGATGGATGACTTAAATGAATGGACTAAAATCTGGATTCTCAGTTATGAACAGTTTGGGTTTGAGAAGTATTTTAATAGTAAAACTCATGAAAACATTGAATTTCTTTTTTAAGTTAAACTCACAACATAATTTAACAATAAATAAGAAATCAATAAATGTCTTCAAAAAATTTAATTTTTTTATCAAATATATCTAGGGGTTGAAATCTACTTTTTAAAGGTGAACAAATAGTCTATGATGGATTCGAATCTGTGCGCATATATTTGATATTCTTACACAATTATCAATTGTTTTAATGAGACAGAAAAAATAAAATAAAGTGAAACAAATATTTATTGGATTGTACCGTTAGTTTAACATAGTATATATATATATATATATATATATATATATATATATATATATATATATATATATATATATATATATATATATATATATATATATTATATATATAATATATATATATATATATATATATATATATATATATATATATATATATATATATATATATATATTTCATTAGGCTGCTTTACTGTAGTGTAACATTTCATTGTATCATTTTATTCATCATCAATAATATTCAAATCCCAATGAACCTTTCTGCTCCAAGATCTGTCATCTTGTAATATGGTATCAAGATACCAAAAGAACCTAAACTCTAATCCTTTTCCATTCACCGCTTTTGCCTTTCCTCTTCAATCTATTTAAAAATCCTCTACCTTCACTCCCACTCCCATGGCCTCCGACCCACCTTCCGACAAAGATGATACATCTCCATAACCCAAAGGACCAAAATCCCCAAAACATCCCTGTGAGAACCTCGATTCAATCTTGGTCGTTTCGTCTCTCAATGACCATAACTACCACCATTGGAGTCGATTGATGTGTCGCCACTCACTTCCAAGAACAAATCCCACTTCACTGATGGAACCCTAATCAGACCTTCCGCCACCAATCCCAATGTTGAGCTTTGGGATCGTGCCAATAGCATGGTCGTTTCTTGGATCAATTGCACCTTATCTCCTCACATCGCCCAAAGTACAATCTATCTTGATTCTGCATTCGATCTTTGGTAGGATCTTCGTGAACGGTTCACCAAAAGTAACCACTTCCGTTTTCTGATCTCTTGCGCGATTTACATTCCGCTAAACAATGTGATATACCTTTATCTCAATATTCAATGACTTAAAAATTCTGTAGGATGAACTTGTGGATCTCCGAGCCACTCCCACATGTTCTTGCCCCATACCCGGCACATGTGACCTCACTAAAGCAGTTCGCCAATACAAACACATGGAATACATCACATGCTTTCTGAAGGGGATGAAAGATTCTTTCCACAATATTCAAACTCAGATCTTACTCCTCGACCCTCTTTCCAATATTAGCCGCGTATACTCGTTGATTTCTCAACAAGAATCCACACACCTCCAGCATCTAGTATTGCATCCACTGTCCTCTATGCCAACAACCCCATAATTCAAATGGACATGGTAAAAGCAGAGGTTCATCGAACTCCATCATGATGTGCATTAATTGTCAAAAGACTAATCACAATGTGGATACCTACTATTTCAAACATGGATTCCCTCCAGGCTACCGCACAAAGAACAACAAGCAGTATTTCTCTACTAATGTCAAATCCAACAATTCTATACAGAAACTACCTAACATCTCCAAAGAAGACTACCAACATCTGCTCCTTTTGCTTCAACAATCAAGGTAAGATAAGGCAAACAAATACGCGGATAACACCATCTCCAATGACACATCCCATGTCATCTCAGGTATCTCTCATCTAGGTAATAATTTAAAGCATTATTCTTTATGGATACTTGACTCCGGGGCATCTGGTCATGTCTGTCCCCACATTCGATGTTTTTCCACCCTTACAATTATTAATCCCATTACCATTCACTTTCCCAATGGTGAAACTATCACTGCCAATTTTTCTAGCTCTATCAACCGTGACACACATCTTCAACTGCATAACACTCTTTATATACATGAATTCAAGTTTAGTTTAATCTCTATTTCAAAACTCTGTCAAACTTTAAAATATGCTATACAATTATCACACAACTCTTGTCACATTCAGGATATGTCTACCAAGACGATGATTGGACAAGTGGTTCAACATAATAATCTTTACATCCTTCATAAAGCACCCACTTTCACTCATCTCATTTGTAATAACATTAGCAATCATACACCTTGTAATAATGACCATACTTCTAATAATAATGTTTTCAATTTGTGGCACCACCGACTAGATCACCCCTCTAAAGAGGTTTTACTCACTATGTCTCACATTTTTCCTTATATCAAATATAATAAAACTATGCTTTGTCATTCTTGCCATCTTGCCCAACAATGTAGACTTGCATTTCCTGATAGTAATTCACATTCTTCTCACATTTTTGAATTAGTGCATATGGATATTTGGGACCCATTTCCACTCAATCTTTAGATGGTTTCCAATACTTTTTAACTATTGTTGATGATTTCTCTCATTATACATGGCCTTTTCTGATGCGTAACAAATCTGAAACTAGAGAACACATTAAACATTTTATTGCTTATTGTCATAATCAATTTTATTGCAACATTAAAACCATCTGTAGTGACAATGGCACTGAATTCATAATGCCCAATTTTTATGCATCATTAGGCATTATTCATCAAAGAATATTTGTTGGAACTCCTCAACAGAATTCTGTTGTTGAGAGAAAACACAAACATCTTTTAAATGTCACTAGATTTCTTTTATTTCATGCTCATCTTAATAAATGTTTTTCGTCTTATGCTGTTTTCCATGCTACTTATTTGATAAATAGAATTTGTAGTCCCATAATAGATAACAAAGCACCCTATTACTTACTCTTCCAACAACCACCATCCTTTGACCACATCAAAACATTTGGATGTCTTGCCTATGCCACAACCTTAACCAGAAACAGGGACAAACTTGACCTAGAACGCGTAAATGCCTCTTCCTTAGACATCCTAATGACCTCAAAGGATTCTTGATATTCAACCTCCACACTAGATCCCCATTCACCTCTAAATTTTGCATCTTTTATGAAAACATATTCCCTTATACCATTCCCACCCTACAACATCCCAACAACAATCATATTGAAACTGAAAAATCCTGACCCTTTCATCTTTGAATTCCTATCCAACACTCAAACCCAACATACCCCAACCTTAACACATGCAACTTCAAATCCCACACCCCTTCCTAGTCCTGAACCAACCACAATACCTACCCCCTCTAATTCCATCAACAATTATGAACCTCAATCTCCTTCAACCTCACCTCCCCCTTCTACCCCCTTGATACCTACCCCCTCTAATTCCATCAACAATTATGAACCTCAATCTCCTTCAACCTCACCTCCCCCTTCTACCCCCTTGATAATCGTAGAAAATCTACATGATCTATTAAACTGCCTGCATATCTATCTGATTTCGTATGCAACACCTCTCATACACCTATACCTTATGACATTTCTAAATTCATCACATACTCTAACACTTCATCCTCACGTCACACGTTCCTTTTTGCCATAACCACTACCCATGACCCCACATCTTACAAACAGGCTGCCACCCAGCCTCATTGGATCAAGGTTATGGATAATGAAATCCAAGCCCTTACCTCCAACAAAACCTGGATATTCACCAAACTTACCCAGGTAAGAAAACAGTTGGCTGCAAATGGGTTTACAAAACCAAATTCAATATTGATGAAACCATTGAACGACATAAAGCCCGATTAGTCGCAAAAGATTTCATACAAATTGAAGGTATCGATTTCTTTGACACTTACTCTCCCGTTACAAAACTCACTACTGTTAGGTTGATTCTTTTCCTTGCTTCATCTTTAAATTTATATTTTCATCAATTAGATATCGATAATGCTTTTCTTTACGGTGATTTGGGTGAGGAGGTTTATATGTCATTACCTCGAGGCATCACACCAACTCATCCAAATCAAGTTTGTAAATTGTTAAAATTCCTTTATGGACTAACACAATCAAGTCATAAATGGTTTGCAAAACTAACTAATGTTTTAACATCTAATGATTTTCAACAATGTTCTGCAAATCATACCCTCTTTATTCAAAAGTCCATTGATTATTTTACTATGATTTTGATTTATGTTGATAACCTTGTTATTACGTGTAACAATCTCAAGTTTATCAACAACATCAAAGTACTTCTTCAACAACATTTCCATATTAAGGACCTGGGAACTCTCAAGTATTTTCTCGGCATCGAAATTTCCAAATTCAAGGCAAGCATCAACCTCTGTCAATGAAAGTATGTGCTGAATTTATTGTCTCAAACATGCTTACTTGGATATAAACCAGCCACTACCCCATGTCTAGAGAAACAAAACTCACACTCAATGAAGGCACGCCTATATCGGATCCTACCTCCTACTGAAAACTTGTTGGCCAACTCATTTATCTTCTCAATACAAGACCAGATATTGCCTACGTCGTTCAATAATTAAGCCAACACATGAGTCATCCCACCAATCTTCATCAAGCTGCTGATTTTTGTGTTCTCAGGTACCTCAAAAACTCCCCCGCCCAAGGACTTTTCTTTCCATCTTCTTCTCCTCTGCAACTTAAGGCATTCTCTGATTCTGATTGGCCACCTGCCCCCGATACTAGAAAACACGTTACCAGATTCTGTATTTACCTTGGTCATTCTCTGATTTCATGGAAATCAAATAAACAATCGACAGTATCTCGCAGCTCCACGGAGGCTGAGTATCGTGACATGCCCTCGACGATTTGCGAATTACAATGGCTCCACAACATCCTCCAAGAACTTTGAATACCCTTCATTCAACCACTCCTTATGTATTGTGATAACGCCTCCGTTATACACATTGCCAACACTTCCTCTTTTCACGAGCCAACACAACATATCGACCTAAATTGTCATATCGTTCGTGAAAAACTTCAACATGACCTCTTCCGTTTGCTGCATGTTCCTTCCTCTTAACAAATGGTCGACATCTTCACTAAGCCCCTTGACTTAAAGGTTTATGCTGTATTTTGTCTAAGCTTGAAGTTTATATCATATTCCCTCCCGCTTATGTGGGTATTGGATTGGACCGTTACTCTAAGATAGTATATATATTTATTAGGCTACTTTAGTGTAGTGTAACATTTCATCGTATCAATTTATTCATCATTAATAATATTCAAAGTCCGATGGACCTTTCCGCTCCAATATCTGTCATCTTGTAATAACATTTAAAAAATTTATTGAATAAATTATATATTTAACTTTTATATAAATTAAATACATCAGTTATTTAATATATTTTATAGTATAATTTTCATTTATAATAATGACAAAAATATTAATTAACATTATACTACTTACTGCATATATATATATATATATATATATATATATATATATATATATATATATATATATATATATATATATATATATATATATATATATATATATATATATATATATATATATATATATATATATATATATATATATATATATATATATATATATATCAAAATTATAAGTATATAAATTTTAAAAATTTAGGATATAGAAGTTGTTTGAGATACATGCTATTCAAATAGAATCTTGAACAACCCGGAGATCAAAACTTATTTTGAATGTAATCGTCACAAAAAATGAGAGATACTTATACAAATTACCCCTCTATTTAAAAAATAAAGTTAATTTTTTTTCAAATTATAAATAAAAAATAAAATGTTAGTCTATTTATATTGTTCCAAGAGCTTATCTTTTTCAAGAACTATTTTTGTTGTATTTAATAAAATTAAATACAAGTTATATTTAATTTGATCTCCATCTTATTTTTCTTCATAACAAGCAATTAATGAAAAATTGTTTTTATCTTTTCTCGTGAAATTTATTCCAAAGAAAAGACAAAGTCATATATTAAATTGTCATGTATTCATTATTTTAACAAATATAAATAGTTTATGTTAAAAAAAACAATATAAATGATTTTTTCTTATAATTTGAGATGAAGGGGTTATGTTATTAAAAACATATTTTTCCACAACTTTGTAAATCAAACTATACTCAATTAAAATGTTTTAATATCAAACTTTATATGCATAAAACTAAAATGAGTAATTGAACAAAAATCTTGATCTTTCAAGCCTAAATGGGCCATGGGCCTATTTTTCAAAATTTTCAAACAAAGTAATTAATTGAAAAGTTAAGTAGATATATCTTCTCAATAATAGATAACCTATGTATTTAATTTATATAAAAATTAAATATATTAATTATTAAATAAATTTTAAAATTAATATTTATTTATATATGAGACAGAAGAGATACACCTGTTTATTAGAATAGTTTTAAAGTACTCATTAACCTTTGTCTATTGTAATTTGTGTATGTAAAAATTAATCTTCAAAAAAGTATAATTTCAATTAAATAAAGGCATGGTATTTCATCAGTCTTATATATATGGGTGTTAGAAATCCAAGTTTTTTTGTGAAAGAAATCAAAGTTTTATATTCATATTTTAATGGTCAAACTCAACAACTCATAAAAAGTATTAAACTCAATAACTTATAACACATATACATTTTGATGAGCACATGCAAGACCTGAAAAATGGAACAAAAACTGTAAACAAGAAGAAGAAAAGGGAAGGGTTTCATGCTTACCATACATTGATTTTCAAGGAGAAGATTTTGATTCTTGATGTAAAGGAATGACCAAACTCTAATGTGAGCAATAGAGATGATGTTCTTCCCAATTTACTTCTTGAATGAGGATGATCCCTTATATGAAGGGTTCAAATGAGATGAAGAAGTGTGAGAGTAAAATTTGAGAAACAATGAGAAAGGAGTTTTTCAAATTCTGTTGTGAGTTATTTAAAAGATAAATATGACTATGAGTCTTACTGTTAGAGTACTAGATATGTTTTATATTTGAGGAATGTTAGTCTTAACAGAATTTATAAGATTAACAGTGTTTTTTAATAATTTTTTAAAAAATAAAAAATTATTTATAATAAAAATAATTTTCTAAAATAATATAAAGAATTATTTTATAATATATATAAAATTATGCCATTAATTAATTTAGTCATTTCTTTAACTATAAAAATATATATCATTAACCATTTATTTTACTTATAACAACTCCAATAATAAAATTTTAGTCTAATTCGCCACTTTTTCTACAAAATTGTCATAGAAGTTCAGCCAGCATGATGACACTATGATGCTTTCTGAAAAAATAATTGTTTTTTTTTTGTCTGAAGCAACAATAGTGTAAGCATAAAAGAAAATTAAAATTATTAACTTCTTTCTTTAATAGTAATGGTTTGTTTGTTAATATATTAATTTTCATTTTTAAGAATATTTGTATTAATTTTTTCAAAATTTAATAATTTAATTTATAAATAGTGATCAATTAAAATTATTACTTTTAACTTTTTAAAATATAATCTTAACTCTTTATTCTTAATTGTAGACTCAATGTCACTTTGATAATTACAACTATATAATGTGATATATTTATTATTAAAAAGTTTCATATTAATATTATTTAAAAATATTTAAATTAGTATTTTAAATTATAATAAAATTAAATAAAACTAAAATATATATTAATATGTGAAATAAAATTACAAGACCAACATAAATTCTTTAAAATTACACCATTAAATTTAAAATTGAGTGAATTATTTCAAAATGACAAGGTTTGATGGATCCTACAAATAACTTAAAAGAACTGCACCATTAGAGATGCGTTTATAATTCATAACCACTTTCACCATTTTCTTGATCAATAAAATACATAGCATTACGATTTTTGAACATTAAATTATAAATACTATTAACCAATATTACACTCTATTAATCATCTTTATTTTATTATTTAAGACTATTTTTTATGTATGTTAACCCATCTTTTACATATCATTAACAAAACAAAACTTGATTAACCATGCAATACTTTACCTTTTTTCTTTTTTATGTCATGACACTCAATAATCAATTTAGGAGTTATATTTATGTTTATGTTTATGCAATCATTAACCAAATTATAAAATGTATTACTATTAATAAAAATAGATTTATAACGCAAAATTTTATTTTATATGTCAGTGCATTTAAATCAACTATGAAATGTAATAATCAATATTTTACATTCAGTTAATCAACTTTATTTTATAACTTAAATTTACTCCTTAATAAAAAATGTTTGTATGTTAATATATTAATTTTAACTTAAAAAAAATATTTGTATTCATTTTTTTAAATTTTAATAATTTAATTTATAAATAATGATCAATTAAATTTTTACTTTTAGTTTTTTAATATAATTTTAACTCTTTATTCTTAACTGATGTCACTTTCATAATTATAATTATATAATGAGATATATTTATTATTAAAATTTCATATTAATATTGATTAAAAAGATTTAAATTAGTATTTTAAATTATAATAAAATTAAATAAAAAAAAATATTAATATGTGAAATAAAATTATAAAACCCAATATAAATTCTTTCAAGTTACACCATTAAATTTAAAATTAAATGAATTGATTCAAAATGACGTTGTTTAATGAGTCCTACAAATAATTTAAAGATGAGTTGCACCAATGAAGATGCACTAACCAATTTCACTATTTTCTTAATCAATAAAACACATAACATTACGATTTTCAAACATTAAATTATAAATTATACTAACTAATATTTTACATTCTATTAATCATCTTTATTTTATGATTTAAGACTATTTTTTTATGTCTGATGAGTCATTAATCAATATGAGTTTTATCAACCACTCTTTTACACAACATTTATGTGATATAATCTAAGTTGTGTAACCCAAGTCCATAATTAATTAGGATTTAAAGTTTGTTACTTATTATATATATAAATAGACATATTTTGTAATTCAGTTTGTACAATCATAATTCAATAATATCAATCATTATTCTCATTCTCTCATTCTTTCTCTCCTTATTAAAAGTGTCTCACGCACTAACAAATTGGTATATAGAGTTCTGGTTAGATTCTTGGTCCTATTTTCAAGAATTACACGTTGGTGATCGTGTTTCCGAGATCGTGGGTTGTTAATCAATCGATGCAAAGGTGAATGGTACTAATGACATTCTGAATTCTCTTTCGATTCTTGCCGGCAAAAATTGGAACCGATGGAGCAAGAATATGAAGTCCTTGTTCGGCTTTCATGAAATCCTAGAAGTCGTTACTAATTGCATCCCTGAGCTTGTTGAGAATGAGTCTCGAACAAGAAGGTGAAGAAGAAAGACTACAAGGTCACGCATTGCATTCAATCGGCGGTAGATTCAGCGAATTTCGACAAGATTTCTCATGCTTAATCGATGAAAGAGACATGGGATATTCTTGTCAAATATTATGAAGGGGGCGAGAAAGTCAAAGTTATCAAATTGAAGACTTTGCGACGAAAGTATGAATTGTTGCAGGTGGGAGAAGATGAAAATATTTCTAGCTATGTTTTGATGGTGCAAAATCTCGTCTATCTCATGAAGGATTATGGTGAAACACTAACTGATAAGATGATAGTTGAGAAGGTAATGTGTACGTTGACCTCTCACTTTGATCACGTTATCATAATTATTCAAGAATCCAACAATCTTGAAACCATGAAACTGGAAGATTTGGTTGGCTCGTTGGAAACGCATGAGATTATGATTATTGAAAGGAAAAAGGTTCAAGATTCTATACAAGCACTGCAGGCTCAAGCTTGGAAGAAGCATGATGGTTCCGACAAGTCCAAAGGAAAAGGAGAGAAGACTCAGAGCAAGGAGTCTTGGTCGAACCCTCAAAAGCATAAGGTCGATGAAAGGGATTCTGAATCCTCGAAAAGAGGAGAAGGAAACTTTTATCAGAAAGACAAAGAGAAAAAATATGTGCAATGCTATAACTGTGAAAAATGTGGTCACTTGGCTATGAATTATTGGTACAATGAAGACAAGGGAGCGGTAACAGGTAAGAAGGAAGGAGTGAACTTTGCACGCTAAGATTCAGATGATTCTGGAGATATGATGGTTATGGCTGTAGTTGCATATGACCATATTGACTTCAAGATATGGTTCATCGACTCGGGCTGCTCGAATCACATACTGATCGAAAAGTATGGTTAGCAGATTTCAAATTGTCGAAGAAGAGCAAGGTCAAACTTGCTGATAGTAGCTCGTTACAAGCAGACGGTATTAGCGACATAGTTATTGAAAGGAGCAATAGAGGAAAATAAAAAAGATGTATCATATGTACCTGGAATAAAGTACAATCTGCTAAGTGTTGGACAACTGGTCGAAAAAGGTTTCTCAGTGATTATGAAAGATGGAGCCTTGGAACTGTTTGACACTCATAATAATTTAGTCTTGAAATCTCCTTTGTCGAAGAATAGGACATTCAAGACCATGATCAGTTCGACTGAAGTACAATGTCTAAAAATTATTGTCGGCTATAAGCATAGTTGGTCGTGGAATTTGAGGTTTGGACATTTAAACTTTCGATCACTCAATCAACTGATTACTCAAGATATGGTAATTGGTATACCCATTCTTGAGATGTCCGACAAAATTTGTTAAGGTTTCTTAGTCGGAAAGCAATCCAGAAAATCTTTTGTTTCGACTATGCCAATAAGATCCTCCTGCATATTAGAAGTAGTACATCCAAATATATGTGGCCTATTTGAGGATCATACCATTGATGGAAACATGTATTTTGTCTCATTTGTCGATGAGTATAGTCGAAAACTTTGGATCTATGTGTCAAGCGAAAGGACGAAGTATTTGCAATCTTTAAGAGATTCGAAATACTTGTTGAAAACCAGAGTGAAAAGAAGATCAAAGTTATGCGAACAGACGGAGGTGGCGAATATACATCAAAGATGTTTGAAGAATTCTGTGCAAAACATGGTATTGATCATGAGGTAACTTCTCCTTACACGCCTCAACATAATGGAATAGCAGAAAGAAGAAACTTGACCATATTGGACATGGTGAGATGCATGCTGAAGCCGAAGAATTTGCCAAAATCCTTATAGGATGAAGCTTTTTTCTGCTGCTATTTATATTCTGAACAAGTGCCATACCAAGAAGCTGAAGAACAAGGTTCTTGAAGAAGTGTGGAGTGACACACAACCATTAGTGAATCATTTGAAGGTTTTTGGCTCTATTTGTTACAAGTATATTCCTGATGCGAGAAGAAGGAAGCTTGATGATAAAAGTGAACATATGATTCTGGTAGGATATTAAAAAATTAGAGCATACACGTTATTCAATCCATTCAATGAGAAGATCATGATGAGTCGGGATATTGTTATTTATGAAAATTATTCATGGGATTGGAACTTTGGTGATCCAATTAACAATCCATTGATGAGTTATGGCATCGACGAAGAAACCGATGAAGTCGAAGTCAGAGAAATTATCGATATTCTAGTTGAAAAAGTTGTTGACATTCATGACATAGTCAAATTCAAAGAGGGTATGGCTAGCACAAGCCAGAGCTTCAAAGAACTAGAGTTTGTCCAGTAAGACTTCAAGACTACGAAGTAATTGGTGATGATGAAGTCATATTAGATGGAGAATTAGTTCATTTTGCTTTACTTACAGATGATGAACCAATCAACTATAGCTAGACTTTAATGCATATGAAGTGGAAGTATGTTATGGTCAAAGAGTTACAAGCAATAGAAAGAAACATCACATGGGAGTCAGTCGAATTGTTGACACATATAAAAGCTATCGAAGTGGAGTGGGTGTTCAAGATGAAGCACAATGTTGATGGGTCGATAGTAAGACATAAGGAGATATTGGTAGCTCGAAGATTTCTTTAGAGAGAAAGAGTCGACTACTCTGAAGTATATGCATCTGCGCAAGATTGAAGGCTGTCAGATTGGTTGTAGCCTTGGCATGCAAGCAAGGTTGGTCAACAATTCACTTAGATGTGAAATCATCATTTTTGAATAGTCCATTAGACGAAGAAGTTTATGTCACACAACCTCCTGGGTTTATGATACATGAGGATACAAGGAAAGTGTATAAGTTGCACAAAGCGCTATATGGCCTCAAGAAGGTTGTGGCACAAGATATAAAAAATCATCTGCTTATATATCGATGACTTGCTGTTTACTGGAAATAGCTTGAAGAACTTGTTGAAGTTCAAAGAGCTGATGATGAGGGAGTCTGAAATGTCGGATTTGGGAAAGTTGTCTTATTTCATAGGCATGAAATAAAGTATGTCAAAGAGATAATCAAGAGATTCATGATGGATGATTCGACTCTTGCATCTTCTCCTGTCGAACCAAATTTGAAGTTAGAGAAGCATGGAGAGGAAGACAAAGTCGATGCAACTTTGTTCAAACAAATTATCAGATCTCTGAGATATGTGTGCAACAATCGATCTAATATAGATTTCTCAGTCATATTAGTGAGCAAATACATGAGTGAACCAAGGGTGTCACAAATGATGGTTGCAAGAAGAATTTTGAGATACTTAAAAGGATCGATAAACTATGGAATTCTATTTCGACGAGACTCTGAAAGTAAAGAAGTCATGGTTACTTGCTATTCAGATGCTGATTAGTATGAAGATGATGAAGATCGAAGAAGTATAACTGGTTATTTCTTTCAAGTATTTGGTACCCCAATCTTATGGTGCTCGAGAAAGAAACTTGTGGTGGCATTGTCATCATGTGAGGCTGAATATATAGAAGGATCTTATGATGCGTGTCAAGAAATCTGGATCAGATTTATGGTGGAAGAGATTGAGGTCGAAGTGAAGAAACCTCTGGTGTTGCAGATCGACAACAAGTCAGCCATAAATCTTGTGAAGAATCTAGTTTTGCATGGAAGGAGTAAGCATATCGGAGATAGATTTCATTTCTTAAGGGAAAAGGTAAATCGAGGCGAACTTGAAGTAAAACATTGCTCAAGTGAAGCACAGTTAGCCGACATTCTCACCAAAGGTTTGAAGATCGACAAATTCCTAAATTTGATAAAGAAATTAGGAATAGTTCATATCGACTATGATTAGTATGTTCGACAACTTGAATTATATGAGGTATGTTGTGATATACTCCAAGTTGTGTAGCCCAAATCCAAATTGTTAATTAAAGTTTAGAGTTTGTTACTTAGTATATAAGTTAGTTGTATATAAATAGACATATTTTGAAATTTAGTTTGTACAATCATAATTCAATAATATCAATCTTTATTCTCATTCTCTAATTCTTTCTCTCCTCGTTAAAAGTGTCTCACGCACTAACAATCACCCACAAAAGTTGATTAACCATGCAAGACTTTCCTTTTTTCTATGTCATGACACTCAATAATCAATTTAGGAGTTATATTTATCAACATGTTATACTTCATTCACCAACTTTAAAATATACTTTATGTTTATGCAATCATTAACTAAATTATGAACTATATTAACCAACAGTTAATTAAAATTTATTTATCATGCAAAACTCTAATTTTTATGTCAATGCATTTAAATCAAACTATAAAATGTAATAATCAATGTTTTACACTCAATTAATCAACTTTATTTTATAACTTAAACCTACTTTTTTTAAATTTATGACTTAAACATACTATTTTATATTAGAATATTTACTAATCAAACTATCAATTGTATTAAACAAATCTTCACACTTTATTAACTAAAGTAATTTTAAAGAAAGAGAAGAATATTGAAAAGTCAAAATTAAAAGAATTTGTTCACTGTATTAATGAATAATAAATAATTTAAGAGTAAAATACTTGTGCCAATGTAACATTATTTTTATACTTTGAAATGTTTTAGGAAATGATTTATGATTTATGATTTATGATACATATTTACATGATATGTAACTCATATATACTTAAAAGTTTTAGATATAAATATATGTTCTTTATAGTTATAGATTATTGGACCGTGGTTGTTTTCATACTTACTAATAATAATTTTGTCAATCTAGAGGAGTTTAATGTATGGAAATTAAAACTTAGTTGATACTTTTCTATAGATGAAGAGACTGATGTTTAGCTCCCTTTTCATTTGGTCGGTTGTACTGGGAGACAAGAAAAAATAGTATCAATCTATAACCTAAAAAATAATAATTGAAAGTTGATTAACCCTTCAACCTTGATATTATTTCAAATCATACAAGAATGTCATCTCCTGATGATGATGTCCAGAGATATGTGGTTTATGGTTTGGGGTATATATATTTGATTCACCTCTTTATCGATACATTATTTTGTTATTAAAAATATATTATCATGTTTTTTTATTGAACTGCACAATATTTACCATTTTTTATTTATTAAAACTATATACAACTAACTAACTAGGACTAGGGGACCAAGCGAGAGTAGTTGTAGAAACTATGAGCAGATTGAGTAGGGCTTCAATGTTACTCACCTAATTTTTTCATGTAATAGTGAATCATTAATGTGTAAGGATGCAGAATATTCACTTGATAAGTCGCACTCATTTGGATCTTCTCTTTTGTTGCTTCCATTTGGTTGAGTTACATTAGATGATTATGATATATAACAAGTTTAAATAATTATGATATTTTCTTAAAAGAGATACAATTCATGATGAGAATTCTGTGTACGCTCTTGTTAAAGAAAGAAATCTCCATTGTTACGAAGTACTGTTGGCTTTGAGTTTTTTTTATGAACTTCCAAACTTTTAGAGTATAGGAACCATACTCTTCAATTGAGTATAAAGAGTTTGGCTCTTGGATATGGCCTGTTTGATCTCTATTAAGTGTTACATGTTTACAACATTGTGTTTACGAGATTTTTTTTATTTAGTGTTGATTTTTTTTTTGTATCCAAAGGGTGGTTTTTTAGGTAATTTTATTTTAATAGTAAATTATTAATAGCTGAGATTTTTTTTTTAATCAATAACTCAACAATTTCAAATCAGTTTATATATATATATATATATATATATATATATATATATATATATATATATATATATATATATATATCTATATATATATATATAATTAGTGCTGTAATTTAATTTACGCTTACAAAGTATGTTTTGTGTGATTTCAAATAATTTATCCTTCAAATTTGTGATTTCAAAAAAAGTTTACACTTACAAATTTACCTCTACCTACCTAGCACATTATTTTTTATTTTTGTATTTATTTTTTCTTAATAAACTTCTTAAATGTTAAATTTTATTTGATTTTAATATTTAAAGTTAAAATTTATAAAAAAAATTATAAATATTTTTCAAATTCTTCGATTAATTTTAATTTTAAGGATTAAAATAATTTTTTTATAACATTCAGATATTATTTTCGAGAAAAAAAAGAAATACATGGACGAAAGTTAAAACCACTTAAACTTATAGAGATCAAAAAATTATATAAGTTAATATTATTTATAAAATTAAATATATTCGTAATCTTTCTAAATATCTTATATTTTACATTTTAATTCCTTTAAAAAAAATCAAAGAATAATCCTTCTAAAAATTTGTAACAATATTTTTATTATTAATATTATCGTTAATTCAGTCATTAAATAATAATTCGCCGATAAAATAATTATTAATTTTACCATTAAATTGTAAAATTATCGCAAATTATTGGAGAACCAAAAATATATATAAAAAATTTTAGAGGGATTTTTTTTAAAAAGATTAAAAATAAAATATAAAATATTTAGGAGACAAATTTTTTTTTAAAATAATATAGAGATATACATATATATTGTACTCAAAGAAGATGTAATTAATAACCGCAAGGATTATGCCAGCTAAAATTGTACATATAATGTTTTGTTGTATCTGAGATTGATAACATTAGCGTCAATCTGTCATGTGTGTAAGTAAGGACAATAAAGTTTTTTGATTAGATATTAAACAGCACATATTCTTTAAAAAAATATTTAAAAAAAAGGCCAACTGCACGATGCCTCTGTTTCCTAACAGCAATGCGGAGAAGAATGGTAGGGTAGGTATGGGAGAAAGCCTATCATTGCAATATCCATCAATATACACATGATATCATAAATTAAATAAAAAACAACTATTGTATTGTTAGCATTTACTATCTCTCGTTATAAATAAGAATTGGAAAAGAAACCGTACCAAAAAAATTGGGAAAGAAATATATAAAAATTTAAAAATGATATTAATAATGATTATTAAAGGTGGAGGAAAAGATTTTTTTTGTTTCGAATTAATTTTTGTGTAAGTCTCTAACAAATTTAATCCAATTATGAATAACTTCAGAATCATATCACGTGCATTAACTAATAGAGGTTCTTGTGGTCGGTCTTCCTCATGAGGGGTGTTGTGATTTAGGTTTTCGCTATTTAGCTCTAATGTTGGTGATGTTTGTAGTCTGAGTTCTAGTTTGTTTCTCTCGTGGTTAGGCAATGGTTGATTGCTTTTGTTTTAGGGTCTTTCTTCTGACTTGGTGGCTTCTGTTCTTTGGCTTCTGAAGTATGTAAGAATCAAAGCGCTTGTATCATTACCTTAGAGATTGCTAAACCATACAAATACCTCTTCAATTTACAAATTAGTCTGACATATCCAGTGTCACTAAACCCCTCTAATTGCTCCATGAAAACTTGCTCATTTAGACTACCGTCAAGAAATGTTATCTTCACATCTATCTGCTCTAGATCTATGTTTCAACTGGCTACCAAGGTTAACATTGTCTTGATAGAAGTATGTCAGACGACTAGAGATAAATTATCATTATAGTCAATTCACTTCTTTTGTGAGTACCCCTTTACTACAAGACAAGCCTTAATTTTTTTCTCTTATTTTTTTGTTACTGTTAGTTTTCTCTTGAACAAACACTTACAACCAATGACTCTTTTTCTCCTTAGGAAGTTGAACAAGATCCCATGTCTAATATTTCTTCATGGACTCCACCTTATCCACCATTGCACCTATACATTTATATTTTCCCTAGATAACATGACTCTTTTTTTCCCTTATGAAGTTGAACAAGATCCAATGTCTAATATTTCTTAAGTCAATTCATTTCTTCAACCATTGCACCTATACACTTATCTTTTTTCTAGATAGATATAGCATTTGAAAGGTGGAATGGTCTCTAGAACTAGTGAAAAGTGAATAGGTTGCCAAGTCTTCATACCCATATCTTTTTTATGGTTTGGTAGAATAGTGTTATATATCACATATAAGAATATAATAATTTACTCCACCTGAAATTTCATGTCCATGGTCAATTTCAATATTAGTGTTTGGTTCCTCTTGTAGTTGACGCACTAACTGCATATTATTCACTAGTGGCAGATCAAAATCCACCAGAGTCACTTGTTTGGTGAAAGTTTCTCCTTCAGATGCTGGATATATGTTGCAAATCAATGCTTCACCATTGACTTCTAATAAAAAACATCTTTTCTAATTACCGTATTCTTTTTA
Organism: Lathyrus oleraceus; assembly: GCF_024323335.1. Classification (NCBI taxonomy): domain Eukaryota; kingdom Viridiplantae; phylum Streptophyta; class Magnoliopsida; order Fabales; family Fabaceae; genus Lathyrus; species Lathyrus oleraceus. The sequence continues at coordinate 172,941,676 of NC_066585.1, read as the reverse complement.
ATCAGATCCCATAACTTGAATCTCTTCACACCTTTTGTGTAACTTGGCGAAGACACATTTCTTCAAATTTGTATCAGGTTTGGATCGATCTTCACTAGATATATGCACATAATATGGACAACCAAAAAATTATTAAGTTTTAAAGGTCAATTGGATTACCTATTTATACCTCATATGAAACATTCTCCTCTGATGAAGCCCGTGGTGATCTATTATAAGATTGCACGTCATGTTAACTGCCTCCGCTCAGAAATCTTTTGATAGTTCAACATTTAATGAGAGACATATTTCCCTTTAAGTTAGAGATATATTCATTCTTTATAATACACCATTTTGTTGTGGTGTGTTACAAATTGTGAAATTCCTTTAAATATCATGTTATTTATAGAACCTTTTGAAATTTGAATTAATGTACTCTCTCCCATTATCTGACTGCAAATACTTGATTTTCTTATCTGTTTGATTCTCTACATCTTCCTTCCACAACATGAATTTGGTAAAGACTTTAGATTTTTGCTTAAATAAATACACCCAAATCTTACAAGAAAAAACTTTTGTGGAAGTCACAAAAGACCTAAAATACCCATGGAAACCTCTTTGGCAGGCCCCTACACATCATAGTTCAAATAGTCTAAAATTTCCTATGTTTTTGGCTTTCTAGTCTTAAACCGAACACGACATTGTTTCTCAAGTATACAATATAGTTTAAACCGAACAAAACATAGTTTAAATAGTTCCCTTAAGTTCTTTCTTCTACACCGTCTTCTATGAGAATGAAACAAAAGTGTAGTAGTAATCACATCCAGATTGTAGTGTATTTATCATATGTAAGAGTACTCATCAAGTGGTAATAGGAACTTGGCAACGAGCAAAAAAGATAATTTCCTTATCTTTGTCATAAATTATAACCCCAAGCCTCACCAGATTAATGATTAGGTTGTTGAAGACATTGATTATGTTCTTCAGAATGTATAGTCGTTGCTTTGCGAACATGCTTTGGGAATAATTTGTTCATTAGCGTCTTTGACATATATTAACTCTCAAAATTGTCCCAACAATGTTGATATCGTTAGGTTTAGGATATGATACATCACCTAATTACAAACACATATGAGAATCAATTATGCAGACTTTTCCTTCATCTTTGAGAATTGATTTCCTTCATGGCGGTCGAATTTGTCTCACAAATTGCCTTATGTAATATTAGTTGAGCCAATAGATCCTTGTTTTAAGAACCAAAGCAAGTAAGTAAATTATCATATCTAGGGGGACTTATTGTGTTTCAATGACCGTTCAACAATTTCTATGATTATAAGAAAATGGTTGTTTAGATTTGTTTGTTTGCAAAAATGAAATGACAGAAAATAAATTGATATTTTGGTGTTAACAGTGAGAAAACTTGTAAGGGTTAGATTTCATCATCTTTATCCCCATGTATAAATAAATCAAGGTGATGCATATTATTGGTCAGTAATATGTTATTCTAATAGACAATTTGTTTCCCATATATTACCACATATTACCCTCATTGCAACTCATCTTTAAGTCAACAATATAAGATTGGTTGTATTACCTAATAGACGATTTGTTTCCCTATTAATCAATACAACATTATGCTTCAACAATGAATATGGATATTAATGGTCACATTCACCAATATTGTTATTCGTGTGGATATCAAACCTAAACTCTATCTCTAGACATTAGCGTCCAATGGATGGAGACTTGGATTATCATACCATAATTTTGTCCCAAGAATTTTTCATTTTGGCTTTAGGCATTTTAATTTTATTTGGTGCTAAGTTATAGATCCTTTAAGGTTGCTACCATTTATAATTAATTATCCATTTTCCACATTGCATACCTTAAATTGTCTTCACATACCATTTCATTTTTATCATTATATAGTTTTGTATATGTTGTGTCATTTTTACAAAAAAAAGATCATTAAAGACCAAAGTCAACTTTGTTTCATTTAAAATAAAATAAAAAATCTAATTACATTTTTATTCATATGCAAAATCCATTTCATGCATCTCATTCATCATATGCATTTTCTTTTGCATCATTAAAAAGTCAATTACAAAAGTCAGCAAAGTGAATAAGAAAGGAAAAGATAAAAAAGGAATTCGCAAAAATATCAAAGTATTTTATAAATCTTTCATTACATTATCATTGTCATATATACACATATATTACATGAAACTTTTACATCACCAACTCTCACGTACATATGCAAACCAATTCATAAACTTTTCAGGATACATCACCATACATTTAAAATATCTCCTAACAAACTTGATCACACACACATGTATTCCTCACCACCTTCACACTTTTCCTCACTCTCACCAATCACATTTCCCTCACTCTTAAAATTCACACGGAACAATATCCAAAGAAATTCTCACCATTCAACAATTGACTCAATCCACTCAATTTCCCCCCTTAATTCTAACATAATTCCACTCACTCACATCACACACTTATAACCTAAATATACTGTATTAGAAGGGGGGTAGAAGAAGTGAAAATGGGGAAAAAATCATACAACAAAAGCAATAAAATTCTATCAAAATTTCTTCATCATTGAAGAGTTTCTTCATAAAAAAGAAACTCTGAGCAACTTGACTAAAACATCCTTCCACCTTGCATTACCATAATACCTCTAACTGAGTCATCTATTAGATTTTATTAGATTTAATTCATATTTAAATTGTATTATTTTCTTAGCCCCTAAGTTTGTTAGAGGGTATTTTAGTATTTTATCCTATTGTAGTAACCCTAGTTTTAGCTTATAAATAGGGTGTCAATCATTGTAACTTTTAATCATGTTTTGTAGCCGTCATTCTCTTAATAGAATATTCATCTTTTATTCTACCTTTGCACCAACAATTGGTATCTAGAGCTCCGGTTCGGATTCATAGGGAAACACGGGAAACACGAGTGAACGTGAGGTCTTGTGTGTGTTTGATTTTGATTCTTAGATTCGTGTTGAATCTTGAACAAAATCTGATCAGAATTTTAATTCTGTGGGTTGGGAAACACTGTGTGAGAAATCTGAGTGTACTGTGCAAGGTAGAAAGATGAACGGAAACGGCAACATGAACACCAAACTTCCAGTATTTGACGGTAAAAACTGGAATCGTTGGATGATCCAAATGCGTGTACTGTTCGGTGCTCAAGATGTTCTAGATCTTGTCACTGATGGTTATGTTCCGGTAGCAGCAGATGCGACGGATGAACAGAAAAACGCGCAGAAGGAAGTAAGGAAGAAGGATCAGAAGGCATTGTTCTTCATTCATCAATGTGTTGATGTAAATGTGTTTGAGAAGATTGCAGATTCAACGACAGCAAAGGCTGCGTGGGACACACTGGTTAGATGTTATGGTGGTGACGCATCAGTGAAGAAGGTGAAGCTTCAGTCCTTGAGAAAGCAATATGAGAATCTCAACATGAAGAATAATGAGAAAGTTTCTGAATACATCTCTAGAGTGATTCTGATCACTAATGAGATGAAAGCGTGTGGAGAAACTCTTTCTGAAGAAACAATCATGGAGAAGGTATTGAGATCCCTTACCTCTCAATTTGATTACATTGTGGTAGCAATAGAACATTCCAAAGATCTGAGCACCATGAGAATTGAAGAGCTGCAGAGCAGTCTAGAAGCGCAAGAGTTGCGTTTGATTGAGAGAACTTCTGAAAGGGAAGTAGAGCAGCAGGCTCTGAAAGCAACTTCTGATAGGAGGTATCAGAAGCAGTCAGAAGCCAGGAGAAGATCTGATGGTGGTCAGAAGTCAGAAAGCTCAACCTCTGACAGACAAAAGAATGTTCAGAAGGGAAAAGAGAAGTATGACAAGAAGAAAATCCAATGTTACTGCTGTAAGAAGTTTGGTCACTTTGCTAGAGACTGTTGGTCAAACAAGGAGAGAAAATCAGAAGAAGCAAATATAGCCAGAAGTTCTGATGACGAATCTGTGCTATTGATGGCCTCTGAATCTGATAATATGGATCTGATAGACTGGTGGTATATGGACACTGGCTGCTCAAATCATCTTACTGGAAACAAGAAATGGCTGGTTGACTTTGACTCTGAAAAGAGGACAAAGATCAGATGTGCTGATGACAAATATCTTAATGCAGAAGGTATGGGAAATGTCAGAGTGACTCTGAACAATGGGAAAACAGCATTGATTCAGAACGTGTGGTATGTACCTGGCATCAGAAGCAATCTGATGAGTGTGGGACAATTAATTGAGAAAGGTTTTTCAGTTACCATGAAGGACAATCTTCTGAAGCTGTATGACTGCAATCAGAAGTTGATTATGGAGTCAGAACAGGGAAGGAATAGAACATTCAAGGTGAATGTCAGAACTGCAGACTCAGAATGTCTTAGTGCAACAAGTGCTGAGAAGGAGAGTGAGCTGTGGCACAGAAGATTTGGTCATTTGAATTTCAGAAGCTTAAAACATCTGAATTCAAAGAAGTTGGTACATGGAATTCCTGCAATTAAGAAGCCTGAAAAGTCATGCAAAGTTTGCATGGAAGGAAAACAACCACGATTGCCATTTGCGTCAGAAACTGCTCCAAGAGCAAAACATGCCTTGGGAGTTGTACATTCTGATGTGTGTGGTCCATTTCCAGTAGCATCGATTGGAGGGAATAAATACTTTGTGTTATTTGTTGATGAATTCACAAGAATGACATGGGTATCCCTTATTAAGTTTAAACACGAGGTGTTTGATGAATTCAAGAAGTTCAGAATGAAGGCTGAGAATCAGAGTGGTCAGAAGTTGAAGATTCTTAGAACTGACGGTGGAGGTGAGTATAACTCCAAAGAGTTCCAGAAGTTCTGTGAGGAGAATGGAATTGAGCATGAGGTTACTGCTCCTTATACCCCTCAACACAATGGTCTTGCTGAAAGAAGAAACCGCACTTTGCTTGATATGGTGAGAAGCATGCTAAAGGAGAAGAAGCTTCCTCAGAAGCTCTGGGGAGAAGCTGTTGCCACTGCAACGTATGTACTCAACCGATGTCCTACGAAGAAGTTGAAGGAAATAGTTCCAATACAGAAGTGGACTGGAGATAAGCAAAGTGTTAGTCATCTGAAGGTGTTTGGTTCTGTTTGCTATAAACATGTTCCAGAAGCCAGAAGACAGAAGCTGGATGATAGAAGCAAAGTGATGATTCTGATAGGGTACCACAGTACAGGTGCATACAAGCTCTATTGTCCAGAAACCAATAAAATTGAATTCAGCAGAGATGTGATTGTGAAGGAATCAGAAGTTTGGAATTGGGATAAGTCTCAATCTGATTCTGATGTTAGAAATTCTGAAGAAAGGTCAGAGTTCCGAATTTCTGAGGTTGGAGTAAACTCTGACGTTGATTCTGACTCTGATAGTGATCCAGAATCTGATGTTCCAGACTCTGATGTTCCAGACTCTGATGTTTCAGACTCTGATGATCCAGACTCTGATGATCCAGATTCTGGTGGCAATTCAGACTCTGGAAATATGCCAGACCCTGAAGATGGTCAAAGTTCTGGAGGAAGTCAACCATCTGAAGCTAGAAACTCTGAAGCTCAAGACTCTGAACAAGTTCAGAGACCACAAAGAATCAGAAACATTCCCAGAAGATATGCAGAATTTGACATGCTGCAAGACACTGAAGTAGACTCTGAAGGAGAAGTTATTCAGTGTGCCATGTTAGTAGACTCTGAACCCATAAGTACAGAAGAGGCTCTTAAGCAGAAGCTCTGGCTGAAGGCCATGAAAGAAGAACTTGATGCTATAGAGAGAAACAAGACTTGGAAGCTGACAGAACTTCCAAAAGATAAGAAAGCCATCAGCGTCAGATGGGTTTTCAAGCAGAAGTTAAAGACAGATGGTTCAATTGGCAAACATAAAGCAAGGTTGGTAGCCAGAGGATTTCTACAGAAACCTGGGTTGGATTACTCTGAAGTGTTTGCACCTGTAGCAAGACATGAAACAATCAGAATGGTGATTGCAATAGCTGCTAATAGGAATTGGCCTCTGATGCATTTAGATGTAAAATCTGCATTTCTGAACGGTCCATTAGAAGAAGAAGTTTACGTGTCACAACCTCCTGGATTTGTGAAAAAGAATCAGGAAGGGATGGTGTACAGATTATACAAAGCTCTATATGGATTGAAACAAGCGCCCAGAGCTTGGAATCAGAAGATTGATTCATTTTTCAAGAAGCAAGGCTTTCAGAAATGTGAGATGGAGTACGGTGTCTATGTTCAGCATACTTCTGAAGGAAATATGACTCTGGTATGTTTATATGTTGATGATATACTGCTGACTGGAAGTCCAGAACATGAGATAGCCAAGTTCAAGAAAGTTCTGATGAATGAATTCGAAATGACTGATCTAGGCAAAATGACATACTTTCTAGGGATGGAGTTCAGATACTCTGAGAAAGGTATTATTTTGCATCAGCTCAAGTATGAATTAGAACTTCTGAAGAGATTTGAATTGGAGAATTGTAAGATTGCTGTCACACCTTCTGATACAAATCAGAAACTGGATTCTGACTCTGATGGAAAGGATGTGGACGCTACAACCTTCAAACAGTTGGTTGGTTCTCTGAGGTATTTGTGCAATACCAGACCTGATATTTGCTATTCAGTTGGGATGGTTAGTAGGTTCATGAGTAAACCTAAGTGGTCCCATTACCAAGCTGCTGTCAGGATTCTGAGGTATATCAAGGGAACTCTGAAGTATGGAGTATTATTTCCTTCTGGAAGAAAGGATGAGTCAGAACTTCTGAGTTATTCAGATTCTGATTGGTGTGGAGACAGAGTTGACAGAAGAAGTACATCTGGGTACTTATTCAAATTTCTGGGAGGTCCCATTTCTTGGTGTTCCAAGAAGCAACCTGTTGTGGCGTTGTCAACTTGTGAAGCTGAATACATTGCAGGTGCTGTTACTGCATGCCAAGCTGTGTGGATTCTGAATCTATTGCAGGATCTGAAGATTAAAGTAAACAAACCTCTGAAGCTGATGATTGACAACAAGTCTGCAATCAATCTTGCCAGAAACCCAGTGTTGCATGGGAGAAGCAAGCACATTGAGACCAAGTATCATTTTCTGAGACATCAAGTTCAGAGGGGAGTGTTAGAAGTTGTACACTGCAGCACTCAGAAGCAGTTGGCAGATGTTCTGACGAAAGCTATCAAGACTGACCAATTTCTCATATTAAGGGATGGAATTGGTGTTACAAGTTTTGATGGAATATGAATTAAGGGATGATATTAGATTTTATTAGATTTAATTCATATTTAAATTGTATTATTTTCTTAGCCCCTAAGTTTGTTAGAGGGTATTTTAGTATTTTATCCTATTGTAGTAACCCTAGTTTTAGCTTATAAATAGGGTGTCAATCATTGTAACTTTTAATCATGTTTTGTAGCCGTCATTCTCTTAATAGAATATTCATCTTTTATTCTACCTTTGCACCAACATCATCATCCATCATCTCACCTTGCTTGATTTTCATCACCCTTAATGCATATTCCATCATCACCTTCAGAGTAGTATACATATGCACCAATTTCACTCCAAATATCATCCAAACAAGCCAAACACAAATTCAATTTAGAAGAGTGAAATAGAGGCAAAGTCAAGTGGAAAAGAGTCTGAAACCAAATTTACCTCGCCAAAGGAAGTCGCCGGCAACTGGAAATTGGCCGTCGAAAGCTGGTTTAGCTTGTAACACCCTAATCCCCGAATCGAAATTTAATAAAATAATTCAAATGAAAATCAATGATCGAGTGTCACACATGCTTCACAATGGCATTAAAACATCAAATACGAAATATTCATGTGAAAACAAGCATTGGAAATAAACAAGTTAGACATAAAAGTATCAACAACCAAGACTCCAACATAAATAAAGCATAACACAAATAGTGAATGACATCCCATCTCCAGTGCTACATATCAGAGCGACTCCTCTAAGACCCAAGGGAAAAAGCTAAAGAGGCATCAACGCCATCCTCTAACTCAAGTGGCTACTCCTATACCCGATTATCTGCACTCCAGAAGAACACATACGCCATAACAACAAATAAGAGGTGATAATACATCTAACAAATGTTAACGGAGAAATTTAGCAAAGCAGGATAGTAATAATGAATTATAAATCATCTCAATCACACTCAAACACAATCAAAATAAGTAACAGTGCGATAATGCTAATTCCACCAACTCCTTCTTAAATGCATGTGGTACCAAAATCACTGGGATCAGAGGTATGCTACTGATATTCCCATATCTCTGGTTCCTCTCTAAACTGTGTGCCTCTATGAATGTGAGACTTCCATAGCTCCTATCTGAACCATGTAATCACTGGACCTAAGTCCCACCTATCTCCTAAATAAATGAATGCATAATTATACACAATACAAACATGCAACATCGTCAACACCACAAAATCACAAAATCACAAGTCTCAAAACATAATAAAAAAGGTTCAACTCTTGAACATATAATTCACCATACTCATGTCATCATTATAATCCATTTGGATTAATATACTCAAAATCACCAATAAAAACCTCACTATAATCCCTCATTGGATTACTATGCTCAAATCGCCAATAAAGACCTCACTGTAATCTCTCTCTAGATTAATATGCTCAAAAATATGTTTTTAAAACAATTTCAATTATTTATCCTCAAAAAGGTAAAGTTAGGTTATCACCCAAAATTCTCAATTTCTCAAATTACTCAGGGAGCTCAAAATGTCTCAAAAATTTATAATTCTCAAAATGGCTCAAAAACTCATAATTCTCAAAATGTCTCAAAAACTCAAAATTCTTAAAATGTCTCAAATACTCATAAATAGAGTATCTCACTATTATTATTATTTGTTCAGACTATCAATATGGTAATAATCCTTAACACCAATGCATACCAACAAAACTCTAAAACCTATCAAAGTTACTCAAATAGTAACTCTGACAACTCTAAGGTAACAAATTCCTCTCTTAAACTTATCAGCATAACTCTAAATATTATCAAAGTTGCTCAGAGGAAACTATAAAATCTATAAAACTACTAATTACACTCTCACAACTCTAAACAACTCAAGACTACACAATAACAACTCTAAACTATCAAACAACCCCAAAATCATGCTTCCTACTAGTCACATATCATATTCGAATAATTATTTAAAATATCAAACAGAGTCATAATCAAGCAAATGAATATGTTCCGGAAATTTTAGAGAGTCTATTTTAAGAATTTCATTTTTATTTCAGGATTTAACACATCAATCGACTCAGTTTAATCAAACAATAAGAATGAGTACTCGCATCCGGCAAAATGTTTCTCCTGACTTCAAAATGGTGCCAAACATTTTATACTTTATGATAAAATTATGAAGTTATCCAATTCGAAAATTATTTAAACCCTCTTTCAAATACACTTAACCGCACCTCAAGCCGAGTTATGAAACTTCAGTTCTATTTGTTTCAGTTCAGCCTAATTGCTACAATTCCTACATAAACTCTAAAATTAAATGCCTAAATTCAAAATAGCACGAAATATTATATACTCATGATAAAATCTTAACACACTTTATTTTGAAAGATCATGGAACTTTATTTCTAACATAACTCATGACATCCCAAAAGGACTTACGAAACTCAAGTTACGTGTGAAACATGATGATCAACACAGGACTGAAATTGACAACGTCTCTAGTATAAAACCCAGAAAATTGCTGTTGTTGTAGCGCCCCTAAACCAAATTTCTCTACTTCAAAAGAAATACTATCAAGTTAGCTTTTCAACGCAACTGACGACATCTGAAACCGACTTACAAAACTCAAGTTATGCCTGAAATAAGGTGGTCAACCCCCTTCTATGGCTACCTGAGATGTTCTGTATTTTTTACTTTATTGAACAAATCCAAAACTTGACTAATTCACTCTATTGAGTCCCAACCGCCCTAAAGTAGAGAAGGTTAACCATGGATAATATGAATTCAAATGTTACAGGTTTATATTCTCGTCTTATCAAAAGATTTTATAGCGAAAACCATATGCTATGTATGAGATAACCTTTAATAATGGTCAAATATCGACCAAATCACAAGTCGATCCAAAACTATGTGTAGCGATAAATTCATGACCATTAAGCTATGGATAAACTTAACGTCAATAAAACCAGAGTCGCCATCGCGCTTTTATTGTTTCCAAAGGAAAAGGGAAAAGAACGAACAAAACCCAAAGATAAGAAGTTTTCAAATCAAAACTAATAAAAAGCCAGAGATTACAGGTAAGGGGGTTGGTTATACAGAGGAAGATGTTAGCACCCAAAGTGTCCTAGGTACTCCTAGGGAGCCCTTTTTTATGTGTGTAGGTGTTTTTTTGGTATGAAAGATGTTTGCAATAAAGAGAGTGTGGGGATGAGAAAAGAATTCATTAATTATATTTTTATGTTTGACAAGACCTTCGAACTTGTGCCTACATACCAACATAAAAATGAGGGATCAAAACCTCGTAGTTTGTGGTATCAATTTCAAAGTGAGTGAATTGCTTTTAACAAAATTTTAAGTTTAAAAGAGGCACAAAAGGCCTAAAAGAGTTTGAATGAGTGTTAGTTCTTTTTGTCTTTTTGAAATTTTAAGTCAATATGATTAGATTCATTTACAAGTTTAGTTTAAGAAAAGAGTTTAAAAATGCAATGACATAAGGCTAAAGTTTCAAGTTTGCAATAAAGTCTAAGTTTGAAAATCACAAGCAAAGAAGATTTTGAAAGGGGGGGGGGGGGGGGGGAGATTTGAAATTTAAGAAATGGGAGGAGATGAAGAGACTAATCCTAAGCAAAAATTTAGAAGTTAAGAGTTGAAAAGATCCGATCAATGGGATGCAATCCAATAGACAAGAATGTCATATAGAAACCCACTTTTCCCTTGGACTTTAAAATCAAGCAATATCAATAAGCAAGCAAGATGAAGAGCAAGACATCAAATAAAGATAGCCACATCCAAGCAAGCAACTTCATAGTCTTCTTCTTAAGCTCCCATGTATCATATGACATACTCCTTGAATGGCTTAGAATAAGGCATTAGACACAGGTTCAAAGTTACATTTGCATCAAGACCATGTAGAAGATAAACTCAGAGGGATCTCAATACTTGTATAATTTGAAAGTTCAATTCATAATGACTTGGTTTCAGAAAAGTTGGCATTGGCCAAGTCCTTTTGCATGGGGAATGTTGCCTAATTCTAAGTCCAAGTCTCAGATCAAATCCAACAATCCACACAAATATTTTTTAGGGTTTTTGTTGTTTACTATGTACTTTAAGGTCCTAAGACCACATACACAAACAAAATACAAAGCAAGTATATACAATCACAATATGATCACAAGATACGGCTCAAGTGAGCAAAGTGAAAATGGCATTAAAATGATATGTATAATGACAAATGATAAATATCTTGAATTTAAAGTGCATAAAAGTAAATGACTTGAAATTAAAAGTTAGTCAAATGTTAGTTGATTAGAAGTTAGTGGAGTTTTGCTTTTCAATTGTTTAAGTCATTCTTTGGATAACACTCAACCCTCTATTCACAAGAATGGATCCTTGAACCAATACATCTCCCAAAGGAAGGAAAAAATGCCAAGTTTCCACACAATACCAAGAAAGGGGGGAGACTTACAATCTCACTTACTAGAATGGTATGCCTTTGTTGACGTGGTTGCTGACTTCTTCTAACATGAGGCCTCCTCTACCTCCTAACTGATACTGCATTGGTTTCGCCTTCCTTTTTTCTAGCGAACCCGCTACCATACTTCTTACTCGATGATACCTCTTCTTTATACAAACGTCCCTCTCGGACACCTTCTTCCAACCTCATTCCCATGTTTATCATTTTGGTAAAGTCATTGGGGGCACTAGCAATCATGCGTTCGTAATAAAACGAAATCAGGGTCTTAAGGAAAATCTTGGTCATCTCTTTTTCTTCCAACGAAGGATTAATCTGGGCGGCAAGCTCTCTCCACCTCTGGGCGTACTCTTTGAATGTCTCTTTATCCTTCTGAGACATCGACCTCAGCTGGTCCCTATCCAGCGCCATGTCCACATTATAGTTATACTGCTTCACAAAAGCCCTACCCAAATCATTGAATGTGTGAACACTTGCACTATCAAATCCCATGTACCACCTCAGAGAGGCACCAGTCAGGCTGTCTTGAAAGTAGTGAATCAATAACTGATCATTATGAGTTTGCATCGACATTTTCCTGGCATATATGACGAGATGGCTAAGTGGACAGGTATTTCCCTTATACTTTTCAAAGTCAGGGACTTTGAACTTCATCTGGATTTTAACGTTGGGAACCAAGCATAGTTCAACATCATTTTTACCAAATAGATCTTTTCCCCTCAAGGTCTTTAACTTCTTTCGCAGCTCAAGGAATTGGTCTTTCATCTCATCCATCTTCTCATAAACATCCGGACCCTCAGACGGCTCGGAATGGTAGATGGTGTCCTCAACACGGGGTCGAGTGTGAACAACTGGAGGTGGAATGGACATGACCGGGCTAGATGCCGACATGGAAGCAAAAGTAGGTGCAAACCCTTCGGGCATAAAGTTTGACGGCATCCCCCATGGGAATTCGACAGGCATAGTAGGAGCAAACTGAGTGGCAGGCACAATTGAAGTAACAACTTCTGAAATGGCAGCTCTCTGAGGAGGAGGAGTCGCGGGCGTTGGAGAAGATTGACTTTGAGCAGCTAGCACAGACTCCATCATGGCAGTTAAACGAGCAATCTCGTCCTTCAGTTCTCAGTTCTCTTGTTCCAAATGTTCCATGATTCTAGGTTGATTGGCGTGAGTGTTGTATCGGTGAGTCAGCTTAGCTGAAGCATAGAAGAATAACCAATAAGACATCAGGCGGAAAAAAAACCTGTTATGCAAATGATGCATGAAATACAATGCTCTGATTGTTTTTATTTTCAAAGAACATACTATTTTATTTGCAAAAAATTGTAACAATTTGATTGACCATAAAAATCTCTTTTATTCATATAAGTTGGAAGGATTACACTGAGTACAATTTCAGAAACCAAAATACAAATACAAGAGAAAAGGAAACTAATCATCCTAAGGATCCCCTAATAACAGTGTCATATGATCTGGCTGCAGACGCGTACTTCCTTCGGATGCGTCGGATCTCAGACTCAAAAGAGGTCTTCATCTGAGCCTTCTCGAGGAAAAGTTGATCAACAATCTTCTTCCAAGCACCGGAAGGTTGAGGCATACTAGAGGAAGATATACCCTCTGGATCTCTCTGTCTCTTCACTACTCGGTCTTCAAGAAGTTCAATAAGCCCATCTTTGTCCTTAGACTCAAGCTGCAACTCCTCATGCTTTCTGCTCAAAGCATGGAACCACTCTTTCCACATATCCTTCTCTTGCTTCATCTTGGAGAGTGCGTCTTCCAACTCCTCTACACCTTGGTTAGGAAGAGTTAATGGCTCAACCACAACCATAGACATAGGTCTTTCACAAGCATACGACATCTTCAACTCCAAAGCTCTCTTCTTCACCCAAGAAGTGTAAGCTTCCAAAGCTACACAGTTGCACGGACCAAGCTCGGATATTCCTTTCCTATGCATATTATGCCAAGCATGTATCATCCTCTGCTTCAAATGTTAGGGATCTTTACCCTATTGATAGAAAAGACCTTCTAACTGAATGTTATTAGGTTTGTCTCTCAAGGGGAACCCAAGTTGACGACGAGCCAAAGTAGTGTTGTAGTTGATTCCTCCTTGTGTACCAATGAGAGGCACATTAGAGAACTCACCATAACTATCAATAATATCCAAACTACTCAATGCAGAGTCATACCAAATTATATCATCATTAGTGAGAGACATAAGTCTCTGAGACCACCGTAGACATTACTATTCTCCTTAAAGGTAGGCGTCTGAGGCAAGTGTGAAATAAACCATGTGTATAGAAGAGGAACACAACACACAATAGTTCCACCACCTTTAGAATTTCTTAAATGCAAAGATAAGTACATATCACCCAACAAAGTAGGCACAGGATTCCCAATCAAGCAGATTCTAATGGCGTTAACATCAACAAAATCATCAATGTTAGGGAACAAAGCCAAACCATAGATGAGCAACACAAAGATGGCTTCGAAAGCATCCACACTACCGGATTGAGAAAAGGCAGTAACTTTTCCAATAAGGAACTCAGAGGTCAACCCCAACGTTCCTCCTTTCTTCACCCAATGAGCCTCAACCTCAGACTTCTTCAGATGAAGAGCTTTAACTATAATATGAGATCTTGGAGTCTCCTCCAATCCATTAAAAGGCACTTTGTTAGAAACAAGTATTCCAAAGAGATGGGCATACTCCTCTAACGTAGGCATAAGCTGATAATCGGGAAAAGTGAAGCAACAGTAGAGAGGATCATAAAACTGAACCAATACACTCAAGAGTCCTTCCACTACATCAGCAAATAACACATATAGAAGCTTCCCATGACGTTGCTTGAAGTCCAAGGGATCTAATACAAAAGATGATAGCTTCCTTAGCTCTTTCAGGCCAGGACATTTGAAACTGTACTTCTTAGTGTTCCTTCGTCCACAATCCATGGTCTGAAAATATTTGCAAATAAAACCTCAGTTCCTTGAAGTTACTTTTTGTGTGATGAATGTTATGATGCGCATGAATGCATGAATGCAACAATCACAAGTAAGGGATCACACACAAAGAAAACAAATAAAGGTCAAGGGATGAATCAAATCATTGTCAAGATCAATCATCCATTTTGGTGGATTATGGTTTTCACGTTATCAACACCCAAGTTCCATTGATATTTACAAGACTTGATTGGATCAACCAAGAATCAAAGGTTTGTTGTGAGTCATGAGCATGGAGTCGGGTTAAGAACCATCCCAAAGGAGCGTACTAAGGATAAAAACATGTAGATCATGTTCTAAAAAAGTTCCCATAGTCTTAATTCCATCTATTGGATATTACAGGTTAGGATGAATGACTCATCAACCCATAATATTCTTAAGAGAAACTCGTCTGAGTGTAGTATCGCGTAACAACTGTTATCAAGTCTACACTTGAACAGTCTCCGCACTACATCCTAAATAGGCCAAGTTGGGTTAAATGTTCTACGGTTCTCAGCTTCTCGGACCCCAAATCAGAGAAAGTAACACCAAACCACAAATAACTTGTGTGACATTCATAACTCCAAAAGGGTTTCCGCTGAGTAGATGGGTCTCAAGCCAACTTGTTAAGGACTACTCCACACAAGTCGAACATGACTATACCATCTTCCTATCTTAATTGCACTCAAGTTTGGGTTAGAACTTATCTCACCATTCAGAGATCACCAAGCACAATAAGCATATTATATCACACAAACAAATATACAAACATCAAATATACAATTATGTACACATAAAAAGTAGGCTAAACCCACTGAGGACAACTCCCTAACAAAGTCTCCACTTAATTTTTGTAGCGGTAAATTCATGACCATTAATCTATCGATAAACTTAACGTCAATAAAACCAGAGTCTCCACTACACTTATATTGTTTCCAAAGGAAAAGGGAAAAGTACGAACAAAACCTAAAGATAAGAAGTTTTCAAATCAAAACTAATAAAATGCCAGAGATTACAGGTAAGGGGGTTGGTTACACAGAGGGAAGGTGTTAGCACCCAAAGTGTCCTAGGTACTCCTAGGGAGCCCTTTTTTATGTGCTTATGTGTTTTTTGGTATAAAAGATGTTTTCAATAAAGAGAGTGTGGGGATGAGAAAAGAATTCATTAATTATATTTTTGTGTTTGACAAGACCTTCGGACTTGTGCCTACGTACCAATATAAAAATGAGGGATCCAAACCTCGTAGTTTGTGGTATCAATTTCAAAGTGAGTGAATTTCTTTTAACAAAATTTTAAGTTTAAAAGAGGCACAAAAGGCCTAAAAGAGTTTGAATGAGTGTTAGTTCTTTTTGTCTTTTTGAACTTTTAAGTCAATATGATTAGATTCATTTACAAGTTTAGTTTAAGAAAAGAGTTTAAAAATGCAATGGCATAAGGCCAAAGTTTCTAGTTTGCAATAAAGTCTAAGTTTGAAAATCACAAGCAAAGAAGATTTTGAAAGGGGGAAGAGATTTGAAATTTAAGAAATGGAAGGAGATGAAGAGACTAATCCTAAGCAAAAATTTAAAAGTTAAGAGTTGAAAAGATCTTACCAATGGGATGCAACCCAATAGACAAGAATGTCATATGGAAACCCATTTTTCCCTTGGACTTTAAAGTCGAGCAATATCAATAATCATTCAAGATGAAGAGCAAGAAATTAAATAAAGATAGCCACATCCAAGCAAGCAACTTCATAGTCTTCTTCTTAAGCTCTCATGTATCAGATGACATACTCCTTGAATGACTCAGAATAAGGCATTAGACACAGGTTCAAAGTCATATTTGCATCAAGACCATGTAGCAGATGAACCCAGAGGGATCTCAATACTTGCATCAGATGAAAGTTCAATTCACAATGACTTGGTTTCAGAAAAGTTGGCATTTGCCAAGTCCTTTTGCATAGGGAATGTTGCCTAATTCTAAGTCCAAGTCTCAGATCAAATCCAACAGTCCACACAAATATTTTTAGGGTTTTTGTTGTTTATTATGTACTTTAAAGTCCTAAGACCACAAACACAAACAAAATACAAAACAAGTATATACAATCACAATATAATCACAAGATATGACTCAAGTGAGCAAAGTGAAAATGACATTAAAATAAACAAGTTAAATGATATGTATAATGAAAAATGATAAATGTCTTGAATTTAAAGTGCACAAAAGTAAATGACTTGAAATGAAAAGTTAGTCAAATGTTAGTTGATTAGAAGTTAGTGAAGTTTTGCTTTTCAATTGTTTAAGTCATTCTTTGGAGAACACTCAACCCTCTATTCACAAGTATAGATCCTTGAACCAAGACATCTCCCAAAGGAAGGAAAAAAGGCCAAGTTTCCATACAATACAATGAAAGGGGGGAGACTTATAATTCCACTTACTAGAATGCTATGCCTTTGTGTCAAAATTTAGAGCCATGTTAAGCAATTGTAATTGGACTTATGTAGAAGTCACAATTATCTGAGGCGGGGCAATGAAAATTTTGGTGTTAATGCATGTTAGAGATATGGTATAATGAACCATACTCCTAAAAAATACCACACACAAAAAGAAAATAATCAAAGGGTGGACCTAATCTCATCCATTTTTGTGTTGGTTCATGAACCAATTAGCCTTAGGATATTGAGATGTCATTGGCCAATGAGAGGAATGGGATAGAAAGAGATTGAAGATGAAGAGGGAGGGGAAATGAGACAAACACAAATTGGTCATGGGAGGAATTTCATCAAATTAAAATCATTCATTCATTTTGGGAGATGTAATGTACATTTCACCAATCCCCTAAATCCAATGATTTTAATCCAACAAAAGTCAAATCAACCTTGACAAAGGCCCAAACACAATAGTCAAACCTCACAAGTCAATAAAAATGGCTCAACACAATTTATTTTCAATTAAACAAATTAAAAATCAATTAAAAATGCATTAAATTAAATTATGTTTTATCAAAAACCTAAAACCTCTTCAAAAACACCAAATAAATGGCCAAGATATTTATCATAGGTCAAACAAGGTCAAAGGACCTCGGAGAAAAAATGTCACTATTTTTGAAAAGTCAGAAGTATTTTTAAACAATTAAAAATATGCACAAAAACAATTAAATCATGAAAAATATCAATATTCATCCAAAAAATAATTTTAATTCAGAAAATGAAAGAGGAAAATATTTGAAATTTTTTGGTGAAAGTCCCATATTTTTTGGATCAATAATGAAATTAATATGAACTAATGAAAATAAAGCAATTAAAATGAAAATTCAAAATTTCAAAAATACTTGGACCATCTGATCTCCCTCATTAATTGAGGTGGCAGATCAGATGGATCAGAGCGCGCTTTCCACATGTTTCCTAGTCAAATGTCCCACGCACGTGTTAATCACTTTGAATGGTTGAGATTAGAACATATGACTCCGATCAAAGGGTTCTGGATAAGCCAGCACACCACCGGAGCCCTGGCTCCGGTCATCTTCTCCGGTGAGGACCACCGGACTGGTCCAAGTTCAACTCAAAGAAAAATGGAAAATGAGTATACTAATTTGAAGCAAAAATGCTCAGGAGCTCGAATCTGGCCTCAATTTTATCTAACTCCAAGTATATAAGAAGATACACGGAGTTGAATTTTGAGGATCATGAACTGAGTTGCTTTGATTTGACCTCAAAGTAACTCAATCTTCTTGACTACATTGGTAGGACTTCAGACAACCAAAAATCAACAATAGTGGAGAATTGAGTGAGAATTGAAGAGATGAAAAATCTGAAAATTCACCTTCAATGGAGCTTCAGATTGATACGATCTTGCTTCCAATTATGCTTGGCCTTGCTTCAGATGCTTGTGGAAGAGAAATAGATCAAATAAAGGGATGGACTCTTGGAGTTTCAATCTCAAAACAGTTGGAGATTTGAAACTTGATTTTCAAAAAAAATCTTCAAGCTTATCCTTCAATGGTGAGGGTTTGAGGTTTCTGAATCAAAGCTTGGGCATGAGGTCCTCAATTCTGAGCAAGAGAGGTTCTATTTATAGCCATAGATAATGATATTTGCACACTTCCAATTTTGGCAAAAAATTGAAAATCTTCTTTGCATGGTTGCATGGGCGTGCATGAGGCCCATGAAATGATGCCATCTGATCCATAAACCAATCTGCAATGTTCTGAAATCAACTTGGAAGCTCATGCAAGTGTGAATGGAAATTGGACCTTGAAAATATCCAAATGGTGCTTCAACTTTCACCCATGCGCAAGTACCTCATACTTTGTCCAAATGAGATGATTTTGGACTTTTCGGAAAGTTGGGATCAAGGGGAACAACTTTCATGTTGGAAAATTTCCATTTGAAGCTTGGATAATGGTGAATTTTGAGGTGGAAGTTTGGGAAATCAAACATATTAAAAAAAATTCTAAGTACCAAACCATATGTTCACTTCTTCCACCTTGAATAACTTTTTCTATGGATTTAAAATTAGAAAAGTTCCTTCATAAAAGTTGTATATATTTCAAACCTATTCAATTTGGTCACAAATTTTGCCTCATTTGGATTTGGCATGAAGGAGTTATGTATTTTAGAAGTTGGGGAAAATCACTTGTTCAATGGTATTGGCCTAAAATGACCTATAATGTTTTCACTTGGAACATGCATTTGAAAGTTGAATTTTCACTTCCTCCAAACATAAAAGTTGAATTAGACATCTTGAAATTGATCATGAAATTTTAATGGCTTTCATATCATAAAAATTGAGCAAGTTATGATCTTGGTAAGTTGACCTCAAAATTAGGGTTTAGACAAAATGACCTATAATCTTTCACCATAAAAAGTGACTTTACAAGCAAAACTAGCTCTTGACTTCAACATGAAAGTTGTTTGTAATGTCATTTAGAGTAACTTTTATCTTGGAATCATTTTCATATGACAAAAAGTGTAGGATATAGGGTTTAGGGAACCCCAGTTTTGACTAGTTGATTTCCTCTTATCAACCACCATGAACCATCTTGCTAGCTTGACATTCTCTTGACTTTTTGGATTCATGGAGGATCATATATGCATAAGATGATGAAATTTGGAATATCCCTTGAAATATTTGATCAATCGCTAAAGAAACTTGTTGAAGAAGTCACATAAGATAGCTAGGTGAATTAGGGTTTCCAAGGCAAACCAACTCCAAACTCTTGATGATTTCCTTGATCAAAATAACATGTGAAGATCATGAGGATTCATATATGATAATTAGAGCCAGTGCTGACCAATTCTTGATTGAGCTCCTTGCAATGAGGGTCTTAAACCCTAGATATGAGCTTGATAGATCATAGGTGAGCATACACACTACCTACAAAAGAGTTAAACTATACTAATGATACATTTTTGGTATTTTGGTTAGTAAACAAAGAAAAATGAAGTATGATACAATCAAATATGCTTGGTGATCTCTCCCAATGCAAACCCAATGAATGAGGGGTAAGGAGGATGCCAAGTTGTGATCCCAATGCTAATGCATATGATGAGATAACATGAGGGATCTTAGGGTCAAAATTGGGGTCTTACACTATGGTCATTACAAAATTGGGAAACCAAACAACCTAAATAGAGCCGTTTGATTTCCTGAGGGAATAATCACACATCACATCGCAAAACTCATAAAATATCACCATCAATAAAGGGTTTGTAAACCTACAAACAATAGCACTTATAGAGACCGTAGGGGATTTATCCCAAATTCCGTTTTTGGGTCTCAGAGAAATCAAATAGAAAAATATTTCCATTGTTCGACCAATAAGGTTTTGCCCAAACCTTATTTGGTCAATTTACACCGATTAAAAGGGGAAAATTAGGGAAAAATCATATAAACCCCAAGACGCTGATAGGAGGGTATGGAATCCTCACTATCCTGCTTATCTACAATCACCCATAAGTATATAATTTCCCCACATTACCTTAGATTTTTCTAGCAACGAAGATGATCCTAACACCTTTTGGATTCTTCTTCTCAGACCTAGTTCTCCTTCCCAAAACCCCCTTTGTTCCTCTTACCTCTTTTTCACGTACTGGAAGTTTTCTAAAAAACCTAGCTTCTCCCAACATTTTAGAATATATATGGTTTTAGTATTTCTCAAAGTTACACTTTTTCCACTTATTCCCAACTTTCCCCCTCTGACCTCATACTATTCTCAATTCTCATAATTGACCCAAACTCCTATTTATTTATTTAAATTATTATTTAAATTAAATAAATATTTAATTTGAATAATTATTTAATCAAGATTTTAATATTTTCTATTATTTCAACTTATTACAAAATAATTAAATATGTCTAATTATCTACAATAATCTCAATAATAATATTTTATTTATTTGCTCTAAAATCTCATAACTCTGATAATTAGTAAATTACTAAAATACTCCTACATTTCGGAAAAAAATCTAAATCAAATATAATGAATAAATCACACTAATAATTAAATGAAATACTCTATTTAAAAGTTTGGGTGTTACAACTCTCCTCCACTAAAAAGGATTTTTTCCCTCCAAAATTACCCAGCGAAAACAAATCTGGATAAGATTCCTTCATCCGGCTCTCCAGATCCCAAGTCATACTCCCTCTAGCAGGTCCTCCCCATACCGCTTTCACTAAAATAATCTATTTCCCTCTGATTTGCTTCACTGCTCGACCCTCGATTGTTATGGGAAATGCTTCAACAGTCATATTCTCTCTCACTTGCACATCGTCCATCTGAATTATATGCGATAGATTGGGAATATACTTCCGAAACTGAGACACATGGAAAATATCATGCAGATTCGAAAGAGACGGTGGCAGGGCCGCCTTATAAGCAACAACCCAATCCTCTGGGAAAACTGATAGGGACCAATAATATAAGGAGTAAGCATCTTAGACCTTAAAGGTCTCCTAACACCAGTCACATATGTGACTCTCAGAAACACATGATCGCCCTCTTAAAACTCAAGAGCCTTCCTCTATTTATCATGATAGCTCTTCTGTATACTCTAAGATACCTTCATCTTCTCTTGGATAATCTTCACTTTCTATGTAGTTTGTTGGATAATCTCTGGTCCAAGAATAACACTCTCTCTCCAGAATCATATTAACACAGAGGACTTCTACACCTCCTCACATACAACACTTCATATGTTGTCATCCCAATGCTCAAATGATAGCTTTTATTGTAAGTAAACTCTATCAATGACTGAACACTGTCCCGAGCACCTCCCCTGCTCTAAGATGCAAGCCCCATTTTCATAAAGACTAGATAGTCCCCCTATTTTGACCATCCGTATGTTGTGAAGAAGAGTTCTTCTTGTCCTTGGTTACAGTTTTGATGAAGACAAACACGTCCAAAAAAAAGAAGTCAAAGCTTGAAGACTAGAGCAATCAAGTTCAAAAGATCATAATCTTTGGAAAGTCAATGGAAGAATCAACATGGTTGAGTATTCTTTGTAATTCAAGTATATACATCTTAATTGCTCAGAATTATCACAAATATTTCTTCTTGTGCATGCATTCATTTTAACATGATGTGGAACTTGTTTGAAACTTATTTTGCAAGTATTTTTCAGTTTCATAGCAGGTGTAACCGGTTACACCAATTAGTTAATATGTTACATAAACGTAAAAATGGTTTTCAGAAGATTGTTTCAAACATTCTATTTTTTTATAAATTGCAACATTTGAAACCACTGCAACAACACTTTAAAACTGCCACAATGTGCACTGATTACACAAATGTAAAAATACCTTAGTATTTGAAAACTTATCAGGTGTAACTAGTTACACCATTTATAGTAACCGGTTACACACTCAAAAATTTCAAAATTTCATAAAAAAAATCTAATTCCAACATTTTTCCACTTTCATACATCAAACATGACAATGTTTCATGAATATACACTCTTTCAGAAGTGAATATTGCATGTGTATATACCCGTGGTTTTAATTTTCAAAATATAAACTCTTATACACAAAATTTTTATATTTCAAAATAGATTCTTTGATATACAACTTTCACATCTCATAATCCAAACAAGTTTCTACAATTTCAAATATGAAACTTTCTGCATGAACTTTCATACATAGTCATTAAAGTTTCATTCATAATCCAAGCAGTTCTTAACATGGCTAGCAACTCTAGAAGACTTTTGTCCATATCATTCATGTTGAAATTAAGGATAAATTGACTGAAGCTCTTCGATAAGGATTGCAGGATCAAATCAATTGCAAGTTCGTTTTTGATGGAAAACCGAACCTTTCAAGGTTCTCCACATACCCAATCATATTGAGTACATGGGGACCTACAAGGGCTCCCGCAGCTAGCTTGCCTGGAAAAAGGCCTTTTGAAACTTTAAATCTCTCATGCCTTTCTGATCTTGATAGAGAATCTTCAGGTGTTCGATCATATCGAACACTGCCATATTTTCATGTTGCTTTTGTAATTCATAATTCATTGTAGCCAACATGAGGCAAACAATTTCATTGGCATCATCGACATGCTTCTTATAAGCATCTCTTTCAGCCTTATGAGCATAACTAAGAGGCTCTTCTTCAGGAACTGATGTCACTAAGACATACAACTTTTTATCATGTTTGAGGATAATCCTCATGTTTAGGTGTCAGTCTAGAAAATTAGTCCCAGACAAATTTTCCTTATCAAGGATTGATCGTAAAATGTTGTTAGAGGTGTTTGTTGTCATGGTAATCTACATAAAAAATGTGAAAATATAAGTATAATCAACATATTCAATTAGGCTTTTAATTAAATATGCTCCCACTATTTTACTCAAACCATTTAATCATCACCATTTGACTCGGAAAACCCTGTTGGAAGATTTTCTAGTGGATCGAGATCTATATTTCACTTTGTTTTAAGTCAACGTTAGGCTGATTACACAACACTAGGTTATTTAGGTAGGAACTCCTTTTAATTGTATCTAATACAATTCTCGAATATTATCAGTTGGGTGAATAACTCCTTATTCAAATCCATCATATGGATTGTTCCCAACTCTTGCTTCTAAAAATATATGATCTTATTATAATTTATTTAGTTAAGTTTGACCGAATGTTTTAACAATTGGATATTACATTTATCCCATCACACCTTACTAATATAGAAAATGCACCTCACATTAGGCGAAACCTACATTATTCGATAATAGTCTTGATGAGTGCTAAAACTTGGAAATCTTAAACTTAATATTTGATTTGAGGGAGTTTTGATTAGTTTTATCTCACCGGCTTATTTATCATATAAATCGTCTCTCACATGTATCAACATACATAAACAAAATGAAACAATTATGGTCTCTAACGCAATTGTCCTCTCAAGCTAATGAGAGAATCTAAGCTAAACATAATAACGATTTACGCTTCTCCAAGCTAACTTTCCATGACTGTCCTCTTTTGATCTTGTATTATTCTCTTTCTTCATAACATTTACTTACGAGGCAGTGAGTAGAGAAGAGAAGTTACATATGGAGTGTATAGAGAAAGGCACGACACACCGATCGTATTTAAAATTCTCAAAATTAAATAGATAACTAAAAATGACTGAGATCATAACCGTTCACCACAAGAAAATAATAATAAACACACTTTTATTATTATAATTAATTTAAATTCTATTAATCAAATAAATTAAATTAAATTTGACAAATTGATCACATTATTCAGAGTTATCAAGATTTTTACTGTTCGTTTATAAATGTATACCAAATTACTTAAATAAATAGTAATAACAAATTACTATTATTATAATACTTAAATAAACGTTCTAAACCATTATAATTTTATCATTAAAAAGAACCATATTTTTCTTAAAATTAATATAATAATAGCTATTATTATTATATTATAAAAAGAGAATTTATGTATACAATTTTGTAAATCCTAATTTTATAACTCTTGACAACACAACTCTTGTGCCATCACAACTGTAGTACAACACATTCATACTATCAAAAATATAATGAATGATTATTCAATTTGAATGATCAAAATACCATAGTTTCACCATACAAATGTTAGGTTCTGAAGCAGAATGCATATTGACCATTCATATGAAACACAATCATCACACTTATTGAAATGATGAAATAAAAGGCATATCAAATATATCGCAGTTGCATCCGAGTTATTCATGTCTTATATTAAATTGATCGATCCATTTTATGTAACTTATGAATGATCGATGTATCGCTGCTTCACCATACAAAAGTCAGATTCCGAAGCATAGTCAACATCGAATCATTTAAATCATACACAACATGATGCCAGAAATTAATTTTCTTTATTATTTAATTTATTCTGTGTTTTAATCGAATTTAATCAGAAAGTATAGAAAATAAACATCTACCTGATTCATGGTTTCTTAAGTGACTCTGATACCACTAAAGGGAAATTGCGATTCAAAACGCAGCGGGAAACAAAATTTTCTGCTTAGTTGATCCTTACGAATAAGCATGATCAATGATAGAAAAATTACCTCTTGTGGTGATTAACAACTTTGATGCAGATTCAGATGAATGATCACGAGCGTTGAATGAAAAACGCTGCCTCTACTTAGTCCACATGAATAAAGTGTCTTCAATCTCAGTGCTAGCTGCTACAAATGAAGACTTTGAGTGAGAGAGAGAAAGGGAGAAATTACGACCAGGGTTTCACTAACCGAATTTCATCAAGTAAGAAAGCTTCTACATAAGGGTTGTATTTGTAGAACCACTTATGCGGTCTGCAAGCTAAAAAACTCAACTTAAGTGCACCATATGAAAAAATCCACATATTTGCAAGCTTCCATTAGCATGTTGTTTCAACAAGAAAGATGAAAATATAGGTTTAATGATTCGTTGACTATGTTTTTCATAAATGCAACCAATTTAATAGTTAGCCAATTTATACACATGTTCCATACAACACCTAGAATTTCATAACTCACGAAACCCTCATTACTCATCCTACAATATTAGTACATATAATCATGCAAGTAAATTTTCTATATATCATGTCAACATAATGAAGAAATTAATTAATTAATAATTCAGTTCTAAACTAGAAAATTACTAAGTGTGTTCAACTAAGTTCGTGGTGTATAAACTTTGAAGCATAAAGAGTAAAATGACATACTTGAGCAATTTCTGAACTGAATCAAAAGGTGTGTGGGAGTGTTGAAGAAAGTGTATGAGAGTGTTTAGAATGGGTAAATTTAACTTTAGTTTTGTTTTCTAAATTCATGTAATGGGTCTCTCGCTAAGCAAGACTTTTCTGGGATAGGCAAGAAATCATGATTTTGAAATATTTTGACTTTTGGTTTCTCGCTAGTCGAGTAGAAGTTGGATAAGAGAGAGGTGTTCTAGTGTTGTACTAATGACAAATGCCAAATATTTATAAAATACGTAGGAACTTACTAACGTATTTTATAAGAAATCAATATAAAACCCCCCGATTTACCTATAAAAAGTAATATAACACCTGTTTGGACATTTTTAGTATGTATTAACAAAAAATGGATAAAAAGACTAGAAGACCACAAGGAAAATACAAAGACCTAACCAGAGAAAATATCTACAAAGACAAGCTTGAGATTGCATGTTGCATGTTGTCGCAACGCGAAAAATAACCGGCGGGAAAATACAGAGCCGCCACCGACGCTATTCATCCTATGACGGAAAGGGAGCGCAGGACTAACCTAAGAAAGGGAAAGGAACGGTCTTACGACCAGAGATTACAAGGTACGGGAGTCGGTAACGCAAGGGGAAGGTATTAGCACCCCTCACGTCCGCCGTACTCGACGGGATCCACGCTTAAAAGATAGCTCAAAGAATAGGAAAAGGTTGCTAATAACACTGCTCAAAGAAATTGCACAAACTGGAATGATAAAACAGATGAAAGAAGACGGAGGAAGTGGACTCGGCAAGATGTCACATCCTGGGCCTATGTAGTTTGTCAGAAACAAACATCAGAGTCAACGTAGTTCGGGGAAAGGGAGACATGCTCGCTAGGATATCGCATCCTATGCCTACGTATCTTCTCTATCCAGAGGAGAATCAGAGCACTCGTAGCTCGGCTAACGCACGCCGAGACAAAACACCAAAAGAGAGACGCTGAGACGTCAAAAGAAACACTCAACAGGAAACAGAATGCCAATACATGGACTTACATCCGACTCCAAACAACAAAAAGGAAATAGAATGCCAATACATGGACTTACATCCGACTCCAAACAACAAAAAGGAAACAGAATGCCAATACATGGACTTACATCTGACTCCAAACAATAACAAACGCTAACCAGCGAACACCAAAGAAGAAGGTTATCAGATTACCCCAACAAAGTAATCAAATATCCAAAGATGAACCCCAAAGATGAACCCCAAGTGTACAATCATCACAAGTGAACCCCAAAGATAAACCCTCAATGATAACAATCATCACCAATGAACCCCAAATATGAACCCCAAATGATAATAGAAGAAATCCCTGAATGTGAACCCCAAATCAATATAGGTGAACCCCAATCTGAACCCCAAGTGATAACAGAAGAAATCCTCAAGGTAATGAACATACAACACATGCACACACTGAACAAACGGGTACTCACACCAAAGAAGACAAACAAAGGGTGAACACTCACAAAATAACAAAAAAAGAAAAGGTTGCCCGGAGAGATCTCGCTCAATCTCCTGCCTACGTATCTCATCTGGTAAGAGAATCAGGGCGACGTAGTTCCCCTTAACAGGGGTACAACACTCTCCTAACCAGAGACCAGGGAAACAACAAACTAATAGGGAGACTAAGACTCGAGCCTAATAGTTGTCATGCAATCAATATCCCTAAATTGAGGTCTCTAATCAGAATCCTAACTCACACAGGAAGCAAGTCAATTCAAAGGAAAGCAAATAAACACACTAGCACAAGTGAACAAGCATCACACACTATATCCATACAAGAGGCCCAAACAATGGGTAGGCTATAGTCAAGAGGGGTCATATCAACCTCGACAAACAAGCCAAACTGTGAAAGGGTAAGCTGTAGCTCTTAACCACTGACATTGAACGTCAGGGTGAGCAGATCAAAGATGGTAAATGAGGATGAGACCTCATGCTCTTAACCCTGGCCGGGGTGAGCTCAACATAAAGAAAGCATGGGGATCCAGAAAGAGGGATCCTATTCCACTTGACAGACATTGGACAAAGATCTTGGGTACATGTTCAAAAGCATCAGCACGTAGTGCGAGCATAAAGAACGACTCACTGAATAACGGGGGATTGGCTATTAATCCCTTTTATCCGTCAATTGCCTCTTCATGGAGGTCTTACCAAGTAACATGCCTCATCTTGGAGGTCTTTGGCACAATTATAAACAAACACAAACAAAGCCTCTTAAGGAGGACTTCCAACAAAATGCCTGCCAAAAAGGTGACAGGACTTCCAGACTACATGGAGTAAGAGGCTAACTACCTAAGTGGTGTATCAAACACAATCCAAAGCTCAAGCAAGAGCTAAAAGCAAGCAACTAAGGTACCTGTACAAAGGCTACCCAGTTAGTACTTCAGACATAAAATCAGAAAACAAACAGTGAAACCATCCAACTGTACACAACTCAATGAACAATGCTCAAGCACTCAAATGAGCTCAAGCCTATCAATTAGAACCCTACAAAACACAAAGAAGTCAGAACACAATCCAATTTGTATCTCAAAAAGTGAGCAACTCAACCATTAATGCTAAGTGTCCAAACCTGAAACACAAGTCAAGGTTAGTTCATGTACAAAACACTAGTATAAAGACTAGGTCCAAAACCAAACCAAATGATCAAAACAGAAGTCAATCTTTTGCATAAAGCAAGTTTAAACATATCACAAAATGTCCTCAAAAGGACCAGCATCAATTCAAAAAGCAAAGGCATCAAATGATCCATGTAATGCAATGACCAACAAATGAGCACAAAATGGACATCCAAATTAGAAAATCCAAATCAACACAGAAAAGAATGCAATGGCTTTGAAATTTTTTATGCAAGTTTCTCATGTCATGAATAAGCAATGTGCAAAGAATCAAATCCAGAAGAGTTCAAATGATAGATGAACAAAAATGCACAAATTGAATGCCAAAAATGTGACACAAATTGTCACATTAATCTCCATGTGTCAAAAATAATGATAGCATATGAGAAAAAATTCAAACCAGTGCTCAAAAATTCATATCATATGTGAAGATCAAGCATACAAAAAATCAGATCAATTGGATCAACACATAGCATTTCACAAGGCATTGAATGCAACATATCAAATTAACACAATGTCTAATAAAAAATTCACAATTAAAAAATCAGACATCAACAAATCATGAAAATAATACCATAAAAAACTAGACACTAAAACAAAGCTATGAAAAAAAATTGGAGTTAATTTGGATCATTTTTCAATTTTTAATGAATTTTACAAATGAGCTAAATAAATGGAATGAACATGGAAAAATTGGAGTGAATTACATTTATTTGAATTAAACTCAGAATTATTCACAACCGTTGATCTTGGCGCGCTCAACAATCTAATGGCTCACATTTGAAGCATCAAAACCCAGCGCTTCACTTAACACACTCAGCATACACTCAGCCAGTCAATGCACACGCAAGCAGAGTCAAGCAAACACGGTCCAATCAAAAACACACGCAGGCTAACACATGGCGGCCACATCACACACAATGAAACGATGCGTTTCATTAATGTGTCACCAACACACATCAGCGAGTCAAAGCTCGCATGGATCAGTCAAACAAGTCTCAGCCAATGGAACGGACATGCAAGCGCACATGTGGACGCCACACAAGCAAAAACCCTAGCATGAACCAGACACCGGAGCTGTGGCTCCGGTCGCCTTCTCCGACCAACCAGGCGGTGGCGCCGCCGTGGAAAAATGCAGAAATGCACAAACCATACATCAATGGAATCCTCTTGCAACGTACATCTCAAATATGCTATCAATTTCATCTAAATCATCATGCATTTTCCAGATCGAAGCAAAACATTTCTATGATCAAAACTTGAATTCAACTATACATGCTTAATTCTCAACTATTTTCACATCTAATCATATCAGCATACTCCACACAATGAGATCTACACAACTATAACAAGAAAACAGCAAAAGGAGAGGATCAATTTTCAACTTACTTGAAATGAAGTTCTCTGAAATCGCGTGCTCAAGCTCTCTCCAGCTCCAGATCTTCTTCTATAACCTTGCCTTGAAGCTCTAAGCAAAAAGAATCAATTGAAACCACTTGGATCTTGTTCAATTTCAAACTTCCATTAACATGAGATTGTACACGAACTGCTCCAATTCTTGCTCAATTCCAACAAACAATGGTTGATTCTTGCTCAGAATTGTATGAGGATCAAGAATCTACCAAAATATTTGGTGTTTGTGTGAATAAAAATGAAATTCAAAGTGAGAGAAAAATGGGAGGGAAACTTGAAATTCTAGATTTGAAATTCTGTTATGGCAGTTATGGATTAGGGTTTGGCTTTTATATGGTTCATTAATCTAACTGAAATCCAAATTAGGCATTGGTTAAACATGATTAGGGAATATTGGATCAATTTGCAAAAATGCAAAAGTGAGCTAGCATGGCCATGCTACAGGTGAACAATACTCATGCAAGGCTTGAATTCACTTAAAATCAACCAATAATCAAGATTTGAATGGTATTTTGCTTATCATAAGCCAATTTTGAATTATGGAATTTCCCTCCAAAATGATCACTTGAGGAATGATGATCATACACACTTTTTCCATGCATGGCAAGGCTTGTTTTGAGAAGTATTGATCATGAGGAGTATTTTGCAAAAAGAATGGACCAAATTGGAGCTTTGTATCAAAAGTTATGCCACTTTGAATTTCCATGCCCACCTTGTGATCAAATGGCCATAACTTCTCAACCATTCATCATATGGACATGAGTTAGGACTTTTTAGAAAGGGGAGACAAATATCTTCAACTTTCATGTTCACCAAAAATCCATTTGAAACTTCTTCGATGTTAAAAAGTTAAGTTGAATGTGGACTAGAAACTTGCCATTTTTGGAAACTTGAAATTACAGGTCATTTTCCATTTTTGGAAACTTTTGCCATGACTTCAAAATGTTCAAGATAGATGTTTAGAATGACAAATGGACTTTGTTTTGAACATGATTGAGGTGTCTCAACTTATTTCCTCACCTCATAGCCCTCAATTGACTGCACAGTTGACTTCTTGGTCTTCAGATGACCTTGAAATTGCCTGATCAGCTTGAGCTTCTACCACTTGGGGAAATTGCTCAAAAATGAAACCCTAGATCATGTAAGCTCCTCATAACAATCATGTGATCCTCATCCCAAGAAAAATACCTCATCTCCTTGAGAAGCCCTGATTGGAAGAATGACATTGATTAGGGTTGACCAGAGGTCACGACCCTAATCCAAAGGAACTTGAGAGTGAACAATGAAACCCTTGATGATGATAGAACCATGATGATGGTAATATATCCTTGCAAACAAGATGATGCTCAAAACCTTTGAAGAATCAAGAAACCCTGATGAAAAGCAAACCCTCAGATGGTTGATCATCAATTCATAGAGACCCTTAGGCTTGAATCATGGAACTTTTCCATCTTTTGAAAAGACCTTGGAGGATGACCTTCTCATTTCCATATGATATGCAAAATGTAATGCCTAAAGCTCTAAAATATGAAATGCAATGTGTCAAACTAGTCTCAAGAAGAGGAGGGCAAATTTTGAGGTGTTACACATGTCTTTGCCTCATAGGTTAAATGTTTTGATTGCTTATCTTTTAAGCCTTTGGTTTTGTTTATTTAGTCATTTAGTCTCCTCATCAGTTGCGCATTTATGGGTTGATTATTAGATATGTTTTTAGCATGCATAAATCAAAGTGTTTTGTTATAGTTTAAGTAATATAATTAAAGTCAATCTATTAAGTTTTTGAATCCAGAACTATGTTTGAGAATGGTTCAAATCATGACTATATTAGAATCTCAAAAATATTTTAAAACTTTGTAAAATTGAGATTCTGCCGGTATAATTTTAATCAAACTGTTTATTTGAATCGAATCAGACTCACATGGATCTCAGGAATCATTTTATAGTTTTCATGATTTGAATCACAGACTTTATGACTCGAATCACGACACTCTAATTCAAATCACAACACTATGATTTAAATCATAAGAATGCTTGACTCGAATCACACTGAACTGAAAAACTTCCTAGTTTTCTTCTAGAACTCTTATTTGAATCATAATTTTTCCTGACTCAAATCATGTGATTCAAATCACAGTTCTTCTGACTCAAATAACACAAATGGGTTCCATATAGTTTTTGCTTCTTGATTCAAATCACTTGGTTTTATGGCTCCAATCATACCTCTTGCTTATGACTTAAATGATACACCATTTTTTACTCATTTTTGTGCTAGATCGCTAGCACATATAAAATCCATTTCTCTCAAAACCTTTAATAATGTTGGAAAACATATACTTCAGCTATTAACTTGAAAACTCGCAACTCACTTGTTCTCTCATTTTTAAAGCGATTTTTGAATCTTTCTTTAGTGCTTGCAAATGATTTTTTTTTTAATATTCTACCTTATTCTAATTCCCTTTTCATGTGGATCTAAATCTTATCTTTGGATGTTTTTGATTGTTGGGAGATTTTGTTATTGTGTTTAACGTTTCTTTGAAGATTTTCTTGACATTTCAGAGGTTTGAAATGTATGTGGTGTTTTGCCTGGTTTTGACAACTCCAACAGGAAAAGAAAGAGGTTCTTCTCTCTATAATCACTTTGATAGTGTTTTGTGGAAGCCTATAGACAAAGTGGGAGTTCTTCTCAAATATTCATACAAACTGACGCTCAAAATATGGGTAGGATCTAGGAAAGATCGATGCAGAACGTAGTCTTTGGAGAAGGATTGTTGGGGCTGGAAGATTCAAGATGAGATCACGTAAAGATTTCACAATGATTCAATTTAGATATTGTGTACAAGTCAATGAGATCGAGATATAATTTTTTTTATATTTTTAGCATTATTTGGTAATTGTGATTGTACTAAACATCATGTAAATTTGTCACAAACTTTAGTGAAATACCAAAATTTTCAGTGGGAAACCATTAGAGAGTGGAGTATGCTTAACGAGGACGATAGTCGAACCACTATAAATCTGGAATACACTTCTCTCTCTCTCTCTCTCTCTATATATATATATATATATATATGTATATGTATGTATGTATGTATGTATGTATGTATGTATGCATATTAATTTCGTAAAAATTGCATGTTAGGTTGTTTGATCGCTTCGTAGATTTGTATGCTGTTAGGCTTTGCCTTGGTAGTGATTTATTGTTAAATGCAGATTTTTGTTATAATCGGCTCTTTAAATTTCTCTTATTTTTTTTAGTAAAACTGAAAACTGTGATTATATAATTAACATTTGTGTTGATTTTGTATTGTTTACACGTCATGTATAAATTCAACATTAGTATAAATTCAACATTAATTCAATACAATAGATTATTTACTCTCTGGTTAGATTGTTGATTTGATATTTATTATATTATGTACTTATTAAGGAGTTTCATGTATATATCGCTTGATAAGCACAATCACTTTATATGAACTTATCTTTCGCCACACAAACAATTTTTGTTTTTCAAACTCTAATAAAACTTTTCAAAACAAATTTTCAACTGGTCATTTTATTTGGGAGGCTTATTCACCCCCCTATAGACCGTTGTATTCTCCATATTATCGCCTAACAATTAGCCTCATAGATAGTCTTTTGATCAGGTGTAAGCGACTCAAAAGTTTGAGAATATAGGTGACGACGATCCGAATGGAGCGTATAGTTGAGCACAAATTTTCAAAGGCATAAATTATACTTATTAGAAGAAAATTATGTACATAAACTAAATGTATGTAGAAAAAATACTTTGGGTATCAATTACCGACGAGACTTTTATTAACAAAAACGAAATTGATAATTCTATTAAACTCCTACAATATTGGTCAGATGATGAAACCAAAAAGGCATCAAGTGATTTGAAGGTTAGAAATATAATTATCTCAACATTAAGCGCTAAAGTATATTGCTCTATCTCACATTATAAGAGTGCACATACAATGAGAAATGATCTTCTAGTCCTTTACAAAGGAATTGAAGATGTTAAGGATTCTAGGACTAATACGTTGATAGAGGAGTATGGACTTTTCTGTATGAAACCCGGTGAAACCGTGGAATCCATGTAGACTCGCTTCCTCCATTAATCAACAAATTAGAAAAGTTGGGAAAGTTCTTTTCTAACAAATACTGTGATAAGAATCTTTTAAGGTCTCTGTGCATAGAATGCAAACCAAAGGTTATAACCATTAAAGAGTCAAATGATCTTAATAATTTGGATATCAGAAAATGTTTTAGAAAGCTGACTGAACATGAGAATAAACAGAAACGCCTCACTGCAAGTGAAGTAGGCTCGAAAAATAAAGAGAATGTCAAAGAAGAGAAGTGATATATTTCCTTGAAATCTTCGTCGTCAAAGATAAAGAAAGTAAAAGTTGTTAGTGATAGTTTTGACGAAGACTCTTCCAAAGAAGAAGATATGGGGTTATTCATCAAGCTCCACAATCAATATATGAATAAACACAAGATTAAACATTCTGACAAAGATTTGATCAATTTCAAGAAGTCACATCCGCACAAGAAAGAAAATAAAATAAAGGAAAAATAAGTCATATTCTAGGAATGTCAAAGTTCCTAATGGTAATATGTCTTGGATACCTAAGTGTTCTTTAACTAACCCCTAGGACCCACTAGTTGGGTACCTAAGTTGCTTGTTTGATTTTCTGTAGGAACACTTTGCCTCCACAAAAATGTTGTGGTTCCTAGATAGCATATTTTCAAGACATATTATGGGAGATGCTTTGATGTTTATCAAGTTTGATCACAAAGAAAATGGTCACATCACTTATGGAGATAAGATAAAAGGTAAGATACTAGGAGAAGGTGTTGTCAAAAAGTCCTCCATAATTACCATAAAAGGTGTTTTATTTATTAAACAGCTTAAACAAAATTTACTTAGAGTTAGTTAATTATGTAACAAGAGGTATGCTTTTGCATTCAATTCTTTGAGTTGCTTAATTGAACATAAGGAAAATAAAAGTCTCATGATTAAGGAATCTAGGGTTGATAACATCTATTTTCTTGTCTTGGATTATGTGTCAATGTATGGTACTAAATGTTTAGTCGCTAATAATGAAAATTCTTGGTTATGGCATAGACGTTTAGGACATGTACATTTTGACTTAATAAATAAGATAGCATCCAAAAATATAGGAGTTGGTCTACCAAAAATAAAGTTTTGTAAAGATAAACTTTGTAATACTTACCAAATTAGAAAGCAAACGAGAGTATTTTTTAAACATAATAACATTGTTTCAACTTTAAAAGCTTCCGAGCTTCTCCATCTAGACTTGTTTAGCCCTTCGAAGATAAGAAGTTTAGGCGGTAACTATTACATGTTTGTAATAGTGGACGAGTATTCTAGGTTTACTTGGATGATCTTTTTAGCCCATAAGGAAGAAACCTTTAAAGCTTTTGTTAAGTTTTCTAATTGTGTCCAAAATCTTTACAATTTGAAAATTATCACACTCCTTTGTGACCATGGTGGTTGTCAAACTTTAATATTGATGAAATCTTTACTCTTAACACATGTTTAGTTTTTCTACCTATAACTTGTTTTCATGGTGTGACTTGACATTCGAAAGGTGCTTGTCCTTACTAGTTCAAAGATTTTGATCTATTGGATACTAATGACGAGACATAGGGTTATGTTTGATATTCTCATGTATTATGAAGGGATTGGTATGGAGTGTTGCTGCTTTATAACTCTTGGAACTTAATGCATTATATTGGTTAATAGACCAAGATATTGACTATTAGGTAATACAACAATCTCACTACATTAAGACGAACAAGAGATACAAATTAGAGAAATAAGTGGTAATATTAAAATATGAGTGGAAGAGCATATTATTGACTTATGGTTATACATGATAAATATGTAATGATGAAATCTACCCCTAGCAAAACACGTATTAAAACAAATATTAAACCCTTATATACTTATAATAATAAAAACTATTGAACGGACTTTTGAACACTACTAGTCTCTGTTGATATGATAATTATAAAACTTACTTTTATGCTCGCAACAAAATAACACAGTTGTTAGGAACTGGTGCTAAGTTTTTATAGACATATTGTGATAGTTTTTATTATTTTAAGTATTGTCTATATTTATTAATATTTGTATATTTCTTTTAAAGTCATTAACCTATTAACATTGAAAAGTAGTATTGTTGTTACTTGTTTATGTGAGTTAAGGTTTCAATATTGTTATTTTATCTTGAAATCAAAAGAACCAGGTGTAGAAACAATAGTAAATACGAGAAAAAGAAACAAAAATCCAAGAGGGTAGATCTATAAGAGTCTTATTTTTCAAAACAAAGAACAAGTCCATGTTGGGAAATATATAAGGCCATGCTGAGACGATGTCCAAATCACGATTTTAAGGAACTCACATAGATACACATCTTTATACGTGGACTCCAACAACAACCAAAGTTGTTTCTAGATGCTACTACT
This sequence comes from Lathyrus oleraceus, assembly GCF_024323335.1. Classification (NCBI taxonomy): domain Eukaryota; kingdom Viridiplantae; phylum Streptophyta; class Magnoliopsida; order Fabales; family Fabaceae; genus Lathyrus; species Lathyrus oleraceus. Next base: position 172,905,267 of record NC_066585.1, on the reverse strand, counting down.
AGAGGTTTTATCATGTCTAAAAGTGAGAAAGATGCAACAATCATCGAAATAATGACACTCAGTGATCATTAAGGAAAATACAATAGGAACTCATATCACAATGAGTAATTGAGTACCAATAATTCTCTTCTTGTGCAAAATAAACTGTTGACACAAAGGGTGGATGAACTAATAATGAAAATGTGAAAGTTCCACAACAATTGAAATAAATGCATGAAATGTCACCATAAAGGCATATCGCATTTTGTAAGTTCTGCAGTACAAATCATCCAACCGGATTCAGCCACTCCACTCATGCAGAAGTCAATTATTTGAATTAACATCAAAAGTCGTGGCAATATCAAAACAATAACATTCAAACAAAATATTTCAATTTGAGATCAGAAGCATGTCCCCCTACTAGTGAGCATTTTCAAAAATCCATTTAACCACCCCTCAAAAAAATCTAGAAGGTACGCTCAATCAATTTCTGGAAGAAACGTCATCTTCTCAAAGAGTATTGAAACCTCTACTTAGGAACTCACAATCCATATTTGAAATCTGGTGAGAGAAATAATGGATCTAAAAAAGAACAATGTAAAGTTGTTGTTACCAGAAGTGGTAGAGGTAATAACATAAACTGTGAAGAAAAAGAAGAAAAAGAGAAGAAGGAAAATGAAAAAGAAGGGAAAAAAGAAAAAGAGAAAAAGAAAAAGAGAAGAAGGAAGAAGAAAAAGAATATAAATAAAAATAGGAGAAGGAAAAAATAAAAAATATAAAGAGAAAGAGGAAAAAGAAAAGATGGAAAATTTACCAGTTAAAGATTAACCTTACCCTCGTCCAACAAAAAATGATACGGAAAGGCAATAAGCAAGTTTCCTTGATATCTTTAAACATCTACAAATAAACATCTCATTTCTCAAAATCCTTAGTGAAAATTCCCACCTAGGAAAAGTTCATGAAATAAAACTTCACCAAGAAACAAAAATAGATTGATGAAGATACAATTCAATTGGAAGTTAGTTGCAGTATAACCATTCAACAAACACTACCCCAAAAGGAAACTGACCCATGAAGAGTTACATTAACTTTTATGATAGGAACTATTAGCGTGAGAAAATAACTTATTGACTTGGGAGTGAGCATCAATCTTATGCCTTTATCAGTTGTCAAGAAAAATGGTGATATCAAACTAAAAAATACAAAGATGACTCTGAAGCAGGCAAATAAGTCCGTAGAACAACCCTTAGGTGTCACTGAAGATGTACTGGTAAAAATAGACAAGTTCCCATTCCCGGTTGATTTTGTAGTCATGGATATTGAAGAAGATGATGAACTTCCTCTAATCCTAGGGAAAACATTCATGAAAACAACACAAATAATGATTAATATCGAAAATGGACAAATGAAAGTTAGAGTGCAGGATGAAGAGGCAAGTTTCAATCTTTTTGAAACCATGAATCATTTTAAGGATAAAGGTATTTGTTTTTAAATAGATTCCATATATGTGGACATAAAATAGGTTAAAAAAACCTCATAACCTTTTTCTTCTAGATAAAACTTTAATAAGCACTTACAAAGTAATTGGTAAAAAAGAGGAACAAGAGGTTAGATATAGGTTCAAAGAGCTGGATATTTGAGGGAAATTCCTCCCAAGGAATCCCAAGTAGAGAACTAAGAGAAACATCCTTATTAGACAACCTTAAAAAGGAATTAAAAACATTCCCATCACATTTAAAGTACGTCTTCTTAGAAAAAGATGGCAATAAATTGGTTGTAATTAGCAACTTTGTTTCCCCTAAGCAAGAAAGAAAATTAGTCTAGATACTTAAAATAAACAAAGAAGAAATAGGTTAGAAACTATTTGATTTAAAAGGAATTATTCCATCATATTGTACGCATAAAATAACGATGGAAGAAAATTTCAAACCTATAGCTCAATCCCAAAGGCGTATGAACCCTACAATGAAAGAAATTATTAGGAAAGAAGTAGTCAAGCTTCTTAAAGCAAGAATGATATACCCAATTTCAGATAGCACATGGGTAAGTCCTAAATAAGTGGTCCCCAAGAAAGGAGGTATTATGGTGACTCAAAATGATAAAAATGAGTTAATCCCAACTTGGGCAGACACTGAACGGAGAATATGTATAGACTATAGAATGCTTAACCAAGCCACTCGAAAAGATCATTTTCCACTACCCTTCATGGACCAAATTTTGGAAAGGTTAGTTGGCCAAACTTTTTATTACTTTTTATATGGATACTTTGGCTATAACTGAATCATAATGAACCTTAAGGATCATGAGAAAACTTCCTTCACATGTTCTTTTGGAGTATTTGCTTACAGAAGAATGTCATTTGGGTTGTGCAATGCTCCTATAGAAGATTTATCAAAGACTTCTCAAAAATCGGAAAACTATTCAGAAACCTACTTAATAAAGATATGTATTTCCTTTTTTATTAATCTTGTATAATCACTTTTAACCATTTAAAAGAAAGGTTAGTAATTGCACTAATAATCAATGCATTTGACTGAAAAAATGATTTTGAGTTAATGTGTGATGTTAGTGATTATGCATTTGGTGCAATACTTAGTCATAGAACATCAATTTTTTTCCATGCAATAGACTATGCATGTAAAGTTTTGAATGGCACACAAGTCAACTATGCCACAACCGAAAAAGATTTTCTAGCATTAGTCTATGCACTGGAAAAATTTATATCATATTTGATTGGTTCAAAAATAGTCATCTTTATTGAAAATGTAACTATAAATATTAAATGAATAAACTTGATTCCAAAACATGCTTGACTCAATTGATGCTCTTACTACAAGAGTTTGGCATGGAAATAAAAGACAAAATGGGATCATAAAATCTGGTAGTTGATTAAATATCTTAGTTGATAAATAAAGAGATAACAATCAAGAGAAAGAAGTATTGGAAGAATTCCCATATGAGCAGCTGCTCATGGTATAAGAGAGGCCATGGTTGGCTGATATGGGCAATTACAAGGTTGTCAAAATTATCCCAAAGGACTTAAACTAGAAGTGAAATAAGAAGTTCCTAAAAGATGCAACACAATATATATGGTATGATCAGTATCTTTTGAAAATACGAGTCAATCACCTTTTAATAAGATGTGTGAACAACAATGATGCAAAAAGTATAATCTGGCATTGTCATAATTCTTCCTACTGAGGAAACTACAATGGATAACACACGTCAGCTAAAATTCTTCAATTATATTTTTACTGGACCTCTATATTCAAATATATGCATAAACACACACTAAGATGTGACAACTACCAACGAAAATGAGGTATTTCTAGAAAAAATATGATGCCACTGCATAACATACTCGAAGTATAAGTTTTTTATTGTTTGGGGATTTATTTTGTTGGACCCTTTTCACCCTCATATAAGAATAATTACATTCAAGTTTATTGGACTAGTGCCTTCAAGCATGAGACTGGGGTGCATTATGGTATTCAAAATTTGCGATTAAATTTAATGTTTATTACTTAAAAGGTGAATTATGTGAGTGTTGTTTAAGATCATAGTAAAATGATTAGCGGAAAGTGAAAACAATAAAGTAAATAACAAAAAGTAAGAATTAAAGGTTTAGAGATATGACACCGTTGATTTATCCAAGTTTGGTCAAATGTTGCCCTACTCCTGTCCTCGGGAGATCTTCTAGAGATTTTGACTATAAACTTTAGCTTTGACAAGTTATACCCATTAACATTTGATACAATCAGATATAGATATTTTACAATGGCTTATCCATAGCCAAAAGAAAGATTTTACCTAGGCTGAGCTAACGAACCAATTAGAAATTTTCCAAGTTGATCTCAATAACCAAATAGAACTTTTCTAGGAAAAGTTCTAAAACCAAATAGATATTATAAGACTAGTTAACCTCAAGAAATAAAATCCATCTCCCAAGAATATCACACTCTTAAGAGTAATAACAAAAGCATGACACCAGTACAAATTCTTCTTCACAAACAGTTTTCACTCACAAGGCACTAAGGAAAATTTGGTGAAAAGAATATATATTAGAGAGAGAGAGAGAGAGAGAGAGAGAGAGAGAAGATATACATTCCAAAGAAATGGAGAAACTCGGTATTCTGGTGTGCAATGAAGAGGGTAGGCACATCTTTTACATAGGAGAAGAATTGACTAAAAAGGAAACAATCCATTGGGAAAATTAATTGTCCAATCGGTTGGATTCATATTCAAATCGATTGTATGACCTAAATGGTCGATTATTTTTGCCCATTTTGGAAAGTTTGTATAGAGAGTCTTTACAAATAATCAAGACATTATCATAATCAATTGTATAATATTTTTTTTATTCTTCCAATCGATTTGTTTTAGGCCTCAATAAATTGGGTAGTTCATTTTTCTTCTTTCAAGTGAGTGGCTTTAGGCCCCAATCAATTGGATAGTTTAAAAAAATATTTAAACAAAGCTGACAATTTCTAATCAATTGGCTAAGGATTGAAAAAAAATTAAGTGATTTGTTAGTTAAAAAAGCGGTTCAAAAAAGCTTTTAAGTGTGTTTGTGAGTTAGGTTAGTATCTTAGGAGTTATTCTCATACTTTCACAAGACTCAAGTGACTCAGATAAACACGACCATGTGAGGTTTCACACTTCCTCTCTTTCACAACTCTACAGTTTCCAATATCCTTTTCTAGATACATCGATCATATTAGAAATTGAATGGAATATTGAGTCTCCTACTTGATGAGGCTTGAGATGTCTTCAAGTTTGGTTAACATCATTAGAAAGTTTGAAATCTATTACCATCGACTTTGGCATTCATCAAAGTTTTGTCGTCAACATAAAACTAAGAAGATTGTCAGCATCAAGATTATCAACTTCATACTTGCAAGCAAATAAATCAACATTCTACCTCATTTTGATGATGGTAACGCATTTCTCAAGGAGGTTGTAACGGATAAAATAGATACATAGGATTAGTAGTGGTTAAACCCCTTCTCACATGAGTAAAGAGTATACTCTACTCCCCCCGAGAGTATACTTCCTCCCTTTGGCATAATAAAAAAAAAGTGGGAAACAAATATGGTACATATATCACATGCAAAAGGAACAAGTTACCTTATAAAGAGATGAACATGAGCAGTCTAGAGTAAGGCATACAAAAATAGGACCTAAGATATTACTTCACCCTATAGAAGGTAGCATCTATCTTTGAGATCAAAGGGTAGGTAAGCATTGGGGAACTTCTCCCCCTTGACTCTTTCTCGAACATAACTCACGAGTCTTTTAAGCTTGCTAAGCTGAGAGGTAATTCTGGAATATACTTCTTTTTTTCTCAAATTCCTTCCAAGAGATAATCATTTCCCCTTAGAAAATCTTTGGGAAAGGATTTTTTCAACCTCCTTGGGCCTTAGGCTAATATTGGGCTCTAGGAGTACTACGTTTGGCACCCCTTTTCTCCACAAACATTTAAAACTCAACCAATCATTAGTAGAAAATAAATTTAACTGATAAAGTAATTAATAAATCACTATTAGAGACTCAATAAGATTTTTCTAATTGTTCAGTCTCTATTAAGTGTACTACCTCAAAACCTCAAGATGACTTGAGAAAACTCCCACTTTTGAGGGAACGATAAACCACCACCAATTTTCCTTCCCTAAGAATCATTTGATATGTGATTTAGTCCAAATACATGTATGATAAATCTGTTACAAATGTATCACCTCAACCTTCTAAGAGGTTCCATGATCACAACTGATACCATCATCATCAACACCTTTTTTTTTTATCTTTGTTGGTGTAGAACTTTAGACTTCTTTATATATATATATATATATATATATATATATATATATATATATATATATATATATATATTCCTTAGGTGAATATTTTTAAGGAATTCTTCCTATGATCGATTAATTTGTAATATGTGATAGTATCAACTCTTTCGATTTTAATTTCAATCATATCACAAACGTCCTTGGACAAGGATTCGTTAGTAGTACAAAATCGACAAAGCATGCAAAAGGAAAAATATGCTCGATTTGAAAAAGAGTTATATCATCCTTCCTTATTAGAAACATGCTTTTAAGAATAAAATTAGTCATACTATCGAATTAAACTCTAGGAAGTTGTTTCACATCGTAGATAGACCTTTTCATTTTGAAAGCATGAGGAAGTAGAATTTTGTAAATTCAGGAGAATGATCAACATATACTTACTTATGGATGTAATAGTTCAAATATTCACTCTTTACATCCATTTGGAATATTTTATAAAAACATAATACCTGAGAAGGCTAGAAACATCCTTATGGCTTCTAATCGAGCTATAAGGGCATATGTTTTATCAAAATCCATGCTTTGTTGTTGATTGTAACCTTTTGTATTGATTATTGTTTTATTTCTCTAAACACTTCCAAAAAATTCAAGATGGTTGTGAAAGATCCATTAAGGTTCCAATAACTCAATTAGCCTTGTGAATGAGTTCCCAAAAATTGTTTCTCTCAAATTGATTTAACCCTGCTTGCATAGCAAGAGATCAATGGTCTTTGATGATGGATTCATCAATTTCCTTTGTCTCACTTTGTGAAACAAAATCCACAATGTTACATACCTTGCTAAGAGAGTGTTGACATGTAATTCCCTTAAAAATATATCTATATACATTCTAAATGGGATGGTCTTTAATGGTCCTCCATTATTAAGATAGAAACTGATTCTCTAATTTGACTTCTTCAACTTCAATATCTTCATTTGTAAATCAATCTTGTCTTTGATATTTTTATTTCCCTTGATCATCAACTTCCAAGGATGTTTTTTCAGGTATACCTGTAAAATTAACAATCTATACTTCTACCTATTAGGGGTTAGTTCGTCAAAGATGATATGCATGAGTTCTTCTATAGTCATGGTCTTTTTGAAAGGAAGTTTTAAAAAGATTTTACATCAACATTTTTTAAAGATCATGCATATATAAGAATTAAACATACTATATTACCTTTGTTACACAAATTACTTAATACTAAGTAACTTGTGTAATAAAGCTTTAATCAATTAGAACAACTAAAGAAGATTCAGGATCTTAATAAAAATCAAAGATTCAATGATTTTGTCTTATTTTTATTATGTGAAGAGACTTATTCCCTAGTAAGAGTGGAATAATAGCACATATATATTTATTCAATTGTGTGATTTGAAGAGAAACTCTCGGTATCATCATCTGCATCACAATTTGACATTTCTATATTTAGTACCCAAATATTCTTTGGTCCTTAGATGTTAGTGGAATACATATTATCAACATACATCTTTCTCTTTTTACATTCATAGTGAAAGTATGAAAGAGGATGTTCTTGTTTTCCCTCATGGTTTTTCTTAATAAAATAAAACATGACACTATAACATTCTTTATTACAATAGTTGCATTTTAAGGAATTCCAATGAGAGGTGGACTTAGAATTTCAAATGTTACTAAAGATTTTAATGTTATTCTTAGGTTCATAACCAATACCACCTCTATTGTAATAAGCTCTTTGGTTTCCTAACAAAATATTCATATTGTTTCTTCCTTTAATAAACTTATTAAGTATGTTTTGAAGATCATAAATTTTATTTTTCAAAATGTTACATTGATCACACTTGATAGATTCATCTTAGACTTTGTAAGAGGAGGAAGAGTTTTAAATTAGATCATGTTGTCTCTCTCTAAGACTTTCTATTTCTTCCAACAAGTTTTTATTTTTCAATTCAAAGGAAGAGATTGTGGCTTTGGAGGTAGATAATTTGTTCTAATTTACTTGTTTCTTTTGTTAGATTCTAAAAAATGCAAAAGAAATCTTGATAGGAAAAGTGAGAGTTTACCTAATCATCTTGATGATTTTCCATGAGACGAGTGTTTTCTTCTTCCTATAATGAGGATTACATATCATCGTTATCCCATGATATGTATGCTCTCTTTTCTTTTCTTTGGAATTTCTTGAACTTTCTTTGATTTTGGTTTCTTCTCTGGTTTTTAGGGAAGTTTGGTCTTATGTGCCCTTTCTCTCTGCATTGATAACATGTAAGAATGAATGAGTAACTTTCTTCACTTTACTTTTGGAGCCTTGAAGTTTGTTTTTCGTTCTTTAAGAATTCCTTGAATTTTTAAAACATGAATTACATGAATTCATTACTTTAACTTTGACACTCTTTATCTTTTGGATCCATATATTTAATTCTTGTGGATTTACTAAAATACTTTTCTTCTTTTTCTTGTCATCTTCTTCGTCATTAGCAAGTCTCTTCAGCTCTTTCTTAGGTTCCTGCAATTTTCCAAAAAGAGTCTGTAAGTCCACAATTCCTAGATCCCTAGATTCGAAAATCACAATGACTTTAGGTTTCTAACTACAGTTTAAGTATCTAAGAATTTTCAAAAGTAGTTCCTCATTTGAAAATGTTTTCCAAGAGTTCTCATATGACTCACGATATGAGTAATTCTTATTTGCAATTGATTTATGTTATCTTCGGATTTCATTCTAAAATTTTCATACTCATGAGTTAATGTGCTCAAGCTTTCCCTCTTTACCTAAGTAGTTTATTCATGGATAATTTGGAGGAAGTCCCAAATTTCTTTTGCAGTCTCACAATGAGAAACTCGCAAAAAACCATCAAGACCGGGAGCATTAACGATGACAACTTAAGCCTCCAAACCATGTTGCATATTTTTTTTTATCATCTTTGGCCCAATCCTTTTCAGATTTGTGTTCTACAACACCATTAACTTTGTGTGTAGGAAAAAAATAGGACATTCCTTGACAATCTTCCAAATACCATGATCCATCCCTTCTATGAAAAACTTTATTTTCTATTTCGAAAAACTATACCCTTCTCCATTAAAGGGTATGGGTTTATTTAGTTTATAACTTGAAGTCATTTTGCCTCTGGGATGATTAGTCTTTAACAGAAGTTTAGGCTTTGATGCCACTTGCTGGACAAGTGACTTCAAGTACAAGGTAGGGGGTGAATTTTGGTATTAAAAAAATATGATTAAATTTAATGATTTATCACTTAAAAGGCGAATTGTGTTAATATTCTTTAATAATATATAAAGTGGAAAATGGAAAGTAAAAACGATAAATTAAATAACAGAAAGTAAGAGATAAGAGTTTAGAGAGATGGAACAAATAATTTATCCAGGTTCGGTCGAATGTTGTCCTACTCTTGTCCCTAAGAGATCTTCTTGAGATTTTAACTATAAACTTGAGCTTTTACAGGTTATTCCCACGAACCTTCGATACAATAAGATCTAGATATTTTATAATGGCTTATTCCAAACCAAAGGAAACGTTGTACCCATGTTGATCTAATGAACCGACTAGAGACTTTCAGGTTTGATCTTAATAACTAAACACAACTTTTGCAGGCTAAGTTCTAGAACCAAAAAGAGATTTTGAGACTGGTTAATCTCAAAACTAAACTCAATTTACAAAGAATATTACATTCTTGAGAGTACTAACAATGGCACGACACTAGTAAAAATTCTTCATCACAAGTAGTTTTTACTCGCAAGGGTAAGTTTATACGCGATCTCTAAGAGAGGGGGGGAGGGGGTGAATTAGATTTATTGAAGTTTTATCGATTTGAAGTGTTAGCACTAATTTTTTTTTTATTTTTCATAATTGATATGAAAGTAAATATGTTAAAAAATAAATGCAGAAAGTAAAAGACACAATAATATATTCTGGTTCCTCTCATAATCCGAGAGTACATCCAGTCCTCTCACTCCCTGTGAGAGATTTTTCACTATGTTAGATCTTTGTACAGGTCTTCCACCAAGACCTATACTACAATCTTATAACATAAGCAACATAAGAGAAAATGAAAATAATCATTTCTTTTTTACTCTTTTATTTCCAACAATTTTAGACAACAAGGTATACACAAATCTGAGTTTGTAATATAAGTTATAGAAATTAAATTAACTATGTATTAATTGATCTTCTCTTTATTTTGATCACAATCCAAACATAAACACCTAAGTACTTAGAATAATATGAATGAAACTTTAATGAATATGTATGAAAGTTCATGTAAAAAGTTTCATATTTGAAAGTTTAGAAACTTGTTTGGATTATGAGATGTGAAAGTTGTATATCAAAGAATATTTTTTAAATTAAAAAAGTTTGGTGTCTAAGATTTTCTATTTTGAAAACTCAAACCACATGTATATATTCAAGCAATATACCCTTTTCAAATAATGTATATTCATGAGACACTGCCGCATTTGATGCATGAACGTTGCAAAATATTGGAATCACCTTTTTCATGAAAAGGTATGTAAAATTTGAAATTTTCGAATGTGTAATCGGTTAGCCAAAAGGTGTAACCGGTTACACCTGATACTTTTTCAACAACTAATTTTTTTTTACGTTTGAGTAACTGGTGCGAATTATGACTGTTTTAAAATACTGTTTTACGGCGGTTTCAAATGCCACAATTTAACAAAAACAGAATGTTTGAAACAATATTATAAAAAAACCATTTTTACATATATGTAATCAGTTAAACAATTGGTGTAATCGGTTACACCGACTATGAAAGTGAAAAATACTTAAAAGTTAAGTTTCAAACAAGTTTTCACATGATGTTAAAATGAATGCATGCACAAGATGAAATGATCATTATAATTCTGAGCAATATATATATATATATATATATATATATATATATATATATATATATATATATATATATATACATACATACATACTTTAATTATAAAGAATACTCGACCATCTTGATTCTTCCATTGACTTTCCAAAGCTTATGATCATTTAAACTTGGTTGCTCTAGTCTTCAAGCTTTGACTTCTTTTTGTTGATGTGTTTGTCTTTATCAAAACTATAACCAAGGACAAGAAGAATTCTTCTTCACATTCTCCCCCTTTTTGATGATGACAAAAGATCCTTTGAAATTTAACTTGTTCATCAATGAGTTGCTTCAACATGTGAGTTTTTGAAATTTTGAGTAGCAACTAGAATCTCCCTATATCTTGTATATCTCCCCCTTGCTTTTACAATTCAAGACTTTCTCCCCTGAAAAATATTATGAACAAGAACAAATACAATATCTATTATTTCTCCCCCTTTTGACATCATAAAAAAGAAGATAAAGTAGAATAAAGAACAAAGCAAAGTGATAACGTATGAATGATATATTATTGTAATTGAAAATTAGTAACACAAAATCAGACACTTATCTCCTTCATAAGGATTTGATGTCAAAGGTTATGTCAATGTTGATGCTTTTTCAAAACATCTTTTTAATCAATGAAACATTTAGAACTACCATATCATATGATCTTGTGTCTTGAAAGATCAATCTTGATTTGACAATGTTAGCAAGGATTTGATGTCAAAGGTTATATCAATGTTTATGCTTTTTCAAAACATCTTTTCAATCAATGAAACTTTTAGAACTACCATATCATATGGTCTTGTGTCTTGAAAGATTAATCTTGATTTGACAATGTTATCATATGACCTTCAAGTACCTATAAAACAATTAGTTACATCTAGGTACCCAATTTTCTTTGGGTCCTTTTGGATTAGATACCTTCCTCACCCATACATACTCACTATAAGGAATGTCATAATTTCTTATGTAGCAAGCATTAATAGTATGACCTTTTACTTTATAATAGAAACAAGTAGATCTAAAAATATGATTCCTTTTATAAGGATTTTTATGATCATTTACAACATGTTCTATCTTTGATTATTCATTGTTGAATTTGTTAGTAGCTTTTACAAATATGGTTTGACTTTTACTAGGCTTATCAAAATTAGTAAAGTCATGACCACATTTATCATTTGAATTCTTTTGACTACTTAACACATTTTCCAAATCAACTTTACCTTTTTCAAAATTTATAATTACTTGGTTTAGTTCAACAATTTTAGACTCAAGAGATGAACAATTATTGCATGCTGAATTTTTGATTAAGTCTAACTCCACTTGAGTGTTATTAGCCTTTCTTTCTAGATTTAAAATAGTTTTCTTTTTACTTGAATATTTTCTATAAATTTTCAAAAGTTCATCATGTAATTCATGAAAAGTACTTTGTAATTCATCATATGATGGAATATCATCAACTTCAAAATCACTAACCTCATGCTCTTCATCACTTGAATGATGTGAGGCCATCAATGCCTTGTTTGCATGTTCTTCGTCTGAAGATGAACTTATTGCATTGTCATCTCATTTTAGATATACTCTCTTTTCCCTTTTTTGATTCTTGCTTTTGAATTTATCTTTCTTTTCAAGTGTATGACATTCACTCTTGACATGTCCCCTTTTTCCACACTTAAAACATACAACTTTCCTTGTTAGTTCTTCTTTCTAAATGAACTCCCTTTTCCTTTCTTTTCTATTTTTTTTTTCAAACTTCCTAATAAGATTATCATCGTCATAAGTGGATTCCTCCTCTTGATTACTATCATGAAATTTGACTATTGTCTTTAAGACAACATCTTTTGAATCTTTTACTTGTATTTTATGCTTCTATAATATTTCAAGTTCCACTTCATGATCTTGAAGTTTTCCGAACAAGGAAGCAAACATCATGGTAGAAAGACTCTTCTTTTCTGAGATCGATGTCACCTTTGGTTGCCATTCCCTAGTTAAAGACCCAAGCACTTTAAGATTTAATTCACCGTTAGTAAAAGTTTTACCGAGAATAATAAGGTGATTAGTTAAGTGAGCAAATATCTTTTGTAGAGCAAGGGTTGATTCTTTGGGTTGCATTTGAATAACTCGTATTATTGACTCAACGCATTCAACCTTGATCTCTTTACTTCAGTGGTTCCTTCATGTGTTTCCACCAATGTATCCCATATTCTTTTTACCATTGTACATTGAGAGACACGAAATAATTCATCCATGTTAACTGCACTTTGAAGTATGTTAATTGCTTTCTTTTCATATAGTACCTTTTTATTGTAATCTTCATTCCATGAACTTTTAATCTTTTTTGTCCCAACATCATTGACAACACTAGTAGGAACAAAAGGGCCATTTTGTACAACATTCCAAAAATTAAAGTATTTACCACAAAACAATTGAGGCTTATTATTGCTGCCCCCATCTATGAACATCGGGTTTGCGGAAGTCATTATGGATAACAAGAGCTGATTACTTGAACCTTCTTTGATACCAATTGTTGGTTTATGCGCAATCTCTAAGAGGGGGGGGGGGTGAATTAGATTTATTGGACTTTTCTCAGTTTGAAGCGTTAGCATTTGTTTTATTATTTTTCATAATTGATATGAAAGTAAATATGATGAAAAATAAATGTAGAAAGTAAAAGACACAATGATATATCCTGGTTCCCCTCATAATCTGAGAGTACATCCAGTACCCTCACTCCCCATGAGAGGCTTTCAATTATGTCAGGTCTTTGTAAAAGTAATTCAGTAAGATGTATCCTACAATCTTCTAACATAAGCAACACAAGAGAAAAATAAAACAATCATTTCTTTTTCACTCTCTTCTTTCCAACAATCCTGGACAACAAGGTATACACAAATCTAAGTTTGTAACATAAGTTATAGCTCTTAAATCAATTATGTATTAATTGATCTTCTCTTTGTTTTGATCATAATCCAAACATATACACCTAAGTACTCAAAATAATATGAATGAAACTTTAATAAATATGTATGAAAGTTCATGCAAAAAGTGTCATATTTAAAAGTTTAGAAATTTGTTTGAATTATGAGATGTGGAAGTTGTATATCAAATAATCTCTTTTGAAATATAAAAGTTTCGTGTCTAAGGGTTTCTATTTTGAAAACTGAAACCACAGGTATATATACATGCAATATACCCTTCTAAAAGAGTGTATATTGATGAAACATTGTCATGTTTGATGTATGAAAGTTGCAAAACGTCCGAATCAACTTTTTCATGAAAAGGTATGTAAAATTTTAAATTTACGAATGTGTAACTAGTTAACCAAAAGGTGTAATTATTTACACTTGATATTTTCTCAAAAACTAAGGTATTTTTACGTTTGAGTAATCAGTGTGAATTGTGGAGGTTTTAAAGTGGTGTTACGGCGGTTTCAAATACACAATTTATCAAAAACAGAATGTTTGAAACAATCTTCTGAAAAATCATTTTTACGTTTTTGTAACCAGTTAACCAATTGGTGTAACCGGTTACACCTGCTATGAAAGTGAAAAATACTTAAAAATTAAGTTTCAAACAAGTTTCCACATGATGTTAAAACGAATGCATGTGTATGTGCGTGTTGTATGTGTGTGTGTGTGTGTGTGTGTGTGTGTGTGTGTGTGTGTGTGTGTGTGTGCGCGTGTGTGTGTGTGTGTGTGACTGAGTTGCCTTAGTATCTTAGAAGTTACTCTCCTACTTTCACAAGACTATGGTCACTCGTACAGACACGACCATTTGAGCTTTCATGCTCCCTTTCTTTCACAACTCTGAGGCTTCCTAGATCTTTTTTCCAGATACCTCGAGCATATAAGAAATTTATTGGAATCTTGATTTTACTACTTGATGATATTTGAGATGTCTTCAAGTTTGGTCACTATCATTAGAGAGTTGCAAAGCTATTTCCACCAACTTTGAAAGTCATAAACATTGTCGTTATCAGAACTTTAAGAAGGTTGTCAATATCATATCATCAACTTCATAAATGTAATCACATAGATCCACATAGTTTTTGTAGCCTATGTATCCAAATGTGTTGAAGCAATTACATCACCCAAAGTAGATGGAAAAATGGTGCTAAAATTCCTAAAGAGAAATACATTTGGCCGTTTTGGAACATCCAAAGTGCTCATTAGCGATGAAGGGTTCCATTTCTATAACAATCAACTAGCCAGAGTGATTGAACATTATGGAGGTAAGGCACAAGATGAAATCACCATACCCTCTCAGACCAATAGCCAAGCATAGGTGTCAAACAGGGAGATAAAAATAGTTTTTGAAAAAGCGATATCCTCATCAAGAAGAGATTGGTCATCAAAATTGGACGAAGCTCTGTGGGCTTATCAAACATTTAAATCTCCTATAAGTCTTACACTATTTTAAATGGTGTACGGAAAATCCCTCCACCTCCCAGTTGAGGTAGAACACAAAGCTTAATGGGCACTTAAATTCCTCAATTTTGTTCAATCACTAGTTGGGCAAAAAAGAGGAAATTGTCCAAATTATATAAAGAAGGTTCAAGAAATATCATGACCAATGTATGATAAGAAAATAATATAAACCAGGAGAATTGGTCCTTGTATTCAATTCCATACTTAAATTGTTCCTTTGAAAATTGAAGTCAAAATGGTTTGGACCATTTAAAGCAAAAGCAATAAAGTCCCATGGATCAGTGGAATTGGAAAACCCAATTTCTCGAGTAAAGTGGATTGTAAATGGTCATAGACTAAAACCATACCTTGGTGCAAATTACAACAACATCACTATCAGGCCCCTGGATGATCCATAAAAGAAAACAATTTTCGAGCTAATAACGCAAAATAAGAGCTTATTGGGAGGCAACCCAATCTTTAACTTAAGACTTCTTTCCATTATTGTTTATGAATTTCTATTATTTCTTTATATTAGTTTAACTTAAAGACCACAAACACACACACATACGCACACACATACGCACACAAAATCCCACTTTCTATGAATTTATGTCACAACACATTTGAATTAATATCAGAAAATGGCACAAGCATAACATGTTTTTTGCACTAATATAAAGGGCTCGCTGATCAAGGGGGTAGTGCACAAAGTTGGTTGGGCGAGGATCCTGGGCTTGAGCGAAGAACTCTGCATTTCAATCATAACTTTGTTACTTGAGGATAGGAAAATTATTTCTACAAAACTTGGTGTAGCGGTAAATTCATGATCATCAAGCTATGGGTAAGCTAGAGATCAAATAATAAGAGTCGTCACCGCGCTTTTATTGTTTCCAAGGGAAAAGGGAAAAAGTACGAACAAAACCCAAAAAGTAAGAAGTTTTCAAATCAAAACTAATAAAATGTCAGAGATTACACGTAAGGGGGTTGGTTACACAGAGGGAAGGTGTTAGCACCCAAAGTGTCCTAGGTACTCCTAGGGAGCCCTTTTTGTGTGCATATGTATTTGGTACAAAAATGATGTTTACAAACAAATAGAATGTGGGAATGAGAAAAAAATCATTAATTATATTTTTGTGTTTGACAAGTCCTTCGGGCTTGTGCCTACGTATCAACATAAAAATGAGGGATCAAAACCTCGTAGTTCGTGATACAAATTTCAAAGTGGATGCATTGCTTTAAAAAAAAGTTTTGAAAGGCACAAAGGCCTGAAAATGGTTTTGTCGCACCTCGAAAAATGGGGATACGACTTCAAAGCGAAGCGCGATCGCACGCTCGCAATGATGGACCGAACAGAGTCGCCACCGAACTTTATTTATTCCTAAAAAGGAAAGGGGAAATATCGATAAAACCCAAGACAAATGAAAGGATAAGATATGGTCATCGCAACCAATATCAGGGTTCGGCAGTCGATTATGCAAGGGGAAGGTATTAGCACCCCTCACGTCCGTTGTACTCAACGGGAACCATTAGGTTAGTTGTGTGCGTTAGTGTTAGTTAAAATATTAGGCTTTTCGAATTATTAGGTGGGAAAGAAAGAGTAAAAGAGAGGAAAATGTTTTTGGATTTTTGACGAAGGACTAAACCTAAGTTTTTTATTAGTGGGCCTGACAAGATTTAAAAATCCTGCTCCTACGTATCTCAAAAGAGAAATCAAGGCTTACGTAGTTCTGGGTAGAAAAATGTTTGTTTGTTGGTCGATTTTAGCGAAAGCTATACTGTATTAATCGACGAAAACATTGTTTTACCCAAAACAGATGAGGAGTGGACGCATACCACACATTGAACGGATTTATAAATCTACATTCGGAAAAGCGTCATCTATCTCTACTCAACAATCGTGGCCGAAACATTGTTTGCATCACCTTAAGACAATATATCTTTCATTTATGAAAAAGGTTTTTGATTAATCGTGCGGCGGCGAGAAAAGAGTTTGATTGGTTGGATGTATTTTGAGTGATGGCGAGAACTTGGATGAGCGAGATATACATCTCGAATCCTAGCCTCAAGAGTGCACGGTATACACCATGTTCCATTTCCATCTCTATTGAAAGAGGTTAAGATAGGAATTAAGTATTTTTGGAATTTGATTGAGAAAGGGTTTGAAGAAACCGCATTGACAATTTTAAATGATGGCGAGAGCCAAGATAGGCGAGACATACGTCTCGAACCTTAATCTCAGGAGTGCACGGTATACACCATGTTCCATTTCCACCTTCATTGAAAAAGTGTTAAATAAGAATTAGGTATTTTGAGTTTTGTTATGAAAATGACTTGACCCTAGATCAAGTATTGATGGACGTTTAAGAGAAATTTGAATGATTGTTTGAGAGAAAACAAAATGGATAAATTTGGATGATGGCGAGAGTTAAGATAGGCGAGGCATACGTCTCGAATCTTAATCTCAGGAGTGCGCGGTATACACCACGTTCCACTTCCATCTTATTGAAAAGGTCTTAACTATGAATTAATATTTTTTGAGTTTTTATTAAGAAAACTGGCTTGACGTTGAATCAAGCGTTTGATGAAAGTTTGAAAGAAATGGAATAGAATAGGAGGGAGAAATGAATTGATTTGTTTATTGAGAAAATACTCGACGTTGGATCGAGTCCTTATTTTTGATCTTTTGGAAGTGGTTGATTTTATTCTTGTATTAGTATCTAACTAAACAGTCAAACAAATAAAGAAATAAAACAATACAAAATTATTACACATCGGGGGAGTGGGGTACATTTTGTCAAAAGAAATAAAATGCTATATATAGGTATTGAACCCACTCCACTAAAGACCATGGAACTACCCTCTCTCCACTAGACCACTTATGATTATTTATAATTTTAATAACAACTTAGATATTAAACCAGAATAAATTAAAGTATGAATTAAAATAAAAACAAAAATGGGGTGGTCTATTTAATGGATGATTAATTAAAATAAAATGGAGGAATCCCAAAAGGTGACCCTAGCCGCCTGGCTGTTGGGTTCAAAATATTAAGGATTGGGAACACAAACTAGCATTTAACTAAAACTAATACCAACAAAACACAGTTAATGACCAATTGAGAAATCTAAACGGTCACTTAGTGGGATTTAATTGTTTGCTTAATAAAGAGCAAATAAAAATAAATAAAAAAGAAAAGGAAAAGTGAACTCAGTCATCCTCCATCCTCACCTTCGTTCTCAGACTCTCTCTATCTCACACCTCCCTCAAACTCTTCAATCGCGTCTTTCTCACAACCCATTCTCCACGAACCTCTCTCTCACCCTCAACGATTCAATCTCAGGCTTCGCTCATACCAAAACTCGACCGCATCTCTCTTTCCTATTAACTCTCGAACTCGCGCCTCCCTCTCTCAACCTAAACACAAAAAAACCAAGATTTCCAGAAGAGAATTGAATAAGATGGCTCACCTTCGGTGGTGACAGTGAGCTTAATCCTCTTCTCTTTGCTAGGTTCTTCCCGCCGTCAACAAAATCAAGCTTTGCTTCCGAAAGGTTAGGTTTTCGTTTGGCCGATTTTAGGGTTTTTTTTTCGTTTGTGGTCGCCTCCAAGGTTTTTCCTCTTGCTTCTCACTGATTCCCTTCTCTCTATTTATGTTCTGCAGTTAGGGTTTGGGATTGGCTTCTGCATCAAAACAGGTGTCTCTGCAAACTCCTTTTGATGTGCTCAGTTGGGATTGCCCTACTTGATGTTAGACTCGAAAACGGTATTCTGAACTCATGCTTTCTTCTTCGTTTTGTCTTAATGCCAATTCAGGTATTTTCTTGAAATTTTAACGCTTTGGCTAATTGTACATTTTTTTACTACAGTGAAACTTTGGGGTAAAAGCTTCTTCATTCAACTTCAAAAGATGGTTAGGAACCTTGTAAATGCAACATTGTTCATGTAACATAGGTTCAACCATTTCTGGAATGTTAACTATACGATGAACCTGTGTTTCTGTTACAGGTTATGGAGAGGGAGTTGAAACTGGTTCCTTCAGTTGGTTGGTGTTGTTCGCTCAGTTGTATATTATTGGAGCCTCCTTCTCTTGCTTTACAAGGCATAATTTGTAATGGGTTGCCAAGATGATTGTCAGGTTATCTTTGTGATTTGATGATTGTTGACTCTCCTCTACATGATGGAATCTCTTTCTGGTTATGATCAACCATGTTTCCCTCCTGAGGACAAATGTTTCCGCACGGAGAATCTTTTGATGGTAATATAGACTTTACAACAGGAACTTACTGACCACCAACAACTTGAGGGGTATCATGAATTGTGTCAAGTTTCATGCGCTTCCTATCTGGTTCTTTTGGCTCCAATTGTGCAGCTCCAGATGAAACTGGAATGTTTTTCTTAGTTTTGTCATTCTTAAGGCTCATGGCATTCTGATCCCTACCCAAAACTAAAGCAGACTCCTTACTTAGCTGGGCTGTCTTCAACTTTAGTTCACTTTCCCGAAGTGCAATCTGATGCCGCAAATCCTGAAGTTTATTGTCATTTGATACTGCTCCTTGGTCACGTCCACGCTCTCGGCTAGCTAAAGTTCTGTTCATTGTACTGAAATTTCTAGCTCGTGATCCTTGTCCCAATGACCAGGATCCAGCCCCCTTAGAATTTAAAATAGGAATCTTGGTGGTTGATGAGATAATTGTACGATTAGAAGGCAATTTCTTGGGCATTTCCTTCTGCAAACTTCTACTATTTTGTGGTAACTGTAACTTGTTTGAATATTCCAAGGATGAGTTAGGTCGCTTGACAGTTCTTTCCAAACTGAAAGCAGTACCTTTTTCAAAGTCACCACTACCACTGTCATCATCAGAAAAGATTAGCACAAGATTTTTATCATCGCTTGCATGACCAGTCCATGGAGAAGATTTAAGGGGTAACTGGTTTTTTTTTATGCTCTTCTGTGAAACTGGTTGTATGGTTGGTTATACTTTTGTAACACGTTTCCACTGTAGGTTTTGGCTCAAACGAGGCTTGGTGATAGAGCAACAACAGCAAGTGTCATGGCAACATCTGGCATCTTGTTCATATTGATATCAATGCCTTGCAACACTTTCCGACCAGAAGAATCTCGTGGAGGCCCGATAACTGTGACGCTGTTTTTTGTCCACGTAACTTTAGCTCCCATCCTTCAAGAACTTCAGCAAATTTTACATCTCCCTGTAAACTGCTCATCCCGCAGCCTATAACCGTGATAGTTCCAATGGTAACTTCTGCACCGGCTAGGAAGTAACTGGCGCTAGAAGCATCACCTTCAGCTTTAAAGTCATTTCAACATACAGAGCCGAAATCAATTTATCAATTATCTCAATCTCAACGTCGCTAAGAGCCAACGGTGCTGTCATAAGCAAAACAGTTAGGTACTGACTGCTAATAGATCCAGACATTCACCTGCAGCAACCAAGGCTGCCGTCAAAGGACGCATTGCCGTACCGGCATTTCCAAGGAATAAATTAACTTCATCTTTAGATTCTCTACACGTGGGAAACAATCCCCCACTGCCTTCCACAACTGCTTGTTTGGTTGTTTTCTCGTCTCTATTAGTGTATATTCATGTTATAATTTATATTATTGAAGTGGTTGGAAGGTTTTGTTTTGTGTAGGTTTTTGGTAAGTTAGAAAATGTTCCTCAGTTGCGTGAGGTCAGAATGAAGGTCCTTTGAAGGCTTGTTGGTTAATAAGGAGCGTTGGCTTGTTAATGTTGAAATTCTATGGACTTAATGTTGCTCTGTTACGATTGTGGTAGGATGGATGCTAACATGGAGCTATTGTGGTTCGGAATATGATCATAGGCCGTGTGAATTTGGATTGTAATTTTTATAGTCTGAAATTGAAAATGAATGTATGGTATTAATGAATGGATGAAAATTTGGTTGATCCTTGATTTGAAATGGGTGTTTGGTTATAAAATGGATATGGATTTTTAGAAATAATCGAAGACTAATTTAAATAGTAATAAAAAATCAGTAAAAACCAAATTAAAATCAAATTAATCTATAATTTGTTAAAATTACTTTGATATCAATTCTAATATTTATTTGAAAATTAAAATCAATTAGAGTTTGAATCATTAGTAAAATAAACAATTAAGATTAAATTGAAATCTGGAATTAAACTTAATTCGAAATTAAAATCAAATTGAAAATTAAAAAGTCAAATAATTAAAATCCATTTTATAATCAAAAGCACCATGATCAAAAAGGCCTAGACAATGACCAATGTGTAACAAAAATATGGATTTGGGAATGGTTGGTTGCCTTTGGTCATGAATGTATGCAAATGAACTTTAGGCCAAGTGCCAAATAAATATGAAAAAAAATGGAAAAAATTCAGGACCAAAATCGGGGTATGACAGTTGTCCCTATTTAAGCGTCTTCAACTATAGAAATATGAAGCAGGACACTCTTCATATGATCATAGTGGGAGATGGTTAAATACTAAGAAGACCCGGATTTTGATCCTGAATCCCTATGACATGATGTGATATGATATGATATGACATGATATGATATGCATGGATGCATGATTCTTTTTTTGTAATTTTCATCCGCTAGGGGTATGGTGGGCCCTTAACAGGAGATGCTACTAGACAGACCAAACTGTGGGGTATGCTGATGACCCACAGGGAGACAGACAAATGGTAAAAAACAACTTTGCTGGGGAAAACAGTCCTGCTGGAGAGTCAAACACACACAGGGGAGTAATCGAAGTGGAATTTGATAAGAAGTACTTAGAATACAAGAGATTTCGGTAGTAAGTTCACATATGACTTACTAAGCCTGAATATGAAAATTTCTACAACAGGTTCATATATGACCTGACAATGCTGGGGAATATCAAGAAGTTCTGACGACAAGTTCAGATATGACCTAACAAACTCAGAAAAATTCAAGAAGAGTGTATCAACAGGTTCATATATGACCTGGTAATACTAGAATGAAAGCTCAACAACAGGTTCATATATGACTTGACAACACTGAAACAATCATAGAGAACGGCTCTTCAGAACAGGTTCATATATGACCTGACACTGGAATAAGGCTCAACAACAGGTTCATATATGACCTGAATAGTATTGAACAAACCGAGAAAAAAAATCTTCAGAACAGGTTCATATATGACCTGACACCGGAATAAAGCTCAACAACGGGTTCATATATGACCTGAATAGTATTGAACAAACAGAGAAAAAATCTTCAGAACAGGTTCATATATGACCTGACACCGGAATAAAGCTCAACAACAAGTTCATATATGACCTAAATAGTATTGAACAAACAGAGAAAAAATCTTCAGAACAGGTTCATATATGACCTGACACTGGAATAAAGCTCAACAACAGGTTCATATATGACCTGAATAGTATTGAACAAACAGAGAAAAAATCTTCATAACAGGTTCATATATGACCTGACACTGGAATAAAGCTCAACAACAGGTTCATATATGACCTGAATAGTATTGAACAAACAGAGAAAAATCATCAGAACAGGTTCATATATGACCTGACACTGGAATAAAGCTCAACAACAGGTTCATATATGACCTGAATAGTATTGAACAAAAGGGAAAAACTCTTCAGAACAGGTTCATATATGACCTGACACCGGAATAAAGCTCAACAACAGGTTCATATATAACCTGAATAGAATTGAACAAAAGGGAAAAAAACTTCAGAACAGGTTCATATATGACCTGACAACGGAATAAAGCTCAACAAACAGGTTCATATATGACCTGAATAATATTGAACAAACATAGGGAAAAAACTTCAGAACAGGTTCATATATGACCTGACACCGGAATAAAGCTCAACAAAAGGTTCATATATGACCTGAATAGTATTGAACAAAAGGGAAAAAACTTCAAAACAGGTTCATATATGACCTGACACCGGAATAACACTCAACAACAGGCTCATATATGACCTGAATAGTATTGAACAAACAGAGAAAAAATCTTCAGAACAGGTTCATATATGACCTGACACTGGAATAAGGGCTCAACAACAGGTTCATATATGACCTGAATAGTATTGAACAAACAGAGAAAAAAAATCTTCAGAACAGTTTCATATATGAACTGACACTGGAATAAGGACTCAACAACAGGTTCATATATGACCTGAATAGTATTGAACAAACAGAGAAAAAATCTTCAGAACAGGTTCATATATGACCTGACACTGGAATAAGGTTCAACAACAGGTTCATATATGACCTGAATAGTATTGAACAAACAGAGAAAAAATCTTCAGAACAGGTTCATATATGACCTGACACTGGAATAAGGTTAAACAAGAGGTTCATATATGACCTGAATAGTATTGAACAAACATAGGGAAAAAATCTTCAGAACAGGTTCATATATAACCTGACACCGGAATAAAGCTCAACAACGGGTTCATATATGACCTGAATAGTATTGAACAAACAGAGAAAAAATCTTCAGAACAGGTTCATATATGACATGACACCGGAATAAAGCTCAACAACAGGTTCATATATGACCTGAATAGTATTGAACAAACAGAGAAAAAATCTTCATAACTGGTTCATATATGACCTGACACTAGAATAAAGCTCAACAAGAGGTTCATATATGACCTGAATAGTATTGAACAAACAGAGAAAGATCATCAGAACAGGTTCATATATGACCTGACACTGGAATAAAGCTCAACAACAGGTTCATATATGACCTGAATAGTATTGAACAAATGGGAAAAACTCTTCAGAACAGGTTCATATATGACCTGACACCGGAATAAAGCTCAAGAACAGGTTCATATATGACCTGAATAGAATTGAACAAAAGGGAAATAAACTTCAGAACAAGTTCATATATGACCTGACAACGGAATAAAGCTCGACAAACAGGTTCATATATGACCTGAATAATATTGAACAAACATAGGGAAAAAACTTCAGAACAGGTTCATATATGACCTAACACCGGAATAAAGCTCAACAAAAGGTTCATATATGACCTGAATAGTATTGAACAAAAGGGAAAAAACTTCAGAACAGGTTCATATATGACCTGACACCGGAATAACGCTCAACAACAGGCTCATATATGACCTGAATAGTATTGAACAAACAGAGAAAAAATCTTCAGAACAGGTTCATATATGACCTGACACTGGAATAAAAGCTCAACAACAGGTTCATATATGACCTGAATAGTTTTGAACAAACAGAGAAAAAAATCTTCAGAACAGGTTCATATATGACCTGACACTGGAATAAGGGCTCAACAACAGGTTCATATATGACCTGAATAGTATTGAACAAACAGAGAAAAAATCTTCAGAACAGGTTCATATATGACCTGACACTGGAATAAGGTTAACCAACAGGTTCATATATGACCTGAATAGTATTGAACAAACAGAGAAAAAATCTTCAGAACAGGTTCACATATGACCTGACACTGGAATAAGGCTCAACAACAGGTTCATATATGACCTGAATAGTATTGAACAAACCGAGAAAAAAAATCTTCAGAACAGGTTCATATATAACCTGACACCGGAATAAAGCTCAACAACGGGTTCATATATGACCTGAATAGTATTGAACAAACAGAGAAAAAATCTTCAGAACAGGTTCATATATGACCTGACACCGGAATAAAGCTCAACAACAGGTTCATATATGACCTGAATAGTATTGAACAAACATAGGGAAAAAATCTTCAGAACAGGTTCATATATAACCTGACACCGAAATAAAGCTCAACAACGGGTTCATATATGACCTGAATAGTATTGAACAAACAGAGATAAAATCTTCAGAACAGGTTCATATATGACCTGACACCGGAATAAAGCTCAAAAACAGGTTCATATATGACCTGAATAGTATTGAACAAACAGAGAAAAAATCTTCAGAACAGGTTCATATATGACCTGACACTGGAATAAAGCTCAACAACAGGTTCATATATGACCTGAATAGTATTGAACAAACATAGGGAAAAAATCTTCAGAACAGGTTCATATATAACCTGACACCGGAATAAAGCTCAACAACGGGTTCATATATGACCTGAATAGTATTGAACAAACAGAGAAAAAATCTTCAGAACAGGTTCATATATGACCTGACACCGGAATAAAGCTCAACAACAGGTTCATATATGACCTGAATAGTATTGAACAAACAGAGAAAAAATCTTCAGAACAGGTTCATATATGACCTGACACTGCAATAAAGCTCAACAACAGGTTCATATATGACCTGAATAGTATTGAACAAACAGAGAAAAAATCTTCAGAACAGGTTCATATATGACCTGACATTGGAATAAAGCTCAACAACAGGTTCATATATGACCTGAATAGTATTGAACAAACAGAGAAAAATCTTCAGAACAGGTTCATATATGACCTGACACCGGAATAAAGCTTAACAACAGGTTCATATATGACCTGAATAGTATTGAACAACAGGGAAAAACTCTTCAGAACAGGTTCATATATGACCTGACACCGGAATAAAGCTCAACAACAGGTTCATATATGACCTGAATAGAATTGAACAAAAGGGAAAAAAAACTTCAGAACAGGTTCATATATGACCTGACAACGGAATAAAGCTCAACAAACAGGTTCATATATGACCTGAATAGTATTGAACAAACATAGGGAAAAAACTTCAGAACAGGTTCATATATGACCTGACACCGGAATAAAGCTCAACAAAAGGTTCATATATGACCTGAATAGTATTGAACAAAAGGGAAAAAACTTCAGAACAGGTTCATATATGACCTGACACCGGAATAAAGCTCAACAACATTCTCATATATGACCTGAATAGTATTGAACAAACAGAGAAAAAATCTTCAGAACAGGTTCATATATGACCTGACACTGGAATAAGGGCTCCACAACAGGTTCATATATGACCTGAATAGTATTGAACAAACAGAGAAAAAAAATCTTCAGAACAGGTTCATATATGACCTTACAATGGAATAAGGGCTCAACAACAGGTTCATATATGACCTGAATAGTATTGAACAAACAGAGAAAAAATCTTCAGAACAGGTTCATATATGACCTGAATAGTATTGAACAAACAGAGAAAAAATCTTCAGAACAGGTTCATATATGACCTGACACTGGAATAAAGCTCAACAACAGGTTCATATATGACCTGAATAGTATTGAACAAACATAGGGAAAAAATCTTCAGAACAGGTTCATATATGACCTGACATTGGAATAAAGCTCAACAACAGGTTCATATATGACCTGAATAGTATTGAACAAACAGAGAAAAATCTTCATAACAGGTTCATATATGACCTGACACCGGAATAAAGCTCAACAACAGGTTCATATATGACCTGAATAGTATTGAACAACAGGGAACAACTCTTCAGAACAGGTTCATATATGACCTGACACCGGAATAAAGCTCAACAACAGGTTCATATATGACCTGAATAGAATTGAACAAAAGGGAAAAAAACTTCAGAACAGGGTCATATATGACCTGACAACGGAATAAAGCTCAACAAACAGGTTCATATATGACCTGAATAGTATTTAACAAACATAGGGAAAAAACTTCAGAACAGGTTCATATATGACCTGACACCGGAATAAAGCTCAACAAAAGGTTCATATATGACCTGAATAGTATTGAACAAAAGGGAAAAAACTTCAGAACAGGTTCATATATGACCTGACACCGGAATAAAGCTCAACAACAGGCTCATATATGACCTGAATAGTATTGAACAAACAGAGAAAAAATCTTCAGAAGAGGTTCATATATGACCTGATACTGGAATAAGGGCTAAACAACAGGTTCATATATGACCTGAATAGTATTGAACAAATAGAGAAAAAAAATCTTCAGAACAGGTTCATATATGACCTGACAATGGAATAAGGGCTCAACAACAGGTTCATATATGACCTGAATAGTATTGAACAAACAGAGAAAAAATCTTCAGAACAGGTTCATATATGACCTGACACTGGAATAAGGTTCAACAACAGGTTCATATATGACCTGAATAGTATTGAACAAACAGAGAAAAAATCTTCAGAACAGGTTCATATATGACCTGACACTGGAATAAGGTTCAACAACAGGTTCATATATGACCTGAATAGTATTGAACAAACATAGGGAAAAAATCTTCAGAACAGGTTCATATATGACCTGACACTGGAATAAGGGCTCCACAACAGGTTCATATATGACCTGAATAGTATTGAACAAACAGAGAAAAAAAATCTTCAGAACAGGTTCATATATGACCTTACAATGGAATAAGGGCTCAACAACAGGTTCATATATGACCTGAATAGTATTGAACAAACAGAGAAAAAATCTTCAGAACAGGTTCATATATGACCTGAATAGTATTGAACAAACAGAGAAAAAATCTTCAGAACAGGTTCATATATGACCTGACACTGGAATAAAGCTCAACAACAGGTTCATATATGACCTGAATAGTATTGAACAAACATAGGGAAAAAATCTTCAGAACAGGTTCATATATGACCTGACATTGGAATAAAGCTCAACAACAGGTTCATATATGACCTGAATAGTATTGAACAAACAGAGAAAAATCTTCATAACAGGTTCATATATGACCTGACACCGGAATAAAGCTCAACAACAGGTTCATATATGACCTGAATAGTATTGAACAACAGGGAACAACTCTTCAGAACAGGTTCATATATGACCTGACACCGGAATAAAGCTCAACAACAGGTTCATATATGACCTGAATAGAATTGAACAAAAGGGAAAAAAACTTCAGAACAGGGTCATATATGACCTGACAACGGAATAAAGCTCAACAAACAGGTTCATATATGACCTGAATAGTATTTAACAAACATAGGGAAAAAACTTCAGAACAGGTTCATATATGACCTGACACCGGAATAAAGCTCAACAAAAGGTTCATATATGACCTGAATAGTATTGAACAAAAGGGAAAAAACTTCAGAACAGGTTCATATATGACCTGACACCGGAATAAAGCTCAACAACAGGCTCATATATGACCTGAATAGTATTGAACAAACAGAGAAAAAATCTTCAGAAGAGGTTCATATATGACCTGATACTGGAATAAGGGCTAAACAACAGGTTCATATATGACCTGAATAGTATTGAACAAATAGAGAAAAAAAATCTTCAGAACAGGTTCATATATGACCTGACAATGGAATAAGGGCTCAACAACAGGTTCATATATGACCTGAATAGTATTGAACAAACAGAGAAAAAATCTTCAGAACAGGTTCATATATGACCTGACACTGGAATAAGGTTCAACAACAGGTTCATATATGACCTGAATAGTATTGAACAAACAGAGAAAAAATCTTCAGAACAGGTTCATATATGACCTGACACTGGAATAAGGTTCAACAACAGGTTCATATATGACCTGAATAGTATTGAACAAACATAGGGAAAAAATCTTCAGAACAGGTTCATATATGACCTGACACCGGAATAAAGCTCAACAACAGGTTCATATATGACCTGAATAGTATTGAACAAACAGAGAAAGACTCTTCAGAACAAGTTCATATATGACCTGACACCAGAATAAAGCTCAACAACAGGTTCATATATGACCTGAATAGTATTGAACAAACAGAGAAAAAAAATCTTCAGAACAGGTTCATATATGACCTGACACCGGAATAAAGCTCAACAACAGGTTCATATATGACCTGAATAGTATTGAACAAACAGAGAAAAAAAATCTTTAGAACAAGTTCATATATGACCTGACACTGGAATAAAGCTCAACAACAGGTTCATATATGACCTGAATAGTATTGAACAACAGGTTCATATCTGACCTGATAATGGAATAAAGGGTTCACAACAGGTTCATATATGACCTGAATGGTATTGAACAAAAATTGGATTTGAAAATGACTGCGAAAACCGGATGTTGGTTTAAGGGCACCAAATACAAACTGGAATCAAAGGTCAAAGGATCTAGGATCGACAACAAGACCTGGGTCAATGCAAAATGAGCAACGAAGTACATTTCGGCTATGCATGATTTTAATTCCCTTTTATGCATGATATATGAATGATCATGATTATGAGAATGCTGACACTGGGCAGACTTGGAGTTTGTAAACGCTTTTTATGGAAGCTCATGATTCCTCAACACCGAGAACTCAACCAAATATTTTATGATAGATGTTGTCAAAGGAGGATTCTATCCAGTTTAATAGCCACAGCTTAGCCAATGGATCCTTTTGGAGGATTAATGAATCGTGCTAGCATACTTTTTGGGCACTCGTCTTAAACTCAATAGTTGTTGACGTATGGCAGAATTTGTTTGAGCAGTTCGAAAGCACGAAGAAAGAGGTTCTGCCCCTCTGTGGCTCATCTTGCCCCAGTCTGTTGGGTCTTTGAAAATGTTCACCTTGAAAGTGGGTTTGAAAACAACTTGCCATGAGACTACCTCGAGATGGCTTGCCCCAAGTGTTTGAAACTTGCAGTGGTATGAACTTGACTAACCAAATGTTGGAATGGCAGACTCTTGGTTGATTGTCCTTTGGATAGTTGGACTTATTGAGCTCTGAGGTGGCTTTCCCCAGTCTAAGTCTTGAAGCAAATTACTTTTGGCGAGATGACCCTTAGGGTGATTAGCTCGAATTAACTAATGCTCAAAGTGATTTTCCCCTGACTAGACTTCTTTCACTTTATCAAGCTCCTCAATTGTATTTGGAATTTTTTTTTGGTGCTAAGTGTTGACTCGCAAATAAGATTGTGCATTCAAAAAATGGTAATTTTACTGCAATGTTTATGCAAAAATTTGAACTCGAAGTTTATTGATATGAATGGGTGAAATACAGTGAATGAGTCGTTGATAAGAACACAATGGTGATCTAATCACTCACAATATGCAAGTTGGTGTCATCAAATGATTAACAAAAATCGTTTGGAGTCAAGTTAACACAAACTTGTTATAGTATGCTTTCAAAATAAACCCTGCCTCAATTAGGTCTTTTAAGGGTTGTAACCTGGGCTGGTTCACGGTTTTTTGAAACAAAAGGATATAAGGCTCAAAATTTATTTTTACCCACCCCTTCTTCTTGATGATCTCCAGTTCCTATGTTCAGTTAATTCAATACACGCATTCGACTTCCAAGAGGGTTCGAAGGTGTGATGAGGGTTCAAGACGAATTTTCTTGAAATGGCAGTCACCTTTTTTTTTTTTGTTTTGTTGAGGATTTTGGTGACCTCTTTTGATTGATTTTCTTTATCCCTAATTTTGCCTAAGTCATTTTTGTGGTGTTTGACTTAGCAGACTTTTTCAATCTTTTTTTTTATGCGTGTGACTGCCACATTATTGGTGGATGAGGATCAACCAACACTAATTTTATCTTTTCTCAACTTCTTCGACACTTCAACATGTGTGCGAAGGATAACATGTGGTTGAACATAATTGGAGGGTGTTCATATGGACGATTTTTTTGAAAGATCGAATGCATGATCAAACTATCTTAACACAACTACCCTGCCCCAGGTTAAGATTAAGGGTTTTAGATCCGAAACAAACACCAACTTCTAGGCTCAAAGTGGTTGACTAGGGATTAACTCCTTATCTCTTCAGTGTTTGGGGATTTGAAACAATGCCTTACATCATCGACAAGGTTTTACTCAAAAGCATACCACACCAATTTCAGGTGTTTCGTTTTCATCATCCTCCTTCCAATCTTTGTTAACACAAAGGTTTGATAAACAAAAGTGAATGAGAGGAGTATTTTTATTTTTAACATGAATGAAAAACGAGTGAATACGAATGGATTAATTCAAAAGATGCATAAACATTTCATTAATCTTACCAATTCAAAGAAAACAACAATGCTTAAAAGCAATTAACAATCAACATGCGAGGAAACTACAAAAGAAATGCTGAGACAGCCAAATGATTGCCAGCTTTAGGGAATTGACTTCTTCAAACTTGAAGGTTGGGATCAATAAGCTTTTTGACATTGGCATGATGATCTTCAAATTCTTTTCCTTCAATCTCATCGTTGAACGCAACCTTCTTGGATCCACTACTCACTTCTCCTTTTCTTTCATTGGTATGGGTCGTGACATTGGAAATCCAAGACGGTATCTCAATGCTCTTACCAGGAAACAATGATAGCTCATTAGCCACATCCCTGACATCTTCCTTGTGGTACAAAACCTTGAGGGGTCTCAAGGGTCCTTTCCCTTTCTCATTACCTGGCTCAGAAATCAAGGTATATGTACCTGAGCCTTCCTCCTTGAGTGTTAGTGACCTTATGTCAATCAATCCTTGCAGCTTGAGCTTAAAACTCTTGCATTCCTCGATGGAGTGCCCCATTGTTCCAGTATGGTATCCGTACTTGATCTTCGGGTGATCTTCTTCAAAGACTAAGCTCTTTTTGTTAATGAGTTCCCGTACCAAGGCTTTTAGCGATAAGCAAGAATCCAGGTCATGTCCCAATGCCCCTTTATGGAATTCACATGTTGCATTTGGATTGTACCATGGCAGGTATGGTGACACAGGTATGGTGAACAAACAGAGAAAAAATCTTCAGAACAGGTTCATATATGACCTGACACTGGAATAAGGTTCAACAACAGGTTCATATATGACCTGAATAGTATTGAACAAACAGAGAAAAAATCTTCAGAACAGGTTCATATATGACCTGACACTGGAAAAAGGTTCAACAACAGGTTCATATATGACCTGAATAGTATTGAACAAACATAGGGAAAAAATCTTCAGAACAGGTTCATATATGACCTGACACCGGAATAAAGCTCAACAACCGGTTCATATATGACCTGAATAGTATTGAACAAACAGAGAAAGACTCTTCAGAAATAGGTTCATATATGACCTGACACCGGAATAAAGCTCAACAACAGGTTCATATATGACCTGAATAGTATTGAACAAACAGAGAAAAAAAATCTTCAGAACAGGTTCATATATGACCTGACACCGGAATAAAGCTCAACAACAGGTTCATATATGACCTGAATAGTATTGAACAAATAGAGAAAAAAAATCTTCAGAACAGGTTAATATATGATCTGACACTGGAATAAAGCTCAACAACAGGTTCATATATGACCTGAATAGTATTGAACAACAGGTTCATATCTGACCTGATAATGGAATAAAGGGTTCACAACAGGTTCATATATGACTTGAATGGTATTGAACAAAAATTGGATTTGAAAATGATTGCGAAAACCGGATGTTGGTTTAAGGGCACCAAATATAAACTGGAATCAAAGGTCAAAGGATCTTGGATCGACAACAAGACCGGGGTCAATGCAAAATGAGAAACGAAGTACATTTTGGCTATGCATGATTTTAATTCCCTTTTATGCATGATATATGAATGATCATGATTATGAGAATGCTGACACTGGGCAGACTGGGAGTTTGTAAAGGCTTTTTATGGAAGCTCATGATTCCTCAACACCGAGAACTCAACCAAATATTTTATGATAGATGTTGTCAAAGGAGGATTCTATCCAGTTTAATAGCCACAGCTTAGCCAATGGATCCTTTTGGAGGATTAATGAATCGTGCTAGCATACTTTTTGGGCACTCGTCTTAAACTAAATAGTTGTTGACGTATGGCAGAATTTGTTTGAGCAGTTCGAAAGCACGAAGAAAGAGGTTCTGCCCCTCTGTGGCTCATCTTGCCCCAGTCTGTTGGGTCTTTGAAAATGTTCACCTTGAAAGTGGGTTTGAAAACAACTTGCCATGAGACTACCTCGAGATGGCTTTCCCCATTGTTCCAGTATGGTATCCGCACTTGATCTTCGGGTGATCTTCTTCAAAGACTAAGCTCTTTTTATTAATGAGTTCCCGTACCAAGGCTTTTAGCGCTAAGCAAGAATCCAGGTCATGTCCCAATGCCCCTTTATGGAATTCACATGTTGCATTTGGATTGTACCATGGCAGGTATGGTGACACAGGTGTGAGAGCTCTAGGGGTCACCAAAGCATTTTGGATCAGTTGCGGGTAGAGCTTGCTATATGGTACCGGAATCGAGTCATTGTGATCCTTGTTCCTCTTGTTCTGATTCTGATTTTTGCTCTGAACCTGGCTTTGGTGACTTTGAGGAGCAATAGCCAGAGGATGTTGATGATGACGTCTTGAGGGAGGTCCATATACTGGTAAATGAGGAGTTGCCACATAGAATTTCCCTTGACTTGGGGTAACACCAGATGGATGTGGGGTAGTAGCTCTCTTTGTTGCAGCAGTGTATATTGGGTGACCCTCTTTTCTCAACAAGACTTGCAGGGTTTCCAAGACCCATCTCATTTGGCTCTTCAAAAGATTAAGTTCCTCCTTCAATACTTCTTGACTTTTCCTTAGCTCGTCCATCATATCTTGAGACATGGTTCTTTGTTCTAAACGCGTGTTAGGAATCACTTTGCTGATCATGGACAAAGGATGAATGAGTTTTTTTTTGTATTTTGTCTGGAAAATGACATGCGTTATGATGAGATGCGGATGCAATGAAATGTGAATGAATGCAATGCAAGCCATGCATATTTGTGTGTTTTTTTTTTTTTTTTTTTTTTTTTAGTACACGGGTTCAAAAGTCCGAGGTACTGATAAATTTGATTGCTTTTCCAAAACGGGGTTCTCACCGGGTATGGTCTAGGGCTTTGTTACAAAGGATCCCCAGAGTCACTGATTCACAAGAATGTTTGACGCTTACGGGAAATACTTTCCGGTCGTCAACTCCATCAAGGGAATCTATTCTAGGTGAGGTTCTCGTACCGACTCTTACGAAGTATTCACCTCGGGAGTCCGCACTACGCAACCATCGACTCGGTTCTAGACAGGGTACTCAGAGTCATGGATTCAAAAGACTGTTTGACGCTTACGGAAAATACTTTCCGGTCATCAACTCCATCTAGGAATATATTCTGAGCGAGGTTCTCGTATCGATTCTTACGAAGTGTCCACCTCGGGAATCCACACTACGCAACCATCATTTCTAGTTGGCCAAAGGTTCAATGTTCTAAAAGGTTCTTAGAGTCATGGACCCTTTTGAAACATCGAAGCTTACGAGGTATACACCTCGGGCGACAATATTTGCAAAAGAATCTACTCTAAGTGAGGTTCTCGTACCGACTCTTACGAAGTATTCACCTCGGGAGTTCGTACTACTCAACCATCGTCCTATCTTATGTTTTGTTTTTTTTTTCACTCTAGACTCGGGTGTAGAGTCTTTCCCACATGGTTTGCAATCAAGATCCAAGTGCCCAACACGGTGGAACCAATATACAACAAATATCAATATAACAATAAAGATATTAAAAATCAATAAATAATGGAAAAGCCACATAATTAAACAAACAAAGGCACACAAACGTCCTAACTAGGCTTGACTCACTTAGGGATTTGCCATCTCCCCAGCAGAGTCGCCATCTGTCGCACCTCGAAAAAATGGGGATACGACTTCAAAGCGAAGCGCGATCGCACGCTCGTAATGATGGACCGAACAGAGTCGCCACCGAACTTTATTTATTCCTAAAAAGGAAAGGGGAAATATCGATAAAACTCAAGACAAATGAAAGGATAAGATATGGTCATCGCAACCAATATCAGGGTTCGGGAGTCGATTACGCAAGGGGAAGGTATTAGCACCCCTCACATCCGTTGTACTCAACGGGAACCATTAGGTTAGTTGTGTGCGTTAGTGTTAGTTGAAATATTAGGCTTTTCGAATTATTAGGTGGGAAAGAAAGAGTAAAAGAGAGGAAAATGTTTTTGGATTTTTGACGAAGGACTAAACCTAAGTTTTTTATTAGTGGGCCTGGCAAGATTTAAAAATCCTGCTCCTACATATCTCAAAAGAGAAATCAAGGCTTACGTAGTTCTGGGTAGAAAAATGTTTGTTTATTGGTCGATTTTAGCGAAAGCTATACTGTATTAATCGACGAAAACATTGTTTTACCCAAAACAGATGAGGAGTGGACGCATACCACACATCGAACGGATTTATAAATCTACATTCGGAAAAGCGTCATTTATCTCTACTCAACAATCGTGGCCGAAACATTGTTTTGCATCACCTTAAGACAATATATCTTTCATTTATAAAAAAGGTTTTTGATTGGTTGGATGTATTTTGAGTGATGGCGAGAACTTGGATGAGCGAGATATACATCTCGAATCCTAGCCTCAGGAGTGCACGGTATACACCATGTTCCATTTCCATCTCTATTGAAAGAGGTTAAGATAGGAATTAAGTATTTTTGGAATTTGATTGAGAAAGGGTTTGAAGAAACCGCATTGACAATTTTAAATGATGGCGAGAGCCAAGATAGGCGAGACATACGTCTCGAATCTTAATCTCAGGAGTGCACGGTATACACCATGTTCCATTTCCACCTTTATTGAAAAAGTGTTAAATAAGAATTAGGTATTTTGAGTTTTATTGTGAAAATGACTTGACCCTAGATCAAGTATTGATGGACGTTTAAGAGAAATTTGAATGAGTGTTTGAGAGAAAACAAAGTGGATAAATTTGGATGATGGCGAGAGTTAAGATAGGCGAGGCATACATCTCGAATCTTAATCTCAGGAGTGCACGGTATACACCACGTTCCACTTCCATCTTATTGAAAAGGTCTTAACTATGAATTAATATTTTTTGAGTTTTTATTAATAAAACTGGCTTGACGTTGAATCAAGCGTTTGATGAAAGTTTGAAAGAAATGGAATAGAATATGAGGGAGAAATGAATTGATTTGTTTATTGAGAAAATACTCGACGTTGGATCGAGTCCTTATTTTTGATCTTTTGGAAGTGGTTGATTTTATTCTTGTATTAGTATCTAACTAAACAGTCAAACAAATAAAGAAATAAAACAGTACAAAATTATTACACATCGGGGGAGTGGGGTACATTTTGTCAAATGGGGATTCAAAAATCATGAAATAATTAAATCGGGCCCAATCAACAAATAATGCAATGTATGAGTGTAAGTGCAAGAGAATTGGCTCATTGTAAGAAAGCCCAAGAGTAAGCTATGTGAGGTTGATGGCGATGCTTAAAAGCAATCGACTTACAAGGGGTATGGAAATGGGCTCGACATTGAATCGAGAAAAGTGTGATTTTCATAGTTTAAAGCGGTTTTGAATGGATGATGAAATTAAAAGAAATCAAATTTGTGTTATTAAACAATAATGAAACTATGAGTATAGGAGAAATTATAATAAAACATAAACATAAAAAAAAATGCTAAAAGACATTAAATGCTATATATGGGTATTGAACCCACTCCACTAAAGACCATGGAACTACCCTCTCTCCGCTAGACCACTTATGATTATTTATAATTTTAATAACAACTTAGATATTAAACCAGAATAAATTAAAGTATGAATTAAAATAAAAATAAAAATGGGGTGGTCTATTTAATGGATGATTAATTAAAATAAAATGGAGGAATCCCAAAAGGTGACCCTATCTTCCTGGCTGCAGGGTTCAAAATATTAAGGATTGGGAACACAAACTAGCATTTAACTAAAACTAATACCAACAAAACACAGTTAATGACCAATTGAGAAATCTAAACGGTCACTTAGTGGGATTTAATTGTCTGCTTAATAAAGAGCAAATAAAAAAAAAAAAAAAAGGAAAAGTGAACTCAGTCATCCTCCATCCTCACCTTCGTTCTTAGACTCTCTCTATCTCACACCTCCCTCAAACTCTTCAATCGCGTCTTTCTCACAACCCATTCTCCACGAATCTCTCTCTCACCCTCAACGATTCAATCTCAGTCTTCGCTCATACCAAAACTCGACCGCATCTCTCTTTCCTATTAACTCTCGAACTCGCGCCTCCCTCTCTCAACCTAAACACAAAAAAACCATGATTTCCAGAAGAGAATTGAATAACACGGCTCACCTTCGGTGGTGACAGTGAGCTTAATCCTCTTCTCTTTGCTAGGTTCTTCCCGCCGTCAACAAAATCAAGCTTTGCTTCCGAAAGGTTAGGTTTTTGTTTGGCCGATTTTAGGGTTTTTTTTCGTTTGTGGTCGCCTCCAAGGTTTTTCCTCTTGCTTCTCACTGATTCCCTTCTCTCTATTTATGTTCTGCAGTTAGGGTTTGGGATTGGCTTCTGCATCAAAACAGGTGTCTCTGCAAACTCCTTTTGATGTGCTCAGTTGGGATTGCCCTACTTGATGTTAGACTCGAAAATGGTATTCTGAACTCATGCTTTCTTCTTCGTTTTGTCTTAATGCCAATTTGGGTATTTTCTTGAAATTTTAACGCTTTGGCTAATTGTACATTTTTTTACTGCAGTGAAACTTTGGGGTAAAAGCTTCTTCATTCAACTTCAAAAGATGGTTAGGAACCTTGTAAATGCAACATTGTTCATGTAACATAGGTTCTACCATTTCTGGAATGTTAACTATACGATGAACCTGTGTTTCTGTTACAGGTTATGGAGAGGGAGTTGAAACTGGTTCCTTCAGTTGGTTGGTGTTGTTCGCTCAGTTGTATATTATTGGAGCCTCCTTCTCTTGCTTTACAAGGCATAATTTGTAATGGGTTGCCAAGATGATTGTCAGGTTGTCTTTGTGATTTGATGATTGTTGACTCTCCTCTACATGATGGAATCTCTTTCTGGTTATGATCAACCATGTTTCCCTCCTGAGGACAAATGTTTCCGCACGGAGAATCTTTTGATGGTAATATAGACTTTACAACAGGAACTTGCTGACCACCAACAACTTGAGGGGTATCATGAATTGTGTCAAGTTTCATGCGCTTCCTATCTGGTTCTTTTGGCTCCAATTGTGCAGCTCCAGATGAAACTGGAAGGTTTTTCTTAGTTTTGTCATTCTTAAGGCTCATGGCATTCTGATTCATACCCAAAACTAAAGCAGACTCCTTACTTAGCTGGGATGTCTTCAACTTTAGTTCACTTTCCCGAAGTGCAATCTGATGCCGCAAATCCTGAAGTTTATTGTCATTTGATACTGCTCCTTGGTCACGTCCACGCTCTCGGCTAGCTAAAGTTCTGTTCATTATACTGAAATTTCTAGCTCGTGATCCTTGTCCCAATGACCAGGATCCAGCCCCCTTAGAATTTAAACTAAGAATCTTGGTGGTTGATGAGATAATTGTATGATTAGAAGGCAATTTCTTGGGCATTTCCTTCTGCAAACTTCTACTATTTTGTGGTAACTGTAACTTGTTTGAATATTCCAAGGATGAGTTAGGTCGCTTGACAGTTCTTTCCAAACTGAAAGCAGTACCTTTTTCAAAGTCACTACTACCACTGTCATCATCAGAAAAGCTTATCACAAGATTTTTATCATCGCTTGCATGACCAGTCCATGGAGAAGATTTAAGGGGTAACTGGTTTTTTTATGCTCTTCTGTGAAACTGGTTGTATGGTTGGTTATACTTTTGTAACACGTTTCCGCTGCAGGTTTTGGCTCAAACGAGGCTTGGTGATAGAGCAACAACAGCAAGTGTCATGGCAACATCTGGCATCTTGTTCATATTGATATCAATGCCTTGCAACACTTTCCGACCAGAAGAATCTCGTGGAGGCCCGGTAACTGTGACGTTGTTTTCTATCCACGTAACTTTAACTCCCATCCTTCAAGAACTTTAGCAAATTTTACATCTCCCTGTAAACTGCTCGTCCCGCAACCTATAACCGTGATAGTTCCAACGGTAACTTCTGCACCGGCTAGGAAGTAACTGGCGCTAGAAGCATCACCTTCAGCTTTAAAGTCATTTCAACATACGGAGCCGAAATCAATTTATCAATTATCTCAATCTCAACGTCGCTAAGAGCCAATGGTGCTGTCATAAGCAAAACAGTTAGGTATTGACTGCTAATAGATCCAGACATTCACCTGCAGCAACCAAGGCTGCCGTCAAAGGACGCATTACCGTACCGGCATTTCCAAGGAATAAATTAACTTCATCTTTAGATTCTCTACACGTGGGAAACAATCCCCCACTGCCTTCCACAACTGCTTGTTTGGTTGTTTTCTCGTCTCTATTAGTGTATATTCATGTTATAATTTATATTATTGAAGTGGTTGGAAGGTTTTGTTTTGTGTAGGTTTTTGGTAAGTTAGAAAATGTTCCTCAGTTGCGTGAGGTCAGAATGAAGGTCGTTTGAAGGCTTATTGGTTAATAAGGAGTGTTGGCTTGTTAATGTTGAAATTCTATGGACTTAATGTTGCTCTGTTACGATTGTGGTAGGATGGATGTTAACATGGAGCTATTGTGGTTCGGAATATGATCATAGGCCGTGTGAATTTGGATTGTAATTTTTATAGTCTGAAATTGAAAATGAATGTATGGTATTAATGAATGGATGAAAATTTGGTTAATCCTTGATTTGAAATGGGTGTTTGGTTATAAAATGGATATGGATTTTTAGAAATAATCCAAGACTAATTTAAATATCAATTTAATAATAATAAAAAATCAGTAAAAACCAAATTAAAATCAAATTAATCTATAATTTGTTAAAATTACTTTGATATCAATTCTAACATTTATTTGAAAATTAAAATCAATTAGAGTTTGAATCATTAGTAAAATAAACAATTAAGATTAAATTGAAATCTGGAATTAAACTTAATTCGAAATTAAAATCAAATTGAAAATTAAAAAGTCAAATAATTAAAATCCATTTTATAATCAAAAGCACCATGATCAAAAAGGCCTAAACAATGACCAATGTGTAACAAAAATATGGATTTGGGAATGGTCGGTTGCCTTTGGTCATGAATGTATGCAAATGAACTTTAGGCCAAGTGCCAAATAAAAATGAAAAAAATGGAAAAAATTCAGGACCAAAATCGGGGTATGACAGGTTTGAATGAGTTAGTTCTTTTTTTTGGCTTTTTGAAAGTTTAAGTCAAGTATAGTTAAGTTTATTTACAAATTTGATTTAAGAAAAGAAGTTTGAAAATACAATGGCATAAGGCCAAAGTTTCTATCTTTTGCAAAGTGGTCAAAGTTTAGAACAAAATAAGTTCAATCAAAGAAGATTTTGAAAAGGGAGGAAGATATTTTGAAATTAAATAAATGGGGGAGAAGATGAAGAGACTAATCCTATGCACAAAATTAAAATTTGAGACTTGAAAAGATCTGACCAAATGAGTAGCAATCCAATAGACAAGAATGTCAATAGAAACCCAGAATTCCCTTGGACATTTAGAATCAAGCAACACATAAAATGCACAATTATATTATCTTGAAGAGAAAAAGCATCAAATAAAGATAGCCACATCCAAGCTTTAGCCATTCCATGATCTTCTTCAAAAATAGTCCATGTAGCAGATGAACTCCACAAGTCACAGGTTCAAAATAACAGCTACACAATGATCATGTTGCAGATGAACTCAGAGGGATCTTGAATGATGTATCGGATGAAGTTTCAAATTGTAAGCGCTTGGTTTCACAGAAAGTTGGCATTGGCCAAGTCCTTTAGCATAGGAATGTTGCCTAAGTTCTAAGTCCATTTGTCCAAGATCAAGCCAACAGTCCATACAAAAGTTTTTTTAGGGTTTTTGTTGTTATTATGTACATTAATAGTCAAATACCACACAAACAAGAAAAGTATATACAACAAGAAGTATCACACAATATGGTCCAAATGGACAAAGTGAAAATTGCATTAACATAAACAATTAGAATGATATGAACAATGGCGAATGAATAAAGGCAAGAATTAAATGACATTAAAGTAAATGGCTTGAAATTAAAATATAGTTGTTAATAAGTTAGAGGTTAGTATTGTTTTCTTTTGCTTTTCATTTTAAGACATTCTTTGGAGAACACTCAACCCACTTATCACAAGCATGGATCCTTGAACCAAGACATCTTCCAAAGGAAGGACAAAAGGCCACGTTTCCACATAATACCATGAAAGAGGGGAGACTTATAATCTCACTAACTAGAATGCTATGCCTTTTATGTCACAAATTTAGCGCTATGTTAAGCAATCGTAATTGGACTTATGTAGAAGTCATAACTATTTGAGGTCGGGCAATAGAATTTTGGTGTTAATGCATGTTAGAGACATAGTATAATGGATTATGCTCATGAAACATACCACACACAAAAAGAATATGCAAAAGAGGTGGCCTAATCTCATCCATACTCATGTTAATTTTTCAATCAACTAGCTTTAGGACTTTGAGATATCATAGGCCAAATGAGATAAATGCATAAAGAAGGGGAATGAGATGAAGAGAGAGGGGAATGGATCAAAACTCAAATTGGTCAAAGGAGGACTTTTACCAAATTAATATCATTCATTCATTTTGGGAGATGGAATGTACATTCCATCAATCCCCTAAATCCAATGATATTAACTTGACAAAGTCAAATCAACCTTGACCAAGGCCCAACAACAAGAGTCAAACTCAAACAAGTCATCACAATTGGTCAACAAAATTATTTGACATTTATTCAAATAAAAAATACTAAAATAAGGCATTTAAATTAAATATGGTTTGTCAAATTCCTAAAACCTCATCAAAACACCAAAGAAATGGCCATGAGATTTATCATAGGTTAAACAAGGTCAGAGGACCTTGGAGAAAAAATTTCAGAATTCTGAAAGACTTAAAAGTATTTTTAAACAATTAAAAACAAAGGAAAAATCAATTAAATCATGAAAAATATTAATAATGATCCAAAAAATAATTTTAATTCAGAATATGAAAGAAGAAATAATTTGAAATTTTTTAGTGAAACTCTCATATTTTTTGGATCAATATTAAAATTAATATGAATTAATGAAAATCAAAGGAATAAAAATTAAAATCAGAAAATCAAAAAAACGTGGACCACTTGATCTCCCTCATTAATTGAGGTGGCAGATCAAGTGGCCACCAGCGCACGTTCCATGGTGGACTTGAGTCAAGGCGGCACATGCTTGGTATTTAAAAGCAACGCACGAGATTAAAACAATTTGAAAAGGATCAATGGCTCTGAACCATGTCAACACATCATCGGCGTCCAAGGGTCGGTCATCTTCTCTGGTGACCCTGGTCGGACTGGTTCACTCATCACCATCAAGAAAATGAAAAAGAAGGACATGATCTGAAAGAAAAAATGGCGTAGAGCACGAATCTGACCTCAATTTTAACTAACTCCACATATATAGAAAGATATGAGGAGTTGAATTTTGAGGTGTGTCAACTGAGTTGCTTCGATTTGACCTCTAAGCAACTCAATCTTCTTGCCTACATTGGTAGGACTTCAAACAACCAAAGATCCAAGAGAATTGAGTGGAATTAAGAGATAATCGAAGAGATGAAATTTTCTGGAAAATACCTTCAATGCAGGTCTGGATTCAACTATTCTTGCTTTGGCTCGTGCTTGATCTTGCTCAGGATCCTTGCTGGAGTAGATTAGAATGCACAAAAGGTCTTGGATCCCTGGAGTTTTGAATCTCAAAATAGTGAGAATTCAACTCAATTTCCGAAGGAAATTCTCAAGTTTATCCTCTCAAATGGAAGGGTTAGGGGTTTAGGATCAAAGCTGGCACGAATGTCAGTTGAATTCTGAGCATATGGAGCTCTACTTATAGCTGGATCATGTGATATTTGCACCTTCCAAATGACTTTCCAAAATTGGCAATGAGTGATACATGGGTGCATGGGCATGTACAGGCCCATGAAATCATTCCATTTGATCCACAATTGAGTGTGAGCATGTCTGAAATCAGCTTGGAATGCAAGGCAAATGTACACAGCTGTTTGAAGTTTGATCCTTGCCAATTGATGATATCATGTTCAAGCTCTGCGCAGCCCTAGCAAATCTTGTCCAAAATGGATGAAATTAGACTTTTTGGAAAGGTTAGATCAAGAGGAACAACTTTCATGTTGAACACTTTTACATTTGAAGCTTTTATCATGATGAATTTTTAGGTGGAAATTTCAACATATCAAATTTTTTCTAAGTGTCAAGCCATATATCTCAATATTCCACCTTGCTTAACTTTTTATGTGAGCTTCAAATAAGAAACGTGTCTTCAAAAAAGTTGTATCTATTTAAAAGACCTTCGAAATGGTCACCAATTTCATGTCATTTGGATTTGGGAGGATAGAGTTATGCATTTTTGAAGTTTGGAAAAATCACTTGTTCAATGGTATAGGTCAAAAGTGACCTATAACGTAACCTCATATCACATGCTCATAAAAGTTGAATTAGCACTCACTCCAAACATAAAAGTTGAATTAGAAATCTTGAATTTGATTTTGAAACTTGGAAATCTTTCATATCATAAAAATTGAGCAAGTTATGGCCTTGGGAAGTTGACTTTCAAATTAGGGTTTAGACAAAATGACCTATAATGTTTCAACATAGAAAATGATTTTCCAAGCAAAACTAGCTCTAGGTATCAACATGAAAGTTGTTTGGAATGTCATCTAGAGTAACTTTGATCTTGGAATCATTTTCATATGGTGAAAATTGCAGGATATGGGGTCTAGGGAGACCTAGTTTTGATCAGATGAATTCATCTGGCCAACCACCATCAACCAACTTGCTAACCTTCAATTCTCTTGACTTTACTGGCTCGTGGTAGACCATATATGCATAAGATTATGAATTTTGAAGTGTCCCTTTAGAAATTTGATCAATTGGTGAGATAGCTTGTTGGAGAAGTTACTCAAGATACCCAGTCAAAATAGGGTTTCCAAGGCAAATCACCCTCAAACTCTTGAAGAAAACTTGACCAAAATAACATGTAGGAATCAATGGAACTCATATATGATACTCATAACCATTCTTGGATCAATTAATGGTTGTGCTCTTTGTCATGAGGGTCTCAAACCCTAGATATGAGCTTGATGAATCAATG
Organism: Lathyrus oleraceus; assembly: GCF_024323335.1. Lineage (NCBI taxonomy): Eukaryota > Viridiplantae > Streptophyta > Magnoliopsida > Fabales > Fabaceae > Lathyrus > Lathyrus oleraceus. Next base: position 172,861,237 of record NC_066585.1, on the reverse strand, counting down.
GTGATCATGCCCTACCTACAAAAGAGTTAGGCAAATGCAAAGACATGTTTTTGGTATTTTGGTTAGTAAAATGATACTATAAAAGTATGATATAATCACAAAGTGCTTGGTGATCCCTCCCAAAACAAACCTAATGAAAGAGGGGTTAGGAGGATGCCAAGGTATGATACCAATGCTAATGCTTATGATGAAATTGCATGAGGGATCTTAGGGTCAAAATCGGGGTCTTACGGCTGCCCCTTTTTAAGGACATTCTAACTGAGGAGGCGAAGGTTAAAATCTTCATGTTGACTCAGTAGAATGGGCTTAAATAACAACATAGAAACAAATTTCGGTCCCTAAGAGACCTCATGATGCATATGGTATGAATGCAAAAGTTAATTCTCTGTGGGGAAATATGGCCACAAAGGAAAAGAAATCAGAGAGACCGAAAGTCCACAGGAGTATAATGCATTCCATAAGGAAAAAATCGCTGGGTAGACAGAGACTTTGGGGGATAAAAGGAGTTATGCGCAGGCCAGGCTACGGCTTAAAACTGCTGGGGGACTCGAGGAATTCCATACAAACATGGAAAGACTCAGCTGGGGAAACAACAACATCTGCAGGGGATACGAGTAAGTCAGGATAAAACTGAAATACTTGAATCATGCAGAAAAAATGTTTTCACTAAGGAAATGTGCACTCAACTCGACTGGGGAAGAAATAAACTTCAACACGGGAGGAGCAGAAATCTATTATCTACTACCTGTTACTGGGTGAGGAGATAATAATGATCTGATAGAGAGGACATCCGTCATCAGTTAGGATGAACATATCAAGGATGACTCGCTAAGAACCCACAGGAGGGAGTATTCATTATCGGTTACTAGGTAAGAATAGCCTTGTTGGGGAAAACTGCAGAAAATAGGATTTACAACTACCGGCTACTGGGCAGAAGACCAAAGGTGAGAGTATCTGTCATCAGTTAGGATGAACATATCAAGGATAAACTCAACAGGGAAGAAAATCCGTCATCGGTTAAGATGAACATATAAAGGATAGACTTGCCTGGGAAATGTCAAGGAGGATACCCGTCATCGGTTAAGATGAACATATCAAGGATAAACCAACTAAAAAAAAGTAGGAATTACATCTATCGAATGCTGGATAGAAGACCAATCAAAGAGAAAATCCGTCACCGGTTAGGATGAACATATCAAGGATAGACTCTGAGAGGGGAGAAAATAGGAATTACATCTATCGGTTACTGGATAGACTACCAACAAAGAGAAAATCTGTCACCGGTTAAGATGAACATATCAAGGATTAACTCTGCTAAGGGGACAAAAGCAGGATTTACAACTACCAGTTACTGGATAGAAGACCGCAAAGAGAAGGAAACACGTCACCGGTTAGGATGAACATATCAAGGATTAACTCTCTGGGGAACAAAAATAGGGATTACAACTACCTTTTTACTGGGAAGAATACCAAAGGTGAGAGTATCCGTCATCGGTTAGGATGAACATATCAAGGATAAACTCAAAAGGGGAAGGAAAGATATTCGTCACCGGTTAGGGTGATCATATCAAGAATATACTTTCAGAGGAATAGATCCACTGTGCTGGAGAACAGAGAAATCACAAGCCAAAGGATCAAATCTAGCCGAGGGAGGAGATCTGCTGAGGGGAGGCAGAGTTATCGAGTCTGCAAGGAATTTTAGGTCAACACCATATTAAATGGGACACAACCATGCAGAAGATAATCACAAAATAGCTGCTCAGAAACCAGGAGGGAACTCTGACTAGGAGCGAGGCAGATGGCGACTGGTGGGGAAACAATCTTACTCTGCTGAAGATTCATCCCGTTGGGGAATACAGAAACACTGCCGGAGAATAACACACCGCAAGGTACTGAATCAACCAACTTAGCTAGGAAAAAGAATCGGAACTCTGCTAGGGAACAAACACTTCGCAGGGGAACCGAATCAACACAAACAACTAGGGATACCCGAAGGGTCAACTGCTTAGGGAACCTCTGATGCTTAGAACTTAAGGATTTGCTGCTCTTTGAAGTGCTGTTGATACTTCTTTTTAATTGCTTTGAAAATTTCTTGTTTTTATATGTTTTAAGAAAAAGATTTTGATTAAAAATTTTAAATTTTCAAAAATGATCATAATAAAATTTAAACTATTGGCTGAAGTAAATAAGAGTAGAAACAGTTGGATAAAAGCTCAACTTTATTTAATGGGATGGTAGTCTGTAAATGACAAGACTCCATGGATTTTTACAAAGTTGAATACAAATGACCACTAATCCTTCTACCAATCCTTTGATATCCACTGTGCTCTTGACCGCTACTGGGATGATGAATTGACGCCAACCCTTGTGCTCAACAAAGTTCTCCAAAATTGAAGATCAGTAGGATGCAATTACTTGCCATAATCCCTACTTTTTGCATAAGTTTCCCCAAGGTGGGGTACTCAACTTATCAGAATTTTTTTCTGTTTTTATGTCTCTAATTTTTTCCTGGATCGCCCTTTCAGGTTTTCAATCCACCGAGACGCTCTTTTTTGCCTAAGCCTCCCTTTCGGGTTTTCAACTTAGCGAGATGCTCTTTTCTTTTTAGGCGAAGTATTTCTTGACTGCATCTGCATTCACGGGACGAGTGAACTCTTCACCATCCATAGTTGTAAGAATCAAAGCACCGCCTGAAAAGGCTCTCTTAACAACATATGGGCCTTCATAATTGGGAGTCCATTTTCCCCTAGAACCTGGTTTGAACGACAAGATTTTCTTGAGCACAAGGTCACTTTCCCTGAACACACGAGGTCTGACCTTCTTATCAAAACTCTCTTCATTCTCTGCTTATATAATTGACCATGACACATGGAAGTCAATCTCTTCTCTTCAATCAAATTCAATTGGTCAAACCTAGTCTGACACCATTCAGCCTCAGTCAACTTGGCTTCCATGAGCACACGCACTGATGGAATCTCAACCTCTACAAGGAGCACTGCTTCCATACCATACACAAGAGAGAAAGGGGTAGCCCCTGTTGAAGTGCGGACGGATGTACGATACCCATGCAAAGCAAATGGGAGCATCTCATGCCAATCCTTGTATGTGACAACCATCTTCTGAATAATCTTCTTAATATTCTTATTCGCAGCTTCAACAGCCCCATTCATCTTGGGTCTGTAGGGAGAAGAATTATGATGTGCAATCTTGAAGTCTTTACAAAGAGCTTCCACCATATTATTATTCAAGTTCGATCCATTGTCAGTAATGATATTACTTGGCACACCATAACAACATATGATCTGATTCTTGATAAACCTTACAACAACTTGCTTGGTTACATTTGCATATGATGCCGCTTCAACCCATTTTGTGAAGTAGTCAATTGCCACCAAATGAAACGATGTCCATTCAAAGCTTTGGGTTCAATCATATCGATTCCCCACATGGAGAAGGGCCATGGGGAAGAGATAACATTCAAAAGTGTCGGAGGAACATGACTCTTATCAGCATAAATTTGACACTTGGGGCATTTCTTCATAAACTTGCAACAGTCAGATTCCATTTTCAGCCAATAATAGTAACCTGCTCGCAACATCTTCTTTGCCATTGCATGTCCATTGGAATGAGTACCAGAGGAACCTTCATGCACTTTAGTCATCAACAAGTCTGCTTTGTGTCTATCCACGCATCTAAGCGAAACCATGTAGAAGTTTCTCTTGTACAATATATCACCATTCAAGTAGAAATTACCAGCTAATCTTCTCAAAGTATTTTTATCTTTCAAAGATGCCCCAGGCGGGTAAATCTGACTTTGGAGGAAACATTTGATGTCATAATACCACGGCTTCTCGTCTTTGATCTCTTCAACAGCAAACACATGAGCTGGCCTATCAAGACGTATCACAGACAAATTGGGAACTTCATTCCAATACTTCACTACAATCATTGATGCCAACGTTGCAAGAGCATCTGCCATCCGATTTTCATCTCGAGGGATATGATGAAATTCAACCTTTGTAAAGAAAGTTGAAATCCTCCTCGCATAATATCTATATGGTATTAAACCGGGTTGATTCGTCTCCCGTTCACCTTTGATCTGATTCATAACCAAAGCTGAATCTCCAAAGACATCCAAATACTTGATTCTGAGATTCATGGCCTCTTCAAGCCTCATAATGCAAGCTTCATATTCTGCCTTGTTGTCTGTACACTTGAAAGTCAATCTAGCTGTAAATGGTAGATGCGTGCCTTGAGGAGTAATGATCACTGCCCCAATTCCATTTCCATATCAATTAACAGCTCCATCAAACACCATGCCCTAACGGGAACCAGGTTCTGGCCCTTCTTCAAGCAATGATTCATCACAATCTTTCATTTTCAAGTACAAAATCTCTTCGTCAGGAAAGTCATACTGCACTGACTGGTAATCTTCAATAGGTTGGTGAGCCAAATGGTCAGCCAAGATACTACCTTTGATCACTTTCTGAGATCGATATTCAATATCATATTCTGATAATAACATCTGCCAACGGGCAATCCTCCCAGTTAAAGCAGAATTCTCAAATATATACTTGATCGGATCCATTTTGGATATCAACTAAGTGGTATGATTCAACATATACTGACGCAGACGCTTAGCAGCCCAAGCCAATGCGCAACAAGTCTTCTCAAGCATAAAATACCGAGTCTCACAGTCGGTGAACTTCTTACTGAGGTAGTAAATTACAAATTCTTTCTTTCCAGTCTCATCTTGTTGACCAAGAACACAACCCATACTATCTTCGAGCACAGTCAAATACATGATCAAAGGTCTTCCGTCAACAGGTGGAGATAAAATCGGAGGCTCAAGCAAATATTCTTTGATACTGTTAAAAGCTTTCTGGCAGTCTTCGGTCCAATCACAAGATTGATCTTTCCAAAGAAGCTTGAATATAGGCGCACATGTGGCAGTCATGTGGGAAATGAATCTCGAAATATAAGTCAAGCGGCTGAGAAAACCACTGACTTGCTTCTCAGTTTTGGGCGCAGGCATCTCTTGTATTGCTTTGACCTTGGCAGGATCAACTTCAATACCCTTCTCGCTGACAATAAAGCCCATCAGCTTTCCAGACCGAACACCAAAAGTACACTTATTGGGATTTAAGCGGAGTTTATATTTCCTCAAACGTTGGAATAGCTTCAACAAATGCTCAAAATGTTCCTCTTCATCAATTGATTTGGCAATCATGTCATCGACATATACTTCAATCTCTTTATGCATCATATCATGAAAAAGAGTAGTCATTTCTCTTTGGTAAGTTGCACCAGCATTCTTTAAACCGAAAGGCCTCACTCTATAACAAAACGTTCTCCAAGGTGTAATGAATATGGTCTTCTCCATATCTTCGGGTGCCATCTTGATCTGATTATATCTGGAAAATCCATCCATAAACGAAAAGACTTTGAATTTAGCAGTATTGTCTACCAACATATCAATGTGTGGCAGAGGGAAATCATCTTTCGGACTGGCTTTATTCAAATCTCTATAATCAACACACATGCGGACTTTTCCATCTTTCTTTGGCACAAGCACAATATTGGCCACCCATTGCGGATACTCAGCAGTTACAAGGAAACCGACATCAATCTGCTTTTGTACTTCCTCTTTGATCTTTACAGCCATATCAGGATGCGTTCTTCTCAACTTCTGCTTGACTGGCGGGCATTCTGGCTTCAACGACAATCTATGCTCCACAATCTCAGAATCCAAACCAGGCATGTCTTGATAGGACCAAGCAAACACATCTGAATACTCTTAAAGAAGATCAATCAACCCCTTCTTAACATCTGGACACAGTCGAGACCCAATCTTGACTTCCTTCACATCATCCTCGGAACCCAAGTTGACTAACTCAATCTTCTCTTCGAACGGCTGAATGTTCTTTTCATCTTTCTCAAGAAGACGAGATAATTCATCACTCACTTCTACATCACTTTCCTCCTCAGCCTCAAACACAGGGAATTCAAAATTTGGAGAAGGAGAAGGATCATTGTATTCAATGGGGTTAGGAACCAACCTGCATAATGATTTGATATTTTGATTTTAGAGAAGTGGATTTGTGACCAAATATTATGCAGATGGACAATTATATTGTTTATTTATGTTTTTTGTGATTACCATTTTCAGAATAAAACAAAAAGTAAACACAAACATCATAGATGTGGATGAATATAATTAATTTTATTAATGATCAATTTGAAAATGCCCAAACAATGTTCACTCCTCCCTTAGGCATAGGATAAGGATTTTAAAAATATATAAAAGCAATTACTTAGATCGATGCAAAATAACAGGAATATCAACAGCAGTCCAATTGTCGCAAGCCTTTCCATGCGTCACAAAATTGGTGCAGTCTTCCCCTTCGTCATCCTCTAGCACGGCATCTAAGTGTTGTTCATTGCCATGAATGAACCCTCCGCTACGAAAGATAAGTTGCATATCTTTATACCTTGCGGTTGATGAACCTTTCTGGAACCCCAAACCGGTTCTACCTTTGTTGTCGGAGACCTCTACCATGCGCCCCCAATGAGCAACATCTCCTTCTTCCACAATATTCTTAGAATCTTTCAATGAGGACATAGGTGCCCCTACTTTCTTTTCAGCAGCAATAAATAAGGCTTGGAACGATGTTCCAACCTCATCCTCAGCTTCCACGTAAGATAAAGATGACAAATGGCTAACCAACAGCGCTTTCTCTCCACCAACAATCACGAGCTTTCCATTCTTCACAAATTTGAGCTTCTTGTGCAATGTGGAGGTAACAACTCCTGCCTCATGAATCCATGGCCTTCCCAACAAGCAACTGTAGGCCTGGTGGATATCCATTACTTGGAAAGTAATCTGAAAATCACTCGGACCTATCTTAACAGGAAGGTCCACTTCACCAATAACTGTCTTGCGCGAACCATCAAAAGCTTTGACGATTACACCGCTATATCTCATGGGCGCTCCTTGATATGACAACTTTGAAAGAGTTGACTTCGGAAGCACATTTAGTGACGACCCGGTGTCAACTAATACATTTGACAAATCGTCATCTTTGCAATTCATGGAGATATGCAAAGCCAGGTTATGATTTCTACCCTCCTTAAGGAGTTCTTCATCATAAAAGCTGAGATTATTGCAAGAAGTGATGTTAGCCACGATATGATCGAATTGATCCACTATAACATCATGTTCCACAAATGCTTATTCCAATACTCTCTGCAGTGCTTCTCTGTGTGCTTCAGAATTCATGAGCAGAGACAACACTGAGACTTTTGAGGGGGTTTGGAGCAGCTGTTCTACCACATTAAACTCACTCCTTTTGATCAACCAAAGTACCTCATCATCATCGTTGGCCTTCAAATTGCTGGATTCACCAGACTTACCCTTTGAAACACCAAGTGGATCTTCAACAGGCACTTCCACCTTCTTACTCATAAATGATTCTTCCTTATCTTTTGGGAACACCGGCCCAAACACACGACCACTGCGGGACACCTTGGTAACACAGCAATGCTCACCACTGAGCTAGTCGTAGGCAACAACACCTCTTGACCACCTTCTATCATTGTAGCATTATACTGATATGGTACAACTTTATCAGATGAATACGGGACTGGGCCCGCTAACCGTATTACCAACGTCGATATTGATCTGTTGCTGACATTGTTACTGTTGCTGCTGTCGTACTGGATTACCAATCTCTCTGACTGCTTGAAAACGGGCACTATGACATTTACATCGTCATCTACATGACGGGATTGAATAATTTGAATCATGCCTTCATCCATCAATTGCTGGATGTCCCTTTTCACAACCTCACAACCCATCGGGTTATCACTACAAATAGCACAACCATCATGGTCATGCTCACAATAACTTACTAAACAAACATCCTTATGCATCTGCACCTAGGACCTCCTGATAAAACACACATCAAAAACATTGAATTCTCCAGGACAACCATCCATCATATTCATAGAAGAGTTCCCATGGGCGGGCAACATATTTGCTTTTACATTCGGCGCATGGTCCTCGAAGGACACCATTCCACTCTTCATCAGCATCCGAACCTCATACTTGAGTGGGTAACAGTTCTCTATATCATGTTCGGGTGCTCCTTGATGAAAAGCACAACGGAGTTCAGGTTTATACCACCAAGGAAGTCGTTCTGGAATCTGCGGCGGTTTCTTGGTTGGATCAAGTTCTTGAGAACCAAAGACGGGTAGAGTTCTGCATAAGACATAGGAATCGGGTCAAAAGAGACCTTCTTCCTCTCGAAGTTTTATTGATGATGATTGTTGTTATTGTTGTTGTTGTAGGTGTTTGCTCATTGTTGTGGTTGTTGTTGTTGACGTTGTTGTTGTTGAATTGGTGTTGATTGTTGATTAGAAAATACTGGAATAATGGAAGATACTTGGTGGTGATGTTGACGGGATGATGGCTTCCTTCTGATCTGAGGCCTCCTCTGCCTCCCATTTCTTATTGCATTCTCTTCAATATCCTTCTTCTTGTTGAAACTACTGCCATACCTCTTACTTGTCGATGCCTCATCTTTCGACAAACGTCCTTCTCGGACTCCTTCCTCAAGCCTCATCCCCATGTTTACCATTTCGATAAAGTCTCTAGGGGCACTAGCAATCATTCATTCAAAATAAAATGAACTCAGGGTCTTTAGAAAGATCTTTGTCATCTCTTTTTCCTCCAAAGGAGGAGTGATCTGGGCAGCCAATTCCCTTCATCTCTGCGCATACTCTTTGAATATCTCTTTATCTCTCTGAGACATAGACCTCAGTTGGTCTCTATCAGGCGCCATGTCCAAGTTATACTTGTACTGCTTGACAAAAGCCTCTCCTATGTCATTAAAAGTGTGAATGCTTTCACTATCCAGCCCCATATACCAACAGAGCACAACACCGGTCAGGCTGTCTTGGAAATAATGGATCAGCAGTTGAACATTATCGGTTTGGGTAGACATCTTGCGAGCATACATCACTAGATGATTGAGTGGACAAGTATTCCCCTTATACTTTTCAAAGTCAGGCACTTTGAACTTCACCGGGATCTTAACGTTGGGCACTAAACACAACTCGGCAGCACTCTTACCAAACAAGTCCTTACCTCTCAATGTCTTCAATTCCTTGCGCAACTCAAGAAACTGATCTTTCATTTCATCTATTTTCTCGTAGACATCCGGACCCTCAGACGACTCGGAGTTATAAATGGTGTCCTCTACACGAGGTAAGGTGTGCACAATGGGAGGTGGCACGGACATGACCGGGCTAGATATGGCATGGAAGCAAATGTAGGTGCAAAGCCTTCAGGCACAAAGTTGGACGACATTCCCCACGGGAATCCGGCAGGCATAGTGGGCGCAAAATGAGCGGCAACAACAGGCATGGTAGAGGTAGCCACCTCTGAAATAACTGCCCTCGCAGGAGGAGTTGCAGACGTTGGAGAAGATTTACTCTTATCAGCAAGAACTGACTCCATCATGGCAGTCAGGCGGGCGATCTCGTCCTTCAGCTCTTTGTTCTCTTGCTCTAGATGCTCCATAATTCTGGGATGATTGGCGCGGGTGTTGTACCGGTGAGTCATCTTGGCTAAAGTACAGAAGAAACACAAATGAGACATCTGCCGAAAGAGAAACCTGCTTATGAAAATGATGCATGAAAATGCAATGCTTGTTTATTTATTTTTGTTTTCAAGGAACTTACTATATTATTTGCAAACATATATATATCAACAATTTGCAATAATTTTTGTATGACCAAAAATCTCTTTTCATTTATATAATTGGAAGGATTACACTGAGTACAATTTCAGAAACCAAATGAAAAATACAAGAGAAAAGGAGACTAGTCATCCTAAGGATCCCTAACAACGTCAGAAGATCTGGATGAAGGCGCGTACTTCCTTCGAATGCGTCAAATCTCAGTCTCAAAAGAAGCCTTCATCTGAGTCTTCTCGAGGACAAGCTGATCAACAATCTTCTTCCAAGCAACAGAAGGCTGAGGCATGCTAGAAGATGAAACCTCTGGCTCTCTCGGTCTCTACGTCACTCGGTCTTCAAGTAGCTCAATAAGTGCATCTTTGTCCTTAGACTCCAACTGCAACTCTTCGTGCTTCTTGCTCAAATCATGGAAACACTCTTCCCACATATCCTTCTCTTGCTTCATCTTGACGAGCGCGTCTTCCAACTCCTCTACATCCTGGTTAGGGAGAGTTAATGGCTCAACCACAACCATAAACATAGGTCTTTCACAAGGATAAGACATCTTCAACTCCAAAGCTCTCTTCTTCACCCAAAGAGTGTAAGCTTCCAAAGCTACCCAATTGCGCGGACCAAGCTTGGATCTCCCTTTCCTATGCACATTATGCCAAGCATGCACAATCTTCACCTTCAAATGTTGGGGATCTTTACCCTCTTGATAGAAAAGACCTTCTAACGAAGTGTTATTAGGTTTGTCTCTCAAGGGGAACCCAAGTTGACGATAAGCCAAAGCAGGGCTGTAGTTAATTCCTCCTTGTGTACCAATGAGAGGCACATTAGAGAATTCACCACAACTATCAATAATCTCCAAACTGCTTAAAGACGGATCATACCAAACTATATCATCATTAGTGAGAGACATAAGTCTTTGGTACCACCTTAGACATTGTTTGTTCTCCACAAAATCAGGCGTCTGAGGCAAGTGCGAAATAAACCACTTGTATAGAAGAGGAATGCAGCAGACAATGGTTCCACCATCTTTAGAATTCCTTAGATGCAAAGAGAAATACATATCACTCAACAAAGTAGGCACATGATTCCCAATAAAGAAAATACTAATGGTGTTAACATCAACAAAACCGTCAAGGTTAAGGAACAAAGCTAATCCATAAATGAGCAACACAAAGATAGCTTCAAAAGCATCCACGCTACCAGCTTGAGCAAAAGCAGTAGCTTCCTTGATGAGGAAATCAGATGGCAACCCAAACAATCCTCATTTCTTCACCCAACGAGCCTTTATCTCAGACTTCTTCAAGTGAAGAGCTTCATCAATAATATTAGATTGGGGGATCTCCTCCAATCCACTTAAAGGAACTATACTAGAAACATGTATCCCGAAAAGATGAGAATACTCCTCCAAGGTAGGCACAAGAGGAAAATCTAGGAAAGTGAAACAACGGTAGAGAGGATCATAGAACTGCACCAATACATTCAAAAGTCCTTCAACCACATCGGCAGACAAGATAGACAAAAGCTTCCCATGGCGTTGTTTGAAGTCCAAGGGATCTAATACAAAAGATGCTAGCTTCCTTAACTCTTTCAAGTTGGGACATATGAAACTGTACTTCTTAGTGTTCCTTCGTCCACAATCCATGGTCTGAAAATATTTGCAAATGATACCTTAGTTCCTTGAAATTTTCGTGTGATGAATGTTATGATGCGCATGAATGCATGAATGCAACAATCACAAATAAAGGATCACACACAAGGCAAACAAAGGTCAAGGGATGAATCAAGTCATTGTCAAGATCAATCATCCATTTTGGTGGATTATGGTTTACGTCTTATCAACATTCTATAGATCATGTTTTAAAAATTTCCGAGAGTCTTAATTCTATCTATCGGATATTACAGGTTAAGATGACTGACTCATCGACCCATAATATTCTCAAGAGAAACTCGTCTGAGTGTAGTATCGCGTAACAACTGTTATCAAGTCTACACTTGAAAAGTTTCCGCACTACATCCTAAATAGGCCAAGTAGGGGTAAATGTTCTACGGTCCTCAGCTTCTCATACCCAAATTAGAAATAGTAATGCCTAACCACAAATACTTGTGTGACATTTCCAAATCCAAAAGAGTCTCCACTGAGCAGATGGATCTCAAGCCAACTTGTTAAGGAGTACTCCACACAAGTCTAACATGACTATACCATCCTCCTATCTTAATTGCACTAAAGTTCGGGTTAGAACTTATCTCACCACTCAGAGATCACCAAGCACAACAAGCAGATTATATCACACATACATATATACAAACATCACATATATACAAATATATACACACAAAAAGTAGGCTAAACCCACTGGAGACTACTCCCCAGTAGAGTCGCCAGTTAATTTTTCTGTAGCAGTAAATTCATGATCATCAAGCTATGGGTAAGCTAGAGATCAAATAACAAGAGTCGCCACCCCGCTTTTATTGTTTCCAAGGGAAAAGGGAAAAAGTACGAACAAAATCCAAAAAGTAATAAGTTTTCAAATCAAACTAATAAAGTGTCAGAGATTACAGGTAAGGGGGTTGGTTACACAGAGGGAAGGTGTTAGCATCCAAAGTGTCCTAGGTACTCCTAGGGAGCCCTTTTTGTGTGCATATGTATTTGGTACAAAAATGATGTTTACAAACAAATAGAATGGGGGGATGAGAAAAGAATTCATTAATTATATTTTTGTGTTTGACAAGTCCTTCGGGCTTGTGCCTACGTACCAACATAAAAATGAGGGATCAAAACCTCGTAGTTCGTGATACAAATTTCAAAGTGGATGCATTGCTTTTAACAAAAATTAAGTTTTGAAAGGCACAAAGGCCTGAAAATGGTTTGAATGAGTTAGTTCTTTTTTTGGAATTTTGAAAGTTTAAGTCAAGTATAGTTAAGTTTATTTACAAATTTGATTTAAGAAAAGAAGTTTGAAAATGCAATGAAATAAGGCCAAAGTTTCTATCTTTTGCAAAGTGGTCAAAGTTTAGAACAAAATAAGTTCAATCAAAGAAGATTTTGACAAGGGAGGAAGATATTTTGAAATTAAAGAAATGGGGAGAAGATGAAGAGACTAATCCTATGCACAAAATTAAAAGTTGAGAGTTGAAAAGATGTGACCAAATGGGTAGCAACCCAATAGACAAGAATGTCAATAGAAACCCAGAATTCCCTTGGACATTTAGAATCAAGCAACACACAAAATGCACAATTATATTATCTTGAAGAGCAAATGCATCAAATAAAGATAGCCACATCCAAGCTTTAGCCATTCCATGATCTTCTTCAAAAATAGCCCATGTAGCAGATGAACTCCACAAGTCACAGGTTCAAAATAACAGCTACACAATGATCATGTTGCAGATGGACTCAGAGGGATCTTGAATGATGTATCAGATGAAGTTTCAAATTGCAAGCACTTGGTTTCACAGAAAGTTGGCATTGGCCAAGTCCTTTAGCATAGGAATGTTGCCTAAGTTCTAAGTCCACTTGTGCAAGATCAAGCCAACAGTCCACACAAAAGTTTTTCAGGGTTTTTGTTATTATTATGTACATTAATGGTCAAAGACCACACAAACAAGCAAAGTATATACAACAAGAAGTATCACACAATATGGTCCAAATGGACAAAGTGAAAATTGCATTAACATAAACAATTAGAATGATATGAACAATGGAAAATGAATAAAGGAAAGAATTAAATGACATTAAAGTAAATGGCTTGAAATTAAAAGTTAGTTGTCAATGAGTTAGAGGTTAGTATTGTTTGCTTTTGCTTTTCATTTTAAGCATTCTTTGGAGAACACTCAACTCACTTATCACAAGCATGGATCCTTGAACCAAGACATCTTCCAAAGGAAGGAAAAAAGGCCAAGTTTCCACACAATACCATGAAAGAGGGGAGACTTACAATCTCACTAACTAGAACGCTATGCCTTTTATTTCACAAATTTAGCGCTATGTTAAGCAATCGTAATTGGACTTATGTAGAAGTCACAACTATTTGAGGTCGGGCAATAGAATTTTGGTGTTAATGCATGTTAGAGACATAGTATAATGGACTATGCTCATGAAACATACCACACACAAAAAGAATATGCAAAAGAGGTGGCCTAATCTCCGGTGACCCTGGCCGGACTGGTTCACTCATCACCATCAAGAAAATGAAAAAGGAGGACATGATCTAAAATAAAAAATCGCGTAGAGCACGAATCCGACCTCAATTTTAACTAACTCCACATATATAGAAAGATATGAGGAGTTGAATTTTGAGGTGTGTCAACTGAGTTGCTTCGATTTGACCTCTAAGCAACTCAATCTTCTTGCCTACATTGGTAGGACTTCAAACAACCAAAGATCCAAGAGAATTGAGTGGAATTAATAGAGAATCGAAGAGATGAAATTTTCTGGAAAATACCTTCAATGCAGGTCTGGATTCAACTGTTCTTGCTTTGGCTCGTGCTTGATCTTGCTCGGGATGCTTGCTAGAGTAGATTAGAATGCACAAAAGGTCTCTGATCCCTGGAGTTTTGAATCTCAAAATAGTGAGAATTCAACTCAATTTCCGAAGGAAATTTTCAAGTTTATCCTCTCAAATGGAAGGGTTAGGGGTTTAGGATCAAAGATGGCGTGAATGTCTGTTGAATTCTGAGCATATGGAGCTCTATTTATAGCTGGATCATGTGATATTTGCACCTTTCAAATGACTTTCCAAAATTGGCAATGAGTGATGCATGGGTGCATGGGCGTGTACAGACCCATGAAATCATTCCATTTGATCCACAATTGAGTGTGAGCATGTCTGAAATCAGCTTGGAATGTAAGGCAAATGTACACAATTGTTTGAAGTTTGATCCTTGCCAATTGATGATATCATGTTTAAGCCATGCGCAGCCCTAGCAAATCTTGTCCAAAATGGATGAAATTCGACTTTTTGGAAAGGTTAGATCAAGAGGAACAACTTTCATGTTCAACACTTTTTCATTTGAAGCTTGTATTATGATGAATTTTGAGGTGGAAGTTTGGAAATTTCAACATATCAAAATTTTTCTAAGTGTCAAGCCATGTATCTCAATATTCCACCTTGCTTAACTTTTTATGTGAGGTTCAAATGAGAAAAGTGTCTTCATCAAAGTCGTAGCTCTTTCAAAGACATTAAAAATGGTCACCAATTGAATGTCATTTGGACTTGGGATGATAGAGTTATGCATTTTTGAAGTTTGAAAAAATCACTTGTTCAATGGTATAGGTCAAAAGTGACCTATAATGTAACCTCATATCACATGCTCATAAAAGTTGAATTAGCTATCAATAAAAACATGAAAGTTGAAGTAGACATATTGAATTTGATTGTGCAACTTGGAAATATTTCTTCTCATAAAAGTTGAGCAAGTTATGGCCTTGGGAAGTTGACTTTCAAATTAGGGTTTAGACAAAATGACCTATAATGTTTCAACATAGAAAATGATTTTCGAAGCAAAACTAGCTCTAGGTATAAACATGAAAGTTGTTTGTAATGTCATTTAGAGTAACTTTGCTATTGTAATCATTTTCAAATGGTGAAAAGTGTAGGAGATAGGGTCTAGGGAGACCCAATTTTGATTAGATGAATTCATCTGGCCAACCATCATCAACCAACTTGCTAACCTTAAATTCTATTGACTTTCTTGGCTCATGGTAGCTCATAAATGCATAAGATGATTAACTTTGAAGTGTCCCTTTAGGAATTTGATCAATTGGTGAGATAGCTTGTTGGAGAAGTTACTCAAGATACCCAGTCAAACTAGGGTTTCCAAGGCAAATCACCCTCAAACTCTTGAAGAAAACTTGGTCAAAATAACATGTAGAAAGAAATGAAACTCATATATGATGCTCATAACAATTCTTGGATCAATTCATGGTTGTGCTCTTTGTCATGAGGGTCTCAAACCCTAGATATGAGCTTGATGAATCAATGGTGATCATGCCCTACCTACAAAAGAGTTAGGTAAATGCAAAGACATATTTTTGGTATTTTGGTTAGTAAAATGATAATATACAAGTATGATATAATCACAAAGTGCTTGGTGATCCCTCCCAAAACAAACCTAGTGAAAGAGGGGTAAGGAGGATGTCAAGGTATGATCCCAATACTAATGCTTATGAAGAAATTGCATGAGGGATCTTAGGGTCAAAATTGGGGTCTTACATTTGGAATGCAAAAATGATCAAAGCCAATACCAAGTAACATACACCTACTAAATTTAAATTACTTTCATGATTAAGTGATATTATAAATTTCTATTTTTTTTTTGAAAAAGCATTTCCAAAAGAAGTTTATCTACAGATGATTCTATGATGAACTAAAAATCCAGAAGCCATGGAATCGCAAACGATAGATCAAGAATAAAAGATCAAAGAACAAATGGCATGAAATTCTTTTTATTCTCTTCAAATGCTTAATTCATGACTAATGTTTTGACTATATATGAAATATAACATGATTATGAATTATTTTCTTCATTCAAAGTTTGATTTTACCATATTCTAATGAAAACATGTTGATATAAGTCAAGAATTATAAATCCTACCCAAATAAGATGTGCACAACCTCGGGTTTTACATTAATAATGATAGTTGACTTGCATGCTAACTAGGTAAACTTTGCATCAGTATTGGTATTACTAGATATGTTTAAAAGTCATGAACAATGTATTGTTTGTTATTGAGTAAAAAACTACTTAACCTAAAAAAGCCGACATTGTCAGGGTGTGAATCCTTTGACAAACCCTTTTGAGCCTTAAAATGGATTTTTTTTGTTATTTTCAATTGTTACAACCATTAGTCGATTTAAAAGAAAAATATTGTTCATTGTTTTATCTTAAGTGTAGAAGAGCACGTAAAAGCAAAAGTATTTCAAAAACAAGATTTGGGGAGAAGAGAAAAAAAGGAGAATGTTTTGAAAAAGAAAATTCAAGTAGTATTCGTGAAATGAAAGAGAAAGAAAATGCTTTGACATGAAAGATTCAAAAATAAAAAGTCAAGTATATAAAATAAAAAGCATAAAAATAAAATGGTTGAAATAAAGTGGACGTAAACAAAGAGAATATTTTAATTTACCAAATAAAATTATGCTCGTTTATCTTTAGGCTTTTGAATCCAAAAAAAACTAGTATTTTTTGTAAGCACAACCACGTTACAACTGAAAGAAAGACATTAATGATACGTGAATGATGATATGTCTTGTGGTATTGCTTTGATAAAATGTAAAGTGTTTCTATAGTTCATGCACTGTCTAATTATGAGGGAAACACTAACCATTGAGAGATACTCAGTGAAAACATGATTCTCATGAATGATTAACTGTTGATCTAAGACATGTTTTAAAATATTACTCTAGTCAAGAAAATAATTTATCTGTATGTTACAGTATATGTATAGTCATGCCATTGATTATGAACTTGCATTTGAAGTAATACCATGCCATAAAAACATTTTCAGAAAAGTTCTTGACCTAAGTCAGTCGACCTTTAAGTGAAACATGCATTCAAAATATTTTTTAACCATTTGATTTTATTTTGTTTGAGGACAAACAAAAATATAAGTTGGAGAGAATTGATAAGTTCCAAATTTATATGAAATACGTAGGCACTTATTAGCTCATTTTACAGACAATCAATATAACACCCCCAAATTTATCTATAAAAAGTAATATAACACCTGTTTGGACTTTTTTAGTATATATTAACCAAAAATAGGTAAAAATGTCCTATAAACCACAAAAAAAACACAAATACCTAACCAGAACAAGTCCCCGCAAAGAAAAACTCCTTGGGCCATGATCATAGGCACGCCCATCGAGCTCAGCAAGCTAGACTCACTTGACCATGATCATAGGCACGCCAACAACCTCAAAAGACTTCAAAGTTAAGGAAAATTCAAGGCTAAGGTACTTCATGGTGAAAAAAGAGTTTTCCTCCTGGTTGAAGATGGACGTCTCATTCGAAAAAGTATGGAGGTTAGGCCCAACTATCATATAGTTGGCCTCACTCAACATAGAAGAAAGCAAGCTTGTTGGTCAAAGGGGCGGTGCACCGAGTGAATGCCCTTAATCAGAAGCTATAAATAGGAGTTTCCAATTCGGTTCCAAGGGATTTTTTGGTGTATTGAGGTAGTACATAATTAGAGTGGGTTAAATTTGGTGTCTAACAAGAAAATAAGTTAGTGAGAAGGCGTAAGCACTACTTAAATGGTGTGGCACATAAACTTCCAAGCTCAACATATTGGGATTACCGGTACAACTATGATGATTAAGCATAACTAAAAATATCTTTGTTTGGGGTCAAATGTAGTTATTATATTCATGTTTTAAATATATTATGGTATTCATGTAAGTCTAGTCAAGCTTTAATATTGATAAAATCTTTACCCTTAAGGCCTATTTTGTATTTGCTACCTCATAATTATCTTCATGTTGGGGCTTGACATTTAAAACGTGCTTCTCATTACTAGATTTAAGCTTTTCATTTATTAGATATTAATGCCTAAACGTAGGATTAGGTTCGATATCTTCATGTACTGTAGCAGGATCAGTGTGGAATCTTGATGCTTTATAACTCTTGGAACCTAATGCTTTGTGTTGGTTAGTAGACTGAGATATCGACTATTAGGTAATACATTTATATCATAACATTGATACTGACAAGAGATACGAATGAGAGAAACATGTGATAATATTAAAATTTGAGTAGAGAAGCATACTAATGACCTATGGTTATATATGATAAATACGTAATGATGAAATCTACCCCTAACTACATTTCTCACTGTTAACACCAATATCTACATTTTACTTTCTATCATCAATTTTTGTGTCATTTACTTTCAAGCATCAAAACAAATATTAAACCATTCTCTACTTATAATCACAAAAAGTGTTGAATGATCTTTTGAACACTACCAATCATTGTGGATATGATAATTATAAAACTTATTTTTGTGCTTCCAAGAATTGAGCATTCTAAGAGAGCATTGCCTTGTGCTTAGGTGTGCTTAGCGAGCTGCCCATCATTTCTTTTTTGCATTTTGCTTCCATAGAATGATTTTTAATAAAATTTAAAAGACTAATTTATGAAAAATGTAAAAATGGATTGGGTTGCCCCCCCAGAAAGCGCTTCTTTCATGTTAGTAGCTTGATAGTTTTCTACTTCACGTAATACTTATTATCTTAAAACATATCTCACATTCTTTGATTCTGACCTTCACTTGACTTTTATCAATGTCTAGCAGCATCCTTGTGGCCTTCATGAATGGTCTCCATAGTATGAGAGATATCTTTGAGTCTCCCTCATTGTCTAGTACCATAAAATATATAGGAAATGAAAACTTATTAATCTTAATCAATGCATCATTAATAGTTCCCACTGGTTGCTTACAAGTTTTGTGAGTCCTCTGCAATATTGTCGCAATTGACTCTATTTAGATGTCCCCAATTTTGTGTACCACTGAAAATGGTATTGTGTTCACACTTACACCAAAGTCAATGGGTGAATTTAATAATTCCATACCACCTATAGAGACATGTAATATGACTACACGAGGATCAGTTTCCTTTTGAGGTAGAGTCTATTGGATAACTTTGCATATTTCCTCCAACGATTCTTCGTTTTCTTATAGTATTTTTGTTTCTTTCCCCTTGGTTTCAACAACAAATACTTAATCATCAACAATCAAACTACAATGCTCTTTTGGATTCATTTGTGTATTAGCATTAAGTGTGTTATTTGGTAGATCGGCTAACTGTTTAGCTAATTGGCTAACTTATATTTCAAGGTTCTTTATGGAGGCTTTATTGTTTTTATAGCTGGCCATAGAGACCTGCATGAATTGATTGAGTTGTGGAAGTGCTTGTGCATAATTTTGAAAAGGTTGTCTATTGGATGGACCAACTTCGAAAATCCATCCTTGATTGAAGTTGTTCCTTGGGATGTTGTTGTTTGGATATTCCCCATGCCTTTGTTGATTGCCTCCATAATTCACTTTTGCATCAGTTGGGGGACAAAATCCAGTCGAATGATCATTGTTACGTAATTCACAAAATGTAGTCTACCTTTATTATGTTGATTCATGCATATCCTTCAATTGTTGGGCAGTTTAGGCAAGTGCTTTGCCAGCTTATCCATGATTTATGTTAACAACTTTTTTTGCGCCATAATAGAACCTATGGTGTTCAACTCCATGATACCACTCTTTCTTTGTGAAGGGTTTCTGTTGTACTATCTTTGATAATCATTTAGCACCATTCTTTCAATGACTGTTATTTCATCTTTTGCACTTTTAGACACAAGAGAACATTTAATAGTAACACCTAACAACAATTTTGGTTTTTGTTCTAATCCATTTCTAAAGATATGGATCATTTTAATGTCATAGAAATTATGGTTAATACATCTTCTTAAAATGGATTTGCACCTCTCCCACGCTTCACAAAGATTTTTTAGTTGCGCCTTGGGAGAACACCGCAATAGTTGTCTTTAATTCCACAAATTTGATATGAGAGAAGAATCTATTTAAGAAATTCTCCTCCTATGTATTATAATTTGTCATTGTCAATGTTAGTTGGCCTAGATACCACTCTTTTGCTTGGCCAATCAATGAATTTGGAAACTACCTCAGGAATATCGCTTCCTCCTTAATTTTTTGGAGCTTCAAGCATCCTAGAAATCTCACAAAATTTCCTAAGATGTGTGTACGGGTACTCACGATCTTAGCCTATAAGAGAGTTAGCATAATGAATTTAAAACAATCCTTGTTTTCATTTTCTTATAATGGGCATCCCTTTGTGGTCTAGCTTTGTATGCCAGACATCTTGAACTTTTGTAGCTTGGCATGCCACCAAATTTGTTTCCATTCTTAGCATTATTGTTATATTGTTTCCTTGATTGTTGTTTTTATTCATACCATCCATGGTTTCTTTATTTGAAACAAAATATCTTATAAATCTTGCAACTTGACTTATAGCTTTTTCTTTTTGTTCTTACTAATGCTTCTTCATGCAGTTTGTTCGATTTTGGGATTGAATAACAAAGTATCCTAGTTTTGACATCATGCAAAACACATCTAACGGAAGTTACACTCACATACTCCTTGTTTTTTATTATGGAAAAACTTGAGATAATGTGTTCTCAATGAAAAGCTCCCCCTGAATATATGCACCCCACAACTTCATCTTATTTCTCCCCCATTAATAACATAAAAAAGAAACGAAGAAATCCATGAGAAGAATCTTAAAGCACGCATAAAACAATATAAACCACAAAGGCAGTTTGCAAAGATAAGAGCATCAATATGATAGCACTCACATAGAATGATTTGCATATTGAAAAATAATTCCTAAACATAAATAAAAGAAAATAATGCAATAATAAAACATAATTGTCACAACTTATGCCAAATAATCACAACACAATCATGAAAAATGAAGGATGCAAAGTGAACACAAAATACTTGGACATGCTACAAAAGCGACATGATTACGTGGCATATGCCTTTGGTGCTCACGAAATGCTGCACACGCTTGTGCTCTAGCAAGGCAATAAACAAAGTACCACCACACAAACCTAAAACAGAGATGAAAACATAACAATTACACACAATCAAGAATATTGTTAACAATGTAACATATTCAATCATAAATCATGAGAAAAATAAATAACAAACCAATGCACCAATCACTATATTTCAAGGAAAAAGAAGATAGGATAAAGTCACTATAAGCATATGAATTGACATACATCAATTGGGCATTATTGGAAGTTAACATACATGAACTATCTTATACATCAAGAACATCAATTATATGGACCATAAACAACATGCAAAAAGGAAAGCTTACACAAAAACATAAAATGAAACGATAGTACCTTGCTTGTGAAATGATGACGAAAGGACTTTTATGAAGTATGCCTTTCAAGGAAGGTTATATGGACAAGATATATTCAAAGTGCATTAACATAACATTTAGGAAAGTGTTGAGATGTCAAGAATCCCTAATTCCCATCGAATGTTAAAGAAGGGTTTGGTTGCAAGTGGTTTTGTAAAAATATCGGCAAGTTGATTTTTACTATCAAAATGCACAAAAACGACGTCTCCTTTCTCAACATGATTGCGTAGGAAATAATGATGAATCTCAATATGCTTAGTAAGATAATGTAGCATTGGGTTCTTAGTTAGGTTAACGACACTTGTGTTTTCTCACATAATTGGAATACGACTTAGTTTTATATCAAAATCAAGTATTTTCGGTTAAGCCACAAAATTTGAGAAAAACAACTACCGACCTCTATGTATTCCGCCTCGTTAGTTGACAACGCAACCGACACTTGTTTATTATTGTGCCAACTAACTAAGGAATTTGAAAATATGTCACAAGTACCACTAGTACCTTTTCTATCCTATTTGCAATCGGAAAAATCGGAATCGAGGTAACCAACTAAGCTACAATCACTCCCTTTGGAATTCCAAAGCCCATAATTTGAAGTAGATACCTAAAAATACATTTGATGGCTTTGAGATAGGATTCCTTAGGAGCCGATTGATATTGAGCACACATACAGACACTAAACATAATATCTGGCCTAGATGCAATGAGATATAAAAGAGAACTGATCATACCTCTATATTTCTTCACTTCCACATCCTTACCATTTTCGTTCCTTTCCATGTTATCGTTTGTAGCCATAGGAGTGTCAATCGAGTTTGCGTCAACCATGCCAAATCTCTTTAGCAAGTCCTTGCAATGCTTGGTTTGACAAACACATGTGCCTTCATTAAGTTGTTTAATTTGAAGACCTAGGAAGTAATTTAGCTCTCCCATGAGGCTCATTTCAAACTCTCTTTGCATAATGTTAGAAAATTCTTTGACAAGTTGCATATTAGTAGATCTAAAAATAATGTCATCAACATATACTTAAACAAGAAGAGTATCAAGGGTTCAATATAGGTGTCAGGAAATCAACTAGATGGTCACAAATAAAGGCAGAATGAGGTTTTTTTTTGAAAATGACATGCATGCATGCTGATGAATGTGAATGCATGATTTGATTTTTTTTTGGATTTTCGTATGCAAAGGAAATGAAATGCGGGTATAGTTAGGATCTAGGGTACATGAGTATCATAGAACATCCTACTAGGTAGGTTTCTCTATATCGTATAATTTTATGCTTTATACCCACAAACCACTCACATGATAGCTTCTAGGTTTTCGATAAGGTTCCCAGAGTCATGGACTCTAATCGTATCAGCGTCATGTAACAGGCTAGGCTCTTTATGAGAAGAGTGGCGAAAAGGTTTATTTTGAGCGAGGTTTTCATGTCAGGTTCAACAAGGAGAGTCCCTTGGAGTCCAACATTACACAACCACTGAAGCAGAAACTGGTTCTAAGAGGGGGGTCCTAGGGTCATGGACCCTTCATGAATAAACACCATGTGACATGCTAGCTGTCTTATAACGAGATCTACAAACAGGTATACTCTAGAGGGAGTCTTCATGTTAGGCATGCAAGGAGAGGCCATTGGGGACTAACACTACACAACTTCCAAATCTTAACTATATGTTCTCTCTTCTTTTTCCAAATCTCGGGTGTAGAGATTTACTCATGATATCATCCCAAATCCCACAAATATGTATGATAATAAGCATATAAAGAAAAGGTCAAAGCATAAAATAAAGTAAGTAAGAAAACATGTACACTGAACAAAGCAAAGATAAAGAAAATAAATAAGACAAGTCAACAATCATCGCAAAGTTAACTAAGCTAGGCTTGACTCTCTCTTGCTTGGAGCATTACCGCTAGTAGAGTCGCCATATGTCGTACCTCGAAAAATACGATCCTTCGTGAAGCGTATCGCACGCTCGCAGAAAAAATGTTCGAACAGAGTTGCCACCGAACTTTATTTATTTAAATGAAAGAATAAGAAAATATATATAAAACCTTTCGGAAAGAACATGGTCATCGCAACCATATTTGGGTTCGGGTGTCGATTATGAAAGGGGAAGGTATTAGCACCCTTCACATTTGTTATACTCAACGGGAACCTTTTAGTTTAATTTGTGATTTGAATGTTAGCTTATGTTAATTGTTTTCTTCAAGTTATTAAAAGGTAAAATAGATAAAAGAAAGGGGTCAGAAAAAGTTTTTTATTATTTTTCTTGATAAGTGCGGGTCTTGCTCATACGTATCTCCGGGTGCGATGGCGAACTTAAGGCATACGTAGTTTTGGGTAGAAAATGTTTGTTTGTTGGTAGATTTTAGTGAAATCTATCTTGTATTAATCATTGAAGAATATTGTTTTACCTAAAACTGGTGAGGAGCGGGCGTTTGCATCACATTGAATGGATTTACAAATCAATATTCACGGGAAACGCCATTTATCTCAACTCAACGATTATGGGTGAAGCACTGCTTTGCTTCATCTTAAGACAAAATGTCTTTCATTTTTAAAACGTTTTAAAAGATCGCACGACGTCGAGAAAAAGAGTTTGATTGGTTGAGTGTTTTATATGTGAATGACAAATATTCGATGAGAATGAGACATAAGCCTCAGGATCAATCATTCGGGGTTCCACCGGAATGCTAGATTCCAACGGTCCTTTTTCATTCGAATTATTAAAGAAATTTGTTTGATGGACAATGAATGCTTGATAAGAACAAGACGCATGCCTTAGAATCAATTATTCAAGGGTTACATCGGAATGCTAGATTCCAACGGTCCTTTTTAGTCCAAATTTGTTAAGCGTTTTAAGAGCGAAAGAAAAGAATGAATGGTTATCCCATGATGCGTGCCTAGGGACCAATCATTCGAGGGTTCTGCTAGAATGTTATACTTCAACTGTCCTCTTCTTTCGCATTTGTTTTGAAAAAGTTTTAATATTTCTTTTGGTTTTAAGAAAAATCACTCGATGTTTGATTGGGGTTTGATTCGTAATTTAGACATGATTTGAATTGAAAATAGTTTTGAAAATGGAATTGCGCCACATGTTAGTATGGTTATTTACAATGTGAGGATATGATCATTTGGAATAGATACCTAACTAATTGGCTTAACACCTTGAAAACAAATAATCAAAAAAAAATATACTTAACCATTTAAACAAAATAAAATTAATTAAGACCTAATCAACCAATTAAGATTAAAATTAAGTCAATTAAATAAATATTAATTTAGGTAATTAAACAAGAAAGAATAAATAAACAAATCATAGAGCTAAGGGGTGCATATTAATACACATGGGTGCTAAAACAAATTGGGCCCAACCCAATAATTAACAATAACCCTAACTTAATAATAAATATAAATTTAAATAAATAAATAAATAAAGAGGCTAAATTAAAGTTGGGAACAAAGTTGCGCACTCCTTCCTTTAACTCAGCAAACTACTTTTTTCAAATTTCACAAACAACCAAACAAGAAGCAACACGTGTCATGAAATTTAAAAAAAAAAAGAGATAAACAGAAGAAACACAAATTGCTCAATAATCTCTTTCCTAAGTTAACTACACAAAAAATAAAATAATAAAAAACCATCTTCAAACCATGGTCTTCAATAACAAGTAAAAGATGAAACAAAACATGAATAAAGTTAATCACCCTCAAACCAACTAGATCAAATCAAAAAAATCAAACAAACAAATGGAAATGAAAAAAAAAGAAAGTGAGAGTTAACCAAAAAAATGAAGAGCATTGTTGTTGCGATATGTTGTGAAAAGGTGATGCAAGGTTTGCAGGCGGTAGTGTGATGAAGGTGTGTTGTTGTTGAGAAATGGTTATGTAGTGAGGGTAGGATGGAGGAGGTGTACAAGTAGTTGCACACGGTTTCACATTTCAGATGCGGTGTTGTTTATTGTTTGCGTGTGTTAGTGAGGAGTGGCTTGAGCGTGGTGGTTGGGTGGTCACAATTTATTTCATGCGAATGAGTTGAGTGAAAGGTTTGAAGTATATGGTTTGATGGAGGGAGTTATGATTTATGGTTTAGTGTATGAAGATGGTGAAGTGTTTATGAAAATAGAAAGATGGTGTAGTGTAGGTTGAGAGGAAGGAGTTTGTAGGGAGAGAACATGGAGAATGTGGTATGAGGGAGTACCACACCAAGCACTCAACACTTTTCTTTTCATATCCATTTTCAATTCCTTTTAATGAACTGAGTAAGTGAGTATGAGCATGAACATGTAGGTGAGGTTACTTCAAGTTGTTATTGGTTGAAAACGGAGGTGATTGAGAGTTTGTATCATCGGCAAAATGCTTGAAAAGGAGGAAATGACGTGGAAGGAGACGCACAAGTATTTGTTTTAGGGGTGGATTTGGCTGTTTGAGCTGATGGTTATGAGAGTGAGAGGAGATGAAAGCGAGATAGTTGTGTTTGAAGGGTGAGTTATGGAGGGCAAGGTTGTCAAAATCGAGATCTTACATGAGATCGGAAGAGAATATGAAGATCGTAAAATATAAAATCATAGTTAAGATCGGAAGATCCTACTCAATTATTTTTGTAAGATCGAAAGGGGGTAACAAGATCATAAAACATAAGATCACAACAAAAATCGTAAGATCCTACTAAAATGAAAAAATAATAGGCAAGTGTATTAGTGAGAAAATGACTTTTTTTTGATATTCTTTAGATATGTATGTTTGAGTTTTTATATTTTACTACTATAACATGGAACATTTGTTAGACATTAAGGACATATTTAATCAATGACTAGGATTATCATAAGTCAATCAGTTAAAACAAACCCTATAAATGAGATGTTTATTCTCAAAACCCTAAATCTAAAACTTCATAATTTCAAAAGGCACGCATTTGTCTCTGTCAAACCAAAATTGGTGTGCCTCTGCATCTTGTCATCCTTCTCACATTTTAAGATAGTGGCCGAAAAACGGTCAATCATAGTCGAAACTGGAAAATATCCCACAAAATCAATGATTTTACGATTTTTTTCCACAATTTGACTACAACACAAGATTCTATTTAAGATCTGGATCGCTGGGGTTGAAGGAGATTGTAAAGTCTTAAGATTTTAAGATCTAGATTGAGATCTTGACAACCATGATGGAGGGTGTCGCAACGCGAAAAACAACCGTTGGAAAAACCACAGAACAAACAGAGCCGCCACCGTGCGTTATTTATCCCAAAGGAGGGAAAGGAAACGCTCAAAGTAAACCTGGAAAGGAATGGTCTTACGACCGGAGATTGCAAGGTACGGGAGCCGGTTACGCAAGAGGAAGGTATTAGCACCCCTCACGTCCGTCGTACTCGACGGGATCCACGCTCAAAAGAATAGAATAAGGTTGCTAATAAACTGCTCAAAGAATGCACGCACACTGGAATAATAAAACAGGCGGGAGGAGACGGAGGAAGGAGACTCGGCAGGATGTCGCATCCTGGGCCTACGTAGTTTGTCAGAAACAAACATCAGAGTCGACGTAGTTCGGGGAAATGGGAAACGGGCTCGCTAGGATATCGCATCCCATGCCTACGTATCTTATCTGGAATGAGAATCAGAGCTACCGTAGTTCGGCTAACGCACGCCAAAACAAAACAAAACACAAAGACGCTGAGACGTCAAAAGAAACACACAAACGGAAACAGACTGCCAATAGCTGGTCTTACGTCCGACTCCGAACACACAAACACAAACAGGAAACCGAATGCCAATCATTGGGCTTACATCAGACTCCAAACAAACAACAACAAACGGGAAACCGAATGCCAATCGCTGGGCTTACATCAGACTCCAAACAAACAACAACAAACGGGACACCGAATGCCAATTGCTGGTCTTACATCCAACTCCTAACACACACAAAAAGGTTATCAAACAGACGAGCTAATAGGGAGTCTGGAACTCGAGCCTAATAGTTGTCAAGCAAACACAAAAAAAAAGGTTGAAAAAGAAAAAGAGTGCCCGGAGAGATCTCGCACGATCTCCTGCCTACGTACCTCATCTGGTATGAGGATCAGGGCGACGTAGTTCCCCGTAACAGGGGAGAAACTCTCCTAACCAGAGACCGGGAAATAACAAACTAAAAGGGAGACTGACTCGAGCCTAATAGTTGTCATGCAATCCACAATAATCCTAGGTTGAGGTATCTGAATCAAAACCTAACTCGCACAGGCAGCAAGTCAATCACACAGCAAGTAAGCAACACAGGTGAACAGGTATCACACGCTATATGCAAACAAGTGGCTCATACAAGGTTGGGCTTTAGTCAAGGGGTCATATCAACCTCGACAAACAAGCCAACTGGAAGGGTACGATAAAGCTCTTAACCACTGACATTGACCGTCAGGGTGAGCAGATGAAAGGTAATGAGGATAAGACCTCATAGCTCTTAACCCAGGCCCGGGTGAACTACAATCAATGAAAACGTGGGGATCCAGAATGCGGGACCCTACTCCACTTGACTGACTCTATGTACAAGGATCTTGGGTTAGGTTCAAGAGCATCAGCACGTAGTGCGAGCATAATGAACGACTCAATGATTAACAGGGGACTGACTGCTAGTCCCTTCTATCTGTCAATTACCTCTTCACTTAGGAGGACTTAAATAACCATGCCTCGACAAGGAGGTCTTTAGCACAAAAGTAAACAAACACAGTCATTGCCACTTAAGGAGGACTTCAGCCAAATGCCCGCCAAAAGAAACGACAGGGCTTCCAGACTACATGGAGTTAGAAGATGATTACCTAGGTGGTATGCCAACCACAATCAAATCAAACCTCAAGCAATGAGCTAAAGCGACTAAAGTACCTGTAAGAAAGTCAAACAAGTCAATATTCACATTCAGACAAACCAAATAGACACAACAGTGGTTCTATATGTACACAAGTCCTATGTGCAAACAACTCAAGTGAGTTCATCACCAATGGACCTACAACACAACAAAGGTTAGTGGACAAAATAATTTTCATCTCAAGTTATGAGATTACATCAACCACTAGAATTAATTGCTTGAACCTGAAATACAAAACTCGAAAGGTGAGTACAAACCACTAGTACCAAGACTAGGGTCAAAGGCAAAGCAAATAGTCAAAACAGAAGTTGGTATTCCACATGAAGCACATTTAATCAAGTAAGAACATGTCCTAAAAAGGACCAAACTCAAATCCTAAGGCAAACCCATCTAATGGTCATGTTAAGACAAAGGCAATTACAAAGCACACAATTGAACATCAAGAACAAAAATTCCACATTAAAACAGAAATGATTCAAATGAACATGAAATTTTTTATAAGCACACAACATGTCAAACATAAACATCATGCAAAAAATTAGAATCAACAGAGCTCAATTGACATGTCAATGAAAATGAACAATTATGACATCAAATTGTGTGACACAAATTGTCACACCATGCATTCATGTGTCTAAAACAGTAATGAAAAATGATAAAAATGCCAAACCAATTCTCAAAAATCAGGTATCATGTTAGGATTCAGCATGTCAAATTTCATGGCAATTGGACAATGTATGAGCATTTCACAATCAATTGAATGAAGCATGGTAATTTGGCATACATGTTCAAACACACAATCTCAATTAAAAAACCAGAAGTAATCAATTCACACAAATGACATCTCAAAATAAAAGACATCAATACAATCAAGTGAAAAAAAAAATGGGAGCAATTTGGATTAATCTAACATCTTTTATGAATTTTGGAAGTTGATGAAATAATATTGAAACAATATGAGAATCATGGAATAATTGAGGGAACAAAAATTTGAATGGAAATTAAAACACGCTGAAGCCAGGTTTCGAACCTGCTCTCACAAGTTCCACAGAAGCGCTTCAAAAAAAAATAATGGAAACAAATGCACCAGGCTGGAATCGAGCTCGCGCCCCTAGGATAACAAGGGCTTGGCAAAAATAATAATTCACACACGCGCTCAGCAGGAATCGAACCTGCTCACTAGAGGTGCAAAGCGCGCAAGGCCAAGACTCAAACCCGCTCGGCCAAGGTCTTAACACAACACAAAACGCAGCGTTTTGCTACATAACCCTAGCCACCGCACCAGACGCCGGAACAGTAGTTCCGGTCGTCTTCTCCGACCGTGTACACGGCGGAGCTGCAACTTTTTTTTCCAGAATTTTACAAACTATATACCATTGGAAAGGTCTTCTCGCGTACATTCCAAATATCATATTAACTAAGCCTAAATATTCATGGATTTTCTGAATCAAACGAAATAAGTTTCTAGATCTAAACTTAAAATCATCATATCTCACTCAATTTTCATCCAAATTCCACAAAATTTATATCAGAATTCTCAGTGATGAAAGATCTACAAGATCATGGCAATAGAATCAAGAATTATGAGGTTCGAATTTTCACCAACCTGAACTTGCAGTGACCAAAATAGTGTATTCAACCCTCCAAAAGCTCCAATCCTTCTCCAGTATCCTTGCCTTGAAGCTTTGAATGAAAAACAACACTCGAATCCTCTTGAATCTTGCTTAATT
This sequence comes from Lathyrus oleraceus, assembly GCF_024323335.1. Taxonomy (NCBI): domain Eukaryota; kingdom Viridiplantae; phylum Streptophyta; class Magnoliopsida; order Fabales; family Fabaceae; genus Lathyrus; species Lathyrus oleraceus. The sequence continues at coordinate 172,830,963 of NC_066585.1, read as the reverse complement.
TGAACTTTCCATTGACATGCACATGCACTTGAACAACTCCAAACCTTGCTCAATTTCCACAAAAAATGTATGGATCTTGCTCAAAACCCCATGATGATGAAGGATCTATGAAGAAATTATGTTTTTGTGTGGAGAAAATTTGAATTCCAATGAGAGAATTTTGGAGGGAAAAGAAATTTCTAGATCTAGAAAATGTGATTATGAACAATTCTGTTAGGATTTACTATTTATATGCCATGTTAATTACCATGCTAATCCTAATTTGTAATGTTTAATGAAAATTAGCAATAATTGGAATGGAATGCAAAAAATGGAAAATGATGTATCATGGCCATGCACCACGTGAATAGTAGCATGCAAATGCTCACATTCACTTAAAATCAGCCAAAAAACACAAGGCAAGTGGTATTTTACTCATGTGATGCACCAAATTTAAATTCCCCATTTTTCCTCCAAAATGCACTTGAATGAACACATGATCATGTGAACTTTTTTCATGCAATGCAATGCTTGATTTGGAAAATATAGGTCACAAGAAGCATTTTGCAAAAAGAGTGGCTCAATTTGGAGTTTTGGATCAAAAGTTATGCTATGTTGAACTTCCATGTGCACTTTGTCATCCTTTGGCTATAACTCTTCAACCATTCATTAGATGATCATGATCTTGGACTTTTTGGAAAGAGGAGAGAAAGATATTAAACTTTAATGTTCAACAAAATTTCATTTGAAGCTTCTTTGATGTTGGAAAGTTAAGTTGAATGTGGTCCAAAAACTTGCCATTTTTGGAAACTTTCAATTACAGGTCACTTTCCAATTTTGGAAACTTTTGATCTTGCTTCAAAATCTTCAAGATAGATGTTTGGCATGATGAATGAACCTCTTTTGGACATGCATGAAGTGTCTCAAACCATTTCTCCACCTCTTAGCCCTCAGTTGACTTTCAGTTGACTTGTATGGGCCCCAGATGACCTGAAAATGCACTGATGACTTTGGGCCTCTACCACTTGAGGAATTGGCTCAGAAATGAAACCCTAGCTCTTGTAAGCTAAATATAATGATCATATGATCCTCATTCCATAAAAATACCTCATCTCCTTGAAAATCCCTGGTTGGAAGAATGCAATTGATTAGGGTTGACCAGTGGTCAAAACCCTAATCCAGAGGAACCTGAGCATGAATCATGAAGCCCTTGATGATGACATAGCCATGATGATGGTGACATACCCTTGCCAATAAGATAATGCTCAACCTCCAAGAAAACCCCAATTAAAGCACAAACCCTCAAATGGTTGATGATCAATTCATAGAAACCCTCAAGCTTGAATCATGCAACCTCTCCACCTCTGAAAAGACTTTGGAGGATGACTTCAATATTTCCACATGATATGCAATATGCTAATGCCTAATGTCCTAAAATATGAAATGCAATATGCTAAACTAGTCCCAAGAAGAGGAGGGCAAATTTTGAGGTGTTACAGTTGCCCCTATTCAATCCACTGTGAACCTGTCGATATGAACAGCCTCGGCTTTCAGATGATCAGAGTGAAGAGTGGTTGAATACCAAGAACAAACGAATAATTTGCGCTCCACTGAGGATTATTATATTTTTTGCTTTTCTTGAACCCCGAAACTTTCTGATGATTTTTTTTTGAACCTCACAACAAATATGTTTCTTCCACGCGGATGATCCCGGATCACCACATTTGAACCCCGACTTTCGCGCTGATCGCGTAACATTCTCTGATCTTCATTTCCATCTCTGCCCGACGGAAAATTTTCCTCCAATATCATGCTACTGGGGAACATTGTTGATTTGACGTCATGATGCTAAACTCCTCAGAGTAATATATTCCAACTTCCATCTCGCACGACGGAAACCTCCTCCAGTATCGCACTACTGGGGAATACCGTTGACCCAACGTCCCGATGCTAAACTCCTCAGAGTAACATCTTCCAACTTCCATCTCGCACGACAGAAATCTCCTCCAGTATCGCACTACTGGGGAATATCGTTGACCCAACGTCACGATGCTAAACTCCTCAGAGTAACATCTTCCAACTTCCATCTCGCACGACAGAAATCTCCTCCAGTATCGCACTACTGGGGAATACCGTTGACCCAAAGTCGCGATGCTAAACTCCTCAGAGTAACATCTTCCAACTTCCATCTCGCACGACAGAAATCTCCTCCAATATCGTACTACTGGGGAATACCGTTGACCCAACGTCGCGATGCTAAACTCCTCAGAGTAACATCTTCCAACTTCCATCTCGCACGATAGAAATCTCCTCCAGTATCGCACTACTGGGGAATATCGTTGACCCAACGTCACGATGCTAAACTCCTCAGAGTAACATCTTCCAACTTCCATCTCGCACGACAGAAATCTCCTCCAGTATCGCACTACTGGGGAATATCGTTGACCCAACGTCACGATGCTAAACTCCTCAGAGTAACATCTTCACCATCCGGCGAAACCAATCCTCAAACGGTAACCACGGCTTGAGTTGCACTGAACCAACATCATGATGCTAAACTCCTCAGAGTAACATCTTCACCATCCGACGAAACCAATCCTCAAACGGTAACCACGACTTGAGTTACGCTGATGCTTGCAATGCCGATGCATGATGATTTTTTCAGCGTAATGCTCCATAACCATGGAAATGCTACGCAATGAATTATGCAATATGCTATGATCTTCTAAATGATGAATGCATAAAAAGCATCCCCCTCAAGGGACTCTACTGGGGAGCTCGAGGCACTCTGTTGAGGAACTCGATAACACTCCAACCTCCACCCTGCTGGGGAATAGTACTGCTGCTGGGGAAAGGACCACTCTCACCAGGTATGACCTCCACTGAACCCGATCCGCTTGGGGACTTCGCTGGGGAAGAAACCACCAACGCACTCTGTGGGGAAAACAACAACCTTCCAACTTGCTGGGGAACCAACAAGCTCGATCATGCTAGGGGAAACGACAGCCTTCAGACCTCGCTGCCGAGGAAACACCGACCTCGAACCTGCTGGGGAGATACGACATATCTGATACGGAACACTTGTCCACTCGTCGAACACTGTCATTCACTATCTAACCACAGTGTCAGCTTTCCACTTTTGAGAGCTCCCAGACTCGTCTGGACCTTTCTGATTCATCACCTGGTATTCTTGACTTCTCCGTACTCTACGGAGATCGAACCCCTCAAATTGGTATCAACCTTCCAACTCTTCAGACTTTGAAGAGTCTTCTTGATTAATCCTCCAGGATCGTCGTACGTTCTCCCGTTGTCTTTTCATCGTTCCTCCATTCCTCGTCCCCGATTGGACTCCACGGGGATCTTTTGTCAAAAGGCTTCACATCACAACCTGCAAGTGAGTGAAAATATCTAACAACACCTGCAAAAGAGATCGTTAGATAAAAACGTGCCCCAGGCGTGCCAAAGTTTCAACACCTGAGTCACTCAACCTTCCGAATAAGATTTCAAGTTTTCAATCTTATGAACATGCATTGGAAGGGATCTCCATGTCTCAAAAATGCAAAGATTCTTTATCAAAATAAACGGATGTTTTTGCAATCAAAGCAGTAATGAAAACAAAAACAAAATTATTTGACTGAATATGCATTTTATTGATTGAAAGAGGTGGCTCATAACTGAGCAATAAAAAGGAAGCAATTCCTGAAAAGAGGTAATTGCGCACAAAAGGAAAATCTATCCTAATGGCAATGTGAACCCGCGATCTCATCGAGTTCCAACTTGGTTACACCCCATATGTCTTCAGACTCTCCGTGCTTTCTGCCTTCTGAACAAGACGTTTCCGACTGATCCCTGTCGGGGATTATCCACGTGTCTTAACCAAAACATAAACGATCATGCTAGACGCAGTTGTTCGTTCCATTCCCTCTTTTGCCTGGACCGCCCTTTCGGGTTTTCAGTCCACCAGGATACCCTTTTTTGCCCAAGCCTCCCTTGTGGGGTTTTCGACTTGCCGGGTGTACAATTTTTTCTTTTTATCCCTAATTTTTTCCCGAACCTTTTTCATTTTTTTTGGTTCGCCGGGATGCCCATTTTTGCCTGGACTATTTTATTCTTTTCGTCCAGCGGGTCTCTTTATACGAAGTATTTTTTAACTGCGTCCGCATTCACAGGGGATGGAAAATCTTCGCCATCCATGGTCGTCAACAACAAGGCTCCGCCAGAGAAAACCTTCTTGACCACGACTGGACCTTCATAATTGGGTGTCCACTTTCCCCTACGATCGTTCTGAGGAGGAAGGATCCTTTTCAACACCAGTTCTCCCACGTGATATACCCGAGGTCGCACCTTTCGGTCAAAAGCACGCTTCATTCGTTGCTGGTACAACTGCCCATGACAAATGGCCGCCAGCCTCTTTTCCTCAATCAGGCTCAACTCTTCGTACCGAGTCCTTACCCATTCAGCTTCTTCTAATTTCACGTCCATCAGGACTCTCAACGAAGGAATCTGAACCTCAACTGGTAGCACGACTTCCATTCCATACACAAGCGAGAAAGGTGTTGCCCTAGTAGATGTACGCACCGAGGTACGATACCCATGCAATGCAAACGGCAACATCTCGTGCCAATCCTTATAGGTCACGACCATCTTCTACACAATCTTCTTAATATTCTTATTAGCCGCCTCAACCGCCCCATTCATCTTCGGACGATAGGGAGAAGAATTGTGATGCTCTATCTTGAACTCCCGACACAGTTCTGCCATCATTTTGTTGTTGAGATTAGAACCATTATCAGTAATGATTCTCTCGGGAACCCCATATCTGCAAATGATGTCTCTTTTCAAGAACCTGGCAACGACCTGCTTTGTCACGTTTGCATAAGAGGCTGCTTCCACCCACTTGGTGAAGTAATCGATAGCCACTAATATGAACCGGTGCCCATTCGAAGTTGTAGGCTCAATCTTTCCGATCATATCAATGCCCCACGTAGCAAACGGCCACAGAGATGACATCAAACTCAACGGGTTTGGAGGTACGTGCACCTTATCAGCATAAATCTGGCATTTATGACATTTTCGCACGAAGTTGAAACACTGGGCTTCCATTGTCATCCAATAATAACCAGCCCGTAACAACTTTTTCACCATTGCATTTCCGCTGGCATGGGTACCAAACGACCCTTCGTGCACTTCTTTCATCAATTGGCTTGCTTCCCTGTCATCGACGCATCTAAGAAAGACCCAATCAAAATTCCTCTTGTACAAAACCCCATCCTTGTTCAGATAGAACACCATGGCCAACCTCCTTAGAGTCTTTCGGTCCTTCTTGGATGCTCCCTTAGGATACTCCTGGGTTTCCAGATACCGTTTAATATCAAAATACCACGGCTTCTCATCATCAGGCGTTGTGTCAACAGCAAACACATAAGCCGGTCTATCCAGACGTCCCACCTCAACACTAGGGAACTGATTCCACCACTGCACCTTAATCAAGGCAGCCAGAGTAGCCAAAGCATCTGCTAACGGATTCTCTTCTCTCGGCACATGATGTAATTCCACCTTGGTGAAGAACGTCAACAATCTCCTTGTATAGTCCCGGTATGGAATTAAATGAGATTGATGCGTATACCATTTCCCGTTAACCTGGTTCACAACCAAAGCTGAATCTCCATAGATAACAAGGTTTTTGATCCGCAAATCAATCGCCTCTTCAATACCCAAGATACAAGCTTCGTATTCAGCCACATTGTTGGTGCACTCAAATGTTAGCCGGGCGGCAAAAGGAATGTGGGATCCTTTCGGCGTAACCAAAACAGCACCAACTCCACTACCATTCACGTTAACGGCCCCATCAAACATCAAAATCCGTTCGGATTTAGGGTCAGGCCCCTCCTCCGGGATCGGTTCCTCACAATCTTTTGATTTGAGAAACATGATGTCCTCATCAGGGAACTCAAACTTCATTGGTTGATAATCATCAATGGGTTGCTGGGCGAGGTAATCAGACAATACACTCCCCTTGATCGCCTTCTGAGAGGTATATTGAATATCATATTCAGTCAAAATCATTTTCCATCTCGCAACCCGTCCGGTCAATGCTGGCTTCTCAAAAATATACTTGATCAGATCCATCTTGGAAATCAACAAAGTGGTATGAACCAGCATATACTGTCTCAGCCGGCGAGCAGCCCATACCAAAGCACAACAAGTTTTCTCGAGCAGTGAATATCTTGTTTCACAGTCGGTAAACTTTTTGCTAAGGTAGTAAATCGCATGCTCTTTTCGACCAGACTCGTCATGCTGCCCCAGTACACACCCCATAGACCCCTCGAGGACTGTCAAGTACAGAATTAACGGTCGTCCCTCCACAGGAGGCATCAGAATCGGAGGCTCCTACAAATATTCTTTTATTTTTTCAAATGCCGCTTGGCAATCATTATTCCACCTGACCGTTTGATCTTTTCTCAACAACTTGAATATGGGTTCACACGTGGCTGTTAGACGAGATATGAACCGTGAAATGTAGTTCAATCTACCTAAGAAACCACGAACCTCTTTTTCTGTTCTCGGTTAAGGCATTTCTTGTATTACTTTTTTCTCTTTTTAGCAGGATCAACCTCGATTCCTCTTTCGCTTATAATAAACCCCAGCAGTTTACCGGACCGCACTCCGAAAGTGCACTTATTTGGATTCAACCTCAATCTGAATTGTCTCAACCAGTCAAACAACTTGGTCAGATCTACCAGATGCCCCTCTTCTGTTTGGTACTTTGCTATCATGTCATCAACATAGCATTCGATTTCATGATGAATCATATCATGAAACAAAGTCACCATAGCCCTCTGATACGTGGCACCGACGTTCTTGAGACCGAATGGCATCACCTTATAACAAAAAATGCCCCACGGTGTGATGAACGTTGTTTTCTCCATATCATCTGGCGACATCTTGATTTGATTATAGCTAGAAAAGCCATCCATGAAGGAAAACACCGAGAATTAAGTCGTATTATCTACCAACACGTCAATGTGAGGTAATGGGAAATCATCATTCGGGCTAGCTCTGTTCAAATCCCGGTAGTCCACACACATTCTCAACTTCCCATCCTTCTTCGGCACCGGCACAATATTTGCGACCCAAGGCGGATAATTAGTAACAGCGAGGAAACCAGCATCCAACTGCTTCTGCACTTCCTCTTTGATTTTCATGGCCATCTCTGGTCGAGTTCTGCGCAGCTTCTGCTTCACTGGAGGACAATCTGCTCTCAATGGTAACTTGTGCACAACAATATCGGTATCCAACCCTGGCATATCTTGATAAGACCAGGCGAAGATATCAACATACTCTTTCAACAGTGCTACCATTCTGCTCTTGACATTCACCTCCAAAGCGGCCCCAACTTTCACTTCTTTCCTGACCTCCTCGGTACCCAGATTCACAATCTCGACTTGCTCCTCATGCGGTTGAATCACCTTCTCCTCTTGTTTTAACAACCTGGCTAACTCCTCCGGCAGTTCACAATCTTCTTCGCCTTCTTCTTCAGCATTATAGTTCGGATTGTCGAAGTCATACAAAGGTGTAACCGAATTGTTATTAATGAGATCTGGAGAATACAAAAGTCGAAACGAAGCCAATCAAAAGGAAGGAAAAATGAAAATAAACATTGCCATTTTTTATTATTTTTAAACTGCAAAAATAAATGAAAAACAGGGAACACCGCTTTTAATACAAAAACATCCATTTATTAATGATGCAAAACGTAGCAAAATGAAACACATGAGGTGGCCCTTACAATGGACCATTACGTTTCGGGAAAAACGTATGGCTTTCATGCAAACAGAATTGAAAAAAAGAAATATTACTCTTCACGCAGAGTGACAGTGATGATCTTTTAGGCCTCCCAGTTCTCTGGTATGCACGATTTTATCCAACGATCGAGCTCGCAGTCACTGTCGATCTCTTCACCCTTCGCACAGGCGTGATCTGGATCTAGCATTCCAGCACTGGTGAACGTGAACGGTTGACGACGTCCTCTGTTCTGCCCCGATGAGCCTTGACCCGATTGATAGCCAACCCCGAACCTATCTGCTTTCACCGTAATGTCTACCATTCTTCCCCAGCCTTGGGCTTTTCCATTCTTCACCACTTCCATGGCCTGTTTGTAAGAAGAAATGGATGGCTTCTTCTCTTCTTTAGCAAAAATAGCATTCTCCACCTTGACGGTTTCGAATGCTTGACTCGGTGTTTCATATATTCCACCGTCCATTTCAACATACTTGAACGATGACAGTTGGTTGACAAAGATATCTTCTTCCCCCCAATCAACTTTCTCAAATCGGAGACGTCCCCCATCCATCATTCTCTGGATCGTCTCCCTCAACATTACACACCCATTCGTAGTGACAGTGCAAGCAGCACAACAATTATCACAACCAGGGAAAACTTCACTCTTCATCAGATGTCTCTTGACCACAGACATTGGAGTCCTCAACTGATCCACATCTGTCACCTCTATTTTTCTCTTATCTTCTGACATCACGTTCACCCCCATAGGACCATGCACCGGCATGGGGTTAGCATTAACGTTCGGCGTTGGTGCAAAATTGATGGCTTTAGAATCCACCAAATCTTGAACGACATGCTTAAAAGCTTTACAACCCTCAATGCTATGCCCGGATGCACCAGAATGGAACTCGCACTTGATGTTCTCATTGTAACCTGCAAGCCTTTGGTCTGATCCTACCGGAGCCAACGTCCCTGGCTGAACCAACCCAAGATCCTTCAACCTCTTAAACAGAAGAGCATACGCCATGGGTGGCTTATCAAACTGACGATCAGTCATCCTTCTTCTCGCTTGGCACCCAGCTCTCTGTGTTCTCTGTTGAGGTGACTGCTGTTGTTGTCGTACAGATTGATTACTAGCAGGAATCGTTACTGTAGCAGCATACGGGTGGTAACGATCCCTACCGTGTCCCCTTTGGAAATCCACATCGCTCGATTCCCCCTCCTTCTTGCGCTGACTATCACCAAAGTGCTTCTTTACTCCCGACGACGGAGCATTTCCCTGTATTTTCCCCATTCTCAGCCAGCTTTCAATCCTCTCCACCTTCTCGGTGATTGCTTTCTGCCCCAAGGCGAACTCTTGCATGACACTGATCAGCTCACTCATCTTCTCTTTCAGCTCGAGAATGTCAGCGTTGGGTGGATTCATCATTCCTGAGTGAATCAAACATGTTAGAAACTGACACCTGCAAAACAGCAGATAGGTTATTATGACTCACGCATGAATGCAATGTCTATCCATATGAGGAACACTCTGTCTTTGAATCCTGGTTTCATTGAGACAGATAATAATCTGACAGCAACATTCTGATGTCAATCATCTGATTTCACCATACAGAGCAGAGAATTATGATTTAGCAAAGATATCACCCGACCATGTGTGTGTTATGTGAGTGTGCACAAAAAAGTAAATAAAGCTTGAAGATCAATCACTGAATGATAATAACCAATGTATATCAAAAGTGCACTATATGTGCAAAAGTCATACATCAGGCTGATACAAATCAAATTACAATTCTCCAGGAACAGAATGAAATACAAGCAAGTGAATTCCGTCAACAGGCCTGACGATAATCCACACATGATAACAAAAGTCTACACTGAAGAAGGTCCCACAGACGGTTCTGCATCATCAACCATATTGGTAAACTTCACGGCAAACCTGAGCTCAGTGTTCTCCTGCTGAAGTCTTCCTATCTCCTTCTGGTGAATCTTCATCTGTCGGAAATAATGATCCCTCTCAGCAAGATAATGATCTCTCTCAGCCCTAATCTTCGCTTTCTCCGCTTCCCATTCTGTGGCAAGAACTTTGGCTCTAGCTTCCCTCTGAGTCTTCACAAGGATCTGTCTCCTCTTCTATTCCTCAATGACCTTCAAAGCTCTAGCCAACTTCTCCTTGGTGATGTCATGCTCCCTCGTGGATGACTCTAAAGCTTGGCTGATCTTGCCACAATAAGCGGTGTCTATCTCAAAACGCTTCACCACAAGAGCATGTCTCTTATCCTGGTCTTCTATTTTCCTTTTGATTTCCTGATTAGCCATTTGAATTCTAGCAACACTCATATCCAACTCAGTCTTCTCTGCTTGCAGCTGATCTCTGGCCTTCTTCATCTCAAGGAACTCTTCCATGCTGACAGAAGAACATGGCCCCTCAATCAATGGATACCAAGGATCACCCCCAGGAAATGGTAGATGTGTGAGCTCAATACTCTTTCTGAGCCAATCATCAAATAGAGGAAAAGACCTGCTATTAACCCTACCAAAAGGAACCTTGCCTTTCCTCTGAATGTTGCGCCATGCTCCCGACACTTGCCTCAACTGTGACGGATTACCCTCAGCTGGGAAGTAGAAAGACTCCTGAATCTCGCACTCGAGAGGAGGAGCCTCCATAGCAAACCCCATTTGTCTCCTAAGAACCGTCAGGTTGTAATTAATGCAACCCTGAACTCCTATGAGAGGCACATTGGGAAAACTCCCACAACTGTAAATGAAATCTCGTCCAGCCACACCATTGTGAGTCCAAGCTATGTCCTTGGCTCTCAAACCCATCAGCTTGATTGACCATTTGACAGTATGGTCAAGAAAAACAAAAGCAAAGGCACCCCTGGAAGGCAAATATCCCATGAACCACTTGTACAACAGCTGAGCACAACATCTGATCAATCCTCCACGACGCTTCTCGTTCCGATTATGGACCGAGTAATAAACATCCCCAACCAAGGTAGGAATAGGATTTCTCTGCACAAACACCCGGATGGCATTAATGTCTACAAATTTCTTCTGATTAGGGAACAAGATGATCCCATAAATGCTTACAGCAAGCAGAGCACAGACAGTCTTCCAATCACCCAAAACAGCATGCTCCTTGGCTTTGGCCTCCAAGAAACTCAAATGAAAACCGGGAAACTTTCCCTTCTCCTTCAAACCCCCCTTAGTCACCTATGAGCTCAAATAAAGAGCATGAGAAATCTCAACAGCATCAGGTTCTTCCTTAGTGACATAGAAAGGAATCTGATCTCTGATCTGAATACCCAGGATACTGGCATAGTCCTCCATCAAAGGCCCCAACAAGTAATCCGGGAAAACAAAGCATCTCAAACCTGGGTCATAAAACTGGAGAAGAGTATGGATGGCACTCCTATCTGTATCTGTAAGCCTGAAAACCACCTTCAGAATACCACCATAAGTCTCACGGAACATCCCCACATGGTCAGGTGTAATCAATGCTATCATATCCTTCAACACATCAATCTCCGGATTGAAGAAACTGTAGACGACGTCATCTTTCAAGCCAATCCTCATATCTGGAACAAAGAAGTCTCTCAACCAGGATCTCGATCAAGAATGTCCCCTGCATATGGATAAACATGTGTTAGATGCGGATAAATGCAAAATGTGAATGATGCTGATGTATGAATGCAATGCACTGTGCCATCCTCCAAGTCATCTGAACATCCACTGTATGGAAGCCCTGGTCTCTGAACTGATCACAACCATCTGAGGGACTGAATAACCACAAATCCAACTCGGGAGTTCCGAAATAAACGGAACCTGAGGATATACCACCATCATCACGAGAAAGCCACTGATCTGATAACCATAAAATCATATGTACCAACCCAGGGAATCCTGAAATAAACGGATCCCCACTGATAAACACCACGGACAGAACTCCGGCGTCTCAGAATAAATCCATAAATCTGACTTATAAATAGGACCCAGATCAAGAACTGAACCATTAGTCACCATCAAGAAGTCACCATCAGAACATGCATCTGTAGGAATCAACCCTCCCCTTACAGGTGAATTCTAATAAGGTCAACCTAAGGCGGATAATGGTCTCGACAATCGAGCAAGATACTCAACGGGTTTGCCCTTTCGGGTGTGCCGTTGTAGCTCTCATAAGATCATCTAAACCAAAGATCCGGGAAAGAACGGTCACCGAAGTCAACAACTCTAAAGAGATAACCCAACCAAAGTGGAATACTCCACCCGGAAGAACTCTCTCAAAAGAACCTCGTTCGGCTTGTGGTATGTCACGTCGCAACAACATGCTGATCAACATGTGAGGAAACGTGAGACCACGCTAATCCTAGGTGTATACTCGGGCCTGGGTTTTAGCCCCACTCAGAACACCCACCCCAAATCAGAGGAACCAACCTGTACAGAATCCAGCATAATGATAATATGATGCATGCAAACATATATGCAAATATATACACAGTATAATAATCATGAATGCAATAAATAGAGCAGTAAAAGCAACCACAACTATCCTAGAGAGCGCTAGGATTGACTCGGTTAGGGAAGATGGACCAGTAAGAGGTCAACTTCTCTAGTATCCCCAACAGAGTCGCCAGCTGTCGCAATGCGAAAAACAACCGGCGGAAAAACCACAAAACAAACAGAGCCGCCACCGTGCGTTATTTATCCCAAAGGAGGGAAAGGAAACGCTCAAAGTAAACCTGGAAAGGAATGGTCTTACGACCGGAGATTGCAAGGTACGGGAGTCGGTTACGCAAGGGGAAGGTATTAGCACCCCTCACGTCCGTCGTACTCGACGGGATCCACGCTCAAAAGAATAGAATAAGGTTGCTAATAAACTGCTCAAAGAATGCACGCACACTGGAATAATAAAACAGGCGAGAGGAGACGGAGGAAGGAGACTCGGCAGGATGTCGCATCCTGGGCCTACGTAGTTTGTCAGAAAAAAACATCAGAGTCGACGTAGTTCGGGGAAATGGGAAACGGGCTCGCTAGGATATCGCATCCCATGCCTACGTATCTCATCTGGAATGAGAATCAGAGCTACCGTAGTTCGGCTAACGCACGCCGAAACAAAACACAACACAAAGACGCTGAGACGTCAAAAGAAACACACAAATGGAAACAGACTGCCAATAGCTGGTCTTACGTCCGACTCCGAACACACAAACACAAACAGGAAACCGAATGCCAATCGATGGGCTTACATCAGACTCCAAACAAACAACAACAAACGGGAAACCGAATGCCAATCGCTGGGCTTACATCAGACTCCAAACAAACAACAACAAACGGGAAACCGAATGCCAATCGCTGGTCTTACATCCAACTCCTAACACACACAAAAAGGTTATCAAACAGACGAGCTAATAGGGAGTCTGGAACTCGAGCCTAATAGCTGTCAAGCAAACACACACAAAAAAAAAGGTTGAAAAAGAAAAAGGGTGCCCGGAGAGATCTCGCACGATCTCCTGCCTACGTACCTCATCTGGTATGAGGATCAGGGCGCGTAGTTCCCCGTAACAGGGGAGAAAATCTCCTAACCAGAGACCGGGAAATAACAAACTAAAAGGGAGACTGACTCGAGCCTAATAGTTGTCATGCAATCCACAATAGTCCTAGGTTGAGGTATCTGAATCAAAACCTAACTCACACAGGCAGCAAGTCAATCACACAGCAAGTAAGCAACACAGGTGAACAGGTATCACACGCTATATGCAAACAAGTGGCTCATACAAGGCTGGGCATTAGTCAAGGGGTCATATCAACCTCGACAAACAAGCCAACTGGAAGGGTACGATAAAGCTCTTAACCACTGACATTGACCGTCAGGGTGAGCAGATGAAAGGTAATGAGGATAAGACCTCATAGCTCTTAACCCAGGCCCGGGTGAACTACAATCAATGAAAACGTGGGGATCCAGAATGCGGGACCCTACTCCACTTGACTGACTCTATGTACAAGGATCTTGGGTTAGGTTCAAGAGCATCAGCATGTAGTGCGAGCATAATGAACGACTCAACGATTAACAGGGGACTGACTGCTAGTCCCTTTTATCTGTCAATTGCCTCTTCACTTAGGAGGACTTAAATAACCATGCCTCGACAAGGAGGTCTTTAGCACAAAAGTAAACAAACACAGTCATTGCCTCTTAAGGAGGACTTCAGCCAAATGCCTGCCAAAAGAAACGACAGAGCTTCCATACTACATGGAGTTAGAAGATGATTACCTAGGTGGTATGCCAACCACAAGCAAAGTTAAGCTCAAGCAATTAGCTAAAGCGACTAAAGTACCTGTAAGAAAGTCAAACAAGTCAATATTCACATTCAGACAAACCAAACAGACACAACAGTGGTTCTATATGTACACAAGTCCTATGTGCAAACAACTCAAGTGAGTTCATCACCAATGAACCTACAACACAACAAAGGTTAGTGGACAAAATAATTTGCATCTCAAGTCATGAGTTTACATCAACCACTAGAATTAATTGCTTGAACCTGAAATACAAAACTCAAAAGGTGAGTACAAACCACTAGTACCAAGACTAGGGTCAAAGGCAAAGCAAATAGTCAAAACAAAAGTTGGTATTCCACATGAAGCATATTTAATCAGGTAAGAACATGTCCTAAAAAGGACCAAACTCAAATCCTAAGGCAAACCCATCTAATGGTCATGTTAAGACAAAGGCAATTACAAAGCACACAATTGGACATCAAGAACAAAAATTCCACATTAAAACAGAAATGATTCAAATGAACATGAAAATTTTTATGAGCATACAACATGTCAAGCACAAACATCATGCAAAAATTAGAATCAACAGAGCTCAATTGACATGTCAATGAAAATGAACAAGTATGACATCAAATTGTGTGACACAAATTGTCACACCATGCATTCATGTGTCTAAAACAGTAATGAAAAATTCTAAAAATGCCAAACCAATTCTCAAAAATCAGGTATCATGTTAGGATTCAGCATGTCAAATTTCATGGCAATTGGACGATGTATGAGCATTTCACAATCAATTGAATGAAGCATGGTAATTTGGCATACATGTTCAAACACACAATCTCAATTAAAAAACCAGAAGCAATCAATTCACACAAATGACATCTAAAAATAAAAGACATCAATACAATCAAGTGAAAAAAAATTGGGAGCAATTTGGATAAATCTAACATCTTTTATGAATTTTTGAAGTTGATGAAATAATATTGAAACAATATGAGAATCATGGAATAATGGAGGGAACAAAAATTTGAATGGAAATTAAAAAACGCTGAAGCCAGGTTTCGAACCTGCTCTCACAAGGTCCACAGAAGCGCTTCAAAAAAAATAATGGAAACAAATGCACCAGGCTGGAATCGAGCTCGCGCGCCTAGGATAACAAGCGCTTGGCAAAAATAATAATTCACACGCGCGCTCAGCAGGAATCGAACCTGCTCACTGGAGGTGCAAAGCGCGCAAGGCCAAGACTCAAACCTGCTCGGCCAAGGTCTTAACACAACACAAAACGCAGCGTTTTGCTGCATAACCCTAGCCACCGCACCAGACGCCGGAACAGTAGTTCCGGTCGTCTTCTCCGACCGTGTACACGGCGGAGCTGCAACTTTTTTTTCCAGAATTTTACAAACTATATACCGTTGGAAAGGTCTTCTCGCGTACATTCCAAATATCATATTAACTAAGCCTAAATATTCATGGATTTTCTGAATTGAACGAAATAAGATTCTAGATCTAAACTTAAAATCATCATATCTCACTCAATTTTCATCCAAATTCCACAAAATTTATATCAGAATTCTCAGTGATGAAAGATCTACAAGATCATGGAAATAGAATCAAGAATTATGAGGTTCGAATTTTCACCAACCTGAACTTGCAGTGACCAAAACAGTGTATTCAAGCCTCCAAAAGCTCCAATCCTTCTCCAGTATCCTTGCCTTGAAGCTTTGAATGAAAAACAACACTCGAATCCTCTTGAATCTTGCTTAATTTGAACTTTCCATTAACATGCACATGCACTTGAACAACTCCAAACCTTTCTCAATTTCCACAAAATATGTATGGATCTTGCTCAAAACTCCATGATGATGAAGGATCTATGAAGAAATTATGTGTTTGTGTGGAGAAAATTTGAATTCCAATGAGAGAGAATTTTGGAGGGAAAAAAAATTTCTAGATCTAGAAAATGTGATTATGAACAATTCTGTTAGGATTTACTATTTATATGCCATGTTAATTACCATGCTAATCCTAATTTGTAATGTTTAATGAAAATTAGCAATAATTGGAATGGAATGCAAAAAATGGAAAATGATGTATCATGGCCATGCACCACGTGAATAGTAGCATGCAAATGCTCACATTCACTTAAAATCAGCCAAAAAACACAAGGCTAGTGGTATTTTACTCATGTGATGCAGCAAATTTAAATTCCCCATTTTCCCTCCAAAATACACTTGAATGAACACATGATCATGTGAACTTTTTTCATGCAATGCAATGCTTGATTTGGAAAATATAGGTCACAAGAAGCATTTTGAAAAAAGAGTGGCTCAATTTGGAGTTTTCGATCAAAAGTTATGCTATGTTGAACTTCCATGTGCACTTTGTCATCCTTTGGCCATAACTCTTCAACCATTCATCAGATGATCATGATCTTGGACTTTTTGGAAATAGGAGAGAAAGATCTTCAACTTTCATGTTCAACAAAATTTCATTTGAAACTTCTTTGATGTTGGAAAGTTAAGTTGAATGTGGTCCAAAAACTTGCCATTTTTGGAAACTTTCAATTACAAGTCACTTTCCAATTTTGGAAACTTTTAATCTGGCTTCAAAATCTTCAAGATAGATGTTTGGCATGATGAATGAACCTCTTTTGGACATGCATGAAGTGTCTCAAACCATTTCTCCACCTCTTAGCCCTCAGTTGACTTTCAGTTGACTTGTATGGGCCCCAGATGACCTGAAAATGCACTGATGACTTTGGGCCTCTACCACTTGAGGAATTGGCTCAGAAATGAAACCCTAGCTCTTGTAAGCTCAATATAATGATCATATGATCCTCATTCCATAAAAATACCTCATCTCCTTGAAAATCCCTGGTTGGAAGAATGCAATTGATTAGGGTTGACCAGTGATCAAAACCCTAATCCAGAGGAACCTGAGCATGAATCATGAAGCCCTTGATGATGACATAGCCATGATGATGGTGACATACCCTTTCCAATAAGATAATGCTCAACCTCCAAGAAAACCCTAATTGAAGCACAAACCCTCAAATGGTTGATGATCAATTCATAGAAACCCTCAAGCTTGAATCATGCAACCTCTCCACCTCTGAAAAGACTTTGGAGGATGACTTCAATATTTCCACATGATATGCAATATGCTAATGCCTAATGTCCTAAAACATGAAATGCAATATGCTAAACTAGTCCCAAGAAGAGGAGGGCAAATTTTGAGGTGTTACAGAGGGTGACACAATTGGTTATGGAGTTGATAAGGATGGTTTTATGTTGTTTGGTAGGAGTGAAAAGAGGTTTTGTCTAGGTGAACATGGAAATCATGGTGGTTTTTTATTTGAAGTTGCAGGATGTGTTTTAGATGATGAAATAATGGTTATGGTGTGTTAGTTTTATGAGAGAGTGTTAATGTGTGGGTTCATGGTGGTTTATGGTTTGAAAAAAAGAAAGTGAGAGATGGAGTTGTTATTTGTATGCATGAGCATGGAGTAACAGACATGTATGAATGTTGTGTAAGGATGTTATTAGGTGTATGTAGTGTGAGGAAGAATGGTGTGGGAAGGAAAGGAAGAAGAAACTTGTTTTTTTTTTTTCAAACGAAAAGAAATGAAAAAACATTTAATCAATTTTTTTTTACTCAGCCCATGTCCCTCTCTCCATCCATATCCAATGTGATTTGAATTTCTACGCCAACCCTAGAGAAACAGAGCCGCGTGTATATGTCCATACGTGGTCTCCAAGTGTCACTTATATACTACGAGCTAGGGTTTTGCTCTTTTTCAATATGCCCACAATGCCCTTTATGAGTATTATTGATGTAAAAAAGAGTTAAAATAAATTGATCAAATAAAATCAAGCAAAAATAGAAATAAGAAAAATAAAATTGAAATGAAGTTATAAAAAATCCTATTTGTTTATTTAGAACATATTTACATAATGCAAAAAATAAAAAGGGTAAAAATGACTAAAGAGTCGTGCTCAAAAAATTAAAATGAATGCACTAAAATGATTAGCGCAAAATAAACTTCCCGGAAACATACAGGTTTTGATCAAATTTTGAAATAAAAAATGACCGATTAAAAGGATGAGACTCTTTAAAATTCGACTAAAAAAAGCAGCCAAAAAAATAAAACGAGCATGTCAGGTTAAACTACATTAACCGTAGATTAATAAAATTGAAGTTTGCAAGCTCGATTTCAAAACTTTTCGCCCGCTAATTTCATGTGCATTTGAGGATCAGTTCGAATGGTCTGTTTGTAAATTCGAAAATGCATTTGACATGAAGGTAACTGCCATTGAAGAAGCCCAAGATATAAACAACATGAAAGTTGATGAACTTATGGGATCTCTTCAGACCTTTGAATTAGGGATCAATGAAAAATTTGAAAAGAAGAAAAGCATAGCCTTTGTTTCTAATCTTGAAGACTTAGAAGATGAATGTGACTTGGATACAAATGAAGGGGTATCTAATGCTATTGTATTACTTGGAAGACAATTTAACAAAGTGATGAAGAAGATGGACTAGAAGACAAGATCAAATGTCAAGAACAAGTCATTCGACATTAACAAAAATCAGGATTTTGGGAGAAGGCCCAAAACTGAAGAAAATACTAACCAAGGAAAAGGAATCAAATGTCATAGATGTGAAGGGTTTGGACACATAAGAGTTGAGTGTCCCACTTATCTCAAGAAGTGGAAGAAGGGTATGTCTGTGTTATGGTCAAAAGATGATTCTGAAAGTGATCATGAAGTGGAACCTGCCAAACAAGTTACTGCCTTGACTGGAATTTGTGATTCTGATGAAGAATCAGATTGTGAAGAACTCACTTTTGAGGAACTTGTCGAGTCTTACAAGGAGTTGTGTGTCTCAGAAGTGAAGAAGTGTGTCAATTGGGAGAAGATCAAAATAAATTCATTGCTCAACTACAGGCTGACAAAGTGGAACATCTGTCTATCATCTCTAATCTGAAGGATGAAGTTGTATTGATCAATTCAAAACTTGACAATATAACTAAGTTTGTAAGAATGCTTAATAATAGTTCTGATGTGCTGGATGAGATTCTTCAAACTAGTAAGAATGATGGAAATGTTAAAGGTCTTGGTTATGATAATCAAGTTATGATGAATAAAGTAAAAGGGTTTGTAATGAATTTTGTTCATCCTAAAAGAAAACAGGAACAAAATATGTCAAATTAAATGTCCCAACATCAGCAAAGACATCAAGATGATTACTCAGGAAGCAAGACCCAATGATGGAAATGTCATCATTATGGGAGGTTTGATCACATAAAACCCTACTGTTACAAACTATATGGCTATCCCAAACCTGTTTCACAACCCAGAAGAAAACAGACTATTGTTAAAGCAAAGAAACAGTGAATTCCCATAAATGTAACTTCTGGACTCATAACTCACACATCCCTCAGAGCCTCTGCTAGAAAGGACTGGTATTTTGATACACATGACTGGTGTCAAGAAATTCTTGGTGGATATTAAATCATATCCCACTAGATATGTCACCTTTGGAGATGGATCAAAAGGAGAAATAAAAGGTGTTGGAAAGTTGGACTATCCTAGACTGCATAGTCTTGATGATGTATTGTTTGTTAAAGGGATGACTGATAATTTGATAAGTATTAGTCAACTATGTGACCAAGGTCTCAAAGTTAACTTTACTAAATCTGAATGCCTGGTAACAAATGAGAAGAGTGAAGTTATCATGAAGGGATCCATATCAAAAGATAACTGTTATCTGTGTACTCCTCAAGAAACAAATTGTTTCTCCATATTCTTAATGTCAAAAGAATATGAGGCTAAGCTATGGCATCAAAAGCTTGGCCACTTACATCTGAAAGGTATAAAGAAAGTTTTGTCAAAGGAAGCAGTCAGAGGTATTCCCAAGATGAAAATTGATGAAGGAAGAATCTGTGGTGAATGTCAAATTGGGAAGCAAACAAAGATGTCACATAAGAATCTCCAACATCTGACCACTTCAAAAGTTCTGGATCTACTTCATATGGACTTGATGGGACCTATGCAGGTTGAAAGTCTTGGAGGAAATAGGTATGACTATGTTGTTGTTGATGTCTTCTCAAGGTTCACCTGGGTGAATTTCATCAAAGATAAGTCTAAAGTGCTTGAGTATTTAAAGAAATTTGTCAAAAGATTCAAAGAGAGAAGGATTATGGTATTGTTGGAATTAGAAGTGACCATGGGAAGGAAGTTGAAAATAGAAAGTTTGATGAATTCTTCACTTCTGAAGGGATTAGTCGTGAATTCTCTTCACCCATCACCCCTCAACAGAATGGTGTGGTTCAGCGCAAGAATATGACTATTCAAGAATGTGCCAGGGTCATGCTTCATGCTAAGAAACTACCATATCGTTTTTGGGCTGAAGCCATGAACATTTCCTGATATATCCTTAATATAGTGACTATCAGATCTGGTACATCTGCTACACTTTATGAACTGTGGAAAGGAAGAAAGCTAATTGTGAAGTATTTCGATGTATTTGGAAGTAAATGTTATATTCTGGAAGATCGTGAGTAGAGGAGAAAAATGGATCCTAAAAGTGATGAGGGAATTTTTCTGGGATACTCTACAAACAGTAGAGCATATAGAGTATTCAACTCCAGAACCAAGGTGATGATGGAATCCATCAAAATTGTTATTGATGACTCAACTAAAGAAGCTGATGTCACAGAGGATGTTGAAACATCTATGAATGATGTTCCTGAAGATGTTGCAGACTCAAGTGCTAATACTAAGCCTGCAGAGACTGAGTCAACTGACAAAGGACCTTCCATCATAATTCAAAAAGATCATCCTAAGGAGATTATAATAGGAAATCTAAATGAAAGGATAATTACCAAATCAAGGGAGTTTGTGTCAAATGCCTATTTTGTTTCTAAATTTGAACCCAAGAATATCAAGGGGACCTTGGCTGATGAGTTCTGGATTAATGATATGCAAGATGAACTTAGCTAATTCAAAAGAAATGAGGTTTGGGATTTGGTACCAAGACCTGAAGGGACAAATGTTATTTGTACTAGATGGTTGTATAAGAACAAGTCTAATGAACAAGGTGTTGTTACTAGAAACAAAGTCGGACTTGTTGCTCAAGGATACACTCGAATGGAAGGAGTGAACTTTGATGAAACATTTGATCATATGGCTCGCTTGGAATCTATTAGATTGTTACTTGGAATGGCATGTATTTTAAAGTTCAAGTTGTTTCAAATGGATGTTAAAAGTGCCATTTTTAAATGGCAATTTAAATGAAGATATGTATGTTGAACAGCTAAAAGGATTTGTTGATCCTACTTTCCCAAATCATGTGTTCAAACTAAAGAAGGCATTGTATAGTTTAAAATAAGCTCCAAGAGCTTGGTATGAAAGGTTGACTGAGTTTCTCATCAACCATGGATATGGAAAGGGTGGAATTGATAAGACTCTCTTTGTCAAAGAGAAGGATGGAAAACTTATGATATCTCAGATCTATGTGGATGATATTGTATTTGGAGGGATGTCAGATGAGATGGTCCAAACTTTTGTCAAGCAAATGCAATCTGAGTTTGAAATGAGTTTGGTATGTGAATTAACTTACTTTCTTGGACTCCAAGTCAAACAGATGGAAGACTCCAACTTTCTTTGTCAAATCAAATATGAAAGGAATATTATGAAGAAATTTGGATTTGAGAATTCTAGTCACAAAAGAACTCCTGCTCCTACTCACTTGAAGTTATCTAAAGATGAAAAGGGCATTAGTGTTGATCAAAGTTTATATAGAAGCATGATTGGTAGTCTTCTATACCTTACAACAAGCATACCAGATATAACTTTTGTTGTTGGAGTTTGTGCTAGATATCAAGAAGAACCCAAAGTGAGTCACATCAATCAAGTAAAAGGGATTCTGAATCATGTGAATGGTACATGTGATTATGGAATGTTGTATTCTCATGATTTAAATTCCATGTTAGTGGGGTATTGTGATGCTGATTGGGCTGGTAGTGTTGATGACAGGAAGAGTACCTCTGGATGATGTTTATTTTTGGGAAACAATTTGATTTCTTGGTTCAGTAAGAAACATAATTGTGCATCCCTTTCTACTGCTGAAGCTAAGTACATAGCAGCAGGTAGCAGCTGCTCTCAACTAATATGGATGAAACAAATGTTGATTGAATATAATGTCACACAAGACGTCATGACATTATTCTGTGATAACTTGAGTGCTATTAATATCTCTAAAAGTCCTATTCAACATATTAGGACTAAACACATTGACATCATACATCATTTTATTGGAGAACTTGTTGAAGACAAAGTCATAACACTTGAGCATGTTAGCACTGAAAATCAGCTTGCTGATATTTTTACTAAAGTCTTGGATGCAGTTCAATTTGAAAATTTTAGAGGAAAACTTGGTATTTATGTTAATGAGAATTTATAGCAATTACATCTATTTAAGTGTGTCAGACAAGTTTTTAACTCTCATCATTACACACGACACACTTGTCTAAGCCCATTAATCCATTGTGTATCCTTTTGGACAAAAACACGCTACCCATTTCATTCAAACACTTCGTTCCTCTCCAAAAATTTGTGCTCACCTTCTCTCACGTGTCTTTCCCCATTCCATCTGTGTCAAGTGTTACCTAAGATGTCAAAACAATCTTCGCCTAAGCACATGCATGTCTCAACTGAAACCAGTGGATCATCATCTCCAATTGCTATGGCAGATGAACAATTCCAAATGATCAATCGGTCTAATCTTGTCTTGGGTGTTGCTCCCTTATCCACGATTCATCCATCCACTCATAAGAAAGAAGAGCCATCTGTTTCAAAGAATGTCAAAACATTTGGTAAGTCTTCTGTTTATGAGCCTACAATCCCTAGTAAAGATTAAATTGTTGTTGAAGAGGGTCCTAGGTCTAAAAGTTCTGAGATGAGAAACCCTACTAAGCATATTGATGTCACTGAGAATCAAACTGAAGCGGAAAGGATTTCCATTGATAAGGAAATTCGGAAGTTTGTTACCTCTATCTTAAAGGAAGTGAATTCATATGTTTTGCTAGATGTTCAAACATCTTTGGCAAAAGAAACTAGCCCTGATGGTGATTCTAGTGAAAAGGATGATGAATGTGTCCCTGAGCAAGTTGCACATGAAAGAAGGAGTAAGAAGAAGGATGATGAATGTGTCCCTGAGCAAGCTGCTCATGAAAGAAGGAGTAAGAAGAAGGTTGATTTTGTTGTTAATATTTATGACCTAACAACTTATGAGGAACCTCTTGTCTCCTGGAATAGCCAAGGGACTTCAGAGAATAAAAGGAAAGGCTGTGATGTTTGAAGATTCTCCTTCTAAGGAGATAAAAAGAAAATTTGGTGGTATGAAAAGCACTCCCTATAAAAGTTCCATAGGAAAATCTCCTGTCGGTCCTACTAGATCATGAAGTAAAGTTGTTACTCCTACGAGGAAGAGAAAAGTTGTTTCTTCAAGTGATTCTGAGTTTGAGGTCTAAGAGGATGTCCAGGACATCACTCCTATGATAAGATCTGCTACAAAGAAGCCTCATGTTGTTGTGCCCGAGGCTCCATTGGACAATGTGTCTTTACATTATGTAAAGAATGTTGAAAGATGGAAGTATGTTATTCAACAGAGGATAGCTTTGGAGATGGAATTGGGGAAGGATGCCCTAATATGTAAGGAGGTTATGGATCTTATAGAGGTTGCGGGTTTGGTGAAGACTGTCACAAAATTTGGTCCTTGCTATGAAAGTCTAGTCAAGGTGTTTGTGGTGACCATTCCTGATGGGTGTGATGATGTAAAGAGTGCAAACTATAAGATAGCATATGTTAGAGGAAATGGCGTGGCATTTTCTCCTGCTGTGATCAATAAGTTTCTGGGAATAACTGAAGAACCTTAGGCTGAGCTAGAGGCTACATATGACCAAGTATGCGAGGAGATAACTATCAAGTAGGTGAAACACTAGGCAAACAGAGGAAAGTTGTCAGTTGGGAAGCTGAGTGTCAAGTATGTAATCCTTCTTAGGATTGGTACTGTCAATTGGGTGCCTATAAATCACACTTCAACCATCTCTACTTGGCTTGGGAAGTTTATATATGCTATTGGAACAAGAAGAGCTTTTGATTTTGGGAAGTAAATTTTTGAACAAGTTCTAAAGCAGGCCTTCTCAACTGTTGTGAAGATGCCTATCTGCTTTCCCTCACTCATCTGTGGGATAATTATGGACCAACATCCTGGAATCTTATTTCCTATTGATAGTGTGCAGAAAAGGGAATATCCTTTATCCCTCTATTAAAATATGTTTGTTGGAACACACGTTCCAAATATTATCATGACATCTTCTCAGGTACCTGGCCCTGCCACTTCTAAGAAGAGTGTTATTGCATATCTGAAGGAGACATGTAAAGAATTGGATTATTCCATACGGTCTAGCACTGATACAAAGATAAAGCTTGAAAAATTGATCAAGGCTTTAATGGATGAAGAGAAAAAGGAAGCTAAACATGGTGATGATGACAATGTGGAAGCTGATGTAGAGGACAATGTTGGTGGAAATGTGCTGACAATGATGAAGATAAAGAAGCTGAAGGATAGGAGTATGCTACTATAGACTCAGATAGTCATGAAGATATCTGATTGTAGTATTGTTTTGTTTTGTTTTGTTTTGTGGTCTTTGACCAGGATTTCAAGCACCCTTGTGTGCATTTTTGTTTGTGCTACTTATCTCTATGAATGTGGTTTCTTTGTTTTTGTTAGATGCTTACCTTTGTCATATTATGGCTAAAAAGGGGGAGTAGTGTCTAAGTGCTCTAACCACTAAACACTAACTGTTGGCTGATTTTGAGGCGGAGTTCCTGTTCTAGAACATTTGGACTGCTCCGAAAAGATGTTGGACAAGATGTCTTGACATCAATTTGTCTGAGTATTTATTTTATGTGTGATGCTTATTTTTTCTTCAGATGCATATGCCTCTGATATTTGAACATGGACATGTCATATTATGTTGGATGTTCCCTTGAGGGGGAGTCCTAATTATGTATGACATGGGGAGTACAGAACCTGTTTGTTATGTAACTGCATGTTTACCTCTTATGTGTTTATTTGATTTGTTTTTTTTCAAACCAATATAGTACTGTTGTAACCTGGATTGTGGTACTTGTGTGCAAGGGGTACTTGGTTATTTTAGCCAAAATTTGCCAAAGGGGGAGATTGTTAATTCTCTGTATTTGCGATTGGTAGTAATTTTGGTAAAGCTAACTTAGCAGCAACATGTTGAACAAGATGTCCTAACATGCGGATCCGACATCTTGTCTGTGACATGTTTTCTCTTGGTAACGGTTTGTTTGATTATCAAATTACTGAATATTTTGGGAGTATTAGGTAATCCTATGTGTCGTCCAGGATTGAGGAATCATAGATTCTTTTTGGATTTTAAGTCATTCTATTTTTCTAAATGTTGAGACATTTTAGGAAACTCTTGATTGAAGAACGATTTTATGCAGATTATTCTGCAGACTTTTAGCAGCTGCCTTGTTGTGCTTTTGAAGCCCAAATCTAGTCCAAAGTATGGTTATAAATAGTATGCCACAAACCTAATTGGAGGACGAATCAAATATATATTTTACTGAGTTGTTAGGGTTTGTGTGTTGATGTTGATTATGAGCCTCTCTAATATCATCTTGATGTAAGAGTAGGACTGTGTCCATTGAGTTGTAAGTTCTGTAAATCACTCTTAAGCTTTTAAGCATAGAGTGATTGTGTGTCTTTGAAGTGTAACTTCTGAATCTTTCAATATTGTATTATTTCATCACTATTGTGATTGAAAGGGAATTGAGAGGGGTATCATTCCTAGGTGTGTCTTAGGTAGAAGTTAAGCACGAGTAGTGATTAGGGAGTAGATTGTTAACTGGAGACATTTTGCTGAAGGTCTACAAACTGATACTATTTAGTGGATTTCCTCCCTAGCTTATTAGCCCCCAGATGTAGGTGTTGTTGTACACCGAATTGGGTTAACAACTCTGTGTGTTATGTTATTTTATGTACTCTTAATTGTATGTTATATTGTCATTGTATTTTGATCAGATATCAGTTTCTCGACATCTATGATATCTGCATACCATAATTTCAAAAAATGCCTAAGTTTTCCCATTGTTCTTTTGGTTGGTTTTGCACTCTGTCGTGCCACGTGATATAGTCTTTTTATTGGGTGTAGGGGATGATAGAAAAATACGCTCTGAAGGGTCCTTGAATTTTAAATCAAGCGCGTGTTGTTCAAATGCATAGGGCAGAGTAGAGATGTAACAAGGAAAGAAATCATTTACTTATTCAGGGCGTGATTTTGGGGAAGGATATGGACCTAAGAATGCTAATAGTTTATCAGATATGGAGAAAGGTACGAGTACCTGATATATCCAGATAAAAACTTTCTCCTTTTCTTGTGGTGGTTCAGGGTGAAGCTTTGTCCTTCTTCTAATTCTGAAATAACAAATGCTAGAGGATTTTTGTCGGTATCCACCTTGAGAGTTGAAGTAGAAGTTTCCATGGTTGAGTTTCTAAAAAGAGGTTGACACATAAAAATGGGTTTTCTCTTCTCTGTGTGGAAACATTTTAGTTATTGAAGCACGAATAATGAAGTTTAAAGAAAGTCTTGAAATGGGTATTTATAGAAGCAGTTGCCCTCAAATTGGTGGACATGTGGTGAACGCATGTGAAGCCGAAATGTTTTGTTTTCTCAGGAAGTAGAGGAGTTGTTGGAAGTTAGTAATTATGGAAAACCCATGATCTCATAGGAAATAGGAGTAGTAATGAGATTTTTTGAAAGAATCCATTGGAAATGACAACTTGTGTTAAAGTTGTAAATATGACACTGACGTCAGTAAAAGGGTTTTGAATCGTGTCAAAAATCATTTCAAAAATGTCACCTTTCTCCTTTTGATTAAAGGAAAAGTCGAAACATGTCATTTTTTGGGGGTAATTTGTTACCTCGGATTTTTGACACAAGCTTTGGATGTAAGATTTGACAATTTTTGAAGATTGTTTGATGTCTTTTTTTACCTAGGTTGAAGTGGTCAGTTATGACCATAGAATCAGATTTGCATTTTTGGCGAACTGGTCCTGTCCAAGGATGATGGTAACCTTGGCCGAACTTTCAAGCAATTAGTTAAAGACCAGGGATACATAAGTTTTGGACTTAGTGAAATTCCAAATTTCACTATGTGATATTACTAACTTCACGTAGTTGAACAAGGCACAAACGGATAAGATCAGACGGTTATCTAAGAACGCGTGTAAAGTTTGCAGAGGTGAAGGTTGTATGGTATTAGGTACATGACGCAGTTTGTTGAGTCTACCGTTGTAGATAGTTACATTAGAAATAGGATATAATCCATGTTTGTTTGTAGTTTTAGGGGTCCGCAATTATACACAAATTCTACCAATTCGAAGTACCCAAGTGTTTAGTGAGAAAAGAGTGATCTAAAAATGTATGTATTTGTGTTCCACTTTATGAATTAAATTCCTTATTTTTAAGTCATTTACTGCATTGCAAGTTATTTTCAAGCTTTTCTTTATTTTCGAATTTAATGTCAAATGTGTTTCAAACTCATAATTTTTGTACAATCTGTCCTGAGAGCTTTTCAAGTTTAATCTCTTAAGTAAAATCAAACTTGTTTTTGTTTATCAAATTTCATAGTAAACACTCATTTGCTTGCTCAAATTGTATATCGGAGGTCTCCACCAGATCATCCTTGAGCACAAACACCTCCTCATATAGTTTCCTCTTAGAGTTAAGGGTGTGGTCTAGGGATAGTTACATTTTTTTCTCCAAGATAGAAAACTTCCGAGCCTTGATTTTTTCTTCCTGGAGTTTGGTCGTTAATGCCTCCTTCTCTTTCTACAAGGCCTCTATTATCGCATGACATTTGGCAAGATCCCCTTAGTAGCATGTGAGATTTGATTTCAGCTTGTTCTTAGCTTGAGTATACTTTTCTCTGATATCACGCTCCATCAACAAGACCTTTAACATGTGGTTCTCCTAGAGGTTAGATTGCTTAAGGGACTAGGAAGTCCTCGGGGAATGGAAGTTGAGTGCAAGTAAACCTGATAGCATTAAAATGAAGATCATTCCAAATAGAGGATTGTGGGGGAGATTCCTTCCTCATTGATGATATATGAATGCATTCCTCCTCTACAACAATTACAAGGACATCTTTACCATTTGAAAAGGAAATGGATCAATTTCCCATTTTTGGATTTTAAGGATTAGGGTTTTAAAAGCTTCCTCGCTCTCAGTTTGCTACTTAACCCTATGATGTTCAAGCCATCCATGCAACTCTGGGGCTTGTCAAGTCTTGAGCGCTCTACTTTCCTCATTACGAGACGTTCCTTCCTTCCATCCAGAGAGATTTTCGACATCTTTTCTTCAAAAAGAGAAATAACAAATGTGGGCCATATGACCAGCCAAAAAAACCAAATAAGGATTGTTATTAACTTAAACTTACTTATATATTTATTCATGTATTTATCGTCCCCTGGGTCTAAGGCGATTATAGTGCGGGAATCCATGACATTAAACTCGTCCAAAAGCTAGACCACCTCAATCCCATAAGCAATGAGGTAATCAAAGTCGTATCATGTGACCTCCACTAAATTATTCGTCTAGGATAAAGGAAAGCGAGGGGTCACTCGTCATAGTAGTGATTGTGGAGGAGCCATCTCACCATCTCACTCTTGCAAACTTGTCCTTCCAATTCTTACAATGATTGGAGTATGGTTTGAAAAAATATCTCTCAAGCAAGGTGCCTAGGGTCACGCAACCCCCATGGATAGTTGCCTTGAGTCCATGGAAAGAGAATAAAATCCATATAGCATAATGAATCCATAATCGTCAACATATGATCCCAAGTACCTGAATCAGACTCCAACCATTGGGTATGATCTAGGATGGGGAAACGTTAAGTACCTTCATGAACGACGGGGAGATAGAAGTAGAAGTATGGGTTGTTAGAGTTGTTTGAGACCACCATATGTCATGAACGACGGGGAGATAGAAGTAGAAGTATGGGTTGTTAAAGTTGTTTGAGACCACCATATTAGCCTTTTCCACCGTAGAGCATGTCTCAAAGATGACTTCCTCTTTGACAACTAAAGTGGAGAGGTTAACCTGCTTCCAAAAAGAGGCTATTTTTCTCAGTAATGTAAATGGAATTGAAACCTCTGACATCTTTGGGCTCAGTGTCAGAGATGGCCATTATCTTCTTGTTTCATGATAAAACATAAGAGAAAAAGGAGTCATTGTCACTACCATCAATGCTACCACTATCAGAGCTAATAGAACTCTCACAAATATCGAACATGCCTAGTTCTACTAATATACAATTAATCTTCCCATAAGGACGTTTGGCGTTTCTATAATAGTGGTTCCAAAGGGTTATACGCTTATCGCGAGTTAAGGGCTCTACCAGGTTATCATTCTCGACAAAATACCTAATTATCACCATAAAGAGGTAATAGATGAGAAAAATTATTGAACATGTACCTATAAAGAGGGGTCGAAACTTGATAGGGTTGAAGAACCGGTAAAGTAGATGGAGAACGCTTGCAAAGAGCTTCGATGAGAAAGTGCGTGAAAAGACAAAGAAGTTAAGGTTGAATCCCTTTAATAGAGGTTTGGAGTTTATGGGTGAATAACGATCTTATAGGTTTCCCATCATATGAAAAAGGTGTTGCGCTCTTCTAACACTTATGGGAGAGCAAAACCAATTTGGCGTCCCAAGACTAAGTCATCACTGATAGCATTTAATACCTCACATGATTTTCCATCAACTAGCGTTTGGGGATTTTTCCTAAATAGGCATTTGGTTCACATTATTGACACTTGGAGACATATCCTAGAGTTTCCCAAATACGAGGAACTCACCTAGGGATAGGAATAGGCCAGGCCGACCTACAGGGGCCTATAACTTAGCCTATTTAAGGCCATGACAGACCAGACCTATTTAATAAAAAAAGTCAGACTTAGGCATTTTTAAAAGCATATTTAATTAAAAAGGCCAGACTTAGGCTATTAAAAAAACCTATGAAGCCTTATAGGTCGGCCTATATTTTTATATATGTTAAAAATATGCAAAATAGGTTTGACGCAGTGAGAATCGGAGACCAAGCTATTGGATTAACTTGACTCGCAAAACATTGATATCACCAACGAACTTTTATTTTTCCAAGGGAAGGGGAAAAAATTCAAAATAAACCCTAAAATAAACAGGCATAGTAAATAGTAAAACTAGAAGCAAAGCAAGTAGAGATCGAAGGTACGGGGGTTGGTTATGCAAAGGAAAGATATTAGCATCATAATCCTCTGTAGTACTCTACAGGAACCTTTTGAATTTATCTATGTTTTGGTTTAAAAGTTGTTTACATTTTTGACTGGGGCTGCTGTCAATAGTGCGTGTCCCCAAAAGGAGTTTGGAAGATCGGCGTGACTCATCATGGATCGGACCATGTCTAACAGGGTTCGATTTCTTCTCTCAGATACACCATTCCATTGGGGTGTTCCAGGAGGAGTAAGTTGGGATAGGATCCCACACTCTTTCAGATGGTCATCAAACTCTAGGCTTAAATACTCACCACCTCGATCTGATTGAAGAGTTTTAATATTCTTACCTAATTGGTTTTGTACTTCATTCTTGAATTCCTTGAACTTTTCAAAGGACTCTGATTTGTGTTTCATTAAATACACATAACCATATCTACTGAAATCATCAATATATGTGATGAAGTACTGAAAACCTCCTCTGGCTGGTATGTTCAGTGGTCCACATACATCAGTATGTATGAGGGCCAAAAGATCATTAGCTCTTTCACCTTTTCCTGTGAATGGAGACTTTGTCATCTTTCCAATTAAACAAGATCTGTATGTCTCATATGATTCATAATCAAAAGAGTCCAAGAGTCCATCTTTGTGGAGTTTGGAAATGCGTTTCTCATTTATGTG
Organism: Lathyrus oleraceus; assembly: GCF_024323335.1. NCBI lineage: Eukaryota > Viridiplantae > Streptophyta > Magnoliopsida > Fabales > Fabaceae > Lathyrus > Lathyrus oleraceus. The sequence goes on along the minus strand of NC_066585.1, from coordinate 172,799,891 downwards.
GCCTAATCGACAATGCTAAAGGTAAGTTGGATTTAACTCGTCAGGTTTCATCCTTTTAGTATTAATGTTATAAATAGGCATTTCGAGATCAAGGACATATAGTCCATTGCTCATTTGTGCAGTAGCATAGAATATATCATTCAAATAAATTGAGCAACAATTGTTCTTTATTATAAATGAAAAACCAAACTTGTCCAAACAAGAAATGGAAATAATATTCCTGCTAATTGCAGGTACATAATAACAGTTCTCTAACTGAATTATTAAACCACTAGGTAAAGTCAATACATAAGTTCCTACGGCTAAAGCAGCAACCTTTGCTCCATTGCCAACTCGTAGGTCAACTTCACCTTTTGCCAAATCTCTACTTCTTTTTAGCCCCTGCACATTTGTACAAATGTGAGAACCACATCCAGTATCTAATACCCATGATGCAGAAGTAGATAAATTTATTTCAATAACAAAAGTACCCGAAGTTGAAGTCTCTACTCCATTCTTCGTATCTTCCAGGTACTTTGGGCAGTTTCTCTTCCAGTGTCCGGTCTTACCGCAATGGAAGCAGGTGCCTGCCTTTGCTATGCCTCCACTAGGCTTCAAAGCAGCAACAGTGGGTCTGGGTTTGGCAACCTCCTTGCCTTTCCCTTTATCACCCTGCTTGATGGGCCTTTTGTTCTGTCTCTTTCCATTTCCGATCATCAGAATGGACTTCCCTTTTGACTTCAGGTTCTGCTCAGCAGTTCTTAACATGCCTAGCAGTTCAAGAAGCAATTTGTCCATGTCATTCATATTGAAATTTATGACAAATTGACTGAATCTATCTGGCAATGATTGCAATATCAAATCAGTCGCAAGTTCCTTTCCGAGGGGAAAACCCAACCTTTCAAGGTTTTCCACATACCCAATCATCTTGAGCACATGGGGACTTACAGGGGCTCCCTCAGCTAACTTGCTTTGAAAAAGGGCTTTTGAAACTTCAAACCTTTCATGCCTTGCTTGCTCTTGATAGAGCATCTTCAAGTGTTCGATCATATCGAATGATGCCATGTTCTCATGTTGCTTTTGCAATTTTGAGTTCATGGTAGCTAGCATGAGACAAGCAGTTTCATTGGCATCATCGACATGCTTCTTATAAGCATCTCTTTCTGCCTTAGGTGAAGAACTAGGAGGTTCCTCTTCAGGAACAGATTTCTCCAAGACATACAGCTTTTTATCATGTTTGAGGACAATCCTTAGGTTTCGGTGTCAATCCAGAAAATTTGTCCCAGACAATTTTTCCTTGTCAAAGATTGATCGCAAGATGTTGTTAGAGGTGTTTGTTGTCATGGTAATCTACATAAGAATTAATAAAAATATAAGTATCAATAACATATTTAATTAGGCCTTTAATTAAATATGCTCCCACTATTTTACTCAAAACAAATGACCCTCATCATTTGATTCGGAAAATCCCGTTGAAAGATTTTCTAGTGGGTCGAGATCCACATTTCACTTTGTTCTAAGTCCGTGTAGGCGGATTACACAAAACTAGGTTATTTAGGTAGGAACTCCTTCCAATTGTATCTAATACAACTCTCAAAAATTTCAGTTGGGTGAATAACTCCTTATTCAAATCCATCATATGGATCATTCCCAACTCTTGCTTCTAAACATATATAATCTTATTATAATTTGTTTCGTTAAGTTTGACCCATTATTTTAGCAGTTGGATATTACAATTATCCCATCGCACCTTACTAATATAGAACATGCACCTCGCGTAGGCGAAACCTACATTATCCGATACTAGTCTTGATGAGTGCTAAAACTTGGAAAGCATAAACTTAATATTTAATTTGAGGGAATTGTAATTGTTATGATCTCACCGGCTTATTTATCATATAAATCGTCTCTCACATGCATCAACATATATTCACATGCATCAACATACATACACATGCATCAACATACATAATGAAACAGTTATAGCCCCTAGCGCAATTGTTCTCCGAAGCCAATGAGAGAACCTAAGTTAACCTAACAACGATCTAAGCTTCTCCAAGAAAGATCTTTAAGGTTGTCCTCCTTTGATATTGAATTCTTCTCTTTCTTCATAACATTGTCCTCCTTTGATATTGAATTCTTCTCTTTCTTCATAACCTTGTCCTCCTTTGATATTGAATTCTTCTCTTTCTTCATAACATTACATTACAGAAGAAACTCGTTTTACATACGAGGGAGTGAGATGAGAAAAGAAGTTACATTAAGAGATTAAAAGGAGAGGCACGACTCGTAGGTCGTATTTTAAACCCCAAAACAAAATAAAGGACAACTAAGGCCATAACTGATCACCACAAGGCAATAATAATAAACACATCATTATTATTATTAATTTTAATTCCTTTAATTAATTAAAACCAAATTAAATTTCGGCGACCGATCACACTACGCAGAGTTAGTCGGGGGTTCGCTGCCCGGTCAGCGGGAACGGGTGTTCCGCTGCCCGGTCAGCGGACGGTGGTTCCAAAATGCAGCGGAATTAAATTTCTCCTTTAGTGATCCTTGTGAATGGGCATGATCAGTGATAGAATCGTTACCTCTTATGGTGATTGTAACCTTTGATGCAGATCTACGGAGCGCCCCTTGCGGGGTTGAAGGGGCAGCGCCCCTGGCCGAAAATTTTAATGAACAATTCATTTGAAATCGGCATCGTTTTGCATCGACACAACTCTTGCACAGTCACAAAACAGAAACCCCGAGAATTCTGACTCTGTGAGTGTGACGACCGTCACAAGCATGTTACGACCGTCACGTTCAGCTTGTTACGACCGTCACAGACCCATGACGAACGTCACACGGCCAAAAACAGAAACGCCTAGAATTCTGGATCTGTGAATGTGACGACCGTCACGTCCAGCTTGTTACGATCGTCACAGGTCCATGACGATCGTCACGCGACCAAAAAACCAGCGCTTTGAAACAGTTAGCAGACGTGCTCCAACAAGCCCTCAATCCACAACTCCTTGACGGCACAACCCTTGCGCCGTTACTAACCCTAATGCACCAATTTTAGACCGTCAAACACACCTCGATTGTTGATTCAGTATGATTGATCAACAGGTCATTGGTTCACCATACTAATGTCGGATTCCGAAGCCAATGACGATTGATCGCTCAAAGGAAAACAACCATTTAGTGTTTGAATGAACGAAACAGAAACAGTATATCATATATACCGTACTTTGAATTAGGATTACTTATATCATATATAAGTTGATCGGTCTCAATTGCGTAACCTATGGACGATCGATGTATCGCTGCTTCACCATACTAATGTCGGTTCCGAAGCATAGTCAACATCAATCATCCAACTCGTACACTCATGATGCCAAATTTAATTACCCGTTTAATTAATTGATCCATTCAGTCTTTTAATCATATTAGTACAGAAAATAAACAGCTATCCGATTCATGGTTTCGTAAGTGGCTCTGATACCACTTCAGGAGAATTGTGGTCCAAAATGCAGCGAAAATTAAAATTTTCTCCTTTAGAGATCCTTACGAATGGTCATGATCAGTGATAGAATATTTACCTCTTGTGACGATTGAAACCTTTGGTGCAAATCTCTTGAGACGATCAAAACCTTTGATGCAGATCCACGGAGCGATCACGAACGTTGAACGATGACAACGTCTCTACTCAGTCCACACGAGCGGATTCCTTCAGTCTCAGTGCTAGTTGGTACGAATGAAGGCTTTGAGTGAGAGAGAGAGAGAGAGAGAGAGAGAGAGAGAGAGAGAGAGAAAATGAAAATAATGCAACCGCAATGAATGCTTCTGCACAAGGGTTCTATTTATAGAACCACTTGTGTGGGCTTCAAGCTAAAAAGCCCACTTAAGTGTATTTTGGCCCATATCTTATAATATGCCCAAAATCACTTAAGCCCATGGTACCTTACCATATTTCGTATTCTACTTAAGTACAGCGTACCTTACTGTTGCACCCCAAAATTTGCCCTCTATTTTTAACTCTAACCAATTTTTTGTTTCACATTCATTTGCATCATCTTCATAGCATAACATTTTTTTTCTGTCTTAATATTAGCCAGAATAATTTCTCGGAATTTACAAACAGACTGGTCAAATTAACTTTTTAACTGTGCCTAAAATTAGTCAACGAAAAAATGTCAAGTTTAAGTTTGCAAATGTCGGTAACATTAATCTGCGGTTCACGTGGTTTAATTTGACATGCTAAAAATATTTTTACGACTATTTTTGGTCATATGTTGATCAGTCTGAGCAGTTTAAACGGTCATAATTTTTATTTCAAAATCCGACCAAACGCTGTATTTTTCCGAGTCATTTATTTCGCGCTGATTATTTTGACGTGTTCATTTTATTTTTTCGAGCATTTTGGTGTCCGACTTTTTTTTTTTTTGAGTCTATTTATTTTTATATTGGGTCTAGAATAAATAAATAGGTTAATTAGTTTTTATTTTAATTTTAACTATTTTAATTATTTAACTTTATTCAGTTTTTAATTTAATATTGGGTTTCAAAATAAACTTAGGCCCATTATCATTAACCTAATTTGTTCCTATATATATTTACTAGCATGACTGATAGAGAGAGGCCAAAAAGACAGAACAAAAAAAAGAGAAACTGAGAGTGGCTGATCTATATTATCGTACACACAGTTTGATAATAGTTTATATATGATATATACTTTATCTATTTTGTTGATATATTTGTTACTGTATTTCAAATACATGTTCATATATGTAACTAGTGTGTTAAATATATATATATTTCTATTTTATGTTATAATTTGATTATGTTTTCGGATCAGATCGTGTCAATACGCCGTTTTCACATATACGTGTATGAGGCGTGACATTTGTGTTATCCGATCTAGTTGCGATGATCGCAATTTTGCGCTAGCAACGCCGTTGTTTTTTTTAATTCATTTTTTTTTTAGATCTGCACATTTTTTTTCATAACTAACTACCCTGATTTTTCCTAAACCCTGACAATTTCGCCACAAACTCTAAATTTTAAACCTAAAACTTTAACCGTGTTGTTTCCTCTAAACCATAAACCTTTTCTTAAACCTTAACAAACCTTATTATTATTTCCTATTTTCGCTCATATTTATGTTATTCATACACTGTAACTGCTTCGCCCTTGTAATATTTTAAGTTTTAACTTGTAATATTTTCAGTTTTACTTTTCGCCATCTTTATTATGTAACTGCACCAAAGCGTTGTAATAATTAGGATTTTATTTTCTGCCATTTATTTTCTGCCATTTTATTTTTCTGCCATTTATTTTTCTGCCATTTAAATTCCTGCCATTGATCCTATATTAACTGCGTGGTTTAGTAATGTAGGGCGTGAAAACCTACTAAATTAATTATTTAATATTTTTTTATAACCTTTATATTTTTTGTAAATAAATAATAAATACTAACTATTTTAATAACTTTTTTTATTACTTACTTATAATAATAAATCCTTATATATTTTGTAAATAAAATCTAATTGACCATTTTTCTAATTGAATAATAATAATAAACCTATTAATCTAATAATTTGATATTTTCTATAATCTTTATTTATTTTGTAAATAACTAACTTAATATTTTTCATATAACTCTTTTATTTTATAATTTGTACATTCATGTATTTTAAATTCTTTTATTATTACTAATTTATTTTAAACTCATATTTTTCTAATAACTTCTAAAAAAATCTAACTTGTTTAACTTAAAATAATTTCTTTTAAAATTCTAACCTTTTTATTATCACTTTATTATTATTGTTATTTTATTATTGCTTTATTACCATTGTTTATTTATTATTTTATTATTATTTGCTTTTATCTATTCTATTTTTGCTTCATTATTTTCCTTATTTTAATTTTGTTTTATTTATAATATTAGGAACAAATGTATAGGTTGTAAATTTATTCTTTCTCGCCTGATTATTATGCATCTGTCCCATAGCCATGTAATAGTTTAGGAATTTATTTTTCTTGCTTTTATGTTTGTAAATATTTATTGCGTGGTTAGTAATTTAGGGAGTGCAAAAAAACTAACTGTAAATAATTGAACTTAGAAAATTAAATTCAAGACAAATATCTGAAAAATAACACTCACACACGTAAGTCGATATTTGATCGCCATCTGTACTTCCTAGGGTATTCCTCTTGGTTGCCTTCTTTAAATGGTCAAGTCCCTCGAAAATAGGGGTGTCTTAAGCAAAGTCCCTTCAAACAGAAAAATCATCAAGTCCCTATAAACTTAAAAGATCAAGTCCCTACGAGGTTGCCTACGATATAATGATCTTGTCCCTTCGGTAAATATGATGATAGTCCCTACGAGTTGCTAAAGACACCCCTTATGTTGCCTTCATTGACCATACGATGACCCTACGCCCGTCCCTTAAACACATCCAAGGTAATGACTACCTATTCCTTAATAATAGGGACAGTCTTACCATTGAAAGAATATACGAGAACACGAAAGACTTAATCTAGGGCAGGTATCTCACAGTTACTTGCTCACACTTTTCAAAATTACTTTTACACCTCACAATTTCTAAACTAGGCTTTGTATACACCCATACGAGGGTCATTACAAAGTACTTAAAGAAATTTTTCTAATCACACACAACACTCTTGCAAACAAACAAAGTGAGCTAAGTAACTAAGAGCCCATGGATAACCATGGATATAAAGGGTGCTAATACCTTCCCTTTGTATAACCTACCCCCCGAACTCAAAATCTTTTTAAGGTCTTTCCTGTTCTTTTATGTCCTTTCCTTTTGGATAAAATAAAAGTCGGTGGCGACTCTTGCTATCCGCAACATTTAACTAAAGTCAGTTCTCCCACCGTGTTACACTTACGATGTTCTACAATTCACTTAAGTGCACCGTACCTTACGATGTTCTACAATTCACTTAAGTGCACCGTACCTTACGGTGTTCCTTAGTTACTCTATCTCTCATCAATCTGTCCTTTGTGTGTGACCCTATAGGTTTTCGCGGCATTGGAAATTATATTAAATCATGTATTTAACATAATAAACAGTGAGTGGTATCTAGCAACACATCACTGTTACCCAAGACACGAAAATGTCATGTGATTTGACAAATCCTTCTGTGATAATACTTATGTGCATAATTACCCTTTTGCCCTTATATCTATATTGAACACAAGGCATAGACCGTGTCATCCTTGTCCAGTTCAATATTGGGCCCATAGACATTTATCCTGTTACGCAGGATGGGAAAATTCCATATAGGTCACTCATGTCCCTCATCATGCTTCGTGGAGTACCCATCAACTGTCTTTATGGTTATCCAGTTACGGACAATGTTTAATCAGCAATAAAGAACTCGACTCTACTGTAGCGGGGTATTCATTACCATTAGAGATATTGACTAAATCCAAGGTAAACCATACAAGTCGAGCGCCACCGCACTTCTATTTATCCAAAGGAATGGTTAGAAAGCGAACAAAAACCTTAAAGTTTTATCGAATCAAAAACTAGTAAAAATGTCAGAGATCTGGGTAAGGGGGTTGGTTATGCAATGGGAAGGTTTTAAGCACCCAAAACATCCTAGGTACTCCTAGGTAGCCCTTTTCATAAGTGTTGTTCTAGTCTAAAGGGTGTAGGTATATCTAAAGTACTATTTACTAAAAGGAAGGTTAAAAGAAAATGAATCGCAAGGATGTCGCATCCACTGCCTACGTATCTCATCTGAGTATGAGAATCAGAGTCTTCGTAGCTCGGCTACCTATGGGTTAAAGAGAAGTGTGCTCGGTAAGACGTCGCATCTTATGCCTACGTATCTCATCTGGAATGAGAATTAGAGCAAAACTTAGTTCGGCTAACTAGGGGTTAAGGATTGCCATCTGAACATGGACTTATAAAAGAGGACACCAGCTGTGTCAAAGGAGGGTGGGCAGTGTGTTCAACGTCCTAACAGTAGGTGTCGCAGCTCGCTGAATCGAGTCTTAGGCAGTTACCTCTTTGCAATAGAACGGACTGACATGCCACAAGATCGGAGACGCACGAAAGGTCTAAAAGTGGGGAAGCTCTGCTCTAGAGTTGTCATGCAATATGGACCTATGTGTTAGGATTTACAAAGGGGAACATCTATCTAATGTTAGAATGCAAAGAATAGGGGAATTCTACCTATGTTATCATACAAAGGGTTCTACCTAATGGGTGCTACCTAAACGGAACAAGAGTCGACGGATGGAGCGCGGAGAGGAGTTACGGATAAGGGTAGATGGTGATGCCAGAGGCAATCGACTTACAGGTAGATGGCGATGCCTTAGGCAATCGACTTAAATAAATTTACCCCAAAATTTACCCTTCATTTTTCCTGGAAGCATGGGATTATGTTTTACACTTCATTAGCATCATATTAGGTTATACTCATTGCATACTGCATTAGTGACATGGAGATCAGGTTTTGATCGATCACTCCTTAACAGAAGGAGCCCACACAAAGCAAGATTGAGAATTGGACTTCATTTTCTAAGTATACAAGTCTCAAGGGTCTCAGGGGGGTCCAAGTATCTTATTATGGTCCTCAGTTCATCAGTGAAGGATTCAAAGCTATCAGAGTGTTCGTCTGGATTTAATCAGAAATTAGGGTTTCATGGCTACCTGCAATAGGAAATGTTTGGTTGGAAGTAGAGGAGCTCATCCATTTCATGATTAGAGAGGCATCTTGGCCTAGGAAGATTCACAATTATCTCAGAAAGATCCATTGGCAATCAGTGCAATCAGTTCTTGATCATTTTGCCCTAAAACTAGGGTTTGGTATAAAATCAGTTTATTTCTGATTCTTTGGGTGAAACTCTTTTCCATGGCCCTCCATATGTCCACAAGGGTCTACATACAAAAAATCAGCTCTTTATTTGAGCTAGAAGTGCTTACAATTGATCAATGGAATCGGGAATCAGATAGTTTGGGAAAAGTCAACCGTGGGGCCAGAAAAGTCAACTCTTGACATTTTGAGAGTGGAATCTCAAAATCCATGCCTATGGGATCCTACATGGGAAATTTGATCAAGGTTGGATCATGGATTCATCATTTAATCAGGAATTGGAAAAGTTACTTAATTTGGAAATGGTTGACTTTCCATTTAGGGCAAGTTTTCATGATCGTTACACTCACTTTAAGCCCATTTTGCATCAAGATAAAAGCTCCATTTGAAACTTTCTCTAACATGAAAGTTATTCCTCTTGTTCCAAGCTTTCTAGAGATATAAAGTTTGCTCCATTTGGATTAGAATTGAGAACGTTATGCTTAGTCAAAGTGGGACATTTTTTTAGGACACTTAGAAAAATTTCTAAGTCCAAAATCTTCAAAATTTGTCAAGACTTCTTGGCCAGTTTTCTTGCACTTCAAGGCATTATTTGAAAATACTTTCTTCACAACAATTGTACCTTGCCATGTCCTCTTTCACATCCTTTTGGAATCATCTCATTTGGATCCATGGTTAGAGAGATACATTCATTTAAAGTGGGCACCATGACTTGATTTTCTAGGCAGATTTTGGGCCTGGCCGGCCCAATCAGATTTTCTAAGCATGCGGCACAAACCAGTCACGTTTTTTTTTACCTCTTTTGGCCATACATTGGACATCCATTCACTTAAGTTTGGCCCAAAATAACAACATTTTACACCTCACTTCACACTTTTATTCTTATGGATAAATCACTTATTAAAAAGCCCATGAGAACACCTAATCCACCCTATTTAAGAAGCTGAAACCCTAACCCTAAAGGAGCATTGGAATTTCGTGGCAAGGAGGCAAAGCTTCATCACATATCAGATTCCATTCCCCTTCTATTTTCCATTAGGTAATCATCTCTTCCATGACCATGTTTTGATATATCTACGCTTGCTTACCATGTTCATCACCATTAATCCTTCCATTTTCATATTTATTTTTCTTATTTAAAATATTTTCTTCGTCCACAAAATTACCCAAAAATATTTTTCACTTTTCTTAACGTTTTATTTAATTTTATATAATTTTTATTTTCGTATTTTTTTAATATTAAGTATTTTATTTTAATTTTATATTATTTATTTTTAAAATTATTGTTAGCATTTGATTTTTGGGATGAAGGTTGACCACTATCTCATGATCAACCTGACCTTTTCTTGGAATTTTATTTCACATTTTCAATTTATTTTGGATTTATTTTTGACCTAGTTTGGTTGGTGGACTTTTAATTTGACTTATGTTTTATTTTAACTAAATCACGTGCCAATTTTCATTATTTTTAAAATCTTTTTGTGGGATAATCATGTCCTGACCCCACCTTGTTTAGTTCAATTTTTCATAATTTTCTTGATTAGTTTACTATTTATTCTTGATTTATTTCTAACCTAGTCTAATTAATTGACTTTTGGTTTGACCTCTGTTTTATTTTAATTAACTTATGTACCAATTTTCATTATTTTTTATATATTTTTGGGGGATGATGATGTCCTGACACCACCTTATTTAGTTTAATTTTTCATAATTTTCTTGATTAATTTACTATTTATTCTTGATTTATTTCTAACCTAGTCTCATTAATTGACTTTTGGTTTGACCTCTGTTTTATTTTAATTAATTTATGTACCAATTTTCGTTGTTTTTAAAATATTTTTGGGGGATGACGATGTTCTGACCCCACCTTATTTAGTTTAATTTTTCATAATTTTCTTGATTAATTTGATATTTATTTGTTATTTTTTAAGTTGACTTGAATTTTCAGTTGACTTCTTTATGATCGATGTTTGACTTAGGGATTGCTTATGGCAATTGAAGAGATATTTTGATCCTCCCTTGTTCATCTCATATGCCATGTATTAGAGGCCTTTTACCTTGATTTTATTTGGTCCATACCTCATTTCCTGATTAAATTATTCAGTGGACCCTTCGTGTGCATATTTTCATCTGTTTGATTCATCTGTTATCTTTTATACTTGTTTCTCTCATTCATGCTTTCTATTGCTTGATTATTTAACATGTTCATACTCCCATGCATTGTTTAAATGATCCATTATTTGATTCTTTGGTTTGATTATATATTGTTTATTTATCCGATCTGATTGATAACTGTTTCCTACTTGTATGATGTATGAGGCATATATTCTTATTGTCTGTTTGCCATTAACAATCCCCATTCATAACAAATGTACCCCTCTCCCATAAAGTGTATAATATTTATTTCTTTATTTCTTTAGTCATCTGTTAATACAAGAATTAAAACGAACATCCAATAACCATTTCAAAATAAGATCAAAAGCTCGATCCAACGTCGAGTAATCATTTTCAAAACTTAACAGAACCAGCACGCATTCATCCATCCTCTTGTAAGTCGATTGCCTCAGGCATCGCCATCTACCTGTAAGTCGATTGCCTCCGGCATCGCCATATACCCTTATCCGTAACTCCTCTCCGCGCTCCATCCGTCGACTCTTGTTCCGTTTAGGTAGCACCCATTAGGTAGAACCCTTTGTATGATAACATAGGTAGAATTCCCTTATTCTTTGCATGCTAACATTAGGTAGATGTTCCCCTTTGTAAATCCTAACACATAGGTCCATATTGCATGATAACTCTAGAGCAGAGCCTCCCCACTTTTAGACCTTCCGTGCGTCTCCGATCTTGTGGCATGTCAGTCCGTTCTATTGCAAAGAGGTAACTGCCTAAGACTCGATTCAGCGAGCTGCGACACCTACTGCTAGGACGTTGAACACACTGCCCACCCTCCTTTGACACAACTAGTGTCCTCTTATGTAAGTCCATGTTCAGATGGCAATCCTTAACCCCTAGTTAGCCGAACTACGTTTTGCTCTAATTCTCATTCCATATGAGATACGTAGGCATAAGACGCGACGTCTTACCGAGCACACTTCTCTTTAACCCATAGGTAGCCGAGCTATGAAGACTCTGATTCTCATACTCAGATGAGATACGTAGGCAGTGGATGCGACATCCTTGCGAGTCATTTTCTTTTAACCTTCCTTTTAGTAAATAGTACTTTAGATATACCTACACCCTTTAGACTAGAACAACACTTATGAAAAGGGCTCCCTAGGAGTACCTAGGATGTTTTGGGTGCTTAAAACCTTCCCATTGCATAACCAACCCCCTTACCCAGATCTCTGACATTTTTACTAGTTTTTGATTCGATAAAACTTTTAGGTTTTTGTTCGCTTTCTAACCATTCCTTTGGATAAATAGAAGTGCGGTGGCGACTCAACTTGTATGGTTTACCTTAGATTTAGTCAATATCTCTAATAGAAACGAATACCCCGCTACAGAAAAGTGGCGACTTTGCTGGGGACTATCATTTGCCTAGTGGGTTTTGCCTACTTTTCATATTTGTTGTATTGTATGGTATATTGCTTTGTGACATATTTTTGTGCAATTTGGGATTACTGTATTGTATGTAATGATTGAATTGTTTGAATATTAATTCCTTGTATGCTTGGTGATCTTCGTGAGATGAGTTCTATACCCGAACTCGAGTGCACTTAGGATAGGAGAATGGCATAGTCTTGGTGACTTGTGTGGAGTTATTCCTTAGCAAGTTGACTTGCAAGCCCATTCACTTGGTGGAGGTTATGTTGGGATCAATAATGTCACATGAGTAGCCGTGGTTAGGCATTACTCTTTCCAATATATGCCTTAGAAGCCAAGGACCTTAGTTTACCACGCCCATCTTGGCCTATTTTTAGGACGTAGTGCGAAGATCGTTCAAGTGTAAGATTTGATACGATTGTTACGTGATACTACACTCATAAGAGTCTCTCTTGAGAATATTTTTGGAATACGAGTTGTCATTTATCCGATAATATCTGAAATATGGGATGATGACTATGGGAACCTCTTGTAGAACATGATTGTCAGGTTTAACCATAGTACACTCCCTTTCGGTTGTTCTTAACCAAGACTCCATGCTCGCGACTCGCAACAAACCCTTGATTCGTGGTTGATCCGTTCTTGTGTATCCTTAATATCAATGGAACTTGGGTGTTGATAAGGTGTAAACAATAATCCACCAAAATGGATGATTGACATTAAGGATGACTTGATCCATCCCATGACCTTTGTGTGGTGTGATTTGCTTGATCCTTGAGTGTGATTGTTGCATCCATGCATTCATGCATTCATACATATCCATATCATCAACAATGAGAAAAATTTCAAGGAACTTAAGAGGTCTATTTGCAAATTTTCAGACATGGATAAGCAAAAAAGGAATACGAAGAAGTACAGTTTCAGACAACCCGACTTGAAAGAGTTAAGGAATTTGACATCCTATGTATTAGATCCCTTGGGTTTCAAGGCTCGTTTTGGGAAGCTTCTATCTATTATGACTACTCAAGTGGATGAAGGTCTAATGAGTGTGTTGGTGCAGTTCTATGATCCCTTGTACCGTTGCTTCACTTTTCCGGATTTCCAGCTTTTGCCCACGCTTGAGGAGTATGCCTATCTTGTGGGCATACCTATCCTAGACCAGTTGTCGTTCAGTGGCTTGGAGAGAGTTCCTTCTTCTCAAGAGATTGCTGATCTGTTGCGTATAGATGAATCTATTATTGGTGCTCATATGACTACCAAAGGTGGAATTCAAGGTGTCCCGTCTGATTTCCTCATTGATCAAGCTACTATGTTTGGGAAGGCCATGAGTGAGGACGCCTTTGAGGCCATATTTGTACTTCTCATCTATGGGCTAGTGTTATTCCCCAACATCGACAAGTTTGTAGATGTGAACGCCATTAGGATTTTCTCTACTCTTAATCCCGTTCCTACTCTGTTGGGTGACACTTATTTCTCTTTGCATATGACGAATGCAAATGGCGGTGGTACCATTGTGTGTTGTTTGCCTCTGTTGTACAAGTGGTTTATTTCGCACTTGCCTCAGATGCTCGCCTTCAAGGAGAACAAAGGATGTCTACGGTGGTCCACGAGACTTATGTCTCTCACTAATGATGATATCTTTTGGTACAACCGTGTATATGATGGTGTGCAGATTATCGACTCTTGTGGTGAATTCTCCAATGTACCTCTTCTTGGTACATGCGGTGGAATTAACTACAACCCTATTTTGGCACGTCATCAGCTTGGGTTCCCCCTAAAGGATAAACCCAATAACATTTTGTTAGAGGGTGTGTTCTTTCAGGAGGGTAAAGATCCCCAAGGCTTGAAGGGCAGGATGGTCCGTGCTTGACGCAAGATCCATAAGAAAGGAAGGAAGGAGCTACGACCGAAGAACTGTATCGCTTTGGAACCCTATACCTCTTGGGTTAGGAGGAGAGCTTCCGAGTACCTCATGCCTTATGAGTATCCAAGACCCACACCTTTGGTTTTGGCTGGGCCTTCAACCCTCCCTAGCCAAGGAGTAGAGGAGTTGAGAGACGAAGACCGTTCGCGTGCTTGGATCCATGAACGAGAAGAGTTGCTTCAGCAGATCAGAGAGAAGGATGCTTTGATAGAGTTCCTTGAGCACCAGGTTATTGATGATCCTGATGATGCATTGACTTCTCTACTTCCTCAGTCTTCCAAGTTTTGGAAGAGGAAGTATGATCGACTCGCCAAAGAGAAGGCATATATGGAGGCAGCCTATGAGAGGGAGGTGAAGAGGCTTCGTGCAGCTTATCTTCCGGTCTCGAGGGTTTTGGACGATTGCTTCTAGGGATCCATAGGATGTTCACTTTCCTTCTCTCTTGTATTGTATTTGGTTACCAAGACTGTACTTCTTTGGTGTAAAAACATTTCCAAATATTAATTGACGTGATATTTCCGTATGTGATAAACGTTTAATATTTCCAAAATTTGCAAATAAGACTCTAAAGTTCCTTTGATATAAAAACTAAATCATAAGCATCGCATGCATCATGTTTATCTATTCCCAGGGGTTTATATCTTCTTCTTGATTCTAGTCGGGGTTTTCTTACATTGTTTATCTAATGTGAGACTGGAATCAAGGGGTAGAATACCCTTTGAAGTTGATAAACATGTCATTGCATTTGCATATTCATTAGCATGTCTTACATAACAGGTACCGCCGCAGTGTTCTCATCTTGTTTGGTATTCCACTATTAGGATAGCTGACTCATGCATTCACCGATACGGTACCCGAAGGAATCAACAGAGAGCAATGGAAGGTTTACAAGCAGAGCTCGGTGAGATGAGGATTCGCATGAATCAGTTCATGGAAGTGGTACAAGGAGTGGCTCAGGGACAGCAGGAGATTAGATTGTTGGTACAGGGGATTCCCCCTACTACTCAACCGGAGGTTGTGGCTGATCCTCCCGCTGGAGAGGCTAATGGACCCAATGGACCAGGGTCTATCCCAATCCCACATGGCAACCTTGGTCAACAACCCATCCATGATGATCAGGAGGATCAATTCCCCTTGCTTCAGGAGGACTTTGGCATGGGCCATGGTATGAACCCTATATTTCAGAGGCTGGAAGAGAGGTTGAAAGCTGTGGAAGGGCAGAATGCTCTTGGTGTGGATGTTGCTGACTTGGGGCTGGTCCCAGGCGTGAGAGTTCCGCCAAAATTCAAAGTCCCCGTGTTTGATAAGTACAATGGCAACTCTTGCCCGAAGACTCATGTACAAGCTTACTTCCGCAAGATGATCGCGTATTCTGATGATGAGAAGCTGCTCATGTACTTCTTCCAGGACAGCCTAGCTGGGGCATCCTTGGAATGGTATATGAGGTTGGACAGAGCCCATATTCGCTGCTGGAGAGACTTGGCTGAGGCCTTTGTGAAGCAATATCAGTACAATGCGAATATGGCACCTGACAGGACTCAGCTCCAGAATCTGTCTCTCAAGAGCAACGAGTACTTCAAAGAGTATGCTCAACGCTGGAGAGAGTTGGCTTCCCGTGTTCAGCCTCCGATGTTGGAAAAAGAGATGGCCAACATGTTTATGAACACACTGCCTGGATCTTATTTGGAGCGTCAGGTGGGTTGCAACGCCTCGAATTTTGCTGATGTGGTCTCTACCGGTGAGAGGGTGGAGAACTACTTGAAGACATGTAAGATCCAAAATGGGGTTGGATCATCTTCGAGGTCAAAGAAGCCGTTCTTAGGAGGACAGAAGAGGAGAGAAGGGGATGCAAATGCCATATCTTCTTATCAGAACAGAGGTAACCGGAGGAATAACTTTCAGAATTACCATCAACAACCTTATGTTGCAGCAGTGACCATTTCGGCTGCAGCACCAGTGCAACAACAACAACCTCAACGTCAACAAAATCAATACCAACAACAACAGGGTAACAGACCTGCTTATCAACAGAGACAGAGGATGATGGATAGGCGTTTCGACACTCTCCCGATGTCGTATGCCCAATTGCTTCCCAACCTTCAACATTTGTAACTTGTGCAATTACGCACTTTGGCTCCTCCAGTTGGCAGGCTTCCAGTGGGTTATGACGCCAATGCTAGGTGTAATTTCCACTCTGGGGCACCTGGCCACACTATTGAGAACTGTAAAGCTTTTAAGCACGTAGTTCAGGACCTTACTGATTCAAAGGCCATTAACTTTGCGTCGGCTCCTAATGTTGTCAACAATCCTATGCCGCAGCATGGTAGAGCAAATGTTAACATGGTTGAAGGAGAAGTAAAATTAGTCAAGGAGGTGTTGAAGCTGAAGACTCCGCTGTTAGAAATCAAAGAATACTTGCTAAAGGTAGATGTTTTCCCCGGCTGTGGGAGCGGTTGTTTGGGTTGTGTTGCACAGAGTGGGGGTTGTGTGAAGCTGCAGCAGGGTATCCAGGCCTTGCTTGACGATGGTATCCTCCAAGCTGAAGACTTATCTGCCCAAAGGTATGTTGAAGGGGTTATTGAGAATGCAGATGTTGATCCTCTCTTTCCTGAAGATGCTGAAGAATTTACAAATGTTGTTCCTGCTGATTTTGTAATTCCTAATGATGTAATTAATTTTTCTGATGTTGTTGCTGATATTCCAAACATGGTGTTTGATTCTGATGTACTTGCCGAACTTGATTCCGATGTTTCAGATGTTTGTACTTCAATAAATAAGATTTCTGAGTATGATTGTGACGTTGCCACTATCACAATTTTCTACTCGGCCGCTCAGATCAGTGCACCAGTAGCGCAACCGGTACCACCAGTGCGACCGTATCAATCCACTATGACTATCACGACCCCTGGTCCTTTACCTTTCACCAGCGAAAGGGCTATTCCTTGGCATTACGGGGGGAGTGTGTACACGCATGATCATGGAGTGGAGCAGCCACTGAAAGTAGAAAAGGTGCAGGATCAGAAGTCTGAACCTGGAATTGAGATAAAAGATCCCGCAGTTGACAATGTTGGTGGAATCGGGTGATTCACCAGAAGTGGTAGACTATTCTCACCACCGATTACCCAACTTGATAGTGCTGACGCCGCGACGAAGGCCAAAGGCAAGCAAGTTGTGAATGAGGGTACCTCTGCACCACATGCTGGCTCTGAGCCTGCTTTTGCGAAGGATGTGGATGAACTTTTGAGAATTATAAAGAAAAGCGATTACAAGGTAGTCGATCAGTTGATTCAGACGCCATCCAAGATATATATTCTCTCACTCCTGCTGTGTTCGGAGGCACACAGGGAGGCACTCCTGAAGGTCCTTAATGCTGCATATGTGCCTCAAGAGATCTCAGTGAACCAACTAGAAGGGATCGTTGCAAATGTTCATGTAAGCAACGGGTTGGGTTTTACTGATTCTGACTTGACGCCAGTTGGACGCGATCAAAATAAGGCTTTGCACATTTTGATGGAGTGTAAAAACACTGTGTTATCCCATGTTCTGGTGGATACAGGTTCCTCTCTCAATGTGCTACCCAAGAGAGCCCTGTCAAAGTTAGATGTAGAAGGTTTGATCTTGAAGCCTTCCGATCTTGTGGTGAGAGCCTTCGATGGTTCTAAGAGGTCGGTGTTCGGAGAGGTAGAATTGCCAATTCAGATTGAATCACAAACCTTTAACACCGTATTCTATGTGATGGATATCAGTCCTTCGTATAGCTGCTTGCTGGGTCGTCCTTGGATCCACAATGCTGGGGCAGTCTCCTCGACCTTGCATCAGAAGATCAAGTTCCCAGTCAACGGAAGAATTATCACTGTCTATGGTGAGGAGGATATTCTGGTCAGTAACCTATCTACATTCAAGTATGTAGAGGTAGAAGGTGAGATTTATGAGACCCTGTGTCAGGCCTTTGAGGCAGTTCAAGTCAAGGATGCAACTCCAGTTGAAGAGGTTGAAGCAGGTTCCCCTTTGTCGTCCTTCAAGCAGGCACAGGCCTTGGTAAATTCAGGTGTTGCTCCCGGTTGGGGACGTCTGGTGGAATTACGTGTAAAGGAAGACAAGTTTGGGATTGGGTATCAGCCGACATTGACTTCTACAACTTCAACGCCTCAGACTCTTCAGGGGCCGATTACTTTCTCCAGTGTTGGCATCATTCAGTACGGCCAGATCTCTACAATCAACGAAGAAGATGAGGATAGTGATTGTGACATTGACAACTGGGTGCGCCCAAGGGTCCCGGGTGAAGTGCTCCGCAATTGGTCTTAAGAAGAGATTATCCAAGCCACTCTTCTTGAAGAGTAATTTTCTTTGTTTATTCATGCATGTCCAAGTCTTACGTTCTGCCCAGGGCGTAATGACTCATTGTAGGGCTCATCTATGTGAATACCTGCATTTTTTATCATAAATAAAGGACGTCTTTTTGCATTCAAATATTGTGTTCATTGTCTTTCAATTTTTGCAGTTTTCAAAAATCAAAAAAATATATTTGGCAATGTTTTGTTTAGTTTTCACTCCTTGTTCACACTCATAAGCACATACCATCACTCATGCAGATGCACGTACCGGATCCTATTGATAACAGTTCTGCTATGACTCGCTTCGATTTTGAAAATCCAATCTTTCAAGCTGAAGAAGAGGGTGATGAAGACTGTGAACTCCCTGAAGAACTTGCCAGGTTATTAAAACAGGAGGAAAGGGTCACTCAACCGCATCAAGAGTCTGTTGAAGTGATTAATCTTGGCACCGAGGACGTCAAGAGAGAAATCAAGATAGGGGTTGCTTTGGAAGATAATGTGAAGAAGGGGCTGATTCAATTGCTGCAAGAGTATTTTGACATCTTCGCTTGGTCTTATCAGGACATGCCAGGGCTTGACATAGACATTGTGGTACACCGTTTGCCTCTCAAAGAGGATTGTCCTCCGGTCAAGCAGAAGCTCAGAAGAACAAGACCGGAGATGGCTGTCAAGATAAAGGAAGAAGTGCAAAAACAGTTGGATGCAGGGTTTCTAGCGGTTACAAATTATCCGCCATGGGTTGCGAATATCGTTCCAGTACCTAAGAAGGATGGAAAGGTACGGATGTGCGTTGACTACCGGGATCTGAACATAGCTAGTCCTAAAGATGATTTCTCATTACCTCACATCGACGTTTTGGTGGATAACACGGCTCAGTTCTCGGTATTCTCCTTCATGGATGGCTTTTCTGGCTATAATCAAATTAAGATGGCACCAGAAGACATGGAGAAGACAACTTTCATAACCCCATGGGTCACCTTCTGCTACAAGGTGATGCCGTTTGGTCTGAAAAATGCTGGGGCAACATATCAACGAGCTATGGTAACTCTTTTCCATGATATGATTCATCATGAAATCGAGGTTTATGTTGATGATATGATTGCCAAATCTCAGACAGAAGAAGAACATCTGGTGAATTTGCAGAAACTGTTTGAGCGTTTGAGGAAATTCAAGCTAAGGCTTAATCCGAACAAGTGTACTTTCGGGGTGAGATCTGGAAAACTGTTGGGTTTTATTGTTAGTGAAAAAGGGATTGAGGTGGATCCGGCCAAAGTGAAAGCGATACAAGAAATGCCTGAGCCAAGAATAGAAAAACAAGTCTGTGGTTTCTTAGGAAGGTTGAACTACATTGCAAGGTTCATCTCTCACCTAACAGCCACATGTGAGCCAATATTCAAATTGTTGAGAAAAGATCAAGTTATCAGGTGGAATGATGATTGTCAAAGGGCTTTTGAAAAAATAAAAGAGTATTTGCAAAATCCTCTCATCCTTAGGCCTCCAGTCCCAGGAAGACCGCTGATTATGTATTTGACAGTACTTGATAATTCCATGGGTTATGTTCTCGGTCAACACGACGAGACAGGTAGGAAAGAGCATGCCATCTACTACCTGAGTAAAAAATTCACAGATTGTGAGTCGAGATACTCAATGCTTGAAAAGACATGTTGTGCACTTGCATGGGCTGCTAAGCAATTGAGACAATACATGCTGACTCACACGACCTTACTAATCTCCAAAATGGATCCAGTCAAGTATATATTTGAGAAGCCAGCTCTCACCGAAAGGGTTGCTCGTTGGCAAATGGTACTGACAGAGTATGACATCCAGTATACATCCCAGAAAGCCATCAAAGGGAGTATTCTGTCAGACTATCTTGCTCAGCAGCCGATTGATGATTATGAGCCGATGAAGTTTGATTTTCCGAATGAAGATATCATGTTCCTCAAGATGAAAGACTGTGAAGAGCCAGTTGTTGAGGCGGGACCTGATCCAGATGAGAAGTGGACTTTAATGTTTGATGGGGCCGTCAATGCCAAAGGAAGTGGAATTGGTGTTGTCATTACCACTCCGAAAGGTGCCCACATGCCTTTCACCGCTCGTCTGACTTTTGAGTGCACCAACAATGAAACTGAGTATGAGGCTTGTATCTTAGGTATTGAGTAAGCCATTGATTTGAGAATCAAGACTCTGGACATATTCGGAGATTCAGCTCTAGTGATCAATCAAGTGAATGGTGATTGGAATACTCTTCAGCCTAATCTGGTCCCCTACAGAGATTACACGAGAAGACTGTTGACTTTCTTCACAACAGTAAGGTTGTATCATATACCTCGTGATGAGAACCAGATGGCAGATGCTCTTGCTACTCTTTCCTCCATGATCAAGGTGATTCGGTGGAACTATGCTCCCAGGATCGATGTTATGCGCCTTGATGGGGCCGTGTATGTGTTTGTTGCTGAACTGGTAGTTTATGACAAGCCCTGGTACCACGACATCAAGTGCTTTCTGAAGAACCAAGAGTACCCTGCAGGGGCATCCAACAATGATAGAAAGACTTTAAGAAGATTGGTAGGCAGTTTCTTCTTGAACAAAGACGATGTGCTGTATAAGAGGAACTTCGACATGGTTTTGCTCAGATGCGTGGATAGACACGAAACAGACATGTTAATGCAGGAAGTTCATGAAGGCTCCTTCGGTACTCATGCCGGCGGACATGCAATGGCTAAGAAATTGTTGAGAGCGGGTTATTACTGGATGACCATGGAATATGATTGTTTCAAATATGCTCGGAAGTGTCATAAATGCCAGATTTATGCTGATAAGGTGCACGTGCCGCCAAATCCTCTGAATGTGATGTCTTTGTCGTGGCCATTTGCTATGTGGGGCATTGATATGATTGGAAAGATTGAGCCGACTGCTTCCAATGGGCATCGTTTCATCCTTGTTGCCATCAACTATTTCACCAAATGGGTCGAAGCAACGTTATTTACGAAGGTCACCAGACATGTGGTTGCCCGATTCATCAAGAAAGAAATCATTTGCCGTTATGGGATTCCCGAAAGAATCATTACTGATAATGGTTCTAATCTCAATAACAAAATGATGAAAGAGTTGTGCAAGAAATTCAACATTCAACATCACAACTCTTCCCCTTATCGATCTAAGATGAACGGTGTTGTTGAGGCAGCAAATAAGAACATAAAGAAGATTGTGCCGAAGATGGTCGTTACGTGCAGAGATTGGCATGAGATTCTACCCTTCGCCTTGCATGGGTACCGTACTTCAGTACGTACATCGACCGGGGCAACCCCTTACTCCATTGTGTATGGTATGGAAGCAGTCTTACCTGTTGAAGTGGAGATTCCTTCTCTAAGAGTCCTACTGGATGTCAAGTTAGACGAAGCTGAATGGGTTCGGACAAGGTTCAATGAGTTGAGTCTTATCGAAGAGAAGCGAATGGCAGTCATTTGTCATGGGCAGTTGTATCAGAGTTGGATGAAGAGAGCCTTTGATCGGAAAGTGCGTCCGCGATGCTTCCAAGTCGGAGATTTGGTGTTGAAAAGGATCCTTCCTCCTCAGACAGATCACAGGGGCAAGTGGACTCCTAACTATGATGGACAGTATATTGTCACCAAGGTTTTTGATGGTGGAGCCTTAATGCTTGCAACTATGGATGGTGAAAACTTCACTTCCCCTGTGAACTCATACGCAGTTAAAAAATACTTCGCATAAAATAGACCGATGGACGATAAAAAGAATAGTCCAGGCAAAAAAATGGGCATCCTGGCGAACCAAGAAAATGAAAAAGGTTAGGGATTAAAAAATGAAAAGATTGTACACCTGGTAAGTTGAAAACCTGAAAGGGCAACTTATGCAAAAATGGGTATCCCGGTGGATTGAAAACCCGAAAGGGCGATCCAGGCAAAAGTTAGGGATTAAGCGAATGGTTGCGTTCTGAGTAGTTCTAAATATCATCTCGTGTCGATAACCGGAAACTTCCGAAGGATAGGAAACAGTCCAGTCACCTTTTTCGGAAAGCTGATCATCTGGAGGATCTTGAAGACGAGCAAATCATAGCAGAATTGGAACCCGATAGAAATCCATTTCAGATTGCCATTAGATTAATTTCTGTTTTATCTGTTGTGCAATTACCTCTTTCCAGGGATTGCTTCCTGATGTAAATACCTATTCAGAGGCCACTCAATCAATAAAATCATGTTATTCAGTACATCTCTGTGTTCATTTTCATTTTACTGTTTTGTTTGCAAAAATGACGTCCGAATTTTTGATAAACATTGCATCATGAAACATAAGAGCTTTACAGGTACGTGCTTAATAAACATTGAAAATTGCTGTAAATTTTAAGTGCTTTGGATCGTCTATTCAGAACAGGTACACTCGGAGCATTTCCTTAAGGTCCCCATCAAATGATCGCTGATGTTTTTCCTCAATAGTTGGAATTTGGTATCTTATCCCTGCAGAGTTGGTCCGAGCGTTGGATTGTTCAATCCTCAGCAGGCTCTCACTGTTGTACTTCCCCAAGCATTTGTTTCAGATTATACATTCACCAGTAGAGTCGACAGTGTCTGACTGTATATCCCCAGCGGAGTCGATAGTGTCAGACTGTATATCCCCAACGGAGTTGACAGTGTCAGACTGTATATCCCCAACGGAGTTGACAATGCCAGACTGTATCTTCCCAGCAGAAGCGGTTGCTCCTCGGAGTTCGATGCCAGATCGATGATCTCGACGCTAGACCCATGGTCTCTTTCCTTGAAGCAGAATCTCGGTACCGTATCGGTGTTTGCTTCCCCTGCTGAGTCGTCTCTCTCGCAGATTATGGTTTCCAGAACCACTGTCACTTTCCTCAGCAGCAAGTTTTCAGTGTCATTCTCTCCCCAGTCAGAGCCTCGGTATTTTGTTATTTGCCAGAACACCGTGTGGCGGGTCATTTCCCCACAGGGTTCTTTGTGTTGTGCATCTCCAACAGCCTTGCCAGGATCCAGAAGATGGTGATCATTTCCCCAACAGAATTCCTTGCCTCAGCTTGGCGTTCTCTCTAATCAAGCATTTTGCATCTAGAATCATATTGTATTGCATCCTCCCAAATTGCGTAGCATTTC
Organism: Lathyrus oleraceus; assembly: GCF_024323335.1. NCBI lineage: Eukaryota > Viridiplantae > Streptophyta > Magnoliopsida > Fabales > Fabaceae > Lathyrus > Lathyrus oleraceus. The sequence continues at coordinate 172,776,147 of NC_066585.1, read as the reverse complement.
CATTTTCATGGAGCATTACGCCATTGAAAAATTCAAACATACGCATGTAAAGCATAAGACATTCTCGGTATCCCAGGTGATAAGCCAGAAGTTGTTTCCAGTACTCAGACTTAAGATTGTTTATGACTTATTTTTATTATTCCCAGCAGGGATCGTTGGCCCACGCGCCGCCTCAATTATCATTTTCCCTATTTCTGTCGATGCTGACAGGCATGAAAGTTTCTGGTATTCAGACCGAAGTGGCATTCAGGCCAGTTTTCCGATGTTCAGATCGAAGAAGTTTCTGACGTTCAAGTCGACGCAACTTGTGGCATTCAGGCCAAGTTTCCGGTATTCATACCGAAGTGGCATTCAGGCCAGTTTTCCGATGTTCAGATCGAAGAAGTTTCCGACATTCAGGTCGATGCAACTTGTGGCATTCAGGCCAGTTTTCCGGTATTCAGACCGAAGTGGCACTCAGGCCAGTTTCCCGGTGTTCAGACCGATGTTTGATAATCAAGTATCGTCCGATGCTCAGATCGAAGTCATTTCCAATATTCAGATTGATGAGCGGCATTCAGGCCATGGTTATTTCTATGTTACCATTTATTTTGGTATTCAGGCTAACGTTCCTTGTTTCGGTGTTCAGACCGACTCTCACCGCACCAGACGAATTCTTTTTCAAGACCACCTCTTGGCCGATTCTGACAGGCATTGTTACTTCATTTTTTCACTTCAGTGTAAATTTTCGGGCTTTTATCGTATTCAATCACCTGATACCTCGAAAGTGCGAAAGCCATTGCTATCTTCCTTTCGGGTTTCCAGTTGATTGAATAGGGGCAACTGTAATACCCCAAAATTTACCCTTCATTTTTTCTGGAAGTATGGGATTATGTTTTACACTTCATTAGCATCATATTAGGTCATACTCATTGCATACTGCATTAGTGACATGGATATCAGGTTTTGATCGATCACTCCTTAACAAAAGGAGCCCACACAAAGCAAGATTGAGAATTGGACTTCATTTTCTAAGTATACAAGTCTCAAGGGTCTCAGGGGGGTCAAAGTATCTTATTATGGTCCTCAGTTCATCAGTGAAGGATTCAAAGCTATCAGAGTGTTCGTCTGGATTTACTCAGAAATTAGGGTTTCATGGCTACCTGCAACAAGCAATGTTTGGTTGGAAGTAGAGGAGCTCATCCATGTCATGATTAGAGAGGCATCTTGGCCTAGGAAGATTAACAATTATCTCAGAAAGATCCATTGGCAATCAGTGCAATCAGTTCCTGATCATTTTTCCCTAAAACTAGGGTTTGGTATAAAATCAGTTTATTTCTGATTATTTGGGTGAAAATCTTTTCCATGGCCCTCCATATGTCCACAAGGGTCTATATACAAAAAATCAGCTCTTTATTTGAGCTAGAAGTGCTTCAATTGATCAATGGAATCCGGAATCAGACATTTGGGAAAAGTCAACTGTGGGGCCAAAAAAGTCAACTCCTGACATTTTGAAAGTGGAATCTCAAAATCCATGCCTAGGGGATCCTACATGTGAAATTTGATCAAGGTTGGATCATGGATTCATCATTTAATCAGGAATTGGAAAAGTTACTTAATTTGGAAATGATTGACTTTCCATTTAGGGCAAGTTTTCATGATCGTTGCACTCACTTTAATCCCATTTTGCATTAAGATAAAAGCTCAATTTGAAACTTTCTCCAACATGAAAGTTGTTACTCTTTTTCCAAGCTTTCTAGAGATATAAAGTTTGCTCCATTTGGATTATAATTGAGAAAGTTATGCTTAGTCAAAGTGGGACATTTTTTTAGGACACTTAGAAAAATTTCTAAGTCCAAAATCTTCAAAATTTGTCAAGACTTCTTGGCCAGTTTTCTTGTACTTCAAGGCATTATTTGAAAATACTTTCTTCACAATAATTGTACCTTGCCATGTCCTCTTTCACATCCTTTTGGAATCATCTCATTTGGATCCATGGTTTGAGAGATACATTCATTTAAAGTGGGCACCATGACTTGATTTTCTAGGCAGATTTTGGGCCTGGCCGGCCCAATCAGATTTTCTAAGCATGCTGCACAAACCAGTCACGTTTTTTTTACCTCTTTTGGCCATCCATTGGACATCCATTTACTTAAGTTTGGCCCAAAATAACAACATTTTACACCTCACTTCACACTTTTATTCTTATGGATAAATCACTTATTAAAAAGCCCATGAGAACACCTAATCCACCCTATTTAAGAAGCTGAAACCCTAACCCTAAAGGAGCATTGGAATTTCGTGGCAAGGAGGCAAAGCTTCATCACATATCAGATTCCATTCCACTTCTATTTTCCATTAGGTAATCATCTCTTCCATGGCCATGTTTTGATATATCTACGCTTGCTTACCATGTTCATCACCATTAATCCATCCAGTTTCATATTTATTTTTCTTATTTAAAATATTTTTTTCGTCCATAAAATTACCCAAAAATATTTTTCACTTTTCTTAACGTTTTAATTAATTTTATATAATTTTAATTTTCGATTTTTTTTAATATTAATATTTTATTTTAATTATTTATTCTAACTGGTCCATTTTAACACACTTTTTTTATTGATTTTATTCTTATGACTTAAAATTATTGTTAGCATTTGATTCTTGGGATGAAGGTTGACCATTGTCCCATGGTCAACCTGACCTTTTCTTGGAATTTTATTTCACATTTTCAATTTATTTTGGATTTATTTTTGACCTAGTTTGGTTGGTGGACTTTTAATTTGACTTCTGTTTTATTTTAATTAACTCACGTGCCAACTTTCATTATTTTAAAATCTTTTTGGGGGATAAAGATGTCTTGACCTTACCTTACTTAGTTCAATTTTTCATAATTTTCTTGATTAGTTTACTATTTATTCTTGATTTATTTCTAACCTAGTCTCATTAATTGACTTTTTGTCTGACCTCTGTTTTATTTTAATTAACTTATGTACAAATTTTCGTTATTTTTAAAATATTTTTGGGGGATGATGATGTCCTGACCCCATCTTATTTAGTTTAATTTTTCATAATTTTCTTGATTAATTTACTATTTATTCTTGATTTATTTCTAACCTAGTCTCATTAATTGACTTTTGGTTTGACCTCTGTTTTATTTTAATTAATTTATGTACCAATTTTAGTTATTTTTAAAATATTTTTGGGGGATGATGATGTCCTGACTCCACCTCATTTAGTTTAATTTTGCATAATTTTCTTGATTAATTTTCTATTTATTTGTTATTTTTTAAGTTGAATTGAATTTTCAGTTGACTTCTTTATGATCGATGTTTGACTTAGGGATTGCTTATGGCAAACTAAGAGATCTTTTGATCCTCCCTTGTTCATCTCATATTCCATGTATTAAGGGCATTTTACCTTGATTTTATTTGGTCCATACCTCATTTCCTGATTAAATTATTCAGTGGACCCTTCGTGTGCATATTTTCATCTGTTTGATGCATCTGTTATCTTTTATACTTGTTTCTCTCATTCATGCTTTCTATTGCTTGATTATTTAACATGTTCATACTCCCATGCATTGTTTAAATGCTGTATTATTTGGTTCTTTGGTTTGATTACATATTGTTTATTTATCCGATCTGATTGATAATTGTTGCCTACTTGTATGATGTATGAGGCATATATTCTTATTGTCTGTTTGCCATGAACAATCCTCATTCATAACAAATGTACCCCTCTCCCATAAAGTGTATAATATTTATTTCTTTATTTCTTTAGTCACCTGTTAATACAAGAATTAAAACGAACATCCGATAACCATTTCAAAATAAGATCAAAAGCTCGATCCAACGTCGAGTAATCATTTTCAAAACTTAACAGAACCAGCACGCATTCATCCATCCTCTTGTAAGTCGATTGCCTCAGGCATCGCCATCTACCTGTAAGTCGATTGCCTCCGGCATTGCCATCTACCCTTATCCGTAACTCCTCTCCACGCTCCATTTGTCGACTCTTGTTCCGTTTAGGTAGCACCCATTAGGTAGAACCCTTTGTATGATAACATAGGTAGAATTCCCTTATTCTTTGCATGCTAACATTAGGTAGATGTTCCCCTTTGTAAATCCTAACACATAGATCCATATTGTATGATAACTCTAGAGCAGAGCCTCCCCACTTTTAGACCTTCCGTGCGTCTCCGATCTTGTGGCATGTTAGTCCATTCTATTGCAAAGAGGTAACTGCCTAAGACTCGATTCAACAAGCTGCGACACCTACTTCTAGGACGTTGAACACACTACCCATCCTCCTTTGACACAGCTAGTGTCCTCTTTTGTAAGTCCATGTTCAGATGGTAATCCTTAACCCCTAGTTAGCCGAACTACGTTTTGCTCTGATTCTCATTCCAGATGAGATACGTAGGCATAAGACGCGACGTCTTACCGAGCACACTTCTCTTTAACCCATAGGTAGCCGAGCTACGAAGGCTCTGATTCTCATACTCAGATGAGATACGTAGGCAGTGGATGTGACATCCTTGCGAGTCATTTTCTTTTAACCTTCCTTTTAGTAAATAGTACTTTAGATATACCTACACCCTTTAGACTAGAACAACACTTATGAAAAAGGCTCCCTAGGAGTACCTAGGATGTTTTGGGTGCTTAAAACCTTCCCATTGCATAACCAACCCCCTTACCCAGATCTCTGACATTTTTACTAGTTTTTGATTCGATAAAACTTTTAGGTTTTTGTTCGCTTTCTAACCATTCCTTTGGATAAATAGAAGTGCGGTGGCGACTCGACTTGTATGGTTTACCTTAGATTTAGTCAATATCTCTAATGGTAACGAATACCCCACTACAAAGAGGATGGATGAATGCGTGCTGGTTCTGTTAAGTTTTGAAAATGATTACTCGACGTTGAATCGAGCTTTTGATCTTATTTTGAAATGGTTATCGGATGTTCGTTTTAATTCTTGTATTAATAGGTGACTGAAGAAATAAAGAAATAAATATTATACACTTTATGGGAGAGGGGTACATTTGTTATGAATGGGGATTGTTCATGGCAAACAAACAATAAGAATATATGTCTCATACATCATACAAGTAGGCAACAGTTATCAATCAGATCGGATGAATAAACAATATATAATAAAACCAAAGAATCAAATAATGGAGCATTTAAACAATGCATGGGAGTATGAACATGTTAAATAATCAAGCAATAGAAAGCATGGATGAAAGAAGCAAGTATAACAGATAACAGATGAATCAAACAAATGAAAATATGCACACGAAGGGTCCACTGAATAATTTAATCAGGAAATGAGGTAAGGACCAAACAAATTCAAGGTAAAAGGCCTCTAATGCATGGCATATGAGATGAACGAGGGAGGATCAAAAGATCTCTTCAATTGCCATAGCAATCCCTAAGTCAAACGTCGATCATAAAGAAGTTAACTAAAAATTCAAGTCAACTTAAAAAATAACAAATAAATAGAAAATTAATCAAGAAAATTATGAAAATTTAAAATAAATAAGGTGGGGTCAGGACATCATCATCCTCCAAAAAGATTTTAAAAATAACGAAAATTGTTACATAAATTAATTAAAATAAAACTGAGGTCAAACCAAAAGTCAATTAATGAGACTAGGTTAGAAATAAATCAAGAATAAATAGTAAATTAATCAAGAAAATTATGCAAAATTAAACTAAATAAGGTGCGGTCAGGACATCATCATCACCAAAAAAGATTTTAAAAATAACGAAAATTGGTACATAAATTAATTAAAATAAAACCGAGGTCAAACCAAAAGTCAATTAATGAGACTAGGTTAGAAATAAATCCAAAATAAATTGAAAATGTGAAATAAAATTCCAAGAAAAGGTAAGGTTGACCATGAGACACTGGTCAACCTTCATCCCAAAAATCAAATGCTAACAATAATTTTAAGTCATAAAAATAAAATCAATAAAAAAAGTGTGTTAAAATGGACCAGTTAGAATAAATAATTAAAATAAAATATCAATATTAAAAAAATACGAAAATAAAAATTATATAAAATTAAATAAAACGTTAAGAAAAGTGAGAAATATTTTTGGGTAATTTTATGGACGAAGAAAATATTTTAAATAAGAAAAAGAAATATGAAAATGGAAGGATTAATGGTGATGAACATGGTAAGCAAGCGTAGATATATCAAAACATGGTCATGGAAGAGATGATTACCTAATGAAAAATAGAAGTGGAATGGAATCTGATATGTGATGAAGATTTGCCTCCTTGCCACAAAATTCCAATGCTCCTTTAGGGTTAGGGTTTCAGCTTCTTAAATAGGATGGATTAGGTGTTTTCATGGGCTTTTTAATAAGTGATTTATCCATAAGAATAAAAGTGTGAAGTGAGGTGTAAAATGTTGTTATTTTGGGCCAAACTTAAGTGAATGGATGTCCAATGCATGGCCAAAAGAGGTAAAAAAACGTGATTGGTTTGTGCAGCATGCTTAGAAAATCTGATTGGGCCGGCCAGGCCCAAAATCTGCCTAGAAAATCAAGTCATGGTGCCCACTTTAAATGAATGTATCTCTCAAACCATGGATCCAAATGAGATGATTCCAAAAGGATGTGAAAGAGGACCTGGCAAGGTACAATTGTTGTGAAGAAAGTATTTTCAAATAATACCTTGAAGTGCAAGAAAACTAGCCAAGAAGTCTTGACAAATTTTGAAGATTTTGGACTTAGAAATTTTTCCAAGTGTCCTAAAAAAATGTCTCACTTTAACTAAGCATATCTTTCTCAATTCTAATCCAAATGGAGCAAACTTTATATCTCTAGAAATCTTGGAACAAGCGGAACAACTTTAATGTTGGAGAAATTTTCAAATGGAGCTTTTATCTTGATGCAAAATGGGCTTAAAGTGAGTGCAACGATCATGAAAACTTGCCCTAAATGGAAAGTCAACCATTTCCAAATTAAGTAACTTTTCCAACTCCTGATTAAATGATGAATCCATGATCCAACCTGTATCAAATTTCACATGTAGGATCCCCTAGGAATGGATTTTGAGATTCCACTCTCAAAATGTCAGGAGTTGACTTTTCTGGTCCCACAGTTGACTTTTCCTAAACTGTCTGATTCCCGATTCCATTGATTAATTGAAGCACTTCTAGCTCAAATAAAGAGCTGATTTTTTGTATGTAGACCCTTGTGAACATATGGAGGTCCACGGAAAAGAGTTTCACCCAAAGAATTAGAAATAAACTGATTTTATACCAAACCCTAATTTTAGGGAAAAATGATCAAGAACTGATTGCACTAATTGCCAATGGATCTTTATGAGATAATTGTGAATCTTCCTAGGCCAAGATGCCTCTCCAATCATGACATGGATGAGCTCCTCTACTTCCAACCAAACATTTCGTGTTGCAGGTAGCCATGAAACCCTTATTTCTGATTAAATCCAGATGAACACTCTGATAGCTTTGAATCCTTCACTGATGAACTGAGGACCATAATAAGATACTTGGACCCCCCTGAGACCCTTGAGACTTGTATACTTAGAAAATGAAGTCCAATTCTCAATCTTGCTTTGTGTGGGCTCCTTCTGTTAAGGAGTGATCGATCAAAACCTGATCTCCATGTCACTAATGCAGTATGTAATGAGTATGACCTAATATGATGCTAATGAAGTGTAAAACATAATCCCATGCTTCCAGGAAAAATGAAGGGTAAATTTTGGGGTATTACATCTACATCCAGGGTCCATAGTGGTTTCAGGTCGAAGAGTGGTATACACCATTATCACCATGAGAATAACTTATGACACTTTGCATAACTTTCTATATAGTATTGTCATAGCGGGTCAATCCGGTATAAACGTTACTCTTAATATTAATGCCTATGATCCATGAGATGTGATCATCAGTCTATATACATAATAGTCTTAATGCTTTAGTGTTATCCCACTTCACAATAAAGCTCGACTACGGATACTTTAAGAATAGTGTCCTTATGTTTAATGTGATCTCATGATCAAGTCACACTTGATACATTAAACGGACTAGCTATCCTAGGGACTTTATTAAACAAACGTAATAAAGAAAAAGCCTTTTATTATTAATAATTAATTCGATACAAGTACCAAAAGTATTGGCCTCTAGGGCTTAAACCAACAATAAAATGGGTAAAAAAATGTTTTGGAAAGTGTTACTTGACTAAAGGTAAGTCTATGTTTTGAGTTTGAGATGCTTCTGTTGGTGTAAGCCCTAGAGGCCAATACTTTTGGTACTTGTATCGAATTATTTATTAATAATAAAAGGCATTTTCTTTATTATGGTTGATTAATAAAGTCCCTGGAATAGATAGTCCGTTTAATGTATTAAGTGTGTCTTAATCATGAGAACACATTAAACATAAGGACACTATTCTTAAAGTATCCGTAGTCGAGCTTTAATGTGAAGTGGGATAACATTAAAGCATTAAGACTATTATGCTTGTAGACTGATGATCACATCTCATGGATCATGGATAAAGAGTTATCAAGTCTTAAACATAGGTATGAATATTAGGAGTAATATTTATACCGGATTGATCCGCTATGAGAATACTATATAGAAAGTTATGCAAAGTGTCATAAGTTATTCTCATGGTGATAATAGTGTATACCGCTCTTCGACCTGAAACCACTATGGATCCTAGATGTAGAGTCGAGTGCCTTATTGCTGATCCAACATTGTCCGTAACTGGATAACCATAAAGACAGTTAATGGGTGCTCCACAAAGCATGCTGAGGGACATGAGTGTCCTAGATGGAATTTTCCAATCCTGCGTAACAGGATAAATGTCTATGGGCCCAATATTGAACTGGACAAGGGTGACACGGTCTATACCTTGTGTTCAATATAGACATAAGGGCAAAGGGGTAATTATACACATAATTATTATCACAGGAGGTTTTGTCAGATCACATGACATTTTCGTGACTTGGGTAGCAGTGATGTGTTGCTAGATACCGCTCACTGTTTATTATGTTAAATGCGTGATTTAATATAATTGCCAACGCCGCGAAAACCTATAGGGTCACACACAAAGGACGGATTGATGAGAGATAGGATAATTAAGGAACATCGTAAGGTACGGTGTACTTAAGTAGAATACGAAATATGGTAAGGTACCAAATACTTAAGTGATTTTGGCATATTATGAGATATAGGCCAAAATGCACTTAAGTGGGCTTTTTGGCTTGAAGCCCACACAAGTGGTTCTATAAATAGAGCTCTTGTGCAGAAGCTTTGTATGGGAATACAACACAACTGAAGAGTTGGAATTTCGTATCTCTCTCTCACTCAAAGCCTTCATTCATAACAGCTAGCACTGCGATTGAAGGAATCCGTTCGTGTGGACTGAGTAGAGACGTTGTCATCGTTCAACGTTCGTGATCGCCCCGTGGATCTGTATCAAAGGTTTTGATCATTATCAGAGATCTGGACCAAAGGTTTGAATCGCCACAAGAGGTAACGATTCTATCACTGATCATGCCCATTCGTAAGGATCACTAAATGGAGAAAAATTTAAATTCCGCTGCGCCTTGGATGGCTATTCTCCTTCAGTGGTATCAGAGCCACTTACGAAACCATGAATCTGATATCTGTTTTTGTTCTGTAATAATATGATTAAAACAGAATGAATCAAAGGTTAAATTGAAATCGATCAAGTTACATATATGTGATATATGTAACCCTGATGCAAAATACATTATATATGATATAGTGTTCTTGTTTCGTTCATTCAAACCCTCGATGATTGTTTTCCTTTGAGCGATCAATGGTCGTTTGCTTCTTGATCCGACATAAGTATGGTGAAGCAATGACGTGTTGATCAATAATACTGAATTAACAATCGAGATGTGTTTGACGGTCTGAAATTGGTGCATCAAGGTTAGTGACGACACAAGGGTTGTGTTGTCAGAGAGTTATGCGATTGGGGTATGACTGCACAAGAGTTGTGTGTTCTAAACACTTTTCCGAACAGTGTTAACCGGTTAACGCGTATGGTTAACCGGTTAACGCAATGCGAAATAAAAATTTTTGAGTTTTCAAACAGTGTTAACCGGTTAACGCTTTTGGTTAACCGGTTAACGCAAGACGAAATTCATTTTTCTGAGTTTTTCAAACAGTGTTAACCGGTTAACGCATATGGTTAACCGGTTAACGCAAGGCAGAAAAGAATTTTCTAAAACTTTTCAAACAGTGTTAACCGGTTAACACATATGGTTAACCGGTTAACGCAAGGAAAAATTCACCGGTTCGGCTAGAAAAGTGCTTTGAAGTATCAAGTGTTGATACGAAAAACGACATCAATTTTAAATGAATTGTTCATTAAAATTTTCGAGCAGGGGCGCTGCCCCCTTGACCCCTGTCCGCTGAACGGTCAGCGGAACCACCGTCCGCTGACCGGGCAGCGGACCCCCGGCTAACTCTGCGTAGTGTGATCGGTTGTCGAAATTTAATTTGATTTTAATTAATTAAAGGAATTAATAATAATAATAATAATAATAATAATAATAATAATAAAGTGTTTATTATTGTCTTGTGGTGATCGGTTATGGCCTTAGTTTTCCTTTGTTTTGTTTTGGGTTTTAAAATACGACCTGCGTGTCGTGCCTCTCTCTTAATCTCCCAAATGTAACTTCTTTTCTCATCTCACTCCCTCGTATGTAAAACGAGTTTCTTTTATGTAATGTAATGATATGAAGAAAGCAAAGAAGTCAGTGCCAAAGGAGGACAACCTTGAAGATCTTGCTTGGAGAAGCTTAGATCGTTGTAGGTTAGCTTAGGTTCTCTCATTGGCTTGGGAGAACAATTGCGCTAGGGGCCATAACTGTTTCATTTTGTTTGTATGTATGTTGATGCATGTGAATGTATGTTGATGCATGTGAGAGACGGTTTATATGATAAACAAGCCGGTGAGATCAGAAAAATTGCAATTCCCTCGAATTAAATATTAAGTTTATGCTTTCCAAGTTTTAACACTCATCAAGACTAGTAATGGATAATGTAGGTTTCGCCTACGCGAGGTGCATGATCTATATATTAGTAAGGTGCGATGGGATAATTGTAATATCCAACTGTTAAAACAATGGGTCAAACTTAACTAAACAAATTATAATAATATTATATGTGTTTGCTTTCCAAGTTTTAGCACTCATCAAGATTGGTATAGGATATGTAGGTTTCGCCTACGCGAGGTGCATGTTCTATATTAGTAGGATGCGATGGGATAAATGTAATATCCAACTGCTAAGACACTGGTTCAAACTTAATTATAATTTTATTATATATGTTTAGAAGCAAGAGTTGGGAATAATCCATATGATGGATTGGAATAAGGAGTTATTCACCCAACTGAAATTTTCGAGAGTTGTATGAGATACAATTGGAAGGAGTTCCTACCTAAATAACCTAGTTTTGTGTAATCCGCCTACGTGGACTTAGAACGAAGTGAAATATGGATCTCGACCCACTAGAAAATCTTCCAACGGGATTTTCCGAATCAGATGATGAGGGTCATTTGTTTTGAGTAAAATAGTGGGAGCATATTTAATTAAAGGCCTAATTGAATATGTCAATGATACTTATATTTTCATTAATCCTTATGTAGATTACCATGACAGCAAACACCTCTAAACAACATCTTATGATCAATCCTTGATAAGGAAAAATTGTCTGGGACAAATTTTCTGGATTGGTACCGAGACATGAGGATTGTCCTCAAACATGATAAAGGGAAAGGCAAGGAAGTTGCCAAACCCAAACCCACTAGTGTTGCTTTGAAGCCTAGTGGAAGCATAGAAAAGGAAGGCACCTGCTTCCATTGCGGTAAGACCGCACACTGGAAGAGGAACTGCCCAAAGTACCTGGAAGATAGGAAGAATGGAGTAGAGACTCCAACTTCAGGTATTTTTGTTATTGAAATTAATTTATCTACTTCTGCATCATGGGTATTAGATACTGGATGCGGTTCTCACATTTGTACAAATGTGCAAGAACTAAAAAGGAGTAGAAAATTGGCAAAAGGTGAAGTCGACCTACGAGTTGGTAATGGAGCAAAGGTTGCTGCCTTAGCCGTAGGAACTTATGAATTGACTTTACCTAGTGCTTTAATAATTCAGTTAGAGAACTGTTATTATGTACCAGCAATTAGCAGGAATATTATTTCCGTTTCTTGTTTGGACAAGTTCGGTTTTTCATTCATAATAAAGAACAATTGTTGTTCAATTTATTTGAATGATATATTCTATGCAACTGCACAAATGAACAATGGACTATATGTCATTGATCTTGAAATGCCTATTTATAACATTAATACTAAAAGGATGAAACCTAATGAGTTAAATCCAACTTACCTTTGGCATTGTCGATTAGGCCACATAAATGAGAAACGCATTTCCAAACTCCATAAAGATGGACTGTTGGACTCTTTTGATTATGAATCATATGAGACATGCAGATCTTGTTTAATTGGAAAGATGACAAAGTCTCCATTCACAGGAAAAGGTGAAAGAGCTAATGATCTTTTGGCCCTCATACATACTGATGTATGTGGTCCACTGAACATAACAGCCAGAGGAGGTTTTCAGTACTTCATCACATTCACTGATGATTTCAGTAGATATGGTTATGTGTATTTAATGAAACACAAATCAGAGTCCTTTGAAAATTTCAAAGAATTCAAGAATGAAGTACAAAACCAACTAGGTAAGAATATTAAAGCTCTTCGATCAGATCGAGGTGGTGAATATTTAAGCCTAGAGTTTGATGACCATCTGAAAGAGTGTGGGATCCTATCCCAACTCACTCCTCCTAGAACACCCCAATGGAATGGTGTGTCTGAGAGAAGAAATCGAACCCTGTTGGACATGGTCCGATCCATGATGAGTCAAGCCGATCTTCCAAACTCCTTTTGGGGACATGCGCTGTTGACCGCAGCTTACACACTTAACCGTGTTCCATCCAAAAAGGTTGATAAGACACCATATGAGTTATGTGTAAGACCCCAATTTTGTCCCTAAGATCCCTCATGGCATCATATCATATCATATCATTGCCTCAAGGATCATTGTGTACCTTTGCCTCTCTCCTAGTGGATGGGTTATCTTGTGAGTGTGATTCTTGATCACCAAGCATGTCTTGCATTTGTATATCATTGCTTCTCATTTGTCTACTAACCAAAAGTACAAAAATATTGTCATCTAACCTTGTTACTTGCAGATGAAGCAACACTAGGTAAAGACAGTCAAATCATTCATTGAGCAATGGATGGTGGCCATTCTTGAAGAATTTGGGCACCATGATCATTCATCAAGAGTTCATATGAGTTGTGACATCATTTGGAATCAAGATCTCAAATGGTAGAGGCTTGAAATTCATCAGAACATGGCTCAGTCAACCAAAACCCTAGCAAAGTCAACTGTGGTCAACTGTGCATTTAATCAGGGATTTGAAGGTGTGAGATGATTAAAAAGGTCTCATTCATGTCCATACAAGTCTCATATAACATTTCAAAGATCATCATTGAAGGATTTAAGGTCAGATGAAAAGTTTCCAAAAATAGTAAGTGACCTGTAATTTCAAATTGCCAAAAATGGAAAGGTCTTCTCCTCAAATTTACATCATCAAGAAAGCTTCAAATCAAATTTTGTCCAACATGAAAGTTGAAGATCTTGCTCTCACCTTTCCAAAAAGTCCAAGAACACTCATTTCTCATTTGTGGTTGGCAAGTTATGATCAAATCATTGGCAAGAATTTTTGAACTTCAAGGAGGCATAACTTTTGAACCAAAAGGCCAATTCATGTGATTCTTTTTTGAGCAAACTCCATTTGACATGAGCTATCATAATCCATCATTACATTTCATCAAAAATCATCACATAAAAAGTCCATTTTTCAAGTGAATCAATTTGAATTTTGGTGGGAAAATAGGTCATTTTGAAAAGTACACATGATTTTCACTCCAAACCAATTGCAATGGCCTTAAAACAGAAATTTGGACTTGCTGCAAGTGAAATTTTACTGTTCCATTGGTTATATTTGGATAAGGGCATTTTGGCATTTTTGCATAAAGCTTCATTTCACTAATCCAATTCATTTTGCCTAATCATGTTTAGCAAGTGTGATTAACAGGTGCTATATAGCCCTAATCATAACAGAATTCTGGGGAACACTTCACAATTTCATATCCAAACTCAAAATCTCTCAAATTCTCTCAAATCCTCTCAAGCTTTTTCAACTTTTTTTTGATCAAATTTCATCATTCTTTTTGTTTTCTCTTGTGCTAATCATCATCTGCAGATGTTATTGAAGATCTGTTGAAGCAGATCGTGGATAATTCATGCTGAATCTTGACTGTTGAAGCATTGGACCTCACATGGCAGTTGGAGTTTTAAGGAGAATCGAGCATTGTTGAGCTGAGTTCTTGCACTCATTCATCTTCTTCATCAACATAGAACATCTGTTTTCACAATCCAAGCCTTGAAAGAAGCAAATCAAGATCTGCATCTTCAAAGAGGTTAGAACTCGAATGCTTCAATTCTCACAATTATCATGTGGCTTTTGTAGATCTTATCATGTAGAGCATTCTGCAATTTGAATCGTGCATTTTCATTAGGTTTTGAGGAAGTTATGCTGATTTGAAATTTGGATTGTGAAACTTCTTTGGATCGATTCTTTTGCCATGAGTAAAATTAGGTTAAATCAATGTTAGATTAGTGATCTATGTTGAAGGCTGATTCGATTGGTATGCGGTTCATAAATTTCTGTGATGTTTTGTTCTTGATGATGAAGAACAGTATGAATATGCTTGAATGTCTACGTTTTTCGTTTTCCAGCACTGCTTTGATCTTCATTTGCCAGGATTTGCATGTAATTCGTGTTTGTGTAGCCATGCACCAATAGTATCACGCCACCTCACTTAATGAAACGGTGCGTTTCATTAGGTGAGCGCCAATTTTAAACTCAAACGCGCTTCGATTCCGGATTCCAGCACTCTTCATTTTGGCTTTTTGACATTATTTCCAATTTCATCTTCCATGTTTACATGCTTGGTTCATTCTTTTTCTAATTTTTCATCACAATAAAAAATCCATAACTCATGAAATAATAATCCAACTCACTTGGAATTTTTTGTGGAATGTTCATCATGTTGTCTAATTTTTTATGGATATTTTTTCAAGATTTGTGCACGGTTAGAAAAAATAATTGCCTAGGGTTTGTTCTTGCTTATGCATTCATGTACCTAGCTTGCCATTTCCTTTATGAAATCATGATGGATGATCCAAAATTCTTGAAATTTTACATGTGTGATCTAGACTCATTCCTGGTCATTTTGGTATATGGTTTGTGATTTTTGCATTTCTGGATTGTGAGATATGATGTGATCATTGGAGGTGTGACAATGTATGTCACACCATTTCTTGTCCAACTTCTTGAATTTCTTTACCATGCTTATGCTATGCCAATTGATCTGGATTTTTGCATGTTGATACCTATGAATGTTAAGCTTGCTCATGAATTTTTGTGGATTTTTTGAGTGCAATTTCAATTTGATTGAGAATTTCCTTTCTGTTTGACCAATTGTGGACCTTTTGTGAGTCATGATTTCATATGATTTGTGAAATTCTTGGTGTTTATTGGATGGACCTAAAATTTGGCATGTGTATTATAGACATCTTGAAGTTTGCCATGGATTTGGTTTCATTCATTTATCATGTTTGGTTTCTGTTTTATGATTGCTGGAAGTTGATGCATGATTTGGTGCCTTGTATAAGCTTGTTTGAACATGCTTTGACTTAGAGATTTTAATTCACATGTTTCCCTTTGTCCAATTGCCATGAATTTTGGTATGTTGCTCATTGAATGTGTTATGTTTAAGCATGATTTTTCTTGGAATTTATTGAGCCATTTTGGTATTGATATGCTTGTGTTCATTCTGTTTGCTCCAATGTGATTCCAACTTGCCTAGTTTGACATGATTTGCTTGTGAAATGGATTTGGTGCATAGTTTTGATATGAGACCAAGTGGACTTTGTTCTTATTTGATTAATCTTGATTTTTATCAATTTTCATGTTCTTTTTTGGTTTATTTCTCCTCCTTTGACCCTAGGCCTTGTCCTAGTGGTCTTGCTTCTCATGTTTGAGTTTGATTTTCAGGTTAAGAAGCAATTGCTTTAAGGAGATTAATTCAAGTTGATTGAGTTTGGTTTATTTGATTGTTATGAACTAACTTGTTTTGTTTTGTAGGATGCCTCTAGCTCATTTGATTTGAGCTTGTGCTTTGCACATGTGATTGATTGTGTTGACTGTTGGTTCTTATCTTGTCTGTTTTGACTTTGTGATTGGTATACTGATTGTATTTGATTGATTTCAGGTACATTAGTTGCTAAGTTCATTTTGAACTTGTTGTTGCTTGGTTGCTTAACCAATTAGGTATACATCCTCTTCTTCATGTAGTCTGGAAGACCTGGCTTGTTACTTAGCCAGGCACCTGTCTGAAGTCCTCCTTAAGAGGCAATGTTTGTGATTGTTTATCTTTATCCCCAAGCAGGAAAAGTCCTTTTGATAAGGCAATTGGTAGATAAAAGAGATGTGTAGTCCATCTCCTACTATTCTGTGTGTCTTCCCTGTGCTCACATTACATGTTTGTAGCATTGGGGATCCTAACCCAAGATCTATAGAGTCATTAACTTGTGGAGAGAGTTCCAACTTTCTGAACTCCCACACCTTCTATCATTTGAAGCTCTCCCTGACCAGGTATAAGAGCATGAGGCACACCCCTCATATCCTTTCATCTGCTTCACCTTAACTCTCAATGTTAAGGTTAAGAGCACCACTTACCCTATTCTAGTTGACTTTAAAGTCTAACCCTTGCTTGAGCCAAAATTGCTTGGATATAGTGTGTGCTAACTGAATCATTGATTGCTTATTGGTTCATTCATCTGTGCCTATCTGTTTGTATGCCTTTTGTGCATTTATCATCATTGATTGCTCATTATTGCATGATCATCATTTCACATCTTTGTGGTTTCATTGTTTACCCATTGAGGACAATTGTAAGTCCATGTTGATTGGCCATTGTTCCTATGATTTGGAAGGGATTGGTGTAAGTCCAGTTGATTGGCCACCTGTATCCTCTTTGCTTATTGCTTCTGTTTGTTGTTGTGTGTGAGGATGTAATTGTAAGACCATGTTGTTGGCATTTGTATTCCTATGATCATCTTGTGGAGATTGGAATAAGTCCAGATAGATTGGCATCTGATATCCATGTTTAGTTTAGTTTTGGGAGATTGGAGTAAGACCATTTATTGGCATCTGGTATCCTTGTTTGTGTTGTTTCCTCGGAGATTGGTATAAGTCCAGTTGATTGGCATCCGGTATCCACCCCTTTTGTTTCGTTTTTGCTTTAGGAGATTAGTGTAAGTCCATTTATTGGCATCTGATATCCATGTTTGTTTTAGGAGATTGGTGTAAATCCATTTATTGGTATCCGGTATCCGCTCTTTTGTTTGTGAGATTGGTGTAAGTCCATTGAGTGGCATCCGGTATCATGTGTTTGTTTATGTGTTATTGCTCTTTGCCTATTCCTAAGGACACACTTGAATCATCTTCTATATGATCTCAAGAGGTGAACCTTTCTGAGAAGTTTTACACTCTTTTATCCATCCACCCTCTTTGTCCTAAACCTTTTCACATGTTGCTTTCAAAACTTGAAATAATTGTTGTGCAAACATCTTCATGTCTTTTCAAATTAGAAACCTGGACCTTAAGTCCTTGATTTTTCAAACTTCACTTTTGATAACACTTCTTTGAATCAATCCTAATCATACTTTGACCATATTTTTGTGAATACTCATAATCAATTAACTTCACCCATTCAATTTTTTGTGGCTTTGTCCATTGTTAATATGTTTTCATACATTAGCCATAGGTTTCAATTACCATAGTGGTTGATGTAAATCTTACCTTATCCTTAGTGAGTTGATTGTAAGCCTTCCATACTTATTATAGGGTTAACCCCTCACTAGTATGTTGAAGCCGTCCTCGCATGGTGGATTGTTGAATTCAGGTTGAGTTTTCTCCCCTTGGTAATGAAAAGCCTTAATGCTTGTGTTTAAAATGAACTCACTAATTTTTGGAAATCTTTTAGCTGAACTACGGCGTTTTGATCCTTTACCTTTTTATGGAAAGGTACGTAGGCAACGGGTTCATCCGTTCAAACACAAAAACAATAAAAATTGTACATTCTTTTCTCATCATCCCATTCATGTTTGCACAATAATATTTCAAAACAAATAACATTTTCATTCAACAAGTGTGAAAAGGGCTCCCTAGGAGTACCTAGGACGTTTTGGGTGCCTAACACCTTCCCATTGCGTAATTTACCCCTTACCCAGATTCTCTGATCTTTTCATTAGTTTTCTATGTGTAAAACTTCTTAGGCTTTTGTTCGCTTTTTAGCCATTCCTTAGGATAAATAAAAGTGCGGTGGCGACTCGATTTCTTTGTATACTTTGCTTATGGTTTAATCAATAAACCATATAGCGACGAATACACCGCTACAATATGGAGTGGTAAGAGACCACATATGTCTTACATGAAGATTTGGGGTTGCGAAGTTTATGTGAAACGACAAATTTCAACTAAGCTTGAGCCCAAATCTGACAAATGCTTATTTGTGGGGTATCCTAAAGAAACAAGAGGATATTATTTCTACAATCCTTTTGAGGGCAAAGTGTTTGTCGCTCGAACTTGAGTTTTCCTAGAAAGGGATTTTATTTCCAAAGGAATCAGTGGGAGGAAAGTAGAACTTGAAGAAATTCAAGAATCACAAAGTATCGATACACCTATGGAGGAATTAGAGCAGGAAACACAAGTAGTTGTGTAAGAGCAACCTGCTCAAGTAGAACAAGACCAGCGTAGGTCAGGCAGGATACGTCACCTACCTGAGATATATGGATATCTGATCTAGGTGATGTATTACTCATGGATCAAGATGAGCCTGTGACCTACTCATGGAATCTTCATTTTGATGATACAGTTAAACTGTATGGATTCATTAAGAACGAAGATGAGCCTTGTGTCTACAAGAAGGTTAGTGGGAGCATGATCGTATTCCTGGTATTATATGTAGATGACATATTACTCATTGGAATTGATATCCCTACCCTGCAACAAGTAAAGTCTTGGTTGGGGAAATGCTTTTCTATGAAGGACCTGGGTGAAGCAACCTATCAGAATCTATAGAGATAGATCTTGTTGACTGGTGTGGAGTATTCCTTAGCCAGTTGACTTGCAAGTCCATTCACTTGGTGGAGGTCATGTTGGATTAATAATGTCACACAAGTTATTTGTGGTTAGGCATTATTCTTTCAATCATGTGCCGTAGAAGCCAAGGACCTTAGTTTACCAAACCCATCTTGGCCTATTTTTTAGGACGTAGTGCGGAGGTCGTTCAGATGTCAGATCTGATGCGATTGTTACGCGATACTACACTCATGAGAGTCTCTCTTGAGAATATTTTTGGAATACGAGTATTCGTTCCTCCATTAATATCCGAAAGATGGGACGATGATTATGGGAACCTCTGGTAGAACATGTCTGGCAGGTTTAAACCCTAGTACACTCCCTTTGGGTGGTTCTTAACCGAGACTCCATGCTCGTGACTTTCAGCAAACCCGTGATTCATGGTTGAGTCGTTCAAACACCTTAATATCAATGGAACCTGGGTGTTGATCAGGTGTGAAAACCTAAATCCACCAAAACGGATGATTGATATTAAGGATGTCAGAGCCGGTTCATGTACCGTTAATATCAATGGAACTTGGGTGTCGATAAGGTGAAAACCATAATCCACCAAAATGGATGATTGATATTAGGGATACAATGAGCTTTCCCATGACCTTTGTCTGGTGTGACTTGCTTGATCCTTGAGTGTGATTGTTGCATTCATGCATTCATGCATTCATCTGCATTTCATGTCATCAGAAAAAGAGAAAATTTTCAAGGAACTTAAAGGGTTTATTTGCAAAATTTTCAGACATGGAAAGACCAAAAAGGCATACAAAGAAGTACAGCTTTAGACAGCCCGATGTGAAAGAGTTAAGGAATCTGACATCTTATGTATTAGATCCCTTGGGTTTCAAAGCTCGTTATGGGAAGCTTCTGCCTCTGCTGACTACTCAGGTTGATGAGGGACTGATGAGTACTCTCGCTCAGTTTTATGATCCTCTGTATCACTGCTTCTCTTTCCCGGACTTCCAGCTGTTGCCTACTTTGGAGGAGTATTCTCACCTTATTGGGATCCCGATTCTAGACCAGGTGCCGTTCAGTGGCTTAGAGAGTATTCTGACTGCTCGAGAGATTGCAAGTTTGTTACACATAGATGAAGACTTGATTAAAGCTAATCTGACTACCAAAGGCGGAATTCAGGGTTTTCCTTCCGAGTTCCTCATAGCTCAAGCTACCTTTTATGGGAAGGCCAAGAGTGAGGATGCCTTTGAGGCTTTATTTGTCTTGCTCATCTATGGTTTGGTGTTATTCCCCAACTTCGACAAATTCGTAGATATGAACGCCATAAGGATCTTTTCAGTTCTTAATCCCGTTCCGACTTTGTTGGGTGATACCTATGTCTCTTTGCACTCGAGGAATGCAAAGGGTGGAGGAGTTATTGTCTGCTGTCTACCCCTGCTGTATAAGTGGTTTATTTCGCACTTGCCGCAGACAGTTGCTTTCAAGGAGAACAAGGGATGTCTACGGTGGTCTCAAAGGCTTATGTCTCTCACTAATGATGATATCTCTTGGTATGATCGCGTGTATGATACTGTGCAGATCATTGATTATTATGGTGAATTCCCTAATGTGCCTCTTCTTGGTACATGTGGTGGGATAAGCTACAATCCCATTCTCGCACGTCGTCAGCTTGGGTTCCCCCTAAAGGATAAACCTCATAACATTCTGTTAGAAGGTGTATTCTTTCTGGAGGGTAAAGATCCCCAAGGCTTGAAAGCCAGATTTGTCCGCGCTTGGCGCAAGATCTGCAAGAAGAGTAGGAACGAGTTGGGTCCAAAGAATTGCATTGCTTTGGAGCCATATACCTCTTGGGTCAGACAGAGAGCTGTCGTATACCTGATGCCTTATGATCATCCGAGACCTACACCGTTGGATGTGGCTGGGCCTTCAACCCTCCCTACCCAACGTGTAGAGGAGTTGAGAGAAGAAGACCTTTCACGTGCTTGGATCCGTGAAAGAGAGGAATTGCTGCAGCAGCTTAAGGAGAAGGACGCTCCGATTGAGTTTCTCGAGCATCGGGTGATCGACGATCCGAACGATACTTGGACTTCTCTGCTTCCTCAGTCTTCCAAGTTCTGGAAGAGGAAGTATGATCAGCTTGCTAAGGAGAAAGCGGATATGGAAGCAGCCTATGAGAGAGAGATCAAGAAGCTGTGTGTATCTCGTCTTCCAGCATCCCGAGCTTCTAGGGATCCATAGGATGTTGTTTTCCTTTTCTCTTTGTAATGATCAAACTTGTTGTACCTCTTTGTTTAAATATATTGAATGAGATATTTTCCATGTGAAATCAAAATGCTTTAAATGATCAAAAATTTGCAAATAATACCCTAAAAGGTTCCTTGAAAATAAACAAAGCATATGCACAAGCATTTCATGCATCATGTTGCATAGCAGGTACCCTTGTTTCTGGTCTTCTTGTCCTAACTCTGTGCTCTTCATTTATTTTGAAGACAAGCTGACTCACCGATACTATACAAGAGCCAATTCTGCCAGAGTTATGGATCAGCTAAAACAAGAGAACCGTGAACTGAAGGAAGAGGTCGCTCGCCTGAGCGCTTTGATGGAGCAGTTTCTGTCTGCTCAGAACCAGCCATCTCCACCTCCTGCAACTCCTCCCCAGAGGACGGTTATTTCAGAGGTCGTCGCTTCGATTGTGCTAGTCAGTGCTCATTATGTGCCCAATGCTATGCCAGCCGGGTTCCCTTGGGGTATGCCTCCAGGTTTCATGCCTGATCTGCCTGCTCCAACTTTTGCTCACATGCCGGCATCTAGCCCGGTCCCTGTTGCTGCTCCTCCTGTCGTGCATACCATGCCCAGAGTAGACGACACCATCTATCATTCCGAGCCGTCTGAGGGCCCGGATGTTAATGAAAAGATGGACGCCATGAATGACCAATTCCTTGAGCTGAGAAAGGAATTGAAAACCCTCTGAGGGAAGGATTTGTTCGGCAAGTCTGCTGCCGAGTTGTGCCTTGTTCCCGGTGTCAAGATACCGATCAAGTTCAAAGTGCCTGACTTTGAAAAATATAAAGGGAACACCTGCCCTCTTGCTCATCTGGTTATGTACGCCAGAAAGATGTCTACTCAAACTGATAATGATCAGCTTCTGATCCATTATTTTCAAGACAGTCTGTCCGGTGCTGCGCTCAGATGGTACATGAGTTTGGACAGTGCTAATATCCGATCCTTCAACGATCTTGGCGAAGCCTTCGTCAAGCAGTACAAATACAACGTTGATATGGGGCCTGATCGTGATCAACTCAGGGCCATGTCTCAGAAGGATAAAGAGACATTTAAGGAGTACGCCCAGAGGTGGCGAGAGCTGGCTGCTCAAATCACTCCCCCGCTGGAAGAGAAAGAGATGACTAAGATCTTTTTGAAGACTCTTAGTTCTTTTTATTATGAGCGGATGGTAGCAAGCGCTCCCTCTGATTTCACCGAGATGGTGAACATGGGGATGCGTCTCGAGGAAGGGGTCCGTGAAGGACGATTGGCAAAGGATGAGAGCTCTTCTTCTAAACGGTATGGGGCGTTTAAGAAGAAGGATGGGGAAGCACATGCTGTGCAATCCCATCCCAATCCTAGAAGACCCTCTGTTCAGAGGAAGCCAGCACGGCGTAACAACAACCAGCACCAGGTGGCTCATATAGCACCTGTTTTCAAAGACAATTCTCAGCAATATCAGCAACCGCAGCATCAGCAATATCAACAGCCTCAGTATCAGCAACCGCAACGTCCACAGCAACAGGCCTACCAGCCTCGTGGCAGTACAACCAACCAAGCTAACTTGAATTATGATAGGAAGAAGATCAGTTTTGATCCGATTCCTATGTCATATGCAGAGCTATATCCTTCCTTATTGGAAAGGAAGTTGGTTTTTCCCAAGGATCCTCCTGCCGTGCCTACAAATCCTCAGTGGTGGTACAAGCCAGACCAACACTGTGTGTATCATTCCGGTGCTCCAGGTCATAACATTGAAAACTGCTACCCACTGAAGACTAAGGTTCAAGACCTTATGAGATGTGGAATTCTGAGCTTTGAAGATTCAGGTCCGAATGTTACCAAGAACCCATTGCCCGCGCATGGGAAATCGGTTAATATGGTCCAGGGATGCCCTGGGAAATACAAAGTCAAATATGTAAGCCATATTAGACGGTTGTTGGTCAAATTACATCGGTTGTTGTGTCAGTACAGCCACATGGAGCATGACCATGACAAGTGTCGCATCTGCTCGGTGAACCGTCTGGGTTGTAATCAGGTACGAAGAGAACTTCAAGAACTGCTGGATGAGGGTACCATTGAGATTCTGCAGAATCGCAATGTTGATGAAGACGAACCTGAGGTGAATGTTATTTCACCAGTGTTCAAGCTACCCGAGCCTGTTGTTATTCGCTATGATAGCAGCAAGCCGAAGGTTTCTCCGGCTTTAGTGATCAAGCCTGCAGGCCCTGTGCCCTATTCGTCAGACAAAGCTGTGCCGTTCAGATATAATCCCGTCGCTGTGCAAGATGGGGTAGAAGTGCCTTTGCCTTCAACGTCTGTAACCAACATTGCTGATGTGAGTGGGTTGACCCGTAGTGGTCGTGTGTTTTCTGCACCACCCAAGACTCCTGTTGTTTCTGACTCTGTCGAGCGTCCGGTTAGGACGGCCGTGAATATTCAGAATCCGGCACTTGCTGTTGCCAAACCCTCCTCTGTACAAAAGACTCATGCTTCTTCAGTTGGCCCTAGTGGCGTTGTGAATGAAGAATCTGATGAGATGCTGAGGCTTATCAAAAAGAGTGAGTACAACGTTGTAGACCAGCTTCTACAAACGCCATCCAAGATTTCCGTGTTATCTCTGTTGTTGAATTCAGAACCCCATAGGGAGGCTCTGCAGAAAGTCTTGGATCTGGCGTATGTTGATCACGACGTCACGATTGAGCAGTTTGACAGTATAGTTGCAAACATCACTGCTTGCAACACTTTGAGTTTTAGTGACGCTGATCTCCCTGAGGAGGGAAGAGACCACAACATGGCTTTACATATATCTATGAACTGCAAATCTGATGCCATGTCCAACGTGCTGGTGGACACTGGATCATCTTTGATTGTATTGCCAAAAACCACACTCTCCAAGTTGTCATACCAGGGTCCTCCTATGAGGCAGAGTGGTGTCGTTGTGAAAGTATTCTATGGGTCGCGTAAGACTGTGATTGGGGAAGTTGATCTCCCAATCAAGATTGGACCAAGTGATTTCCAGGTTACCTTCCAGGTGATGGATATCCACCCATCTTATAGCTGTCTCTTAGGCAGACCATGGATTCACGAGGCTGGCGCCGTGACATCCACCCTACACCAGAAGCTGAAGTTTGTGAAGAACAAGAAACTGGTTGTGGTAGGGGGAGAAAAGGCTCTCCTGGTTAGCCATTTGTCTTCTTTCTCATATATTGACGCTGAGGATGAAGTCGGAACTCCTTTCCAAGCTTTGTCTATTGATGAACCAATTGAGAAGAAGTCTCCTTCATTTGCTTCCTACCGTGATGCAAAACTGGCCATTGAATGTGGTGCAGTTGCTGGATTAGGGAAGGTGATCGAGCTTGAAGACAATAGATCCCGGGCTGGCATTGGCTACTGTTCTGGGGCATTTAATGAGCAAGGTCTGTTCAAGAGTGGAGGATTCATCCATGATGAACAACCTGAGGAAGAGGTTGCTGCTATCTTGGAAGAGGATGCAGAGGATCTGAACAATTTCGTCATACCTGGTGGTGTCTGCCACAATTGGGTCGCTGTAGATGTTCCTACAGTCATCCATAGATCAAAGTAATTGTTCACTTTGTTTAAAACCCTTCTCCCATGCCAAAAGGAGAAGTGATGACATTGTTGGCAAAGCATATATACAATGATATTTTCATTCAATTAATGCATTGTTAAACATTTGTTTTTCCATTTGTTTTCACTTTTTGCTTTTTTGCATGAAATCAGTGATCACAAAAAACCCATAAAAACAAGAATAAAAGCAAATATTTTTCATCTGCATAATGGTTTGTTTGTTTAAATTCTAAAGTTTTTCATTAACCAAGATCATTATGCAGGTTGATCTTAAAACCCATTGAACATAATGATCCAACGCCATCTCCCAATTTTGAATTCCCTGTATTCGAGGCAGAGGAAGATGATGTTGAAGAGATTCCTGATGAGATTACCCGTCTCCTTGAGCATGAAGAGAAGATCATTCAGCCGCACCTTGAAGATCTGGAAACAGTCAACTTGGGGTCTGAGGATTGTGTTCGCATGGTGAAGATTGGGGCACTTCTTGAAGAGTCTGTCAAGAAAGGGTTGATCAGTTTGCTACGAGAATATTCCGATATCTTTGCTTGGTCGTATGAAGACATGCCGGGTCTAGATACAGATATTGTGCAACATTTCCTGCCTTTGAAGCCTGAGTGCGTGCCTGTGAAGCAGAAGCTCAGAAGAACTCATCCAGATATGGCAGTGAAGATCAAAGAGGAAGTTCAGAAGCAAATTGATGCGGGGTTTCTGGTGACTTCTACATATCCTCAATGGGTGGCCAATATTGTGCCTGTTCCTAAGAAGGACGGAAAATTCTGTATGTGCGTTGATTATAGAGATTTGAATAAAGCTAGTCCGAAAGATGATTTTCCTCTACCACATATTGATATGTTGGTAGACAATACAGCTAAATTCAAAGTCTTTTCGTTTATGGACGGATTTTCCGGATATAATCAAATCAAGATGGCACCCGAAGATATGGAGAAGACAACATTCATCACACCTTGGGGAACATTCTGTTATCGAGTGATGCCCTTCGGTTTAAAGAACGCCGGAGCCACGTATCAACGAGCCATGACTACCTTGTTTCATGACATGATGCACAAGGAGATAGAGGTCTATGTTGATGATATGATTGCTAAGTCCCGAACGGAAGTTGAACATGTTGAGCATTTGTTGAAGCTTTTTCAGCGTCTGAGGAAGTTTAGGCTTCGCCTGAATCCGAACAAATGTACATTTGGAGTCCGTTCTGGCAAGTTGTTGGGTTTTGTTGTCAGCGAAAGAGGTATTGAAGTTGATCCTGCAAAGGTCAAAGCAATACAAGAGATGCCTGCACCCAAAACTGAAACGCAAGTCCGAGGTTTTCTTGGCCGCTTGAACTACATTTCCAGATTTATATCCCACATGACTGCCACATGTGCGTCGATATTCAAGCTCCTTCGGAAAGATCAGTCTCATGATTGGACCGAGGATTGCCAGAAAGCTTTCGACAGTATCAAAGAGTATCTGTCTGAAGCTCCGATCTTGTCTCCGCCTGTGGAAGGAAGACCTCTGATTATGTATTTGACTGTTCTTGAGGACTCGATGGGTTGTGTACTCGGTCAGCAAGATGAATCAGGGAAGAAAGAATCTGCTATATACTACCTCAGTAAGAAATTTACTGATTGCGAGTCTCGGTACTCTATGCTTGAGAAGACGTGCTGTGCTTTGGCTTGGGCTGCTAAGCGTTTGCGCCAGTACATGATAAATCATACAACTTGGTTGATATCCAGAATGGATCCAATTAAGTATATCTTCGAGAAGCCTGCTTTAACAGGGAGGATTGCCCGTTGGCAGATGTTGTTGTCTGAGTATGATATTGAGTATCGAGCTCAGAAAGCTATTAAAGGTAGTATCTTGGCTGACCATCTAGCGCACCAGCCGATTGAAGATCATCAGTCAGTTCAGTATGACTTCCCAAATGAGGAAATTCTGTATTCGAAAATGAAAGATTGTGATGAGCCTACACTTGATGAAGGTCCGGAACCTGGTTCCAGATGGACGATGGTGTTTGATGGCGCTGTGAATCAGTATGGAAATGGAATTGGGGCAGTAATCGTTACTCCTCATGGTACTCATATTCCATTTACAGCAAGGCTAACTTTCAAATGCACGAACAATATGGCGGAGTACGAGGCCTGTATTATGGGACTTGAAGAATGTATTGATTTGAGAATTAAGCATCTTGATGTGTATGGTGATTCGGCCCTCGTTGTTAATCAGATTAAGGGTGAGTGGGAGACGAATCAACCAGGTCTCATTCCGTACAGAGATTATGCAAGAAGGATTTCAACGTTCTTTACAGAAGTTGACTTTCATCATATTCCTCGAGAGGATAATCGGATGGCAGATGCCCTTGCTACGCTCGCTTCGATGATTGTTGTGAAGTATTGGATTGAAGTACCCAATATTGCCGTGATGCGCTTGGATAGACCAGCTCACATATTTGCGATTGAAGAAGTACAAGATGACAAGCCTTGGTATTTTGACATCAAGAATTTCCTCCAGAACCAGGTCTACCCGCCTGGGGCATCTGTGAAAGATAGGAAAACTTTGAGAAGGTTGTCAGGCAGTTTCTACCTCAGTGGTGAAGTGCTGTATAAGAGAAATTTTGACATGGTTTTGCTCAGATGCGTGGATAGACACGAAGCAAACCTGTTGATGACTGAGGTCCATTAGGGTTCATTTGGTACTCATTCCAATGGACATGCCATGGCTAGAAAGATGTTGAGAGCAGGCTACTATTGGCTGACAATGGAGTCTGACTGCTGCAAATATGTGAAGAAATGCCACAAGTGTCAGATTTACGCGGATAAGATTCATATTCCTCCGACACTTCTGAATGTGATATCATCACCATGGCCTTTCTCTATGTGGGGAATTGACATGATTGGCATGATTGAGCCGTAAGCGTCCAATGGACATCGATTTATTCTCGTAGCAATTGATTACTTCACCAAATGGGTTGAAGCCGCTTCGTATGCGAATGTGACCAGACAGGTGGTTGTGAAGTTTATCAAGAATCAGTTGATTTGCCGTTATGGTGTGCCAGATAAAATCATTACTGATAATGGATCTAATCTGAATAATAAGATGATGGATGAGTTGTGCGCTGAATTCAAGATTGCACACCATAATTCCTCTCCTTACAGACCAAAGATGAATGGGGTTGTTGAAGCTGCTAATAAGAATATCAAGAAGATTATCCAGAAGATGACAGTTACGTATAAGGATTGGCATGACATGCTGCCATTTGCTTTGCATGGATATCGTACATCTGTACGCACTTCGACAGGGGCAACCCCTTTCTCTCTTGTTTACGGCATGGAAGCTGTTCTCCCAGTAGAGGTGGAGATCCCATCAATGAGAGTCTTGATGGAAGCCAAGTTGACTGATGCTGAATGGATTCAGAGTCGTTATGACCAGTTGAATTTGATTGAAGAGAAGAGATTGACTGCCATGTGCCATGGTCAGATATATCAGCAGAGAATGAAGAAAGCATTCGATAAGAAGGTCAAGCCTCGTGTGTTCCGAGAAGGTGACCTCGTGCTCAAGAAAGTCTTGTCTTTCGCGCCCGATTCCAGGGGCAAGTGGACTCCAAACTACGAGGGTCCATATGTTGTTAAGAGAGCCTTTTCAGGCGGTGCTTTGATGCTTACAACAATGGATGGGGAGGATTTCACTCGTCCTGTGAATTCAGATGCAGTCAAGAAATACTTTGCCTAAAAAAAAGTATATGCAAAAGAAAAACAGAATAGCTCGCTAAGTTGAAAACCCGAAAGGGAGGCTTAGGCAAAAATGAGCGTCTCGGTGGAGAACCCGCAAGGGTAATCCGGGCAAAAATTAGAGATTGAAAAAAGAATATTTGCATCCCGCTAGATTGAGTACCTCACTCTGGGGAAATCTAGGCAAAAATTAGGGATTTGGCAAGTGACTGCATCCTGACAAGACTTTATGTTCCGTCTGTTCGTCAGAGACTCTCGATTCATCATCAACTGAAGCTTCGAATACATTGAGATTCAAATTGGTAGAGAAAAGATCATTATGTTCAATGTAGCACTCTTCCAATATATATCACTGATTTCAAATTTGTACAGATCTATGGAGTCTTGCCATTTGCAGGCTACCATTCCATCAAATAAATTTGAGCTTTTTATCCAATTGTTTGCACTCTTATTTGTTTCGATTCAACAAATGTTTTGCATGTTTTAATTGATAAAATATCATTGTTTTAAAACAAAGAATTTTTCAAATTGTTGTTTTAAACAAAGTGAATATTCATAATGTTGAAAGGATACTTAGGGATGTCTCAGTGCTCTCCCGAGGGTGGTATGATTTCCAACAGGTAAGACAGTTGTTCATATTCCTGGCATGGGTGTATCCTTATTTCTCCAGTTTACTGTTGGGGTCGTTCCCCAAGCAGATTTGTTGTTGAGGGTTGTTGCCCAAGCAGAGTGTTGTTGAAGGCTTAGCTCTCTTCTTCAGCAGTAGTCTATCCCCACTGCAGTCGCCAGCGGAGTTGTTGATTCTCTCCTCCGCATGTTGGTTTTCTTTTTGGAGGTTCAGCGGTTGTTGGGTTGATATCCCGGTACTTTATCGCTTCCCTAGTATAGTCGCGAGCAGAGTGTTGTTGAAGACCCAGTTTTTCTCCAGCAGCAGTTTCTCTCCAGCATGGATGTCTTCTTTGGAAGATTCAGTCAGTGGGTTGACATCCCCAGACTTTATTTGTCTCCTTAGCGCAGTCGCGAGCAGAGTTGTTGTCACTCTCCCTAGTGCAGTCGCCAGTAGAGTTGTTGCTTTCTCTCTATCAGAGTGTTTGTTCTCCTCAGCAGAGCAGGATTTATTTTCCTACTCAGTGGTTTGATTGGGTCGATATCCCAGTATTTCATCCATTTTCCCCAACATAGTCTGCAGAGCGGTTGTTGTGGCAGTTTCCGCCTGTTGAATGCTCTTTCAATCCCTAGTAGGGTCGGTTGGTGGCTCTAGCATCCAGAGATTGGATTGATTTCCTGATTGCTTGTGATCCTCAGTAGAGTGGCTTATATTGCAGAATCTACTTGTGTGATCCGTTGGACGTGTGTTCTCCCCGAGTAGAGTGGTTTGTTGCAGAATCTACTTGTGTGCGCTGTTAGTAGCTGACAGTTTTCCCCAGTAGAGTTGCTTGTGCAGTTAGATTCTACTTGGATGATGTTGTTCTCCCGAAGTGGGTTGTTCCCCGGTGGAGTTGTGTGGAGTTGCTTTTCCAGCAGTTCTGGCTTATGCAGCGCAATTTTGTTTCTCAGTTGACACTGGGATCCCCTGCAGAACTTTGAGATTTCTCTTGTTCCCCACAGATTTGTCTTGGTGGCAGTTTTGCCCGTTGTGACTTTCTGTGCCCTGGTTGGTTTGTTTGTTTGATCCATCGCTCAGAGATTTGGTGTTTCCTGATATCTCTGATCTTGTTGCCACCCCGCAGATCTTTGCTTTATAGCATGTGGGTCTTCGCAGATTGGCTTTCCAGTTGGTTTTTCCCCTGGAAGTATAGTACCGGGCGTTTGATTCCTGGACCCTGTTTGTGTTAGATATGTTTGTTTTGTCATCATTCATCAAACATATATCACGCATATTCATGCATATTCATAAAACATTCAGATATTCATGTTGCATTGTTTGCCATATATCCTTTGTTTGTTGTTTCCCTGCTATGGGTGGTATAGATCTCTTTATAGATCTTCCCAAGCAGATGTCGGGTGTTTAATCTCTCCATATAGAGTCAGCACCATAAGCAGAAAGTGTATGTCTTTCCTTCTGCAGTTCCCCACTGAGATATATCCTCGTGGATGATGGTTTCTTCCATTTCCTCCCAACACATATATTGGGATGGAGTTTTCCTATTGAGTTATATCCTCATTAGGATGAGTCTTGATTCGTTCCATCCCACGCGGAGTTGTTTCGGCCTCTACCCAGTAACCGGTAGTTGTAAGTCCTATGTTCCTTGCCCTTTTGACGGAATTGGTGGTTATATACCTTTTATTCCTCGGCAAGAGTTTTTGTTTTCTACCTAGTAGTTGGTAGTTGTAAATCCTATTTTCCTGCTCTCCAGCAGTTCGTGGTTTGTTACAAACCCTGTTTTTGTTTCCCGTGCGGATTTGTGATTCGTTCCATCCCACGCGGAGTTGTTTGGTTTTCTACCCAGTATTCGGTAGATGTAAACCATAATTCTTGTTTATCCTCATCAGAGTATGGCTACTACCCCGTATTCGGTAGTCGTAAGTCCTATCTCCTTCCCCCTAGCAGAGGTAACCTTTGTGGTTTGTTCTGGTTGATGGTGGATTTTCTGTTGTTGTGGTTTTATCCCCAACAGAATTGGTGTCTCCTTGTGGAATAAGTTGAATAATTGCTCAATATTCGGCATTCATTCACCCTATCCCCAGTGGAGTTTTTATGGTCTTCTACCCCGTATTCGGTAGTTGTAAATCCCATGTTGTGATTTTTCTCCCCATCGGAGTTTGTGCCTTGTGGTACAGGTGGATAATTGCCGGTTGCTTGCAATTTTATCCCAGCTGAGTCTTTGGTTGTCTACCCAGTAGTCGGTAGTGTTAACCTCTTGTTTCCTCAGCCAGATTTTTGGTATTCTACCCCGTATTCGGTAGTTGTAAACCCTAATTTCTCCCCTTTGTAGAGTTAACCTTGTTGTTCATCCTAACCGATGATGGTTACTCATTGTGGTTATCTTCATTCGTTGTTCGATGTTGATATTCCCTTTTGCTTCTGGGCAATTGCCGTATGCTAGCAATTGTTTCCCCAGCAAGTCAGTCTTCTGGATCATTGTCGTATGCTTGCAATGTTATCCCCTTTGAAGTCGCCAGTGGGTCTTTTCACCGTTTGCTAGTGATTGGTTCCCCGGATCATCGATTGTTTATCAATGTATCCCCAACTAGCCCTTGTGGATAATTGCCGGATGCTTGCAATTCATCCCCAGCGGGTCTTCTTTCATTTACCCGGTTGCTTGGTAATGATTGTTGCTCCCTTTGATCGGTCATATTTATATACCTAGTTGTGGTATCCCGATGCCTTTCTTTTTGGTTGGTTTATCCTTTGTTAACCCAGTAACCGGTTATGGATAATCTTCCATGCGAGTGTGTTATCCACGTTCTGACGGTAATGGATAATATACCTCATGCGCTCTTCAGTCGAAGCCTTTTGTGTTTCCCTAGTCGAGTAAGATTCGTTGTTTCCCTTTGTGGAATCGAATATTTCTGTGTTTGTTGGATAATTGCCGGATGCTTGCAATTTATCCCTTTGAGTTGTCTTTCGTTTACCCGGATGCTTGGTATCGATTGTCTTCTCTTTTTGGTTAGTCACCTATTATATACTTCGGTATCTCTAGTGTCTTTTCCTTTCGAGGATATTATTCACGGTCTGCCGGTAATGAATAGTATATCTCATGCGCTCTTTTGGTTGGAGTCCTTTGTTGATTTTCCCCAGTAGAGTAAGATTCGTATTCTTTGTAGAATCAAACGCCCATCCTTTAACCAGTTTGTGTTTTGGATGATGAGTGTTTTGGCATATATACCAATTCACGTTCTCGGTAGTTCACCTATTATATACCCAGTAACCGGTATCCTTGGTGTTTCTTACCATGCGAGTATATTATCTACGTTCTGACGGTAATAGATAATATATCTCATGCGAGTATTCTATCCACGTTCTGACGGTAATGGATATTATATCTCATGCGCTCTTTGGGTTTGTGTCCCCAGTTGAGTAAGATTCGTTTTCCCGTTGCGGATTCGAATGTCCATCCTGTAAGTCGATTTGCTTTTTCAAGCCCTCCTTTCGGATGATGAGTGTTTTGGCATATATACCAATTCACGCCTTCGGTCGGTCACCTTTTATATACTTCGGTATCCCTGGTGTTCCTTCCTTTCTGCTCCCTATTATGACCTTGGTCCCCTGTGGAGTCAGATTTTCCTGAGTTGATGTACCTTTTTCTAGGTCTTTCTCAGATGTTTGGTTGATTGATATCTCTCACCCTTATACCGGTCTTAAATATTCTTTCTTCCTGAGTTTGTTACCCTTATACCGGTGACACCTCATCTTGTTGCTTTTCCCCAGGGGGTCTCTTTGTTAGACTTTTCCCTGTGGATTTCTTGTTGTGATTTTACCCTTTTGCTATATTGGCGTTTTCCCCAGTATATGCATTTTCCCGGCAGGGAGGTTCTGTGTGAATCTTTTCCTAGTCCGAGTCCGGATTTTTATCCGAGGTATCCTTTGTGGATAGTTTGAGTCAGCTTGTTGTCTTTCCAGTGAATGTTTATTCCTTTGGAAATCTTCTTTTCCCCAGTGTGAGTCCTTCACTCCCTAGTGAGGTCTCCAATCTGATTTCTGTTATCCCTAAATCAGAGTTGTGTATTATTCACGTTGTGTCAGCTTTGTTTTCCCCTAACTCGGAGTCGTGTCCTGCTCACGTATTCTTCTTCCTTTTATCCCCTATTAGAGTCCCCATAAAAGTCTTGTTAGAGTCTCTGTTCCTGGTGAGTGTATTACTCCGATGGATGGTCTGTTCTTTTGTGCGAACCATATCCCCACAGAGTTTTTTGTCTTTTGCATGCATACATTGGCATCATGAGGTCTCTTAGGGATCAAAATTTGTCTCATTACTGTTATTTAAGCCCATTCTACCGTGTCGATATGAAGATTTCTAAACTTCACTTCTCTGGGTAGAATGACCTTAAATAGGGGCATCTGTAAGACCCCAATTTTGTCCCTAAGATCCCTCATGGCATCATATCATATCATATTATTGCCTCAAGGATCATTGTGTACCTTTGCCTCTCTCCTAGTGGGTGGGTTATCTTGTGAGTGTGATTCTTGATCACCAAGCATGTCTTGCATTTTTATATCATTGCTTCTCATTTGTCTACTAACCAAAAGTACAAAAATATTGTCATCTAACCTTGTTACTTGCAGATGAAGCAACACTAGGTCAAGACAGTCAAATCATTCATTGAGCAATGGATGGTGGCCATTCTTGAAGAATTTGGGCACCATGATCATTCATCAAGAGTTCATATGAGTTGTGACATCATTTGGAATCAAGATCTCAAGTGTAGAGGCTTGAAATTCATCAGAATATGGCTCAGACAACCAAAACCAGAGCAAAGTCAACTGTGGTCAACTGTGCATTTAATCAGGGATTTGAAGGTGTGAGATGATTAAAAAGGTCTCATTCATGTCCATACAAGTCTCATATAACATTTCAAAGATCATCATTGAAGGATTTGAGGTCAGATGAAAAGTTTCCAAAAATAGTAAGTGACCTGTAATTTCAAACTGCCAAAAATGGAAAGGTCTTCTCCTCAAATTTACATCATCAAGCAAGCTTCAAATCAAATTTTGTCCAACATTAAAGTTGAAGATCTTGCTCTCACATTTCCAAAAAGTCCAAGAACACTCATTTCTCATTTGTGGTTGGCAAGTTATGATCAAATCATTGGCAAGAATTTTTGAACTTCAAGGAGGCATAACTTTTGAACCAAAAGGCCAATTCATGTGATTCTTTTTTGAGCAAACTCCATTTGACATGAGCTATCATAATCCATCATTACATTTCATCAAAAATCATCACATAAAAAGTCCATTTTTCAAGTGAATCAATTTGAATTTTGGTGGGAAAAAAGGTCATTTTGAAAAGTACACATGATTTTCACTCCAAACCAATTGCAATGGCCTTAAAACAGAAATTTGGACTTGCTGCAAGTGAAATTTTACTGTTCCATTGGTTATATTTGGATAAGGGCATTTTGGCATTTTTGCATAAAGCTTCATTTCACTAATCCAATTCATTTTGCCTAATCATGTTTAGCAAGTGTGATTAACAGGTGCTATATAGCCCTAATCATAACAGAATTCTGGGGAACACTTCACAATTTCATATCCAAACTCAAAATCTCTCAAATTCTCTCAAATCCTCTCAAGCTTTTTCAACTTTTTTTTGATCAAATTTCATCATTCTTTTTGTTTTCTCTTGTGCTAATCATCATCTGCAGATGTTATTGAAGATCTGTTGAAGCAGATCGTGGATAATTCATGCTGAATCTTGACTGTTGAAGCATTGGACCTCACATGGCAGTTGGAGTTTTAAGGAGAATCGAGCATTGTTGAGCTGAGTTCTTGCACTCATTCATCTTCTTCATCAACATAGAACATCTGTTTTCACAATCCAAGCCTTGAAAGAAGCAAATCAAGATCTGCATCTTCAAAGAGGTTAGAACTCGAATGCTTCAATTCTCACAATTATCATGTGGCTTTTGTAGATCTTATCATGTAGAGCATTCTGCAATTTGAATCGTGCATTTTCATTAGGTTTTGAGGAAGTTATGCTGATTTGAAATTTGGATTGTGAAACTTCTTTGGATCGATTCTTTTGCCATGAGTAAAATTAGGTTAAATCAATGTTAGATTAGTGATCTATGTTGAAGGCTGATTCGATTGGTATGCGGTTCATAAATTTCT
Source organism: Lathyrus oleraceus (assembly GCF_024323335.1). NCBI lineage: Eukaryota > Viridiplantae > Streptophyta > Magnoliopsida > Fabales > Fabaceae > Lathyrus > Lathyrus oleraceus. The sequence continues at coordinate 172,740,514 of NC_066585.1, read as the reverse complement.
GTGATGTTTTGTTCTTGATGATGAAGAACAGTATGAATATGCTTGAATGTCTAGGTTTTTCGTTTTCCAGCACTGCTTTGATCTTCATTTGCCAGGATTTGCATGTAATTCGTGTTTGTGTAGCCATGCACCAGTAGTATCACGCCACCTCACTTAATGAAACGGCGCGTTTCATTAAGTGAGCGCCAATTTTGAACTCAAACGTGCTTCGATTCCGGATTCCAACACTCTTCATTTTGGCTTTTTGACATTATTTCCAATTTCATCTTCCATGTTTACATGCTTGGTTCATTCTTTTTCTAATTTTTCATCACAATAAAAAATCCATAACTCATGAAATAATAATCCAATTCACCTGGAATTTTTTGTGGAATGTTCATCATGTTGTCTACTTTTTTATGGATATTTTTTCAAGATTTGTGCACGGTTAGAAAAAATAATTGCCTAGGGTTTGTTCTTGCTTATGCATTCATGTACCTAGCTTGCCATTTCCTTTATGAAATCATGATGGATGATCCAAAATTCTTGAAATTTTACATGTGTGATCTAGACTCATTCCTGGTCATTTTGGTATATGGTTTGTGATTTTTGCATTTCTGGATTGTGAGATATGATGTGATCATTGGAGGTGTGACAATGTATGTCACACCATTTCTTGTCCAACTTCTTGAATTTCTTTACCATGCTTATGCTATGCCAATTGATCTGGATTTTTGCATGTTGATACCTATGAATGTTAAGCTTGCTCATGAATTTTTGTGGATTTTTTGAGTGCAATTTCAATTTGATTGAGAATTTCCTTTCTGTTTGACCAATTGTGGACCTTTTGTGAGTCATGATTTCATATGATTTGTGAAATTCTTGGTGTTTATTGGATGGACCTAAAATTTGGCATGTGTATTATAGACATCTTGAAGTTTGCCATGGATTTGGTTTCATTCATTTATCATGTTTGGTTTCTGTTTTATGATTGCTGGAAGTTGATGCATGATTTGGTGCCTTGTATAAGCTTGTTTGAACATGCTTTGACTTAGAGATTTTAATTCACATGTTTCCCTTTGTCCAATTGCCATGAATTTTGGTATGTTGCTCATTGAATGTGTTATGTTTAAGCATGATTTTTCTTGGAATTTATTGAGCCATTTTGGTATTGATATGCTTGTGTTCATTCTGTTTGCTCCAATGTGATTCCAACTTGCCTAGTTTGACATGATTTGCTTGTGAAATGGATTTGGTGCATAGTTTTGATATGAGACCAAGTGGACTTTGTTCTTATTTGATTAATCTTGATTTTGATCAATTTTCATGTTCTTTTTATGTTTATTTCTCCTCCTTTGACCCTAGGCCTTGTCCTAGTGGTCTTGCTTCTCATGTTTGAGTTTGATTTTCAGGTTAAGAAGCAATTGCTTTAAGGAGATTAATTCAAGTTGATTGAGTTTGGTTTATTTGATTGTTATGAACTAACTTGTTTTGTTTTGTAGGATGCCTCTAGCTCATTTGATTTGAGCTTGTGCTTTGCACATGTGATTGATTGTGTTGACTGTTGGTTCTTATCTTGTCTGTTTTGACTTTGTGATTGGTATACTGATTGTATTTGATTGATTTCAGGTACATTAGTTGCTAAGTTCATTTTGAACTTGTTGTTGCTTGGTTGCTTAACCAATTAGGTATACATCCTCTTCTTCATGTAGTCTGGAAGACCTGGCTTGTTACTTAGCCAGGCACCTGTCTGAAGTCCTCCTTAAGAGGCAATGTTTGTGATTGTTTATCTTTATCCCCAAGCAGGAAAAGTCCTTTTGATAAGGCAATTGGTAGATAAAAGAGATGTGTAGTCCATCTCCTACTATTCTGTGTGTCTTCCCTGTGCTCACATTACATGTTTGTAGCATTGGGGATCCTAACCCAAGATCTATAGAGTCATTAACTTGTGGAGAGAGTTCCAACTTTCTGAACTCCCACACCTTCTATCATTTGAAGCTCTCCCTGACCAGGTATAAGAGCATGAGGCACACCCCTCATATCCGTTCATCTGCTTCACCTTAACTCTCAATGTTAAGGTTAAGAGCACCACTTACCCTATTCTAGTTGACTTTAAAGTCTAACCCTTGCTTGAGCCAAAATTGCTTGGATATAGTGTGTGCTAACTGAATCATTGATTGCTTATTGGTTCATTCATCTGTGCCTATCTGTTTGTATGCCTTTTGTGCATTTATCATCATTGATTGCTCATTATTGCATGATCATCATTTCACATCTTTGTGGTTTCATTGTTTACCCATTGAGGACAATTGTAAGTCCATGTTGATTGGCCATTGTTCCTATGATTTGGAAGGGATTGGTGTAAGTCCAGTTGATTGGCCACCTGTATCCTCTTTGCTTATTGCTTCTGTTTGTTGTTGTGTGTGAGGATGCAATTGTAAGACCATGTTGTTGGCATTTGTATTCCTATGATCATCTTGTGGAGATTGGAATAAGTCCAGATAGATTGGCATCTGATATCCATGTTTAGTTTAGTTTTGGGAGATTGGAGTAAGACCATTTATTGGCATCTGGTATCCTTGTTTGTGTTGTTTCCTCGGAGATTGGTATAAGTCCAGTTGATTGGCATCCGGTATCCACCCCTTTTGTTTCGTTTTTGCTTTAGGAGATTAGTGTAAGTCCATTTATTGGCATCTGATATCCATGTTTGTTTTAGGAGATTGGTGTAAATCCATTTATTGGTATCCGGTATCCGCTCTTTTGTTTGTGAGATTGGTGTAAGTCCATTGAGTGGCATCCGATATCATGTGTTTGTTTATGTGTTATTGCTCTTTGCCTATTCCTAAGGACACACTTGAATCATCTTCTATATGATCTCAAGAGGTGAACCTTTCTGAGAAGTTTTACACTCTTTTATCCATCCACCCTCTTTGTCCTAAACCTTTTCACATGTTGCTTTCAAAACTTGAAATAATTGTTGTGCAAACATCTTCATGTCTTTTCAAATTAGAAACCTGGACCTTAAGTCCTTGATTTTTCAAACTTCACTTTTGATAACACTTCTTTGAATCAATCCTAATCATACTTTGACCATATTTTTGTGAATACTCATAATCAATTAACTTCACCCATTCAATTTTTTGTGGCTTTGTCCATTGTTAATATGTTTTCATACATTAGCCATAGGTTTCAATTACCATAGTGGTTGATGTAAATCTTACCTTATCCTTAGTGAGTTGATTGTAAGCCTTCCATACTTATTATAGGGTTAACCCCTCACTAGTATGTTGAAGCCATCCTCGCATGGTGGATTGTTGAATTCAGGTTGAGTTTTCTCCCATTGGTAATGAAAAGCCTTAATGCTTGTGTTTAAAATGAACTCACTAATTTTTGGAAATCTTTTAGCCGAACTACGGCGTTTTGATCCTTTACCTTTTTATGGAAAGGTACGTAGGCAACGGGTTCATCCGTTCAAACACAAAAACAATAAAAATTGTACATTCTTTTCTCATCATCCCATTCATGTTTGCACAATAATATTTCAAAACAAATAACATTTTCATTCAACAAGTGTGAAAAGGGCTCCCTAGGAGTACCTAGGACGTTTTGGGTGCCTAACACCTTCCCATTGCGTAATTTACCCCTTACCCAGATTCTCTGATCTTTTCATTAGTTTTCTATGTGTAAAACTTCTTAGGCTTTTGTTCGCTTTTTAGCCATTCCTTAGGATAAATAAAAGTGCGGTGGCGACTCGATTTCTTTGTATACTTTGCTTATGGTTTAATCAATAAATCATATAGCGACGAATACACCGCTACAATATGGAGTGGTAAGAGACCACATATGTCTTACATGAAGATTTGGGGTTGCGAAGTTTATGTGAAACGACAAATTTCAACTAAGCTTGAGCCCAAATCTGACAAATGCTTATTTGTGGGGTATCCTAAAGAAACAAGAGGATATTATTTCTACAATCCTTTTGAGGGCAAAGTGTTTGTCGCTCGAACTTGAGTTTTCCTAGAAAGGGATTTTATTTCCAAAGGAATCAGTGGGAGGAAAGTAGAACTTGAAGAAATTCAAGAATCACAAAGTATCGATACACCTATGGAGGAATTAGAGCAGGAAACACAAGTAGTTGTGTAAGAGCAACCTGCTCAAGTAGAACAAGACCAGCGTAGGTCAGGCAAGATACGTCACCTACCTGAGATATATGGATATCTGATCTAGGTTATGTATTACTCATGGATCAAGATGAGCCTGTGACTTACTCATGGAATCTTCGTTTTGATGATACAGTTAAACTGTATGGATTCATTAAGAACGAAGATGAGCCTTGTGTCTACAAGAAGGTTAGTGGGAGCATGATCGTATTCCTGGTATTATATGTAGATGACATATTACTCATTGGAATTGATATCCCTACCCTGCAACAAGTAAAGTCTTGGTTGGGGAAATGCTTTTCTATGAAGGACTTGGGTGAAGCAGCCTATCAGAATCTATAGAGATAGATCATGAAATGCTTGGCCTAAGTCAGAGTACATACATAGACAAAGTGCTGAGACGCTTTAATATGAATGATTCCAATCTGGTTATGTGTTTTGCTTAAATGGTGGCACTGTGAGCTTGAAAAGTTCAACGCAAGATGCAATTGCTGATTCTACAACTGAGGCCGAGTATATTGCTGCCTTAAATGCAGCAAAGGAAGCTGTTTGGATCAATAAACTTGGCATAGTCCATAGCATTGTGGATCCCATTGGTCTCTATTATGATAACAATGGTGTTATCGCACAAGCTAAGGAGCCTAGATCTCACCAATGATCCAAACACATACTTAGGCATTGTGCGAAAATATGTAAAGTACCTACACTTGACAATATAGTTGACCCACTGACAAAGCCTCTTGCGCAGCAGAAGCATGATGGCCATACTAGATCAATGGGCATACGGGGTATGCCTGATTGGCTCTAGTGCTAGTGGGAGATTGTTGGTGTAAGCCCTAGAGGCCAATACTTTTGGTACTTGTATCGAATTATTTATTAATAATAAAAGGCATTTTCTTTATTATGGTTGATTAATAAAGTCCCTGGAATAGATAGTCCGTTTAATGTATTAAGTGTGACTTAATCATGAGAACACATTAAACATAAGGACACTATTCTTAAAGTATCCGTAGTCGAGCTTTAATGTGAAGTGGGATAACATTAAAGCATTAAGACTATTATGTTTGTAGACTGATGATCACATTTCATGGATCATGGATAAAGAGTTATCAAGTCTTAAACATAGGTATGAATATTAGGAGTAATATTTATACCAGATTGACCCGCTATGAGAATACTATATAGAAAGTTATACAAAGTGTCATAAGTTATTCTCATGGTGATAATAGTGTATACCGCTCTTCGACCTGAAACCACTATGGATCCTAGATGTAGAGTCGAGTGCCTTATTGCTGATCCAACATTGTCCGTAACTGGATAACCATAAAGACAGTTAATGGGTGCTCCACAAAGCATGCTGAGGGACATGAGTGTCCTAGATGGAATTTGCCAATCCTGCGTAACAGGATAAATGTCTATGGGCCCAATATTGAACTGGACAAGGGTGACACGGTCTATACCTTGTGTTCAATATAGACATAAGGGCAAATGGGTAATTATACACATAATTATTATCACAAGAGGTTTTGTCAGATCACATGACATTTTCGTGACTTGGGTAGCAGTGATGTGTTGCTAGATATCGCTCACTGTTTATTATGTTAAATGCGTGATTTAATATAATTGCCAACGCCGCGAAAACCTATAGGGTCACACACAAAGGACGGATTGATGAGAGATAGGATAATTAAGGAACATCGTAAGGTACGGTGTACTTAAGTAGAATACGAAATATGGTAAGGTACCAAATACTTAAGTGATTTTGGCATATTATGAGATATAGGCCAAAATGCACTTAAGTGGGCTTTTTGGCTTGAAGCCCACACAAGTGGTTCTATAAATAGAGCTCTTGTGCAGAAGCTTTGTATGGGAATACAACACAACTGAAGAGTTGGAATTTCGTATCTCTCTCTCACTCAAAGCCTTCATTCATAACAGCTAGCACTGCGATTGAAGGAATCCGTTCGTGTGGAATGAGTAGAGACGTTGTCATCGTTCAACGTTCATGATCGCCCCGTGGATCTGTATCAAAGGTTTTGATCATTATCAGAGATCTGCACCAAAGGTTTGAATCGCCACAAGAGGTAACGATTCTATCATTGATCATGCCCATTCGTAAGGATCACTAAATGGAGAAAATTTTAAATTCCGCTGCGCCTTGGATGGCTATTCTCCTTCAGCTTCATGTGTACTAAAGCATTTTCAAGTGTAACTGAAAAATCCATTGACTAAAAGCAAGTCAAGGTTTGTGTTTGAAATGCTTCATGTGTACTAAAGGATTATCAAGTATAACTGAAAGTCCATTGACTAAAGGTAAGTCAAGGTTTGTGTTTGAAATGCCTCATGTGTATTGAAGCATTTTCAAGTATAAGTGAAAAATTCATTGACTAAAATTAATTCAAGGTTTTGTGTGGGTGTTTTAGCTTGAAAAAGGGGTAGGGTTTGGTTTAGGGTAAAATGCATAAATGGACAAACAAAGTAAACAAACGAACAAATAGTGCATGACTAGGAAGTCAACATAAGATCCTTTCCCTTGGATTTAGATACATAAAGATACATGACTTGGTAAGACATGAACAAGCTACTTATATGTCTTTGAGGCATGATGGACATAAACAAGATATGACAAAAGTTTACATAACACCACAAGAGATAGCACATGAGCAAGTATAAGACACATATTCAATCATCATGGAAGTTTATGAAGGAAATAATTGGATGAAATGATAAATAATCATAGGACATGGATATAACATCACAAAATGGAGAAAGAATACAAGTGGAGTGTCGCAAGACAAGATATCATGATCATGATATATAGTTATCAAGTAAAGTTGTGACAAAAGAAAGATATTCAAAACATGGATCATATGAACATGGTATGGACAAAGTAAAACCCTAAGTGGATCACTATGCATACAAGTCAAACAAGAGGTAAGAACATGTTAGGGACAATTTTAGACCTAAACCCTAATCATGGTATATAGTTATCAAGTAAAGTTGTGACAAAAGAAAGATATTCAAAACATGGATCATCTGAACATGGTATGGACAAAGTAAAGCCCTAAGTGTATCACTATGCATACAAGTCAAACAAGAGGTAAGAACATGTTAGGGACAAGTTTAGACCTAAACCCTAATCATGGCATGAATAAGAAACAAGCAAGGGGAAACCCTAATCACCTCATAACCATTCATTCAAACATGTTTTCAAGGTGAATCAATTTGGACATGGTATGAAAATAATAAATTTTAAGCATGTTAAGGACAACAATCAACACTTAAAAGAGTGTGTTATGATCATACAAGCTTTCAATATCAAGAACAACCAAGAAATAAACCAAAGGAATCGATTAGGAGCCTTAAAGAACACTTAAAAGCACATGTTTTCTATCAAACAAAAAATGGTGAAATAAATAATATTTTTGGGATTTTTTTTGCATCATCATAAAATAGACATTCTCATGAACACATGGCAAAAAGAATAGGTCAAAAATGTTAAGGGGTCATGAAGTTATGGCTTTTTAAAGTTGTGAAGGAAAGTAAAAATTAACAAGTAACAAGAAAATACACACATTACACTGGCCAGGTTCAAACTCACGCCCTTGGGGTTACATGCGCTGCTTGTTAAAGTAATAAAAACCAAAGGTGAGGGGGATTCGAACCCCAGACCTTTTGGTTACAAGTGACTTAAGGCGCGCGCTTCTACCACTGGGGTGGTGATACATCAGTTGATTAAAACACAAGCATTAGTATACATTATAAGACGCGTCCCATTTGACTTTTTCAATGCCACCTCAGCATCATCATCAACCTCTCGCTCCTCCCTCTCTCATTCTTCTTCTTTCATTTTCCTTTCCAGATTTTCCATCAATCACATCTCTCTCATTCTCAACCATTTCTCACAAAATAAAGATCAAAGTTGCTCAGGACAATGCAAGGAACACAATGGTACGATAGGTTTTAGTTAACACTTAAAGATAAAGATGCACGAAGGCCAAAACCAAACCTGAAACCCTAGGTTTCATGCAAACAGAAACTCACACAAATAACGATATAAATGACATATAAGCTACTGATCATTCTTAACACAATAAATGCTACATGTTTGCTTCAGAAATCAAATGAAAATGATGCATGCACAGTGAGTTTCGAATTCAAGAATATACCTATTGGAGCAAGGTCTAATGCCTCTTCAATACCACCTCTAGCTACTATTTGATGCCTATCCTAATGCTTACGAGTTCCCAAAAGATGATTGGAACCTTTGTTTTGCAGAATGCACGAGGCAAATGAGAGAATGGAGGTTAAGGTTGAAAAACTCTCAAGAATGAAGTTTTTCTTGGAAAGCTTGGTGTGTGGATAGCTGAGGACTTTCCCTCTATTTATAGTAATCCTTGAGGGTTTAAGAAGCCTCAGATATCATAAAATAATCGTGTCTTATACTGGTTTGCTTGCTTGGTTGGTTCTTGCACAAAACACCAAGTGTGAAGCATGGCAAAAGTGTGAAGTGTATGGAGTGTTTTGCATTGCTTTTTCTGAAGCATAAGGTTGACTTGAGGTTTAGAGTTGATGTGCATATGAACCAAATCCATTTGGGAGCTCAATAGTACTAAATTTTGGATTAAAGCCACTTTTCATGAATGAAAGTGTGACCTTTATGCCAAAAATGGAATGATTTATTGTGTAATGGCTTAGTTGCTTGGATAATGGCTCAAAAGTGTGTGCAATATTCTAGTTAGAGTGATATTTGGAAGCAATAAGGACATGCACTTGGAGATCTTACATATTTACTTGGATTTGCAAGGCAACTTGCCTTGTAACTTGACATATGGACCACTTCATGCAAGGGCAGCTTAGGCATCTGTTGACTTTTCATCACTTGTGTTCAAAACTTTCATCTGCTCATGAACCTAACTTCTTGAGCCATTTGAATTATATGAGTGGGTTATGAGGACACAGTTGAAGACCTTGGATCATGCCTCAAGCCATAGGATCTTGCTTAAGCTGACTTTGACAAAAAAAAGACTAATTTGGAGTGCCAGATGAATTGTGGCTTGATGAACTTGAATTGAGGTGAGTACAAACTTTGATTGTTAATGGAGGGAGACTCTTGATTACCTTGAGATATTTATGATCACATTAAGCCTTGATTGATCCATCCCTTGAACTTATTGATGCCAAAACCCTAGCTTGCAAACAAAGCAAAGCAAAAGATATATTTTTTTTTGTATTTTGTGGGGTTAGCCAAGCATAAGGATATACACAAAAGTATTTGATGACCTTGATGTTATGCAAATGATACAAATGATAAGGGATCTTAGGGGTGAAAATTAGAGTATTATAAGGTTGGCCTATATATGCATATATATTAGAAAAAATGCTAAATAGACTAGTCTACATGTGCATATATATTAGAAAAAATGCTAAATAGGCCAACTTATATATGCATATATAAACCGACGTATAAGGTTTCTTAAGTAATATGGATTAATTAAAAATCTTAGTAAGAAACAGACTTTTAAATAGGCTCTCAGGCCAGACCTGACTTTTAAAAAGGCCAGGGAAGACAAAAAAAGAGAGACTATAGTAGGACATAGGCCAGACTCAGGCCTTGTAAGTTTATCATAGGTCAGACTCAGGTCTTCTAAAGTCTATCCTAGCCTATTTCCAACCCCACTCACCCGATGAACGAGGACTTGCCTCATACTTGATGGACTCATCATAAGTATACCATAGGGAATCATCTAGATAAGGAGAAGAAAGACAAGACAAAATCATTTTGTCCTTTCCAACCTCTTATGTTTGAGAGATTGTGTATTAGTATATTTGTGAAGGGCCCACAAGGGGCAACGTTGAAGGAAAATGATGCAACACCTTGTCTACAACGCCTTCCGGACTGGCCGTATTTTAGACCCAACACTCATTTATTAGATATGACACCTCTTCCTCAAATATGTCTCACGCTTCTGGGATGATTATCCAAAGCGGGAAGGCGTGTGAAGTGTCGTGTCTCTAGTCCACAACGGTGTGGAAGAAGTCATGGAGAAATTAACCACACTCTCAAGAATAATGGGGGATTAACTATTTTCTCCCGCATTCTCTTAGAAGTGGTTGCTACTTCTAGACATCTATGATCAAAATCCAAAAGCTCCTATAAATATCTCAACCCAGAGGTTGAGAGAGACAATTGTGTTATTCACATATATACTTGATACAATGTGTTTCTAACCTCCTTAAATAAGCTAACTCTAAACCCTACATCAAACTCTAAAAACTTATAACAATAAGTTATTCTCAACTTGTAATTTTTACATGAATAAAAAGTGAATATTTTGTAAATAAATTGCAATTTTTCATAAAAATATAACAAATTCTCTCAAATATTTTAAAATTAAACAATTTTCAACAATCATTATTCGTTTTTAATATATCTGAGAAGTTAGAGTTATTGTAGTAAAAAAAATTCAAATTAATTCTTCACAATTATAATAATTTTAATTTGTTTTGTTGTTTCTATTTTCAGTAAGAGACTTGACTTTGAGACAACAATCACTTCACTTTGTTAGAAAGCAAATCCATTTAAGTCTAACGTGTGGATAGAGAGGAATAGTACAAGTTATTGATGATGGATGTTTCGTTTGATTTCTGAAGGAGTGAAATTTGGTTGTTGTCTCTGCCAGCTGTGTTCCACACGTTCATTTGCTCATTGGGTGTCGGTGATTGCCCAAACATCGTACATTGATCCCTTCGCTTCACAATGTTATGAGTTGGGGTGGGATTTGAACCATACTGCACCAATCATTCAAACCCATTCCCACTGCTTCATTATTTGGACCCACCTTTCTTTATTTCTTAAAATATCCATGAACACTATACAATGCCACTAACATTATGGAGTGGGTTTTGGTTCGGTCACAAATTTACTCCAAACACTATACAATGCCGCTAACATTATGGAATGAGTTTTGGTACGGTAAGAGATTTACTCCATACATTATGGAGTGGGTTTTGGTTCGGTAAGAGATTTACTCCAAACATTATGGAGTGGGTCTTGGTTCGGTCACTCATCCATAACGGTTTAATTAAAATCAGACGGTTATGATTAAATAAATATATTTTACATTAATAAATGAAATTTAAATTTATCTTTATAGATTGTTCGGTCAAGATCGGATGATCACGAACATCATGACTGTGTAATTGGGTAAAAAATCTTAGGCAAAATATATTTTCTATCCTTTAATTTTATTTCGGAGTCCATTTTGGTCCTTCAATTTTGAAATATGTGAAGTTGATCCTTTAATTGTTCAAATAGTGTCACGGAAGTCCTTTCCACCAATTTGACTCAAACGACTTTTGTTTATGTATGCGTGGCAACTGATGTGGATTTGATATTTCATCTTCTTCGTTCCATCTTTGTGGTTTCGTCATGTTCCTCCCTCTCTTGTTAGGCTTTGACTCAAATCGGTTTGGGGTTCCTCATTTGGCAGAGGTCTACATTGAAATTGGGCGTGGAAATTGAAGAAACCATTAAGAATGGATTTTGGATGTTGTTCAAACCAATCTAATCAGAAGAGCTCTTCAAGTTTTGATTCTAATGTATACACATGCTCGAATCTCCTATGGAAACCCATATGTCATTGTGGAGACATGTCTGTTCTTCGCATGGCCTCAACTATTACGAACATTGGGAAACAAATTTGGAGATGTCAAAATTTCAAGGTAAGAACGAAATTAAAAAAATTCTTCTTCGATGTGTGTTCTGATATAAACCATTTGTGAATTACACTGGTTTCTGCGCAAGCTGGTATTGGATTTTTTTATTGATTCTATGAGGATGTGGTAGATGGGAAAGACCAATTTATGAAGAAACAAGAGATTAGGTTGGAGAAGCTAGCAAACGAACTTGATGCAGCAAAAATGGAGGTAGAGTACCTTAGGGCTACAAATGACGAACTGAAGCTACAATTGAGGGAACTACAAATTCAAATGAAGAAGATGGTGAAAAGGGAAAAATTATGGAAGAGCATGTTTTGTATTGTTTTATGTGTGTTGGTATTTAGAATGTTGTGATAAGTGTATGAGATTGAAGTAGTTTGAATATGTTTGTATAAGTTTGAATTGCATAATGTTTGTATCAATTAATGTTTCAAGATTGTATCTATTAATGCTAGAACATCATTTGTTAATATTATCAATTGACATTAGTTAACGCGTGTCTGGTTTATACCAATTTATCAATTGTGTATCAGTTAATTATGTAGCAATTAATGTATGTTGGTTTATCAATATTATATCAGTTAATGTGTGTGTGTGTCAATTATGTATCATTGAGACATAAGTTCATATATACCGAAACAGATAAAACAGATAAAATAAGGCATAATTAATATATACCAAAACACATAAGTAATATTACCAAAATTGAGACATATCCGGAAAGAATGAATGTGACACTATTTGAACAATTAAAGGATCAACTTGGCCTCTTTTAAAATTGAGGGACCAAAATGGACCCTGAGGTAAAGTTAAAGAACTAAGAAAGATATTTTGCCAAAACCTTACAACATAGAATCCATGTTTCAAAACTCATTTTCAATTTTTTAGTAGAAATCACGTATCATTTACATGCAATTATATAAACTAATCCTCGAGTCAGGGAGAATCATAATGGACAACTAATCTCTCAAGAGAATTTAACAATACTGTGTACTGGATTAGTGTGTACAAGTCTAGATTCTGTTGGAACTTGAGAACCACAAGGTTGGTGAAAATGGTGATTAATTGACTGTGAGAGGGATAGAGAATGAGAGGTAGTGATAATTGAGGGTGAAAAATAAGAAATCTTTTTATTCATAAGACACTCAATTAGTATATATACACAATACATGATGGAGTACAATTAACTAACAAATAAATCTGAAAACTCCCAAGTGTATTCGGTTGACATATTACGTCAACCGATTACACTAACTCATTGTTTCAGTTTTTAACTAATTTTCCCAGGTGTAACCGGTTGACATATTATGTCAATCGATTACATTTTGCCACTGTAAGTTCTGTTAGCCAATTTACAAAGGGTGTAACCGATTGGCATAAAAGTGCAACCAATCACATGCACGTGAATTAGATTTTAATCTCAACACACCACCTTAATTCATGTGCTCCAAGTCTTCCATGCCCATGTTCTTCTTCAATCTCTTAAACACTTAAATTATGACTCATTTGGTTAAAAAGTCGGTCACTTGGTCTTCACTTCTACAATACTCAAATCTCAACCTTCCTTGACTTACAAGTTCTCTAGAGTAGTAAAACCACATCTCGATATGCTTGCTTCTCCCATCTGCAATGGGGTTCTTAGCCAGGTTTATAGCGGAAACACTATCAACCATGAGCATTACAATGTCACATTTTTTGTTGTCTAGCTCCTTCAAAAAATTCATCAACCACACAACTTGGTACGCACACAAAGAAACTGCATTGTACTCGACTTCAAAAGCAGAGGGCCCCACAATCGGTTCCTTCTTCGGACACTATGAGATTTATGTTTCACTGAACATAAAGATGTATCCAGTTGTAGACTTTCTATCATTTTTATCTCCGCACCAAATGGAATAGGTAAATTTGAGTAAATTGTATTTTCTGCCCTTTCCCATTGCGGGAAAGAGAATTCCGCAACCAATAGATCCTTTGACGTATCTTTGAATCCTCTTGACTCCTGCCAAGTGAGACAACTTTGGTCTCTCCATGAATCTTCTCACAATATCGACACTAAACGCCAAAGTCAGTCGCGTATTGCATAAGTAACGGAAGGATCTAATCAACCTCCTATATTGAGTTGGATTAAAATATTTCTCATCCTCATTCTTCGACAAATACAACCTCTGTTCATTCGGAAAAAATGTGCATTTCCAACTTCTTCAAAATCTCAATCGCATACCTTCTTTGGTGCATGAACACTCCCTTCTTGGACTTGTAAAAACCATTACCAAGGAAGCATGTCATGAGGCTTATGTCGATCATCTCAAAATCCTTCATAAGCTCACCCTTGAACTTAGAAATGCATTTTTTATCGTTGCATATAATCAACAAATCATCTACACATAGATAAAGGATTATCACCCTTTCATTTGTATCCTTCTTCACATACACACCGTGTTCGGACACACACTTCTTGAAGTCAATCTCCTTTAAGAAACCATATATCCTCTTGTTCCAAGCTCTTGGAGCTTATTTCAAATTGGGTAACACTTTCTTCAATTTATAGAACTTTGACTCTTGATTTTTCATAACAAAACCATGGGGTTGTTCTACATGAACCTCTTCTTCAAGCGGCCCATTTTAAACTTAAAATTTGACGTCCATTTGATAAATGGACCAATTTTTTTTTGCAATCCCAACAACCAATTAGATGGTTTCAATTCTAGCCACCGCTACAAATAAATCTTCAAAGTCTATGCCTTCTCTTTGCAAAACTCCCTTTGCAACTAATCAAGCCTTACACTTGATCATTTCACCCTTGGGATTTTCCTTTACTTTGTACACCCATCTAGCACCAATTGGCATATTTCCTTATGGTATATCAATTAACTCCCAAGTATTGTTCTTCTAAATCTATTAAATCTCTTCTTTCATAACACATTCCATTTTGGATCACTCAAGGCCTCCCTTATTTTGATCCGTTCAGATTCGGTCATAAGTGAAAAATGGACAAAATCACCATCATCATTGATTTTTTTATCCTGGAACATCTGTCATTCTTGGAGTATTGCAAGCAAACTTCTTTTCCTTGATGATATTCTAACATTTTCTTCCATTCGGGCTTCATCAGGGGTTGGTTATGCACCTTCTAGTACCGCAGGAACAAATGTTTCACTAGTGTAATCAGTTGATAAATTAGTGCAACCGGTTACATTATGTTACACTTCTTTAATTTCGTCGAAAATGATGTATCAGCTGATCGCAATCCTTCTATTCACTACATCATACAACTTGTTTCTAAGT
The DNA here is from genome assembly GCF_024323335.1 of Lathyrus oleraceus. Lineage (NCBI taxonomy): Eukaryota > Viridiplantae > Streptophyta > Magnoliopsida > Fabales > Fabaceae > Lathyrus > Lathyrus oleraceus. The sequence continues at coordinate 172,725,368 of NC_066585.1, read as the reverse complement.
TATCCCGACACCTGTCGATATGCTATCAAATTGAAAACTCTCAAGTGACTCAGATTCAGTTTAAATCCAGATCGTGCTTCCTCCGGTGTTATCTTCTCAAGCTTCTTTATTGGACATTGATGACTTCTCAAAAAGTATACCGATAATGTCGAAGTAATAAAAATATCAAATCCACAGGGACTGCCTTCAAGCAAGACAAAATGTGTGCAATGTATAGAAAACTAGTCAAAGGAGGGGTTTGAGTTTCAGTGTGAAAAGTAAATAAATGAGTAAAAAATATCACGAAAATGGTCAGGTTATGTTCTAGAGTCCCATATTCCTCTATTGTTGATGTTTGATGCATTGTATGAATGATCTTATCACTACAACACCTCGGCGAAGTAACAAAATTGTCGTTGTGGAGACAGAAGAGCTCTTGAAGTTTTGATTCCATTGTATACACATGCTCAAATCTCCGATGGAAACCCATATGTCGTTGTGGAGACATGTCTGTTCTTTGTAGGGCCTCAACTATTACGAACTTTGGGAAACAAATTTGGGGATGTCGACATTTCAAGGTAAGAACGAATTTAAAAAAATTCTTCTTCGATGTGTGTTCTGATATAGACTATTTGCCAATTACACTGGTTTCTACGCAAGCTGGTTGTGGATTTTTTTATTGATTCTATGAGGATGTGGTAGATGAGAAATACCAATTTATGAAGACACAAAATATTAGGTTGGAGAAGCTAGCAAACGAACTTGAAGCAGCAAAAATGGAGGTAGAGTATCTTAGGGCTACAAATGACGAATTGAAGCTACAATTGAGGGAACTACAAATTCAAATGAAGAAGATGGTGAAAATGGAAAAATTATAGAAGATCATGTTTTGTTTTATGTGTGTTGATATTTAGAATGTTGTAATAAGTGTATGAGATTAAAGTAGTTTCTAATTTGTTTGTATCAGTTTGAATTGCATAATGTTTGTATCAATTAATGTTTTAAGATTGTATCAATTAATGCAAGAACATCATTTGTTAATGTTATCAATTGACATCAGTTAATGTGTGTTTGATTTACATCAGTTTATCAATTGTGTATTAGTTAATTGTGTAGCAATTAATGTGTGTTGGTTTATCAATATTGTATGAGTTAATGTGTGTGTCAATTATGTATCAGTTGAGACATAAGTTCATATATACCAAAACAGATAAAATAAGGCACAATTTATATATTTCAAAACACATAACCAATATTACCAAAATTGAGACATATCCGAAAAGGATGAACGTGGCACAATTTGAACAATTAAAGGATCAAGTTGGCCTCTTTTAAAATTGAGGGACCAAAATGGACCATGAGGTAAGTTTAAAGGACCAAAAAAGGTATTTTATCAAAAGCTTACAACATAGAATCCATGCTTCAAAACTCATTTTTAATTTTTTAGTAGAAATCATGTATCCTTTACATGTAATTATATAAACTAATCCCCAAGTCGGGGAGAATCATAATGGACAACTAATTTCTCAAGATAATTTAACAATATTGTGTACCAAATTAGTGTGTCCAAGTCTGGATTCTGTTGGAACTTGAGAACCACAAGGTTGGTGAAAATGGTGAATAATTGATTGTGTAGAGGGAGAGGGATAGAGAATCAGAGAGAGTGATAATTGAGGATGAAAATTATGCAACCTTTTTATGCATAAGATACCCAATGAGTATATATACACAATACATGGTGGAGTACAATTAACTAATAAATAAATTTAAAAACTCCCAAGTGTAACCAGTTGACATATTACATCAATCGATTACACTAACTCATTATTTTAGTTTTTAACTAATTTTCCCAGGTGTAACGAGTTGGCATATTATATCAATCGATTGAACTTTGCCACTGTAAGTTTTGTTAGCCAATTTACAAGGGGTGTAACCGATTGGCATAAAGTGCAACCAGTTACATGCACGTGAATTAGCTTTTAATCTCAACACACCACCTTAATTCATGTACTCCAAGTCTTTCATGCCCATGTTCTTATTCAATCTCTTAAACACTTCAATTATGACTCCTTTGGTTAAAAAATCGGCCACTTGGTCTTCACTTATACAATACTCAAATCTCAACCTTCCTTGACTAACAAGTTCTCTTAAGTAGTGAAACCTCATCTCAATAGGCTTGCTTCTCCCATGTACAATGGGGTTCTTAGCCAGGTTTATAGCGGAAACGTTATCAACCATGAGCGTTACAATGTCACATTTTTTGTTGTCTAGCTCCTTCAACAAATTCATCAACCACACAGCTTGGTACATACACAACGAAACTGTATTGTACTCGACCTCACAAGCAGAGGGCGCCACTACCTGTTCCTTCTTTGGACACCATGAAATTTGTGTTTCACCGAACATAAAGATGTATCCAGTTGTAGGCTTTCTATCATCTTTATCTCCACACCAAATGGAATAGGTAAATCCGAGTAAATTGTATTTTCTGCCCTTGTCCATTGCGGGAAAGAGAATTCCGCAACCAATAGATCCTTTGATGTATATTTGAATCCTCTTAACTCCTTCTATGTGAGATAACTTTGGTCTCTCCGTGAATCTTCTCACAGTATCGACACTAAATGCCAAAGTCAGTTGTGTATTGCACAAGTAACGGAAGGATCCAATCAACCTCCTATACTGAGTGGGATTATAATCTTGCTCATCCTTATTCTTCGACAACTACAACCTCAGTTCATCCGGAAAAAATGGAAACATTATAATGATGCATTTCCAACTTCTTCAAAATCTCAATCGCATACATTTTTTGGTGCATGAACACTCCCTTCTTAGACTTGTAAAAACTAATACCAAGGAAGTATGTCATGAGGCCTAGGTCGATCATATCAAACTCCTTCATAAGCTCACCCTTGAACTTAGAAATTCATTTTTCATTGTTGCTTGTAATCAACAAATCATCTACATATAGATAAAGGATTATCACCCTTTAATTTGTATCCTTCTTCACATACACACCGTGTTCGGACACACTTATTGAAGTCAATCTCCTTTAAGAAACCATATATCCTCTTGTTCCAAGCTCTTGGAGCTTGTTTCAAATCGGGCAACACTTTCTTCAATTTATAGAACGTTGACTCTTGGTTTTTCACAACAAAACCATGAGGTTGTTCTACATAAACCTCTTCTTCAAGCGGCCCATTCAAAAATGAAAATTTGACATCCATTTGATAAATGGACCAATTTTTTTTGGCAATCCCAACAACCAATCAGATGGTTTCAATTCTAGCCACCTGTACAAATAAGTCTTCAAAGTCTATGCCTTCTCTTTGCAAAAATCCCTTTGTAACTAATTGAGTGTTACACTTGATCATTTCACCCTTGGGATTTTCCTTTACTTTGTACACCCATCTAGCACAAATTAGCGTCTTTCCTTTCGGTATATCAATTAACTCCCAAGTATTATTCTTCTCAATCTATTCCAGCTCTTACTTCATAGCACATTCCATTTTGGATCACTCAAGGCCTCCTCTGTTTTAATCCGTTTAGATTCGGTCATAAGTGAAAAATGGACAAAATCACCATCGTCAATAATTTTGTTATCCTGGAACAGCTCCCATTCTTAGAGTATTGCGAGCAAACTTATTTACCTTGATGATCTTATAACATTTTCTTCCATTCGGGCTTCATTGGGGGTTTGTTCTGCACCTTCTAGTACTGTAGGAACAAATGTTTCACTAGTGTAACCGGTTCATAAATTAGTGCAATCGGTTACATTATGCTACACTTCATTAATTTCGTCGAAATGATGTATCATCCAATCATGCTCCTTCTATTCACTGCATCATACAACTTGTAACCACCGGTAGAGGGATACCCTATAAGAATCATCAAATCTCCTTTATCATCCAGCTTCTTTCTAAGTTGTCCTGACACCTGTCGATATGCCTTCAAATTGAAAACTCTCAAGTGACTCAGAATCAGTTTAAATCCAGACCATGCTTCCTTCAATGTTATCTTCTTAAGCTTCTTTATTGAACATGGATGACTTCTTAGAAAGTATGCCGATAATGTCAAAGTAATAAAAAGATTGAATCCACCTGGACTTCCTTCAAGCAAGACAAAATATGTGTAATGTATAGAAAACTAGTAAAAGGGGGGGTTTGAGTTTCAGTGTGAAAAGTAAATAAACAAGTAAACTTTATCACGAAAGCGGTCAGGTTGTGTTCTAGAATCCCTTATTCCTTTATTGTTGAAGTCTGATGCCTTGTATGGATGGCCCTATCAATATAACACCACAATGAAGTAAAAAAAATTATAGTCGATCCCTCGCGAAAGAACCCATTAACCACTACTCAAAGCTTTCTATCCCTAGTTCGCCAACGTAAATAGGTTTAAACGATGTATAGAACATTAATTATCTATGCCACTACTAGGGGTCTCTTATTCCTATTCAAGCATCATAAATACAACAATTGTCTTAGGTCCAACACATAAACTAATGGTTTGTATTCCCTATGTGCCCAATGTAAGACCCCAATTTTGACCCTAAGACCCCTCATGCAATTTCATCATAAGCATTAACATTGGGATCATACCTTGGCATCCTCCTTACCCCTATTTCCTTGGGTTTGTTTTGGGAGAGATCACCAAGCACTATGTGATTGTATCATACTTGTATATTATCATTTTACTAACCAAAATACCAAAAATATGTCTTTGCATTTGCCTAACTCTTTTGTAGGTAGGGCATGATCACCATTGATTCATCAAGTTCATATCTAGGGTTTGAGACCCTCATGACAAAGAGCACAACCATTAATTGATCCAAGAATGGTTATGAGCATCATATATGAGTTCCATTGATTACTACATGTTATATTGGTCAAGTTTTCTTCAAGAGTTTGAAGGTGATTTGCCTTGGAAACCCTAGTTTGACTGGGTATCTAGAATAACTTCTCCAATAAGCTATCTCACCAATTGAGAAAATTTCTCAAGGGACACTTCAAAATTCATCATATTATGCATATATTATCTACCATGAGCCAAGAAAGTCAAAAGAATTGAAGGTTAGCAAGTTGGTTGATGGTGGTTGGCCAGATGAATTCACCTAATCAAAACTGGGTCCCCCTAGATCCTATCTCCTACAATTTTCACCATATGAAAATGATTCCAAGAGAAACGTTACTCTAAATGACATTAAAAACAACTTTCATGTTGAGACCTAGAGGTAGTTTTTCTTGGAAAATCATTTTCTATGTTGAAACATTATAGGTCATTTTGTCTAAACCCTAATTTGAAAGTCAACTTCCCAAGGCCATAACTTGCTCAATTTTTATGATATGAAAGATTTATAAGTTGAACAATAAAATTAAATATGTATACTTAAACTTTGATATTTGGAGTGGGAGCTAATTCAACTTTTTTGAGCATGTGATATGAGGCTACATTATAGGTCACTTTTGACCTATACCATTGAACAAGTGTTTTTTCCAAACTTCAAAAATGCCTAACTCTATCATTTCAAATCCAAATGACATGAAATTGGTTACCATTTTTAAGGTCTTTGAAATAGATACAACTTTTATGAAGACACTTTTCTCATTTGAAGCTCACATAAAAAGTTAAGCAAGGTGGAATGTTGAGATATATAACTTGACACTTAGAAAAAATTTCAACATGTTGAAATTTCCAAACTTCCACCTCAAAATTCTTCATGTTCCAAGCTCCAAATGAAAAAGTTTTGAACATGAAAGTTGTTCCTCTTGATCTAACCTTTCGAAAAAGTCCAATTTCATCCATTTTGGACAAGATTTGCTAAGGCTGCGCATGGCTGGAACATTGCATAATCATTTGGAAAAGATCAAACTTCAAGCTTCCATATACATTTGCCTTGCTTTCCAAGTTGATTTCAGACTTACTCACACTCAATTATGGACCTAAAGGAATGATCTCATGGGCCTGTACATGCCCATGCACACATGTATCACTCATTTCCAATTTTGGAAACTCACTTGCAAGGTGCAAATAACACTTGATGCAGCTATAAATAGAGGTCCATATGCTAGGAATTGAGGACCCCTTCGCGCCAGCTTTGATCCCAAACACCAAATCCTTCCATTTGAGAGGATAATCCTGAGAATTTCCTTTGGAAATTGAGTTTGAATCTCACTGTTTTGAGATTCAAAACTCCAGGGATCCAAGACCTTTTGTGCATTCTAATCTACTTCTGCAAGCATCCTGAGCAAGATCAAGCACGAGCCAAAGCAAGAACAAGTGAATCAAGACCTGCATTGAAGGTATTTTCCAGAAAATTTCATCTTTTCGATTCTCTCTCAATTCCACTCAATTCTCTTGGATCTTTGGTTATTTGATGTCCAACCAATGTAGGTAAGAAGATTGAGTTGCTTAGAGGTCAAATCGAAGCAACTCAGTTGACACACCTCAAAATTCAACTCCTCATATCTTTCTATATATGTGGAGTTAGTTAAAATTGAGGTCAGATTCGTGCTATACGCCATTTTTTCTTTCATAAGATGTCCTCCTTTTTCATTTTCTTGATAGCGATGAGTGAACCAGTCCGGTGGACCTCGTCTGAGAAGGTGACCGGAGGTCCAGCGCCGGTGGTGTGCTGGACAGGTTCTGAGTCGTTGATCTCATTTGAATTGTTTTAATCTCACGCGTTGCTTGTAATTACCATTTGTGTTACGCATTGACTCGTGACTATGGTGGAAAGCACGTTGATGGCCACTTGATCTACCACCTCAATTAATGAGGGAGATCAAGTGGTCCACGTTTTTTCTGATTATTTGAATTTCATTTTAATTGTTTTATTTTCATTAATTCATATTAATTTTAATATTGATCCAAAAAATATGAGAGTTTCACCAAATAATTTCAAATAATTTCCTCTTTCATATTCTGAATTAAAATTATTTTTTGGATCATTATTAATATTTTTCATGATTTAATTGATTTTGCATTTGTTTTTAATTGTTTAAAAATACTTTTAAGTCATTAAAAATTCTGAAATTTTTTCTCCAAGGTCCTTTGACCTTGTTTGACCTATGATAAATCTCATGGCCATTTATTTAGTGTTTTGATGAGGTTTTAGGAATTTGACAAACCATATTTAATTGAAATACCTTATTTTAGTATTTTTAATTTGAATAAATGCCAAATAATTTTGTGACCAATTGTGATGACTTGTTTGTGTTTGACTCTTGTTGTTGGGCCTTGGTCAAGGTTGATTTGACTTTGTCAAGTTAATATCATTGGATTTAGGGGATTGATGGAATGTACATTCCATCTCCCAAAATGAATGAATGATATTAATTTGGTAAAAGTCCTCCTTTGACCAATTTGAGTTTTGATTCATTCCCCTCCTTCTTCATCTCATTCTCCTTCTTTATGCATTCATCTCATTTGGCCTATGATATCTCAAAGTCCTAAAGCTAGTTGATTGAAAAATTAACATGAGTATGGATGAGATTAAGCCACCTCTTTTGCATATTCTTTTTGTGTGTGGTATGTTTCATGAGCATAGTCCATTATACTATGTCTCTAACATGCATTAACACCAAAATTCTATTGCCCAACCTCAAATAGTTGTGACTTCTACACAAGTCCAATTACGATTGCTTAACATAACGCTAAATTTGTGACATAAAAGGCATAGAATTCTAGTTAGTGAGATATTAAGTCTCCCCTCTTCATGGTATTATGTGGAAACTTGACCTTTTTTCCTTCCTTTGGAAGAAATCTTGGCTCATGGATCCATGCTTGTGATAAGTGGGTTGAGTATTCTCCAAAGAATGTCTTAAAATGAAAAGCAAAAGCAAAACAATACTAATTTCTAACCCATTAACAACTAACTTTTTAATTTCAAGCCATTTACTTTAATGTCATTTAATTCTAGCCTTTATTCATTTGCCATTGTTCATATCATTCTAATTGTTTATGTTAATGCAATTTTCACTTTGTCCACTTGGACCATATTGTGTGATATATCTTGTTTGTATATATTTTGCTTGTTTGTGTGGTCTTTGACCATTAATATACATAATAACAACAGAAATAATAAAAAACTTTTGTGTGGAATGTTGGCTTGATCTTGGATAAATGGACTTAGAACTTAGGCAACATTCCTATGCTAAAGAACTTGGCCAATGCCAACTTATTAAGAAACCAAGTGTTTGCAATTTGAAACTTCATCTGATACATCATTCAAGATCCCTCTGAGTTCATCTGCAACATGATCATTGTGAAGCTATTATTTTGAACCTGTGACTTGTGGAATTCATATGTTACATGGGCTAATTTGAAGAATATCATGGAGTGGCTAAAGCTTGGATGGGTCTATCTTTATTTGATGCCTTTGCTCTTCAAGATAATATAATTGTGCATTTTTGTGTTGCTTGTTTCTAAATGTCCAAGGAAATTCTGGGTTTCTATTGACATTCTTGTCTATTGGATTGCCACCCATTTGGTCAGATCTTTTCAAGTCTTAACTTTTAATTTTGTGCATAGGATTAGTCTTTTCATCTTCTCACCATTTCTTTAACTTCAAAATCTCTCCCTCCCTTTTTAAAATCTTCTTTGATTGAACTTGTTTTGTTCTAAACTCTGACCACTTTGCAAAAAGGTAGAAACTTTAGCCTTATGCCATTTCATTTTCAAACTTCTCTTTCTTAAATCAAATTTGTAAATTAGCTTAACTATACTTGACTTAAAGTTTCAAAAATCCATAAAGAACTAACTCATTCAAACCATTTTTAGGCCTTTTTGCCTTTCAAACTTAATTTTTGTTAAAAGCAATGCATCCACTTTGAAATTTGTATCACGAACTAAGAGGTTTTGATCCCTCATTTTTATGTTGGTACGTAGACACAAGTCCGAAGGGCTTGTCAAACAAAAAAAATATAATTAATGAATTATTTTCTCATCCCCCCATTATATTTGTTTCTAAACATCATTTTTGTACCAAATACATATGCACACAAAAAGGGCTCCCTAGGAGTACCTAGGACACTTTGGGTGCTAACACCTTCCCTCTGTGTAACCAACCCCCTTATCTGTAATCTTTGACATTTTATTAGTTTTGATTTGAAAACTTCTTACTTTTGGGTTTTGTTCGTACTTTTTCCCTTTTCCCTTGGAAACAATAAAAGCGCGGTGGCGACTCTTGTTATTTGATCTCTAGCTTACCCATAACTTGATGATCATGAATTTACCGCTACCGAAATTAAGTGGCGACTCTGCTGGGGAGTAGTCTCCAGTGGGTTTAGCCTACTTTTTGTGTGTATTATATTTGTATATATGTGATGTTTGTACATATGTATGTGTGATATAATCTGCTTGTTGTGCTTGGTGATCTCTGAGTGGTGAGAAAGTTCTAACCCGGACTTGAGTGCAATTAAGATAGGAGGATAGTCATGTTCGACTTGTGTGGAGTAGTCCTTAACAAGTTGGCTTGAGATCCATCTGCTCAGTGGAGACTCTTTTAGATTTGGAAATGTCACACAAGTATTTATGGCTAGGCATTACTATCTCTAATTTGGGTCTGAGAAGCTGAGGATCGTAGAACATTTACCCCCTATCTGGCCTATTTAGGACGTAGTGCGGAAACTATTCAAGTGTAGACTTGATAACAGTTGTTACGCGATACTACACTCAGACGAGTTTCTCTTGAGAATATTATGGGTCGATGAGTCAGTCATTTTAACCTGTAATATCTGATAGATGGAATTAAGACTCTGGGAACTTTTTAGAACATGATCTACAGGTTTTATCCTTAGTTCACTCCTTTGGGATGGTTCTTACCCAGACTTCATGCTCGTGATTTACAACAAACCCTTAATTCTTGGTTGATCCAATCAAGTCTTGTCAATATCAATGGAACTTGGATGTTGATAAGGTGTAAACCATAATCCATCAAAATGGATGATTGATCTTGACAATGGCTTGATTCATCCCTTGACCTTTGTTTGCCTTGTGTATGATCCCTTATTAGTGATTATTGCATTCATGCATTCATGTGCATCATAACATTCATCACACAAAAATTTCAAGGAACTAAGGTGTCATTTGCAAATATTTTCAGACCATGAATTATGGACGAAGGAACACTAAGTACAGTTTCAGATGTCCAGATTTGAAAGAGTTAAGGAAGCTAGCATCTTTTGTATTAGATCCCTTGGACTTCAAACAACGTCATGGGAAACTTCTGTCCATCATGTCTGCTGATGTGGTTGAAGGACTCTTGAGTGTATTGGTGCAGTTCTATGATCCTCTCTACCGTTGTTTCACTTTACCATATTTTCAGCTTGTGCCTACATTGGAGGAGTATTCTCATCTTTTGGGGATACCTGTTTCTAGTAGAGTGCCTTTTAGTGGATTGGAAGAGATTCCCAGATCTCATCTTATTGCTAAAGCTCTTCACTTGAAGAAGTATGAGATAGAGGCTCATTGGGTGAAGAAAGGGGGATTGTTTGGGTTGCCATCTGATTTCCTCATCAAGGAAGCTACTGCTTTTGCTCAAGCTGGTAATATGGATGCTTTTGAAGCTATCTTTGTGTTGCTCATTTATGGATTAGCTTTGTTCCCTAACATTGACAGTTTTGTTGATGTTAACGCCATTAGACTTTTCTTGATTGAGAATCATGTGCCTACTTTTTTGGGTGATATGTATTTCTCTTTGCATCTAAGGAATTCTAAGGGTGATGGAACTATCGTCTGTTGTATTCCTCTTCTGTACAAGTGGTTTATTTTGCACTTGCCTCAGACACCTGCTTTTGTGGAGAACAAACTATGTATAAGGTGGTCTTAGAGACTTATGTCTCTCACTAATGATGATATAGTTTGGTATGATTCGTCTTTAAGCAGTTTGGAGATTATTGATAGTTGTGGTGAATTCTCTAATGTGTCTCTCATTGGTACACAAGGAGGAATTAACTACAACCCTGCTTTGGCTCGTCGTCAGCTTGGGTTCCTCTTGAGAGACAAACCTAATAACACTTTGTTAGAAGGTATTTTCTATCAAGAGGATAAAGATCCCCAACATTTGAAGCAGAAGATTGTGCATGCTTGGAATAATGTGCATAGGAAGGGAAGATCCGAGCTTGGTCCGTGCAATTGTGTAGCTTTGGAAGCTTACACTCTTTGGGTGAAGAAGAGAGCTTTGGAGTTGAAGATGCCTTATCTTTATGAAAGACCTATGTCTATGGTTGTGGTTGAGCCATTAACTCTCCCTAACAAAGATGTAGAGGAGTTGGAAGACGCGCTCGCCAAGTTGAAGCAAGAGAAAGACATGTGGGAAGAGCGTTTCTGTGCTTTGAGCAAAAAGCATGAGGAGTTGCATTTGGAGTCTAAGGACAAAGATGCACTTATTGAGCTACTTGAAGACCGAGTGACGAAGAGACAAAGAGAGCCATAAATTTCATTTTCTAGCATGCCTCAACGTTCTGTTGCTTGGAAGAAGATTGTTGACCAGCTTGTCCTCGAGAAGACTCAGATCAAGGCTTCTTTTGAGACCGAGATCCGACACATTCGAAGGAAGTACGCGCCTTCAGCCAGATCTTTTGACGTTGTTAGGGATCCTTAGGGTGACTAGTCTCCTTTTCTCTTGTATTTTTCATTTGGTTTCTGAAATTATACTCAGTGTAATCCTTTCAATTATATAAATGAAAAGAGATTTTTGGTCATATAAAATTTATTTCAATTGTTGATATGTATGTTTGCAAATGATATAGTAAGTTCCTTGAAAACAAAAATAAATAATCAAGCATTGCATTTCATGCATCATTTGCATAAGCAGGTCTCATTGGTGTTTCTTCTGTGCTTTAGCCAAGCTGACTCACCGGTACAACACCCCCGCCAATCATCTCAAAATTATGGAGCATTTAGAGCAAGAGAACAGAGAGCTGAAGGACGAGATCGCCCACCTGACTGCCATGATGGAGTCAGTTCTTGCTGCTCATAGTCAATCTTCTCCAACGCCTGTAACTCCTCCTGCAAGGACAGTTATTTCATAGGTGGCTACCTCTACCATGCCTACTGCTACCGCTCATTTTGCGCCCACTATTTCTACCGAATTCCCGTGGGGAATGCCGTCCAACTTTATGCCTGAAGGCTTTGCGCCTACATTTCCTTCCATGCCGGCATTTAGCCCGATCATGTCCGTGCCACCTCCCATTGTGCACACCTTACCTCGTGTAGAGGACACCATTTATCACTCTGAGCCGTCTGAGGGTCTGGATGTCTACGAGAAAATGGATGAAATGAAGGATCAGTTTCTTGAGCTGCGCAAGGAATTGAAGACATTGAGGGGTAAGGACTTGTTTGGAAAAAGTGTTGCTGAGTTGTGTTTAGTGCCCAACGTCAAGATCCCGGTGAAGTTCAAAGTGCCTGACTTTGAAAAATATAAGGGGAATACTTGTTCGCTCAGTCATCTAGTGATGTATGCTCGCAAGATGTCTACTCAGACTGATAATGATTAACTGTTGATTCATTATTTCCAGGACAGTTTGACCGGTGCTGCGCTCCGTTGGTATATGGGGTTGGATAGTGCAAGCATTCACACTTTCAATGACCTAGGAGAGGCTTTTGTCAAGCAGTATAAGTACAATGTGGATATGGCGCCTGATAGAGACCGGCTGAGGTCTATGTCTCAGAGAGATAAAGAGACATTCAAAGAGTATGCGCATAGATGGAGGGAATTGGCTGCCCAGATCACTCCTCCTTTGGAGGAAAAAGAGATGACAAAGATCTTTCTAAAGACCCTGAGTTCATTTTATTATGAACGAATGATTGCTAGTGCCCCCAATGACTTTAACGAGATGGTAAACATGGGGATGAGGCTTGAGGAAGGAGTCCGAGAAGGACGTTTATCGAAAGATGAGGCATCGACGAGTAAGAGGTATGACAGCAGTTTCAGCAATAAAAAAGACAATGAAGCGAATGCAATAAGCATTTGGAGGCAGAGGAGGCCTCATATCAGAAGGAATCCAACATCCCGTCAACATCACCACCAAGTATCTTCAGTTATCCCGGTATTTTCTAATCAACAATCAAGACCAGTTCAACAACAACGTCCAGAACAACAACCGCAACAACGAACAAACACCTACAACAACAACAATACCAACAACAATCATCATCAACAAAACTTTGAGAGGAAAAGGTCTCTTTCGACCCGATTCATATGTCATACGCAGAACTCTACCCGTCCTTGGTTCTCAAGAACCTAATCCAACCGAGAAACCCACCGCAAATTCCAGAACCACTTCCTTGGTGGTACAAGCCTGAGCTCCGTTGTGCTTTTCATCAAGGAGCACCCGGACATGATATCGAGAATTGTTATCCACTCAAATATGAGGTTCAAAAGATGATGAAGAGTGGGATGGTGTCCTTCGAGGACCGTGCACCGAATGTGAAAGCAAATTTATTGCCACCCATGGGAATTCTTCTGTGAATATGGTGGATGGTTGTCCTGGCGAGTTTAAAGTTTTTGATGTACGTTTTATCAGGAGGTCCTTGGTGCAGATGCATAAGGATGTTTGTTTGGTAAGTGACTGTGAGCATGACCATGATGGTTGTGCTGTTTGTAGTGTTAACCTGAGGGGTTGTGAAGTTGTGAAAAGGGACATCCAGCGACTGATGGATGAAGGCATGATTCAAATTGTTCAATCCCGTCATGTAGATGACGATGTGAATTTCATAGTGCCCATTTTCAAGAAGCCAGAGAGATTGGTAATCTAGTACGACAGCAGTAACAGTAACAATGTCACCAATAGATCAGTATCGCTGTTGGTAATATGGTTAGTGGGCCCAGTCCTGTATTCATCTGATAAAGTTGTTCCATATCAGTATAATGCTACAATGATAGAGGGTGGTCAAGAGGTTCTGTTGCCTACGACTAGCTCTGTGGTGAGCATTGCTGATGTTACCAAGGTGACCCACAGTGGTCGTGTGTTTGGGCCGTTGTTCCCAAAGGATAAGGAAGAGTCAGTTGTGAGTAAGAAGGTGGAAGTGCCTGTTGAAGATCCAGTTGGTATTTCAAAGGGTAAGTCTGGTGAATCCAACAATTTGAAAGCTAACGATGATGATGAGGTAATTCGGTTAATCAAGAGGAGCGGGTTTAATGTGGTGGAGCAGCTGCTTCAAACCCCCTCAAAAATCTCAATGTTGTCTCTGCTCATGAATTCTGAAGTGCACAGATAAGAACTGCAGAGAGTTCTGGAACAAGATTTTGTATAACATGATGTTACAGTGGACCAATTCGATCATATCGTGGCTAACATCACTTCTTGCAATAAACTTAGCTTCTGTGATGAAGAACTCCTTTAGGAGGGAAGAAATCATAATATGGCTTTGCACATTTCTATGAATTGCAAAGAGGATGCTTTGTCAAATGTGCTTGTTGACATCGGGTCGTCATTGAATGTACTTCCGAAGTCAACTCTGTCAAAGTTGTCATATCAAGGAGCGCCTATGCGGTATAGTGGTGCAATCGTCAAGGCTTTTGACGGTTCGTGCAAGACAGTTATTAGTGAAGTGGACCTTCCAGTTAAGATAGGTCCGAGTGATTTTCAAATTACTTTTCAAGTAATGGATATCCACCCGGCCTATAGTTGCTTGTTGGGAAGGCCATGGATTCATGAGGCAGGAGTTGTTACCTCCACATTGCACCAGAAACTCAAATTTGTGAAAAGTGGCAAGCTAGTGATTGTTGGTGGAGAGAAGGCGTTGTTGGTTAGCCACCTATCATCTTTCTCTTACGTTGAAACTGAGGATGAGGTTGGAACTCCGTTCCAGGCCTTATCTATTGCTGTTGAAAAGAGAGTTGGGGAACCTATGTCCTCTTTGAAAGATGCTAAGAAGATTGTGGAAGAAGGCAATGTTGATCAGTGGGGGCGCATGGTAGAGGTCTCCGATAACAAAGGCAGAACCGGTTTGGGGTTCCAAAAAGGTTCATCAACTGCAAGGACTGAAGATATGTAACTTAGCTTCCGTAGCAGAGGGTTCATTCATGGAAATGAACAACACTTAGCTGTTGTGCTAGAGGATGACGAAGAGGAAGACTGCACTAATTTTGTGATGCATGGAAAGGCTTGCAACAATTGGACTGCTATTGATATTCCTGTTATTTGGCATCGATCTAAGTAATTTATTTTATATGTTTTTAAAACCCTTCTCCTATGCCTAAGGGAGAAGTGAACATTGTTTGGGCATTTTCAAATTGACCATTAATAAAATTAATTCTATTCATCCACATCTATGATGTCTTGTTTTTACTTTTTGTTTTATTCTGAAAATGGTAATCACAAAAAACATAAATAAATAATATAATTGTCCATCTACATAATATTTGGTCACAAATTCACTTCTCTAAAATCAAAATATCAAATCATTATGCAGGTTGGTTCCTAACCCCATTGAATACAATGATCCTTCTCCTTCTCCAAATTTTGAATTCCCTATGTTTGAGGCCGAGGAGGAAAGTGATGTAGAAGTGAGTGATGAATTTTCTAGTCTTCTTGAGCAAGACGAAAAAACCATTCAGTCGTTCGAAGAGCAGATTGAGCTAGTCAACTTGGGTTCCGAGGATGATGTGAAGGAAGTCAAGATTGGGTCTCACATGTGTCCAGATGTCAAGAAGGGGTTGATTGATCCTCTTCGAGAGTATTCAGATGTGTTTGCTTGGTCCTATCAAGACATGCCTGGTTTAGATTCTGAGATTGTGGAGCATAAATTATCGTTAAAGCCAGAATGCCCGCCAGTGAAGCAGAAGTTGAGAAGAACACATTCAGATATGGCTGTGAAGATCAAAGAGGAAGTGCAGAAGCAAATTGACGCTGGTTTCCTGGTGACCACTGAGTATCCGCAATGGGTAGCCAATATTGTGCCTGTGCCGAAGAAAGATGGAAAAGTTTGCATGTGTGTCGATTATAGAGAATTGAACAAAGCCAGTCCGAAAGATGATTTCCCTCTGCCACACATTGATATGTTGGTGGACAATACTGCTAAATTCAAAGTCTTTTCATTTATGGATGGATTTTCCGGATATAATCAGATCAAAATGGCACCCGGAGATATGGAGAAGACCACATTCATTACACCTTGGGGAATATTCTGTTATAGAGTGATGCCTTTCGGTCTAAAGAATGTTGATGCGACTTACCAGAGAGCAATGACTACTCTTTTTCATGATACGATGCATAAAGAGATTGAAGTTTATGTCGATGACATGATTGCTAAATCAATTGATGAAGAGGAACATGTTGAGAATTTGTTGAAGCTATTCCAGCGTTTGAGGAAGTATAAACTCCACTTGAATCCAAATAAGTGTACTTTTGGTGTTCGTTCTGGTAAGTTGTTGGGCTTTATTGTCAGCGAGAAGGGTATTGAAGTTGATCCTGCCAAGGTCAAAGCAATACAAGAGATGCCTGCACCCAAAACTGAGAAACAAGTCAGGGGTTTTCTCGGCCGCTTGAATTATATTTCCATATTCATTTCCCACATGACTGCCACATGTGTGCCTATATTCAAGCTTCTTCGGAAAGATCAGTCCTGTGATTGGACCGAAGACTGCCAGAAAGCTTTTGACAGTATCAAAGAATATCTGCTTGAGCCTCCGATTTTTTCTCCACCTGTTGAGGGAAGACCATTGATCATGTATTTAACTGTGCTTGAAGATAGTATGGGTTGTGTCCTTGGTCAGCAAGATGAGACTGGAAAGAAAGAATTTGCGATCTACTACCTCAGTAAGAAGTTCACCGACTGTGAGACTCAGTATTCTATGCTTGAGAAAACTTGTTACGCATTGGCTTGGGCTGCTAAGCGTCTGCGTCAGTATATGTTGAATCATATCACTTGGTTGATATCCAAAATGGATCCAATCATGTATATATTTGAGAAGCCTGCTTTAACTGGGAGGATTTCCCGTTGGCAGATGTTGTTATTAGAGTATGATATTGAATACCGATCTCAGAAAGCGATCAAAGGTAGTATCTTGGTTGACCACTTGGCTCACCAACCAATTGAAGATTACCAGTCAGTGCAGTATGACTTTTCGGATAAAGAGATTTTGTACTTAAAAATGAAAGATTGTGATGAACCATTGCTTGAAGAAGGGCCAGAACCTGGTTCCTGTTGGGGCATGGTATTTGATAGAGCTCTTAATCAATATGGAAATGGCATTGGGACAATGATCATTACTCCTCAAGGCACGCATCTACCATTTATAGCTAGATTGACTTTCAAGTGTACAAACAACATGGCAGAATATGAAGCTTGCATTATGGGGCTTGAAGAGGCCATGAATCTCAGAATCAAGTATTTGGGTGTCTTCGGAGACTCAACTTTGGTTGTGAATCAAATCAAAGGTGATTGGGAGACAAATCAACCCAGTCTAATACCATATAGAGATTATGCAAGGAGGATTTCAACTTTCTTTACAAAGGTTGAGTTTCATCATATCCCTCGAGATGAGAACCGGATGGTAGATGCCCTTGCAACATTGGCATCAATGATTGTGGTAAAGTATTGGAATGAAGTTCCCAATTTGTCTGTGATGTGTCTTGATAGGCCAGCTCATGTGTTTGTTGTTGAAGAGATCAAAGATGAGAAGTCGTGGTATTATGACATCAAATGTTTCCTCCAAAGTTAGATTTACCCGCACGGGGCATCTTTGAAAGATAAGAAGACTTTGAGAAGATTAGCTGGTAATTTCTACTTGAATGGTGATATACTGTACAAGAGAAACTTCGACATGGTTTTGCTCAGATGTGTGGATAGACATGAATCAGACTTGTTGATGACAGAAGTGCATGAAGGTTCCTTTGATACTCATTCCAATGGACATGCAATGACGAAGAAGATGTTACGAGCAGGTTACTATTGGCTGACAATGGAATCTGACTGTTGCAAATTTGTGAAGAAGTGCCACAAGTATCAAATTTATGCTGATAAGATTCATGTTCCTCCGACACTTTTGAATGTTATCTCTTCCCCATGGCCTTTATCCATGTGGGGAATTGATATGATTGAACCCAAAGCTTCGAATGGACATTGTTTCATTTTGGTGGCAATTGACTACTTCACAAAATGGGTTGAAGCGACATCGTATGCAAATGTGACCACGCAAGTTATTGTAAGGTTTATCAAGAATCAGATCATATGTCGTTATGGTGTACCAAGTAAGATCATTACTGATAATGGATCGAACTTGAATAACAATATGGTGAAAGCTCTTTACAAAGACTTCAAGATTGCACATCATAATTCTTCCCCCTACAGACCTAAGATGAATGGAGCTGTTGAAGTTGCGAACAAGAACATTAAGAAGATTATTCAGAAGATGGTTGTAACATATAAGGATTGGCATGAGGTGCTCCCATTTGCTTTACATGGGTATCATACATCCGTCTGCACTTCAACAGGGGCAACCCCTTTCTCACTTGTGTATGGTATGGAAGCAGTGCTCCCCGTGGAGGTTGAGATTCCTTCATTGCGCATGCTCATGGAAGCCAAGTTGATTGAGGCTGAATGGTGTCAGACCAGGTTTGATCAGCTGAATTTGATTGAACAGAAGAGATTGACTGACATGTGTCATGGTCAGTTATATCAGCAGAGAATGAAGAAAGCTTTTGATAAGAAGGTCAAACCTCGTGTGTTTAGAGAAGATGACCTTGTGCTCAAGAAGATCCTGTCTTTCAAACCAGATTCTAGGGGAAAATGGACTCCTAATTATGAAGGCCCATATGTTGTTAAGAGAGCATTTTCAGGCGGTGCTTTGATTCTTACAACTATAGATGGTGAAGAGTTCACTCGTCTCGTGAACGCAGATGCAGTCAAGAAATACTTCGCCTAAAAAGAAAAGAATAACTCGCTAAGTTGAAAACCCGAAAGGGCGGCTTAGGAAAAAGAAAGAGCGTCTCGGTGGATTGAAAACCCGAAAGGGCGGTCCAGGCAAAAGTTAGAGACATAAAAAACAGAAAAATTTCCCAATAAGTTGAGTACCCCACCTTGGGGAAATTTATGCAAAAATTAGGGAGTATGGGAAGTAATTGCAGTCTACTGATCTTCAAATTTTGGAGAACTTTGAGCACAAGGGTTGACGTCGATTAATCATCTCAGCAGCGGTCAAGAGCACATTGAATATCAAGAGTTGGTAGAAGGACTAAGGATCATTTGTATTCAATGTAGCCCTTTTCCATGTAAATTACCATTTTCAACTTTGTAAAAATCTATGGAGTCTTGTCATTTACAGACTACCATCCCATTAAATAAAGTTGAGCTTTTGTCCAATTGTTTCTACTCTTATTTACTTCAGCCACTAGTTTAAATTTTATTATGATCATTTTGAAAATTTAAAATTTTTAATCAAAATCTTTTTCTTAAAACATATAAAAACAAGAAACTTTCAAAACAAATTAAAAAGGAAGTATCAACAGCACTTCAAAGAGCAGTAAGTCCTTAAGTGCTAAGCATCGGAGGTTCCCCAAGTAGTTAACCCTTCGGGCATCCCTAGTCGTTTGTGTTGATCCGATTCCCATGCGAAGTGTTTGTTCCCTAGAGGAGTTCCGATTCTTTTTCCCAGCTAAGTTGGTTGATTCAGTACCTTGTGGCGTGTTATTTCTCGGCAGTTTTTATGTATTTCCCCAACAGGGTTGATCTTCAGCAGAGTAAGATCTTTTCCCTAGTAGATCGCATTGGTTTCCCCACCAGTCGCCATCCGACTCGCTCCCAGTCAGAGTTTCCTCCTGGTTTCTGAGCAGCTGTTTGTGTTTATCTTCTGTATGGTTGTCTCCCATTTAATATGGCGTAGACCTAAAACTCCTTACAGACTCGATAATTTTGCCTCTCGTCAGCGGATCTCCTCCCTCGGCTAGATTTGGGCCTTTGGGATGTTGATTTCTCTGTTCTCCAGCAGTTGTCTCCCTCTTTTTGTGGATTGACCGAGGATTGTACCGATGATTCAATTTTTTTGCGACACCTTTGTATCCTTTGTGATCGCTTTGTCAGCATAATCATCATATATATACATATACATATACATCCATGTAATTTCATAATTTGCATATTTGCATATCCGATTAATTTGTCGATTTGAGATTCTCATTCTCTGTATAGCGGTACTTTATCCCCATACAAATTTCGGTGTCTGTCCTCCCTCAATTGTAGAGCGTCAGCCCCTTAGGCAGAAAGACTTTAACCTTTCTCCTCTTCCCCACTGAGTTTTTTTCCTCGTGGATGATTATTATTTCAGTTTCCTTTCCAGTTGTTTATCTGGATGGAATCACTCGCCTTGAGTTGTATCCTCATTGGGTTGAGTCTTGATTAACTGTTTATGTCTAGCTTTTACCTAGATAGATGCTTCGAGTCTCCTAAGAGTTCATTGCCCAGTAACTGGTAATATTCTTCTTAGTTTGTTACTTCTTGCCCAATACCTGGCAAAAAGTACCCCCTGTTTTTCTCCTCATTAGAGTCCTTAGTGGACCTGTTCCCCAGAAATCATATCCTTGATATGTTCATCCTAACCAATGTCGAATATCTTTCTCTCCCCTGCCTGAGTTTATCCTTGATATGTTCATCCTAACTGATGACGGATACCCTCACCTTTGGTATTCTACCGAGTAAAAAGGTAGTTATAATCCCTATTATTGTTCCCCAGAGAGTTAATCCTTGATATGTTCATCCTAACCGATGACGGATTTCCTTCTCTTTGCAGTCTTATACCCAGTAACCGGTAGTTGTAAATCCTACTTTTGTCCCCTTCGCAGAGTTAATCCTTGATATGTTCACCCTAATCGGTGACGGGTCATCTCTTTAATGGTATTCTATCCAGTAACTGATAGATGTAATTCCTATTTTCTCCCCCCTCAAAGTCTATCCTTGATATGTTCATCCTAACCGATAACGAATTTTCTCTTTGATGGTCTTCTATCCAACATTCGATAGATGTAATTCCTACTTTTTGTTCAGTTGGTTTATCCTTGATATGTTCATCTTAACCGATGACGGATATCCTCCTTGACATTTCCCAAGCAAGTATATCCTTGATATGTTCATCTTAATCGACGACGGATTTTCTTCTCTGTTGAGTTTATCCTTGATATGTTCATCCTAACTGATGACAGATACTCTCACCTTTGGTCTTCTACACAGTAATTGGTAGTTGTAAATCCTATTTTCTGCAGTTTTCCCCAGCAAGGCTATTCTTACCCAGTAACCGATAATGAATACTCCCTCATGTGGGTTCTCAGCGAGTCATCCTTCATATATTCATCCTAACTGATGACAGATGTTCTCTCTGTCAGATCTTTATTATCTCCTTACCCAGTAATAGTTAGTAGATAATAGATTTCTGCTCCTCTTGTGTTGAAGATTATTTCTTCCCCCAGTCGAGTTGAATGCGCATTTCCCTAGTGAAATCGCTTTTCCTGCATGATTCAAGTACTTCAGTTTTATCCTGACTTACTCGTATCCCCTGCATATGTTGTTGTTTCCCCGACTGAGTCTTTCCATGTTTGTATGGAATTCCTCGATTCCCCCAGTAGTTTTAAGTCGTAGCCTGGCCTACACATAACTTCTTTTTCCCCACAGAGTCTTTGTCTCCCTAGTGAGTTTTCCTTACGAAATACATTATACTCCTGTGGACTTTCGGTCTCTCTGATTTCTTTTCCTTTGTGGCAATATTTCCCCACAGAGCATTAACTTTTACATTCATATCATATACATCATGAGGTCTCTTAGGGACCAAAATTTATTTCTATACGTTGTTATTTAAGCCCATTCTACTAAGTCGACATGAATATTTTAACCTTCGCCTCCTCAGTTAGAATGTCCTTAAATAGGGGCAGCTGTAAGACCCCAATTTTGACCCTAAGATCCCTCATGCAATTTCATCATAAGCATTAGCATTGGGATCATACCTTGGCATCCTCCTTACCCCTCTTTCCTTGGGTTTGTTTTGGGAGAGATCACCAAGCAGTATGTGATTGTATCATACTTGTATATTATCATTTTACTAACCAAAACACCAAAAATATGTCTTTGCATTTGCCTAACTCTTTTGTAGGTAGGGCATGATCACCATTGATTCATCAAGTTCATATCTAGGGTTTGAGACCCTCATGACAAAGAGCACAACCATGAATTGATCTAAGAATGGTTATGAGCATCATATATGAGTTCCATTGATTACTACATGTTATATTGATCAAGTTTTCTTCAAGAGTTTGAAGGTGATTTGCCTTGGAAACCCTAGTTTTACTAGGTATCTTGAGTAACTTATCCAACAAGCTATCTCACCAATTGATCAAATTTCTCAAGGTACACTTAAAAATTCATCATCTTATGCATATATGATCTACCATGAGCCAATAAAGTCAAAATAATTGAAGGTTAGCAAGTTGGTTGACGGTGATTGGCCAGATGAATTCATCTGATCAAAACTGGGTCCCCCTAGACCCTATCTCCTACAATTTTTACCATATGAAAAATACTCCAAGAGAAAAGTTACTCTAAATGACATTACAAACAACTTTCATGTTTAGACCTAGAGCTAGTTTTGCTTGTAAAATCATTTTCTATGTTGAAACATTATAGGTCATTTTGTCTAAACCCTAATTTGAAAGTCAACTTCCCAAGGCCATAACTTTCTCAATTTTTATGAGATGAAATATTTACAAGTTGCACAATCAAATTCAATATGTCTACTTAAACTTTTATGTTTGGAGTGAGAGCTAATTCAACTTTTTTGAGCATGTGATATGAGGTTACATTATAGGTCACTTTTGACCTATACCATTGATCAAGTGTTTTTTCCAAACTTCAAAAATGCATAAATCTATCATTTCAAATCCAAATGACATGAAATTGGTGACCATTTTGAAGGTCTTTGAAATATCTACAAATTTGATGAAGACATTTTTCTCATTTGAAGCTCACGTAAAAAGTTAGGAAAGGTGGAATATTGAGATATATAGCTTGACACTTAGAAAAAATTTCAACATGTTGAAATTTACAAACTTCCACATCAAAATTCTTCATGTTCCAAGCTCCAAATTAAAATGTTTTGAATATGAAAGTTGTTCCTCTTGATCTGACCTTTCCAAAAAGTCTAATTTCATCCATTTTGGACAAGATTTGCTAGGGCTACACATGGCTGGAACATTGCATCATCATTTGGCAAAGATCAAACTTCAAGCTTCCATATACATTTGCCTTGCTTTCCAAGTTGATTTTAGACTTACTCACGCTCAATTATGGATCTAAAGGAATGATCTCATGGGCCTGTACACGCCCATGCACACATGCATCATTTATTGCCAATTTTGGAAACTCACTTGCAAGGTGCAAATAACACTTGATGCATCTTTAAATAGAGCTCCATATGCTCAGAATTGAGGACCCCTTCGCACCAGTTTTGACCCCAAACACCAAACCCTTCAATTTGAGAGGATAATCCTGAGAATTTCCTTTGGAAATTGAGTTTGAATCTCACTGTTTTGAGATTTAAAACTCCAGGGATCCAAGACCTTTTCGGCATTCTAATCTACTTCTGCAAGCATCCTGAGCAAGATCGAGCATGAGCCAAAGCAAGAACAAGTGAATCCAGACCTGCATTGAAGGTATTTTCCAGAAAATTTCATCTCTTCGATTCCCTCTCAATTCCACTCAATTCTCTTGGATCTTTGGTTGTCTGAAGTCCTACCAATATAGGCAAGAAGATTGAGTTGCTTAGACGTCAAATCGAAGCAACTCAGTTGACACACCTCAAAATTCAACTCCTTATATCTTTTTATATATGTGGAGTTAGTTAAAATTGAGGTCAGATTCATGCTCTACGCCATTTTTTCTTTCAGATCATGTCCTCCTTTTTCATTTTCTTGATAGTGATGAGTGAACCAGTTCGGTGGACCTCGCCTGAGAAGGTGACCGGAGGTCCAGCGCCGGTGCTGTGCTGGACAGGTTCTGAGCCGTTGATCTCATTTGAATTGTTTTAATCTCATGTGTTGCTTGTAATTACCATTTGTGTTATGCATTGACTCGTGACTATGGTGGAAAGCGCACTGATGGCCACTTGATCTGCCACCTCAATTAATGAGGGAGATCAAGTGGTCTACGTTTTTTTTGATTATTTGAATTTCATTTTAATTATTTATTTTCACTAATTCATACTAATTTTAATATTGATCCAAAAAATATGAGAGTTTCACCAAAAAATTTCAAATAATTTCCTCTTTCATATTCTGAATTTAAATTATTTTTTGGATCATTATTAATATTTTTCATGATTTAATTGATTTTGCATTTGTTTTTAATTGTTTAAAAATACTTTTACGTCTTTAAAAATTCTGAATTTTTTTCTCCAAGGTCCTTTGACCTTGTTTGATCTATGATAAATCTAATGCCCGTTTATTTGGTGTTTTGATGAGGTTTTAGGAATTTGATGAACCATATTTAATTTAAATGCCTTATTTTAGTATTTTTAATTTGAATAAATGCCAAATAATTTTATTGACCAATTGTGACGACTTGTTTGTGTTTGACTCTTGTTGTTGGGCCTTGGTCAAGGTTGATTTAACCTTGTCAAGTTAATATCATTGGATTTAGGGGATTGATGGAATGTACATTCCATCTCCCAAAATGAATGGATGATATTAATTTGGTAAAAGTCCTCCTTTGACCAATTTAAGCTTTGATCCATTCCCCTTCTTTATGCATTCATCTCATTTGGCCTATGATATCTCAAAGTCCTAAAGCTAGTTGATTGAAAAATTAACATGAGTATGGATGAGATTAGGCCACCTCTTTTGCATATTCTTTTTGTGTGTGGTATGTTTCATGAGCATAGTCCATTATATCATGTCTCTAACATGCATTAACACCAAAATTCTATTGCCCGACCTTAAATAGTTGTGACTTCTACATAAGTCCAATTATGATTGCTTAACATAGCGCTAAATTTGTGACATAAAAGGCATAGCATTCTAATTAGTGAGATTGTAAGTCTCCTCTCTTTCATGGTATTGTATGGAAACTTGGCCTTTTTCCCTTCCTTTGGAAGATGTCTTGCCTCAAGAATCCACGCATGTGATTAGTGGGTTGAGTGTTCTCCAAAGAATATCTTAAAATGAAAAGCAAAAGCAAAACAATACTAACTTCTAACCCATTAACAACTAACTTTTAGTTTCAAGTCATTTACTTTAATGTCATTTAATTCTAGCCTTTATTCATTTGCCATTGTTCATATCATTCTAATTATTTATGTTAATTCAATTTTCACTTTGTCCACTTGGACCATATTGTGTGATATATCTTGTTTGTATATACTTTGCTTGTTTGTGTGGTCTTTGACCATTAATGTACATAATAACAACAAAAATCCTAAAAACCTTTTGTGTGGACTGTTGGCTTGATCTTGGACAAATGGACTTAGAACTTAGGCAACATTCCTATGCTAAAGGACTTGGCCAATGCCAACTTATTGAGAAACCAAGTGCTTTCAATTTGAAACTTCATCTGATACATCATTCAAGATCCCTCTGAGTTCATCTACAACATGATCATTGTGAAGCTATTATTTTGAACCTGTGACTTGTGGAATTCATCTGTTACATGGGCTAATTTGAAGAAGATCATGGAGTGGCTAAAGCTTGGATGGGGATATCTTTATTTGATGCCTTTGCTCTTCAAGATAATATAATTGTGCATTTGTGTGTTGCTTGTTTCTAAATGTCCAGGGGAATTCCGAGTTTCTATTGATATTCTTGTCTATTGGATTGCTACCCATTTGGTCAAATCTTTTCAACTCTTAACTTTTAATTTTATGCATAGGATTAGTCTCTTCATCTTCTCCCCATTTCTTTAATTTCAAAATCTCTCCCTCCCTTTTCAAAATATTCTTTGATTGAACTTGTTTTGTTTTAAACTCTGACCACTTTGCAAAAAGGTAGAAACTTTGGCCTTATGCCATTGCATTTTCAAACTTCTCTTTCTTAAATAAAATTTGTAAATAAACTTAACTATACTTGACTTAAACTTTCAAAAAGCCAAAAAGAACTAACTCATTCAAACCATTTTTAGGCCTTTGTGCCTTTCAAACTTAATTTTTGTTAAAAGCAATGCATCCACTTTGAAACTTGTATCACGAACTACGAGGTTTTGATCCCTCATTTTTATGTTGGTATGTACGCACAAGTCCGAAGGACTTGTCAAACACACAAAAAATATAATTAATGAATTCTTTTCTCATCCCCCCATTCTATTTGTTTGTAAACATCATTTTTATACCAAATATATATGCACACAAAAAGGGCTCCCTATGAGTATCTAGGACACTTTGGGTGCTAGCACCTTCCCTCTGTGTAACCAACCCCCTTACCTGTAATCTCTGACATTTTATTAGTTTTGATTTGAAAACTTCTTACTTTTGGGTTTTGTTCGTACTTTTTCCCTTTTCCCTTGGAAACAATAAAAGTGCGGTGACGACTCTTGTTATTTGATCTCTAGCTTACCCATAGCTTGATGATCATGAATTTACCGCTACATCCAAGACCTTATTAAAAGAGTATCACACACAAAAATCATTAAGAACAATAAGCAATTGAATGGAAATATATATTAAAAGGTTCATACAACAATCAAATCAACATAAAATCCAACAATATAGAAATAGTTTCATCATAACACAACCTAACCTAGAGGAGCTTAGCTACTCATAATGCAATTAACAATACCATAATTGATAGATAAAGATAACATGTGAAATCCCTTGAAGTGATTCTCTCCAATGGCTTCAAATGCTCTAAAAATCTCCAATTATGCTCTCAAAATCATGCCTTGATCTCCCAATTTCCTAACCCTTGTGAAAGTGCAGGAAATCCCCTTTTAAAGGTGTCAGAATGGACCAGAACGTGTCAGAAAAGCCTAGAAAAAGTACCTATCGCACGCGTGATGAAGGTGTGAAAAACACACGAAAGAGGGGTTTGAATTGGGTTTTAAAAATAAAAGCTTTTTCTCAACTCAAAAACACCACTCAAATGTTAAAAACAAAGAGATAAAAACACAAGTATTTTTATCCTGGTTCGCTTGAAACTCAAAGCTACTCAAGTCCACCCGCTAAGGTGATTTTTCCTTATACATGAGGACTTAATCTACTATAATCAACTGATTATAATAATCACAAAGAATACCCTTCTTTGTCTTATTAAGGATTCGACTATACCCTAGTCTCCTTAAGGAAAATCAAACAAACAGTTTGAATAAGATTTTGTATGTTTACAAGATGCTTCTACACAAGCAGATTTTACATAAATGAATTACAAACACTTAAAGAAAAACAGTGTACAAAATTTATAGCTTTTCACAAATAAATATACTTGTCAAATGTTATAGTGCTTCAGCATTTCTTCAAGTCTCCAAGTCCCACTTATATAACATAAGAAAAGAGACCATTGGAGGGGGAAATGAGGATACCAAATAGAGCGATTGTCCATTGTTGGATAGGTGAAAGGAGTGATACTATGTACTATCCTTCACCCACAAATTCAGTGACATGTGTGATGTATAGAACTGTCCTTGCCCATGATATTAGGTAGTGGAAAGAATATTTAATTTGTACTATGTACTATTTAATCACGTATCCATTTGATATTATCTTCAAGTTCATTGACTTCTGATGAAAGTTGATGAAGCATGAAATAAAGAAACGTACAGTTGGATTCAGAAACTTCATAATCTTCGGTCAGAACCTTGATAGTGTCAACAGTTTGGCTTGAGATCTTTAGTATATTCAGAATCTTCATAATCTTCAAAATCTACAGTAAGAACCTTGATAACCTCAACGTCTGTCTTGAGATCTATAGAATCTTTAGCTAAGTAACAAAAATTCAGAAGCTTGCCACTCTTCAGAAGCTTGACGATCAGAGTCACGTCCCGAAGCAGAAATGGAGAGCACTTTGTAGCAACAACCTAGGGTTTCTTCAAAAACTTCTCAGGAGTGAATCAACACCGAAGCGGAAAGAACATTGCAGCAACAACTTGATATCTTTCAAAACTTCTCATGATTAGCGCATAAGCGGAATTTAGAATACATTGTTCAGAAACTGATGACATTGCACGTCATATACTCAGAATTAGAACTTGCTATAAAATTTACACAATAACAAACCATTAGGGTACCAAAATTGTTCTCACACAAATACAACATTGGTATCATCAAAACTCAAGGTATAGTTGCAGAACCAAATCTTGTTCTAGCACGTGATACCTTACATCGCACACATGATGCAGCTTTAATGACCTTATCGTGCACGTGATGGTGCGTGTGATTATTTCCAAAGTTGCATCCTTTTTTGCTCCTTTTTAACTCAAATTTTCACTAAGTCCACAATTTTCACACTTAGATATTTTCCCCTTATTCTTTGGTTATTCTTCTTCATTTTTGCTCAAATTTTACTTGTTTTTCTCTGATTCTTAGAGTAAACATATTCAATGACGGACTGTTATCAGACACGTATTCAAAAAATATGCATTTGTGGACACCATCTCTCCCCATCGTATTTTTGGAAAGTTCTTCTCTTTCAACATGCTTCTCACCTTGTTCATAATTGATTGATTCTTCCTTTCAGCAACACCATTTTATGTGATGTATATAGGGTGGTACTACCTCATGTAGAATGCCCTTTTGATTACAAAATCTCCCAAAGTCATTTGATACATATTCTCTTCCACCATATGTTTTGAGAACATTGAGTTTGTGACCATTTTGCTTTTCAACCATGGACTTGAACTTCTTAAACACTTCGAGTACCTCATCATTTCTCTTGATTAGGTAAGTCCATAGTTTTCTACTCCGATCATCAATGAATGTGACAAAATATCTATTACCGCCAATGGAATCAACTTGCATCAGTCCATACACATTCGAATATACCACCTCAAGATGACACTTGGTTCTAGAACCTGCATCATTGCCGAATTCTTTTCTTATGTTACTTTGCTTGCACATATTCTTCACAAATTTTCGCCGGTATGTTAATCAATGGTAGTCTGATAACCATCTTGTTCCTTTGCAAGGCATTTAAACCTATAAAGTTGAGATGCCTAACCCTATAATGCAACAACCACTATTCTTTACTAGTTGCATCCATAATTTGTAACATATTGTTCTCCATATGAATCTTGTAATCCTTCTTAAGTAATTTTGCAATACTTAGAAGATTACACTTAATTTAAGGAATATAAAATACATCATTTATCAAATAATGTCCATCATCCCTTCTCTCGATCAATACATCACTGATCACTTCTGTCGTTAGAGTGGGATCATTCGTGAACTTAACCTTGTTCTTCATGGCACGATTGTTTGTAACAAACCAATCTTTCCTCCCCATCATACGCGTTGAACAACGAAAGTCCAAATGTCATTAATCGTTACACTGCACTACTTCCTTCAAAGTCAGCATTTCATTTTCTTCAGTATCTAACCGATTGACATGATTGTGTCACCGATCACACTTCAATTTTTCAACATTTTTGAAACTTTTGGAGCTACTATCTTGCAACCTACTGCTATTGCATTCTCCCTTTGTGATCATGACCAAGAGTTTGTTATCATCATCAAACTCTTGTCTTGCAACCTGCTGCTATTGTATTCTCCCTTTGTGATCATGACCAAGAGCTTGTTATCATCATCAAACTCTTGTCTTGCAACCCTAGCTTCATCTTGAGGTTCTTTCTTGTTGGAATTGCACTCCCTTGCAACATAATCAAGATTTTAACATTTAAAGCACTACACATTGCTCTTGTAAGCCATCCTTCTTCCTCCTCCACCTCTTAGATTTCCTCATTTAGAGTTGTTTGATCTAACAATCCTATTGTCATTGTTTTCACCCTTTTAGAATGTTGAATTCTTGGAACTTTTGGACTCTTTTCCAAAAAAATATGAATGTTCCCTCCACCTTTTTTTCATGGGCCACTTTCCTTTTGTCTTTTTGTGTCTCTCATTGATATGGGCTTGAAAAGTGATCTCTGCCTTTGCCTTATCGACATTCATTTCCTTCATTATATGCTCATGTGGCTCAAGACAACACTACAACTCATATTTGGTAATCGTCACGAGATCCTTCAATTCCTCAATCGCAACCACCACATTGTCAAATCTTAACGTCAAAGAACACAAGATTTTGGCGATAATATACTGCTCCATGATCGTTTCTCCATACCCTTTACTTGGTTCACCAACCTAGTAATTCTCGTCGTTAAATTGTTAATGGTCTCATTCTCCTCCATTTGAATACTCTCAAGTTGTCTGTTGTGAATTTGTAACCTTACAACCTTCGTCCTACCAGCCCTTGCATACGCCTTATCTAAGATTTCCCAGGCTTGCTTTAATGACTCGCGGTCATCAACTTTCTCGAAATTATCTGCATCAACACATTGATGGATCAACAATAGTGTCTTGAAATCTTTCATTTACTCCTCCTTATGCTTAGAAAGTTGTGCATCTTTTGCATCTTCTACAAGTATAGTTACCCCATTTTTGATAACTTCAAGAACATGTTGAAAGCCAAACAACACTTGTCGTAATTCTTCACATCGGAACTGGGAGATTTGTAGGGATTATTTCGTTGGAGACATAAGTCATGTTTTCACACTAGGTGCTTGATTGATCGAACCAGACTCGTGATGTCAAATTTGGAACTTGAGAACCATAAGGTTGGTAAGAAGTGATGAATAATTGAGTATAGTTAGGGAGAGGGAGAGAGGATGAGAGACAATGATGACTAAGGGTGAAAAATATGCAATATTTTTATTCATAAGATGCCCAATGGATATATAATACACAATACATGATGAATTACAAGGTATAATTAACTAGTAAATGAAACTGAAAACTCTCAGGTGTAATCGATTGACATATTATGTCAACCGATTGCACTAACTCATTGTTTCAGTTTTTAACTAACTTTTTCAGGTGTAACCGGTTGATATATTATGTCAACCAGTTGCACTTTGCTAATGTAAATTATGTTAGTCAATTTGCAATGGGTGTATCCGATTAACATAAAAGTGCAACCGATTACATACACGTGACTTAACTTTTTCTCTCAACATATTGGAACTTAAGACCTATTGTTAAGCTGAAAGAGATCTCTTATCATCTCATCAAAGTGCTCTTGACTAAGATCATTTTCAAAGCAATTGCTAAGTTATTTTCTTTCTATTCAATTTAAATTAACATATATTATTTCAAAATATATTTATAATATAATTTTGAGATCTTGTTGAAGCTCGAGCACCATCGTTAACTTGGCATCTAGTAAAAACAATCCAAAAGATATTGTGACTCATAATAAATGCTCTACAATAAATATATAACAGTATCATGTTATGTTACATTGGATACTACATTGTGTATATCATCAACTACTTTTAGACAATCTAGTTTGTGTTGGGTTTGGGCTCCCTTCCTATGTGGAGAAAAGTCCAAATATGATTAGCTCATTTGTCTCACTTATTTAAGTGGAGAGGATCAATTTAGGATCGAGAGAGATACAGAGAAAATAAGGATTAAAAAGAGAGAAAAGAGGAGAGAGTTATCTGCTTCGCACTGAAGCTGCAGATTTGGTATATTTTTTTATTCTTATTTATAAGCTAGTGTGATTTGTGATTTGTAGTTGTTAGCACTAGTTTGTGAATCACTTTAACACTCTATTGTACCCTTAATTGATTATAGTTGAGTTATTTCTTTGGTTTGGACGACTCGTGGTTTTTACTCTCATATTTAGGGGGTTTTCATGTTAAAAATATCGGTATTCTTTTGTGCCTTTATTTGTTCAATTTGTCGTCTTATATCTTTTATTAATCCTCAAGGTTCCTACAAGTATAGGGAATTTTATATCCATTGTGTATTGGTCTATTATTGTGTCTTGATTTTGGCATCAAAGCTTTTGGTTAAGAGTTATTTTACTTGTTTGAATGATGGAGTCAAATACAAAGATGAAGATGGTATTTTTGAATGGTTATAATTACCATTTATGGAAGGGAAAGATGAAAGACTTATTATTTATGAAGAAATTGCATTTACCAGTTTTTAGTTTCGCAAAGCAGGATTCAGTATCTGATGAAGAATGGGAGTTTGAACATCAACAAGTATATGGTTTTATTCGACAATATGTAGAAGATAATATCTATAATCATATTGCTATTGAGACACATACAAAAACTTTGTGGAAGAAGATAGAGTCATTGTATGCCTCTAAATCAGAGAATAATAAATTATTCTTGTTGAATAGCTTCATAAGTTTGAAGTATAAAGAGGAGACTTCTATTTCGATATCACTTGAGTGAATATCAAGGGCTCCTTGATGATGTTAGGAATGAGTATCAATTTTGATGATGAAGTTTTGGGACTATTTCTATTGATATCTTTACCAGAGTCTTGGGAGACGTTTCATGTTTCTATCACAAGTTCTGCTCTAAGAGGTGTTGTTTTTTTGGAAACGGCTAAGGATGGTATTCTTAATAAGGATATGAGAAGGAAGGCACATGGTTCTTCATATCAACCTGAGGTACTTGTCACTGAAAATAGGTGGATAAGTCATAAAGAGAAACCAAAGGGTGGTAGAGAGAATAGTAGAAGCAAGTCCAAGTCGCAATACAAGAATCTAGAGTGTCATTATTGTCACAAAACATGAGATGTACAGAAGTATTACTATCAGTGGAAAAAAGATAACAAAGGCAAGAAAGGTAAGTCTAAATAAAGAGACCATGAATATTATGATGATGATCGTGTTACTACTGCTACTAGTGATGATCTTGTTATTCTCCGTGATCATGATTCTGTTAATCTTGTATTAGACGAGGGCATGTAGATAGTTGATAGTGGTGCTACATTGCATGTTATACCAAGGAAGGATTTCTTCACATCTTATACTTCTGGTGATTTTGGAGTGTTGAACATGGGTAATGATGGTGTATCTAAAGTAATTGGTGTTGGTGATGTTTGCTTGAAAACCAATATGGGAATGAAATTGTTGCTCAGAGGTGTCAAAGATGCTATAAATGTACGCTTTAATTTGATCTCTATGCATATGCTAGATGATTGTGGTTATGATAACCACTTTGGTTCTGAAAAGTGGAAACTCAACAAAGGTAACTTGGTTGTGGCTAGAGAGGAAAAGCTTTCAAAACTGTATTGGACAAAAGCTTTGGTTGCTAGGGACAGTGTGAATGCTATCGACATGGAAGCATCTTTGTGGCATCGAAGACTTAGTCATATTAGTGAAAAGAGGCTGAATGTTTTGGCCAAAAATGATGTTCTTCCTAGATTAAAGAATGTAGGTTTGGAGAAGTATTCTCATTGCCTGGCTAGTAAACACACTAGAGTATATTTTAAGATACATCCTCACCCAAGGAAGTCAAAGTTGCTTCAATTGAAGACAAAAGACCAAGTGTCATAAAAGTTCAAAGAATTTCATGCTTTGGTTGAGAGGCAGACAGGAAAGAAGCTGAAATGTGTTCGTTCAGACAATAGGTGGAGAGTATTATGGACCATTTGATTCCTATTGCAAGCAACATGGTATTGTACATTAAAATGCTCCTCCTAAAACTCCTCAAATTAATGGTTTAGCAGAGAGGATGAATCAAACACTAATTGAGAGAGCAAGGTGTATGCTCTCTGAAGCTAAGTGGCCTAATCATTATTGGGGCGAGGCACTTTACACGAAAGTGCGTGTTCTTAATGTCACTCTTATTGTTGCTTTGAATAGTGAAGTTCCATATAAATTTTGGTTTGGAAAGAATGTCAATTATTATCATTTGAGAGTCTTTTATTGTAATGCTTTTGTGCATAATCCAAAGGATAAACATACAAGTTGGATGCAAAGTTAAAATAATGCATCTTCATCGGCTACAGGCAAGATGGGTTTGTTTACATGTTATATGATCCTGTAGGGAAAAAGCTTATTCGAAGCCGTGATATGGTGTTTATGAAAGACCAAACTATTGAAGACATTGATAAGATATAGAAAGATACACCCGAGAAAGATATCAGTTTGTCTAATGTTGATCCAGTTTGGTTACCTACTTATAATCTGGATGTTATTGGTAATGATGATCACAATGGTGAGCCATATGATTATGTTGATGATTAACAACTTGGAGATGAGGTAAATATTCCAACCAATGACAATGAATGGGAGAGCTATATATTATAGGATGAGAATCTTGGTGAAGCTCTAGAATCATCTCAAGTTCAACTTAGGAGGTCTAACAAGCAGAGACAACATTCTACAAGGTATAATTTTGATGAGCATGTTACCGTGATTGATAAGGGTGAACCCAAGTGTTTTCAAGAGGCCATGGAAAGTGATTAAAATCAAAAGTGGATGGATGCAATGCATGTTTAGATGAAATCATTGCATGATAATCACACTTATGATTTAGTGAAGCTATCTAAAGGCAAAAGGGCTTTGGAAAACAAATGGATTTATAGAGTTAAACATGATAACAAATCTAAGTCTCCAAGATATAAAGCCATATTAGTAGTGAAAGGTTTCCGTCAAAGAAAGGGTGTTGATTTTAATGATATTTTCTCACTTGTTGTAAAGATGTCATCAATTAGAACCGTGTTGAGTTTGGCTGTTAATCTTGATTTAGAGGTTGAGCAGATGGATGTGAAAATGACTTTTCTTCACGGTGATTTGGAGGGAGAGATCTACATGAAACAACCCGATGGTTTTCAAGTTAAAGGTAAAGAAGATCATGTGTGTAGATTAAGAAAGAGTTTATATGGGTTGAAGCAAGCTCTAAGGTAGTGGTACAAGAAGTTTGAGTTTGTTATGTGTGATCGAGGATACTAGAAGACTACTTCAGATTATTGCATCTTTGTTAGAAAATTTTCTAACGATGACTTCATTATCCTGTTGTTATATGTTTATGATATGCTTATTGTAGGGAAAAGTATTTCTAACATTAACAGGTTAAAGAAGCAATTGAAGGAGTCATTTTCCATGAAAGGCATGGGAGTAGCTAAACAGATTCTTGGAATTAGAATCATGTGTGACAGAAAAGAGAAGAAACTTTAGATGTCACAAGAACACTATATCGAAAGAGTGTTGCAAAGACTAAAAATGGAAAGTTCTAAGAAGTAAGCGCTCCTATCACTAATCAATTCAAGTTAAGTATAATCAAAGTCCTTCAAGTGAAGATTAAGCGTTTGATATGAAACGTGTTCCTTATGTGTCTGTTACGGGTGGTTTGATGTATGCAATGATGTGTACAAGACCAAATATAGCACATGTTCTTGGTACAATCAGTAGATTTTTGTCAAATACAGGTAGAGAGCATTGGAATGTTGTAAAATGGATTTTAAGGTATCTTCGTGGTACTACTTTTGTGAGACTTTGTTTTGGAAGAGATACACCTACTGTAATGGGGTACTTTAACTCTGATATAGATGGAGACATTGATTCCAAAAAGTCCACTTTAGGCTACATGATTAAATTTGCAGGGGGAGTTGTGGCTTGACAGTCTAGATTGCAAAAGTGTGTAACACTGTCTACTATAGAGGGTGAATTTATTGTAATTACCAAAGCATGAAAAGAGTTACTATGGTTGAAGAAATTTTTGCAGGAGCTTGGTTTTGTTCAAGACAAATATGTATTATTTGTTGATAGTTAAAGTGTTATTTATCTCGGTAAGAATCCGACTTTTCATAATAGGTTCAAACACATTGATGTGAGATATCATTGGATATGTGATGTTTTGGATGCTAAGTTATTGGAGTTATATAAATTTCATACTATGATAATGGTTCTAATATGATGACTAAAGCATTACCAAGAGGAAAATTTGAAGCTTGTTGTGATATCACCGATTTGACGATTTCTTCCACATAGTTGTGAGGGGGAGATTTATTGGGTTTAGGCTCCCTTCCTATGTAAAGAAAAACCCAAATATGATTATCCCATTTGTCTCACTTATTTAAATGGAGATGATCAATTTAGGATTAAGAGAGATAAAGAGAAAATAAGGACTCAAAAGAGAGAAAAGATGAGAGAAACTCATTCATGTTTTTCTGCAACCATTCTTTTTAAATCAACGATCCCCGATTTGTTAACTGTTAGATCGAGCTCAAATTTGGAGAGAAGGTTCGTAAAGAATATATCTAACTTTTGATCATTCAAAATCTCAAAATAACGTCTGAGGGGAGAATTATCTGCTTCGCACTGAAACTGCAGAATTGAGAAATATTTCAGTTTTTTTATTCTTATTTATAAGCTAGTTTACTTTGTGATTTGCAGTTGTTAGAACTAGCTTGTGAATCACTTTAAGAGTCTCTTGTACCCTTAATTAATTATAGTGGAGTCATTTCTTTGCTATGGACGACTCATGGTTTTTAATCTCATATTGAGGGGTTTTCCATATTAAAAATATCGGTGTTCTTTTGTGTCTTTATTTGTTCGATTTTCCGTCTTATATTTGTTGTTGATCCTCAAGGTTCCTACAAGTCTAGGGAATTTTATATCCGCTGCATATTAATTTGTTATTGTATCTTAATTTTACATCAGTTTGAAGATGACTTTTGTAAGACACGATGCCAAGATATATTGAAGTGTTTCATATAATCACCTAGTTTCAGTTCACCACAGAAGTTTTCATATGAAAAAAATTCATTCTTGTTGTGAACGTACACAATATTTTACCACACTAATACTTTTGATGTGTGGATACAAAGAATATTGGCAATTATAATAAATGATCCCAGACAAATTTAATTAATTTGTCAAATAATGTAAGTAAATTTATACGAGTAAAAATAAGATAAAAGACGAGTACACGCAAAATTTATTTATCCAGTTAGCTCAAACATATCTACTTTGAGGGAGAGAGAAGCTCATTGATTCACTATATTTCAAAAGTTATTACAATATATTACAAGATAAATTACAAAAAAAAAATCTTCCAAATTCCTAAGACCAAAACGTATTTTCTATCCAAGTGTTTCTCAATCACTTAAACTCTCAATATATGAGTCACAAAAAATTCAAAATGTTTATAAGTATTTTCCAATGCCCTCATAGATTTTTGAAGATCTTCCAATTCTTAGAACAATGAATCATAGGAATTTCTCCTATTGCTTTTCTAGAAATACCCCAATAACATTCATATGTCACTTGTACAAAAGGGATGAAAAGTGTTATAAAGGATTCGGGTGAAACACATTGTGTTTTGATAAAACTCGGGAACCAATTGTGTTCCCGGCTAACACACCGCATTTCCCATAGATTATTTTCTTAGATTTTCATGTAAATCTTGATAATTCTCCATCTTGACTTTAAAATCGACGGTGATAACAACTTATCCATCAAACACTTTATTGCTCTCTCTAAAGCATGAATCACTATTCAACGAACTTGATCAAGTCCAAAATAACTGAACCTTGATCTAGGAACTTGCATCCACTTGCATTAAACCATCATTTCCTACTTAGATAGTCTCACAAGCATAGTTCCTCATTAGTGAATGCATCTTTGACTCTTTTTCCCTTTGAATACCTCTTTGAGGGTCTTTGGTTTTGAGTCTTGCAACCCTTCAACCATATTCAAAACATAACAAATAAGATAAACATAATGGTATCTCATGTGTGGAATAATTTCTCTTCTTACCCTATCATAAGTTAAATACTAATTAAGAGGTCCTATAGATTTTCTCTTACTAGAAATAGATTCAGGAGCCTTAACTTCCTCCTCATTTATAGTCTCCATATCATAAATATCTTCCTAAAACTTAATCTTTTCCACCATAGTTTTTTTATACTCCCCCCCCCCCCCCCCCCCCCTTGTTTTTTACACTTCATTTTCATACATGTCTCGCTAAAACTAACATACCTGCATATGAATAACTTTGCTCATCCATACCTTTCATAAGTGATAACCCTTCACACCTTCTAGATAATCAATAAAGACACACTTCCCAACTCTTGCTCTGAATTACTTCAAATTAGATTAGTCTTGTTGTTTTACCATTACAAACCTCCATATATGAATGTCTTAAAGTCTATTCACGTGAGTGAATATCTCTTGATCAGATGAGTTGTTTTACCATTACTCTTTCCGAATAAAGTTTTTGGCAACCCATCTCTCAACAGCATGCATCTTAACCTCTCAAAAATGGTTTTTTCCCTACGTTTAGCTATACCCTTTTTTGAGATGTGAAAATAACGATTCTATGTCTCTTTATACATTTTTTTTTGAAAAACTCAATAAATTGCTCTAAAACAACGTTAAAGCATTTTCCAATTCTTCTTTCACTAACATGCCATGATCTTAAATCTCATTATTTATTTTTTAGTGAAAGTATTTACTAGCTAATGATACATGATCAATAATAGTAAAACTATATGAAATATATTATTGTTATATAGGTAGAAAAAGTCTATAAGAGGATTGTAATTGACTCAAAAACTTTTTGAAATTTTTTTAATTAGAGTAAAAATAAGGAAGAAGAATTTGAATTTTTTTTGTTTGTATATGTAGTCTATTGGTTGTTTAATGTGCACGACTAGGAATTGCAAAAAAATTGAAGTCGAAACGATTTGCAATTAAGTGGTTTAATTTTCTTTAATTAATATGAGATATCTAAATTTATTTTAATTAAATCATAAATAATTTAAGATAAAATTATTAATGAATTGGCATATCTACAACTTTATCTAACCAAACATATACCTTATACAAGAAATTTAATACACAAGAAAACAATAAGTCTTAAATCATGTGTTCTTATGAAAGGAATAAATCCTAAAACATGTGTTTTTATACTGATAAAGCAAAGAGAAAAAAAGGGAGAATGTACCCAAGATTTATATTGGTTTGATACTTATTGTTCTTGAACTATAATTTGTCGAGTTACAAAGTCTTCAGTACAAATTGTTAACTACGAAAATAAAGGATTCAAATTTTCTTAAATCTTTACAAACCTTGTAATTGTTTCCCCGTACCTTCTTTTATATTCTTTAAATCCCAGGTTACGGTTTCAATATTCCTTCAAGTCTTCAACAACACACAATATTTCTTTTAAATCTGACTTCTTTTTTACTTGAGTTGTAACTCTTGGAAAATGCTAAAATAGAAACTCATTTGCTTCACAAAGAGAAGAAATCAACTTCTTTTGATTTGGATATTCATCACCAAGATTTCCTCATGTTTTTTAGTTAAACTCAATTACATGTTAATCCTTTTTCACAAAACCTTACGGTCAATCACAAGTTGAAAGAATTTTTTATGCAAAAGAAGAAAATTGAAAAGTGTTTGAGTCTCGACTATTTTTAAAAATTCCTTCAAAAACTAATTATGAGAAAATTCAAGTACTTATGGTGCATGAGAAAATGGGACAAATCGGTGTAAAACTAATGCACAAATAACCCAAAGATTGGGTCAAAGGCCATGAAAATGATTGATTCATATGTATATAGAAATTTGATTCACACTAATAAAAACAAAATTTTGAAAAGATGATTCTAATCAAGGAAGTTCATGATTCTATTTATGACTGATTACAAAATTGTTTGATTCGAATAAAAAAAACTCAGTGAAAAATAGAAGCAAAACAACCCTATCATTTGATTCATGAAAAACATGTCATTAAAATCATGATTCAATTTTAGAAAATGCATAATTCAAATCAATTTTACAAGAGCAAAATAAACGAAATAAAACAGACATTTTATTTGATTCAATGAAGATTGTGACCTGAATCATGATTCAATTCGAGTAAATGCACGATTCCAATTATGTTCGGATGAATTTAGTCAAAGCTTTTGAAACATTCCTTTATTTGATTCAAGTTGATTCATGATTTGAATCATAATTGTTGACTTTATTCAAAAAGTTGTTTTATACATGCAATAACGTTTTTTTTAACTTAGTTCAAAAGCATTTTCATGTGAGGGACTCAATCATAATTCTAATTTACGACAAAATAAGTAGAAAAACACCTAAGATCAAAAGGGGCTCCCTAAGAGAAATTTCATATATAAGTAACACATTTTATATCCTTTAACCATGATTAATCCATCATACGAAATTTCTAACACACCATATTCAACTCTAGTGTAATAGCCTAGATCATAAAACATACTTACGAACAATAAAATTCTCATGAGCTCGGGAACATACCTCACATTTCATAGAATGAATTCACGGTCATCAGATATTTTTTAGTCTAACCTTAACAACACCATGAACTTTGTAAGCCTTATTTTCAACGAGTCAAACGATTCCACCTGCTTTCACCTCTAAAGTCCTAGAGTATTCTTTTCTTGGGTGCATATGATAAGATAAATATGAATCTATGACCTAACTATTTTCAGTCTCTAAACTCGACACATCTAATACACCAACATACTCATAACAATCCTTAATTGACGCAACTGCAAGCTAAACAAAATCTTCATTTCCCCTTCTCTCAAAACAATCCTTCATAAAGTGGTTAATTTTTTTAAATTAAGCATTTTAACATTGAATTATCAAAACTCTTGGATTTAGACTTCCCTATACTCTTAGTATCTCCTTTTGAGAAATCCAAGCTTCTGACACTATCTTTAACCTTCAAAACTATCATCATTTAAATCTCCACAAACCTTAATTTTGTATGTATTTTTCTACAAGTTATTAATACCTTCCTTCCTGTAAACAATGGCATCCTTGAAAATTTCAAAGGATCTTGATAATGAGCTTAGTAAGAGCAGAGCCTTCTTATCTTCATCAATCTTCACCTAAATATTCTCCAAGTCATTAATGATCTTGTGAAATTTTGTCATTGATCCACAGTTTATGAGCCAAGGACTTGATCATATACAATGATTTAATATTGGCCCATATTGATGCCACAATATTCTACTTGAAAACTTCTCTTAAGACTTTATCTCTTAGGCACAAGATAATGGAATCTTTTCCTTTCCCATTATCTTACTCTTTTTTTACTTGTGTTAATGCATGTAAGCATCCCTACGTCACCCTTAATGCTTCTACAGACTTTTGTTGCATTAGATTTCTTGAATATTCATTTTCCACAATCCAAAATCATTCTCTCTAGAAAACTTCTCGATGTCTCATTTGAAACCTGTGGTGCTCACTTGTAAATTTATCCCATTTTTCCCACGGTGGACGCCATTTGTCGTGAAAATGCAATAATATTTAAACACGTCAAGACCTTTGATGTATGTGATAAAAAACAATTGCAGCCAAAATAAAATGGAATCAAGGAAAACTAATCAATATGTCAAATAGTGTGAGCAAATTCACACAAGAAATAATAAGATAAAAAAGAGAGTACACATAAAGCTTGTTTATCTAGTTCAATCAAACTGATATACTTTATGGGAAACAACAATTATCAATTAACTATACTTACAAAGTTAATATAACATATTGCAAAACGAGTTACAAGAAAATATCCTTCCAAAATCCCAAGAAAAAACTATATTTTCTAACTGAGTGTCTATCAATGTCTTCAACTCTCAATATATGAATCACACAAACCCAGGATATTTAAAAGTTGTCCCAATCCCCCTTAGATGTCTCTAAAGGCCTTATGATTCTTAGAACAATGAATCTTAAGAATCCTTCCATCTGTCTCTCTAAGTTTCTCTCTTTATAAAACTCCCCAATAACAATCGTATGCCACTTGCACAAAAGAGGTTGAAAAGAGAATTGTGTTTGTATGCATTAAGGATGTATTCCCAATACATAAAATCATTTACGAAAAGAAAGTTCTCTTAGTTCAGTTTGATAGAATATGGGTCTCAAAAATCCGATGTCGTATATTCAAATCCTACATAGCGTGATACCATTATTCTGAGATTGAGAATAAGGATAAAATAATGGGATGACAGTCTAAGTCTAATCATAAGTGTTAATTTGATCTTCTTTGAATTAGGTTTCAAACAAAAATATAGGATCTAAGCAAAACACATTGTTTTTCACCAAAACCACATGAACACGTTGTGTTCTCTCCAAGCGCATTGCATTTCTCAAACACATTGTGTTTCTCCTAAAGGAAGTTCTTTCTTGTAAACGACTTATGATATTTTTAAGGAAGTATATATAGGGGAAGAATATGGGTGAGAAAGGTCTAGAAGTGGGGTTGAATAGACCTTACCCTTATAATCAAAGTTTTCAAAAATGGGGATGCAGAAATTTAATAGAGTACGCATTGGATCGATAACACAAGTTACACAATGTATAAATGATGCAATGAAATACAGAATAACCAAAATATTAGCCACTCAATAAATTAATCAATACAAATTCAACTTGAACTAGGTGTCTAAATTGAACTTTATTAATTAATGAATCAATCTAATATTATAGTTTACACATATATTTAATTTGCTAGAAAGATGAACCAGATGACTTAATCTATTCTAGACCCAATCTTATAAAAAAATAGCTATAAATAGATAAAGTCTAACAACATGTGATTATACGAAAGTGACAAAGAACCTAAACATGCCACATCTACAAAAAAAATTAAAAGGAGATAGGGAAAGAGAAGAGTGCAACTGTGTTTATATTTGTTAAGCACTTTATTTCTTGCTTTGCACCTAATCAAGTATCCAATGGGAAGACTATGAATTTTGTAGTCTTCCTCTATTTTGATAAATTTTACAACGTGCGTTTAATACAATCAATGAACCAGATATTAAAATTTAAAAACAAAATTAATAGCTCTAGCTTGAATCTTTCCTTCTTCTGTTGTAAATAGTCCACACGGGTAAAACCTACAAGACCTTCACTTAGTCTTGAATGTCCAATTACTCATATCCAAGATCCACTTGTTGACTACAGTATTGCTATCAAGGGTAAGTATTTGTTTTGTCATATCCACATGGACTAGTGTGATATCAATGTCGTTCAACAGTTACTATGATTTTAAGCGAAAGTTTGAAAGATGTTTGTTACGAAGTGTAAATCAATAAATGATAGAAAAAGTTTTAAAGAGATGAGAACTTGTCAGGATTGGATTTCATCCACCTATATAATATGTAATTTACCAATCAATATACACAATCTAAAAATTTATCAATATCATCACATATCGCTGGCCGACTGTGTTTATGTCTAAACTTCTGACGAGAGTTCAACTGTATTGTTGAATTGACGATCTCTCACCCTATTAAACAATACAGTAACATTAAGACTGGATACTCAAGTGAATTTTAAATCTAAATCTATGTCTAGTGTTTAGCATCTAACAGGTGATCATCCTAGATCGAGATTCGAAGAGTATTTATCAATAACAGTTCAAATCAATATGTAAAACAAGTAAACAAGGATAAAATCGATATAGATTCATAAACAGATTGTATACAATGCCATGATTAATAAAAATACATGATTTTGTGACGAACTTACATCCAATCCCAACAAGAAAGATATTTAGCTACTCATGGTAGCTAGATACAAAGAGAAGAATAAAGATGAACATGCATCAATCGTGATTTCCTAATGATTAATGCGAACCCAACTTCTGATCTTCAAGAAGCACCATCTCTTGTTGTTTTCTAAGTTTCTCTCTCTCCAAAATGTAATAGATCTAAAAATCTAAAGTGCAAAGCTATTTATATAAATCTGAAAAAGCAGGCCGCACTTAGCCTTAGATTTGGCGCTAAGCGCGGCTAGCAGACAAATAACTTAAACCTCTATAAATGGCACTAAGCATCGTGCTAAGTGTCATGCTAAGCATGCTACCCCCTACCTGGCTACCTCCAAGCATTATTTGAGTGTGTTATGCCTCACATGAAGCTTTGATTTCTTCTAAAAATTGCATGTTGAAGCTATTTTTTCCGCTTTTGATTCCCAAAGCTCCTCCAATACAAACACACATACAAACTGAGTTGCAAATGATTAATCTACACAATATTTACACATAGGTTGAGGTTTTGAATCATGAATCCAAATAATCAAGCTAATAAGTGCCATTTTTTCATGCATAAATTCACCATAATTTGGCACTTATAAAATCTCTCCAACTTAGAACTTTGTTTGTCCTCAAACAAGAGTCTTACTAACCTAAAGAAAGAAGAGCCACTACCAAGATTTCTCATGATCAAACAAGTTTTTAATAAAAGAAGACAATTGCATTGTTCAAATTTCAAAAGTACAAGCAAAGTGATGCTTACCACTATACTACAACCAAACCATGATCATGAAACAAATTCTAAATACAAAACTCATGTCAAAAATTCAAAGACAAAACATGCTCAATTATGAATCACACCTAGCACACATCTTAAAATTATGATGAATAAAAAAATGAGGGACTTGACTCACACCTAACAATATTTCTAACATCTTGATCAACTTATGCACTCATCCAAGAAAATCACATTGAAAGCATAAAAGCGCAAATGACTTTCAAGGGTGGTAATGTGGCTTGGTTAACAAAGAAGGGTCATATCTTAAGATGATTGAAACAAAATCTCCTAAACCTATAAGAGCATTCACTTCTTAAGTTCTTAAGCATTCACAACCTTATTTACATTTTTCTTTGCTCATGGTTATATACCCTTGAACACAATTTTATTAGCACAAAAATATTTGCCACTTTTTCTTTCAAAGGCTTTTCCTTCTTTCTTTTCTTTTTCACATTTTTATTTCTTTTCCAACCTCTTAGCAACCTACATTTTTCTTCCCAACTTG
Source organism: Lathyrus oleraceus (assembly GCF_024323335.1). NCBI lineage: Eukaryota > Viridiplantae > Streptophyta > Magnoliopsida > Fabales > Fabaceae > Lathyrus > Lathyrus oleraceus. The sequence goes on along the minus strand of NC_066585.1, from coordinate 172,680,669 downwards.
AATACAACCAAGAATGAATGCTCCCAAACTTTCTTAGGCAAGGGATAAAATTCCAACCACAATCTATGGTTGATGGTTCACGTGTTTAGAAACAAATTCAAAATCCATAATGAAATAATTATGTATGCATAAGTATCACAGTTCAACACCAATATGGATCCTGACAATAGGGCTCAAAGGGGCTAATGAATTCTCTCTCACTCATAGAGTAGGTAACTATTGGTCAAGTGGTTGTGCTTAAAATCAAAAAAATTCCTTGATCATTTTCATGCTTTCATACAAATATAACATAAATGCAAGATTAAACATAAGAAAACATAGTTAAAACAAGAATTGTTAGTCTCCTATGCATTTAGTGTACAATGGAAAGTATGATTACATCTAGGCTTTGATATAAAGTGATTCAATCATGAAAATTTAGTGCAAAAGAATGAACGAAACAATGTTTGTACAGATTATAAGTTTCATATTCATGATATGTTCTAGAAATTATTAAACATGTACCTTAACCATGTACCTTCCTTCAAGCTTTTATCATTACCAAAGCATTTCCTAGTTGAAACATTCAAACTTCTAGCTTCTTAAATTTTTCAAGGTGTCCTTGCACCCTCTGTTGTCGCTTAGCATCGTCTCTACTGCCCAGAATTTTCAAAATGAAATTTTTTGTCAAGCTTTCCATCCACTTTCACTCTTTAAGGCTTAAACTACTTAATTCAAAACTATTAAATACTTATAAGGTTGGGTTGCCTCCCAGCAAGCGCTTGTTTTACGTTGTTATCTAGACGCCTTTTTCAAGTAGACACTCCCTCTTGTTGCTTCCTTTTGCTTGGTTAGATGTTTGCTTTTCCTAGTTTTGTTGTTGTTCCTTCACCAGCAGTTACCCCTAACCAGCACTTGAGAAAACATGATAGGAAACAAGTATATATACAATATAAACAAATGTACAAATCTTAAAAAGATATAAACCATTGTTATGCTTTTAACATCTAAATGCCAGTCCTCGACAACAATGCCATTTTGTTGAAATATTTTTCAGTGGGTAAGTATTTTATATCGTCTCCACATGTATTAGTGCGATATCACTTTTGTTCTACATTTAACAATGTTTTAAGTAAGGGTTTTCGATTGTGAAAAGTAACATTCACTAGAGTTTGTAACAACGGTAAAAGATTCGGACTTTAACGGTTTAAAAAGCATGTCAAGATTAGAGTTTATTAACCTATTTCATATATATTTGATTAATGTAGCATGTGAACTTCATTAACAATCAATATAATCATGTATCACTCATCAACATCGCTTATGTCTAACCGGTGTTGCGGTTTTTTACCGTATTATTTAATCGATGATCTCTGAATCTATTAACCAATACAATAACAATAAAACTTGATACAAGTGAATATCAAACTCCAAAACTATGTTTATACTTTAGTCTTTAGTCTTTGATAGATGAAAACTTATATCAAGACTTGAAAGATATTTATCAATAATGATTCAAACCACAAATATACATAAAAGCAAGGATAATCATCTATATTGATCATTAACTAGTTCACATACAAAGGATCAAAAGAAATACATACTATTTAGATTTGTTAAATCTAATCTTGACAAAAGGAGGTTTAGCTACACATCATGGTAGCTTTCTTCATAAGAGAGATGAAGAGATTCATAAGCATCAATGTCAAAAAGTCAAAGATTGATGCTCCAAAGAATTGATTATGAGTTCCTTTAATATTTTTGGTGTGTTTTGCTCTCAAAATGGGTATTGTACCTTAAATTATGAAGTACAAAAGTATAAATACTAGGCTGAAAAAGCAGACCGCGCTAAGCCCCATCAGAGCGGGCTTAGCGTGGCTACATAAAAAAAAGGATCAAACTGCCACAAACCGCGTTGAGCGACGCGCTGAGCGTGCGACCTCTTTCTTGACCATCTCTAAGCGTGTTTTGATCGCGCTGAGCGTGCAACCTCCTGGCTGACCACCTCTAAGCGCGCTTTAACCCCGCTGAGCCCAAATCCAATTTCTTGATTTCCAACAAAAAAATGCATCTTGAAGCTTTTATTTTGCCTTTTAAGTGCCCAATGCTTCAACTATGTAAGGAAACCTACAAAATGAAATGAATATGATCAAAATCTACGATATTTACACGATAAAACAAAAACCAATTATCTACACTAAATTTAAGGTTTTTCCATGAAATTCCAATTAAACCAAGTGAAAAGGGCCATAAAATACTCTTGATTATGAACATAATTTGGCCCTTATCACTGCTCCAGCATTTGTTCTACAACAGTCTTCACTCGACCCCACCAGTACCTTTTTTGAGCTCTTAGTCTATCTAAAGGAACAAAAACTCCCAACTTCGTTCTCCAACAACCTTTGCTCACTTCTACCTAAGTTTTCAGTGGAGAAGAGATTATTTCTTTTTTGTCCTATTGGATTGTCAATCCCATCAACTCCATACAATTTTAATGTTGGCGTGCAACTCAAAAACTTTACAAATATTAGCAAATAATTAACCTCCTCTGTGATAGATCTCACACTCCCTAATAACTTAGAAGCAAGTAAATCATGTTAATATGGAAAGAGGTTAAAGATGAATCCATATGCAATCAAAAGTTTTGAAAAGCTTTACTTTGAAAGCTAAAACTCAGTTTTAAAAACCTTTAAAATTTATGATTATATGAGTGCATGTGTCGCATCCGCGAAAAATAACCGGCGGGAAAAACAAACAAACAGAGTCGCCACCGTGCATTATTTATCCCAAAAGAGAGAAAGGAAACGCTCGAAGTAAACCTGGAAAGGAAATGGTCTTACGACCGAAGATTACAAGGTACGGGAGTCGGTTACGCAAGGGGAAGGTATTAGCACCCCTCACGTCCGTCGTACTCGACGGGATCCACGCTCAAAAGAATAGAATAAGGTTGCTAAATAACTGCTCAAAGAATGCACACACCCTGGAATACAACACAGGCGAAGGAGACAGAAGCGGGGACTCGGCAGGATATCGCATCCTGGGCCTACGTAGTTTGTCAGAAACAAACATCAGAGTCAACGTAGTTCGAGGAAATGGGGAACGGGCTCGCTAGGATATTGCATCATATGCCTACGTATCTCATCTGGAATGAGAATCAGAGCTACCGTAGTTCGGCTAACGCACGCCGAAACAAAACACACGCAAAGACGCTGAGACGTCAAAACAACCACACAAATGGAAACAGACTGCCAATGGCTGGTCTTACGTCCGACTCCAAACAACAAACACAAACAAGGAAACCGAATGCCAATTGTTGGACTTACATCAGACTCCAAGCAAACAAAAGGTTAACCGGACGCTGAGTTGTCAAAAGCAACAAAAAGGTTGAACAAACAAGCTAACAGGGAGTCTGGTACTCGAGCCTGCTAGCTGTCAAGCAAACACACAAAAAAAAAAAAGGGTGCCCGGAGAGATCTCGCACGATCTCCTGCCTACGTACCTCATCTGGTATGAGGATCAGGGCAACATAGTTCCCCTTAACAGGGGAGAAACTTTCTCCTAACCAGAGACCGGGAAATAACAAACTAAAAGGGAGACTGACTCGAGCCTAATAGTTGTCATGCAATCCACAATAGTCCTAGGTTGAGGTATCTGAACAGATCCTAACTCGCACAGGCAGCAAGTCAACAACACAACAAGTAGGTGAACAAGTATCACACGCTATATGCAAACAAGTGGCTCATACAAGGGTGGGCTTTAGTCAAGGGGTCAAATCAACCTCGACAAACAAGCCAACTGGAATAGGGTGTTTTGAGCTCTTAACCCTAACATTGAGAGTTAGGGTGAAGCAGATGAAATGGGGAGTGAGGGTAAGACGTCACAACTCTTATCCCTGGCCTGGGAGAGCTTCAATCAATGAAAGTGTGGGAGTCCAGAATCAGGAACTCTACTCCACATGACTGACACAACAAGATCTTGGGTTCTTATTCAAAGTGCATCAACACATGGTGTGAGCAGGATGAATGACACAACAGAATAGCAGGGGATGGATTGCACATCCCTTTTATCTGCCAATTCCTCTTCACTTAGGAGGTCTTTGAATGTACAAGGCACAAAGATAAACAATCACAAACATTGCCTCTTAAGGAGGGCTTCAGACAGGTGCCTGCCAAAGTAACATGACAGGTCTTCCATACTACATGAAGTTAGGGGTTATTACCTAAGTGGTATGCCAACCACAAGCAAAGCAAAGCATAATTCAAATGAACTTAAAGCAACTTAGGTACCTGTGTAAACAACTAAACAAATCAGTACAGTATTCAGACAATCAGACAACAGTCAATCCACAAACAGACAATCCCAATGTACAACATATAAGCCATAAGGCAAACTCAAGTGAATTATCATCAACCTACAAAACAATCAAATGTTAGCAATCAATAGCAAATATCAACATTCAAATGGTGAAGCAACATCAATCATGGAGATTATATGCTTGGTCCTGAAATTCAAAGCTCACATGTAAGTACAAACCACTAGGTCAAAGCCTAGGGTCAAAGGTGAAGAAAAAAATTCAAAACAGGAGCTGAAATTCAACACAATGCAACTTCAAACACATATTAACATGTCCTAAAAAGGACCAAGTCAAAATCATCAAGCAAGACCATGTAATAAGCAAGGGAAGTCAAAGACAATTTTAAAGCTCACAAATGATCATCATGAATGAAAATTCCAAATAAAAACAGAAATGATTCAAATAATTATGGAAAAAATCATGAGCATCCAAAACATCCAACATGATCATCATACAAAAAATCAGAAGCATTAAAGGTCATTTGATATGGAAATGAAATTGCACAAGTTGATCATCCAATTGTGTGACACAAATTGTCACACCATGTTAACATGTAAACAAAACAGAAATGGAGCATGGGAAAAATGTCAAACCAAAACCAAAATGTCAATTATCATGTCAAGAATCATCATGCAAAATTTGGTAGCAATTGGATCAATATCAAGCATTTCACATTAGAAAGAGTAAGGCAAGGTCACATATGCATACATGTTCACATAATCCAATACAATTCAAAATCCAGGAAGTGTAAAACCATGAAATCAACATCAAAAAAATTCTATACATTCCAAGGATCATTTTGCAAAAAGAATGGGATTAATTGGATGATTTTTCAATTAGTTATGGATTTTTAAAGTTGGAGAAACAAAATGAAATCAAATGATCATGGCATGGATTAAATTGGAGGGAAAATGAACATGAGAAAATAATTTGAAATTTATGCTACCACCAGGATTCGAAGCGTGTAACTGAAAAAATGAAAATAAAATTCAAAAACGCAAGCGCCAGGGATCGAAGGGAGGATCATAGATCAAACAAGGCCTGGGCGCGTTCTTCATGCAAGAACCCTAGCGCACCAGGAGCGAAGCCAGGTAGACGCTAATATGTCACAAAGATGAAGATCTTCATCTTCTTCATGAAGATGATGATGAACAGCATGAAGTTCATCCACACTTTTCCAGAATTTTCCAGAATTTTTCAGAATTCAAATTTTTTTACATCATTGGAACGGTTACATCATGAGGATCACAGATCAAACAATATTTCATGCTAATTCACCATCAATCATGCAAATCGAAGCAAATAAAGTTTGACATTCAAAACTTCAATCAAGCATATCTCTCTCAATTTTTATCCATATCGCACAAAATTTATATCAGATTGATCAGCACTCAAATATCTACAAGACTATACACATAAAACAGACAATTAAGAGGATAAAAAATGTGACCTCTTGAAGATCAGTTCTTGAATTCTGCAGATTCCAGGCCAGGCAAGCATGCAAATCCACTCCAAATCACTTGTTATGAAGTTTGATGATGAAATTGAGGCTTGGAAACGTGTAGATCTTGCTTAAATCTCAAATTCCATGGTTATGTTCTTGAGCTCCACATGCACAATTCTGGTCCAAACTTGATGATCCAAGGCTTGATCTCTGCTAAATCAACACTAGAGAACCAGAATATGGAAGAAGATTCAAGGCTTATGTGAGAAAATTTTGAATTAAGATTGGGAGAAAATTTTGGAGGGAAATGAAAACTAGATCTAGAAATGGTGAATTGTGATTAACCTCTTGAAATTCTGTTATGATTTAGTATATATACCATGTGCTAATCCTATTTTAATTAAAATTAATCAAGGTTTAGTTGAAGTTAAGCAAGATAAGGTGTGGTGACAAAAATTGAAATTTTGTGGTGCATGGCAATTCCAAACGTGAACAGTACCAAACCAATGATCAAATGCACTTAAAAACACTCCATGCACATATTAGCAATGGTCATTTGTTCCCATGATGCATCAATTTTAAATTTTCAAGTTTCCCTCCAAAATTGACTTGAATGCACAAATGATCATATGTTCAAATTTCATGCAATGTGATGGATGTTTTAGAAACTACATGTCATGAGAAGAAAAATGCAAAAAGAACCACCAAATTTGGAGTTATGAATCAAAAGTTATGGCCATTTGAAATTCCATGTACACTTGGCAATGATTTGATCACATCTCCTCAACCATTCATCATAAATTCATGATCTTGGACTTTTTGGAAATGGGAGAGAGAGATCTTCAACTTTCATGTTGGACAAAATTTCATTTGAAGCTTCTTTGATGATGCAAGATCAAGTTGAATTTGAACCAAAACTTTCCATTTTTGGAAACTTTCAATTATAGGTCACTTTCCATTTTTGGAAACTTTTGACTTGACCTCAAATTCTTCAAGATATGCATTTGACATGATTAATAAGCCTCTTTTGAACATGAATGAGATGTTGAAACTCATTTCTCCACCTCCTAGCCCTCAGTTGACTTTCTGTTGACTTTCTGGTTGACAGATGACTTAGAAATGCCCTGATCAGCCTGAGCCTTAACCACTTGAGGAATTGGCTCCAAAATGAAACCCTAGCTTATACAAGCTCAATAAAATCATATTATGATCTCCTTCTCAAGAAAGACCTCATCTCCTTGAAAATCCCTGACTGGTAGAATGCAACTGATTAGGGTTGACCAGAGGTCAAAACCCTAATCCCAAAGAATATGAGCATGAACAATGAGCCCCTTGAGGATGACATAACCATGATGATAGTGACATATCCTTTCAACCAAGATAATACTCAACCTCCTTGAGGAACCAATAAAACCCTAATTGAAGCACACCCTCAGATGGCTAGTGATCAATCCATGAGACCCTCAGGCTTGCATCTCTCAACCTCTCTATCTTCTGAGAAAGACTTAGGAGGATGACTTGTCTATTTTCACATGATATGCAATATGCAATGACTAATGTCCTACAAAATGAAATGCACTATGCTAAGCTAGTCCCAAGAGAGGAGGGCAAATTTTGAGGTGTTACAGCTGCCCCTATTCAATCCACTATGAACCTGTCGATATGAACAGCCTCGGCTTTCAGATGACCAGGGTGAAGAGTGATTGAATACCAAGAACAGACGAACAATTTGCGCTCCGCTGGGAAATAATTAACAATGCCTGTCAGAATCGGCAAGGAAACAATCTCAAAAGAAGAATTCGTCTGGTACGGTGAAAGTCGGCCTGAATACCGAAAAGGAACGTTGACCTGGATACCAAAATAAATGGTAACACAGGAACCACCATGGCCTGAACGCCGCTCATCAGTCTGAATACTGAGCATCGGAATATGAGATTATTAATGTTGGTCTGAACACCGAGAGATTGGCCTGAATGCCCGAAAAACTGGCCTGAATGCCATTTCAGTCTGGATACCACTTCGGTCTGGATACCGGAAAACTGGCCTGAATGTCACAAGCTGCATCGATCTGAACTTCGGAAGCTTCTTCGATCTGAAAATCGAAAAATCTGGTCTGAACACCCACCTCGGCCTGAACACCGGAAACCTGGCCTGAATGCCGCAAGCTGCATCGATCTGAACTTCAGAAGCTTCTTCGATCTGAAAATCGGAAACTCTGGTCTGAATATCCACCTCGGCCTGAACACCGGAAACCTGGCCTGAATGCCGCAAGCTGCATCGATCTGAACTTCGGAAGCTTCTTCGATCTGAAAATCGGAAAGTCTGGTCTGAATATCCACCTCGGCCTGAACACCGGAAAACTGGCCTGAATGCCGCAAGCTGCATCGATCTGAACTTCAGAAGCTTCTTTGATCTGAAAATCGGAAAGTCTGGTCTGAATACCCACCTCGGCCTGAACACCGGAAAACTTGTCATGTCTGTAGCGGTGTATTCGTCACTTTATGATTTATTGACTAAACCAAAAGCAAAGTATACAAAGAAATCGAGTCGCCACCGCACTTTTATTTATCCAAAGGAATGGCTAAAAAGCGAACAAAAGCCTAAGAAGTTTTACACATAGAAAACTAATGAAAAGATCAGAGATCAGGGTAAGGGGTAAATTACGCAATGGGAAGGTGTTAGGCACCCAAAACGTCCTAGGTACTCCTAGGGAGCCCTTTTCACACTTGTTGAATGAAATGTTATTTGTTCATGAAATATTTATTGTGCAAACATGGATGGAAGGGATGAGAAAAGAATGTACAAGTTATTATTTTTGTGTTTGGATGGAAAACCATTGCCTACGTACCTTTACAGGATCAAAACCTCGTAGTTCGGCTAAAAGATTTCCAAAATATGAGTGGGTTCATTTTAAACAAAAGCCCTAAGGTCTTTCATTATCCACGGGAGAAAACTCAACCTTATACAAACAACAAGTCCACCATGTGAGAAAAGCTTCAACTTGCTAGTGAGGGGTTAACCCTATAATAAGCAAGGAAGTCTTACAATTCAATCACTAAGGACAAAAGGTGAGATTAACATCAACCACTAAGATAATTCAAACCTATGGCTAATGTATGAAAACTTAATAAGAATGGACAAAGCCACAAAACAATTGAATGAGTGAAATTAACCAATTAGGATTTATTCACAAAAGATGGTCAAAGTATGATTAAAATTCAATTCAAAAGAAGTATGTAGGAAAATGAAGTTTGAAAAGTCAAAGGCTTAAGGCCTAGGTTTCTAATTTGAAAAAGAGATGAGAATGTTTGCACAACACTTTTCAGGTTTGAGTTAGCATGCAAGTGGAGGTTTAAAGAAACAAAAGGTGGGAGGGTGAGGGAGTGTAAAACTTCTTAGATGTTCACCTCTTGAGATCATATGTAGATGATCCAAGTGATTCCTTTGGAATATGCCATGAGCAATAAGCAAATAAACAACAAAGCAAATGGATACCGGATGCCAATCAATGGACTTACATCAATCTCACAAACAAAATGGATACCAGATACCAATCAATGGATTTACACCAATCTCCTAAAATAAACATGGATATCAGATGCCAATATATGGACTTATACCAATCTCCTAAAACAAAATGAAACAATGATACCAGATGCCAATCAATGGACTTATACTAGTCTCCTAAAACAAACATGGATATCAGATGCCAATATATGGACTTATACCAATCTCCTAAAACAAACATGGATATCAGATGCCAATAAATGGACTTATACCAACCTCCAAAAAATGATCATAGGAAACAACTGCCAATAAATGGGCTTACAATTGACTCCTCACATAAACCAATGCAATAAGCCAGAGGAAACAAGTTGCCAATAAATGGTCTTACACTCGACTCCTTCCGCATCATAGAAAACAATGGCCAACATATGGACTTACAACTGGATCCTCAATGGACAAACAAAGATGTCACAAAGATATGAACAATGATCATGCAATGATGTACAATCAATGATGATAAATGCACAAAGGCACACTCAAGCAGATATGCATAGATGAATCAAGCAATCAGACAAACAAGTCAATTAGCATACACTATACACAAGCAATAAGGCTCAAGCAAGGTTGGACTTTACAGTCAACTGGAATGGGGTAATATGAGCTCTTAACCCTAACATTGAGAGTTAGGGTGAAGCAGATGAAATGGAGATGAGGGGTGTGCCTCATAGCTCTTATCCCTGGCCTGGGAGAGCTTTAAACAATATAATGTGTGGGAGTTCATAAAGTTGGAACTCTTCTCCACAAGTGATTTGACTCTATAAGATCTTGGGTTAATATCCACAATGCATCAACATGTTATGTGAGCAAGGGGATGACACACTGAATAGCAGGAGATGGATTACACATCTCTTTTATCTGCCAATTGCCTCATAAGAGGACTTTTCCTGCTTGGCACAAAAGATAAACAAACACAAGCATTGCCTCTTAAGGAGGACTTCAGACAGGTGCCTGCCCACATAACAGGACAGGTCTTCCAGACTACATGAAGAAGAGAGGTTATACCTAAGGGGTTAAGCAACCAAGCAAAAGCAAAGTTCAACTGAACTTAAGCAATTAATGTACCTGTGGAAATATCAAACAAATCAGCACAAAGTTCAGACAACTAAACAAAAGTCAATAAGCAACAATCAATCCCAATGTACACAATGCATAAGCTAAAGGTCAAACTCCAATGAGTCAACATCGACCTACAAAACACACAAAGGTTAGTAATCAAAGGCAAACATCAATGCTCAAATGATGGAGCATCAACAACTATGGAACTTGGATGTTCAACCTGAAAACAAAGCTCAAATGTGAGAGGCAAACCACTAGGTCAAAGCCTAGGGTCAAAGATGGAGAAAAAATTCAAAACAGAAGCTGAAAATTAACATGAATCAACTTCAAACACATCTTGAAATAATCCAAAAGGTCTCACATCAATATCATACCCCAAAAACATTTCATGACCAATTGAAGTTCAAGGCAATTTTAAAGCTCAAATGTGACCAACCAGAATGAAAAATCTCAATTAAATCAGAAATGATTCAAAAAATTCCAAGAAAATTCATGAGCATTCACAACATCCATAATATGCATCACACAAAAAATCAGGACAATTGGAATTCATTAGGCATGGCAAACACATCATTCAAGTTGAACAAGCAAAGGTGTGACACAAATTGTCACACCAACTTATAATGATCATAAAACAGAAATGATACATGATAAAAATACCAAATCAACACCAAAATTTCAAGCAAAGAGTCTAGTTTCATCATGCAAATTTTCAGAAGCATTGGATTAAAAACCATCATTTCACAAATGATATAGCAAGGCAAGGTACAAAAGGCATACATGTTCACATGCCCTAGAACAAAATGAAATCCAGCCAAGCACAATTTATGGAAAAATGATCAAAAAATACTAGACAAGATAAGGAATACAATGCAAAAAACCACATGATTTTTGGATCAATATTCAATTAGATATGAATTTTATAAGATGATGAAAAAATAAAAAAATGCATGAAGCAAGTAATAGAAATAATGGAGGGAAATGGAAAAAAACAATGAAGCATTTGAAATTGTTGTCTCCGCCAAGAATCGAACTAAGTGGCATTTCAAATTATGGCGCCAGGCTGCATGAAACGCAGCGTTCCATTTAAACGCTGGCAAGTCAACATTGCATGGTCAACACAACGGACCAATCAGGAACGCGCATGGCAATTTGAAACAACCAATCACAATTGAGCCCTAAACTAACACCTACAGCAACGGATTAATGCATCAGCAAGATCAAAAGCGTGGCCTAATCGTGAACAGTATCATCTTCATTGCGAATTCCATGAACAGTGGATACATCAAGAACATTTTTCCCAGAAATCCAAATTGAATACATCATTATGTAGATCTTTCATCCTAGGTCACGAATATATGCATGGCTAAGTCTAATTCAACACACACAAGGAAAATCGAGCACATGAATATTCATACATGGAACTTTAAATCAACATTTCTCAGCCAATAATGCACGAAATTCAATGGTTCAAAGCTCAGAGTAACCAGCATCGCAAGATCTACAACAATAGCATAATAATTTTGAGAAATGAGAGATTCGATTCAATGACCTCTTGAAGAAGCAGAACTGGAATTGGATGAATTCAGGCCTTGTGATGCTCAACAGTTCTTCTACAATGCTTGTGAAGTTGATTGGATAAGAGCTTGAGGTTCAATTGTGCACGAATCCTCCAGAATTTGGATTCACCATTGTTGCTTCAAAGCTTCAAGCATGAACAAACAGGCACGGATTCTCTTGGTTCTTCCTTCAAACTTGCTCAAAGATGCTTCCAGATGATGAATCAAGTAATGGATTGTAATTTGGTTTGAAGAAATTGAAAGAAAATTTGAGAGAAAAAGTTTGAGAAATTTTCTAGATCTGAAATTATGATGGTTTTTCTCCGCTGAAAACAGTTAGGGTTTCATTTATATATGCTATGCTAATCACCCTTCTAATCATGTTTAGCCAATGGTAAGTGGAATTAGCAAAATGAGGTGTTTGTGCATTTTAGCTTTTTCACCCTATGCATGAAAATGCATGGTGAACAGTGCACGGGATTGTGTTTGTTTTCACTCAAAAAATCATTTTGGAGCTAAAGGCAATGGTGGAATGTTCAAATAATGCACCAATTTTAAACTTCATATTTTTCCTCCAAAAATCAAGTGAAATGACAAATGTTCATATGATGATAATGCATGGCATGTAATGCAAGATTTGGAAACTAGAGATCAAAATAAGAACAATGCAAAAAGAGCCATCCAATTTGGAGTTTTAGTTGAGAAGTTATGGCCATTTGAATCTTCAAGTACACTTTGCTATGTTTTGAACATATCTCCTTAACCACACATGAGAAATTGATGATCTTGGACTTTTTGGAAATGGGAGAGAAAGATCTACAACTTTCATGTTCAACAAAATTTCATTTGAAGCTTTCTTGGTGATGTAATTTGAAGTTGAAGTTAGGTTAAAACCTTTCCATTTTTGGCAAATTTGAATTATAGGTCACTTTCTATTTTTGGAAAGTTTTGACCTGACTTTATTTTCTTCAATGTTGATGTTTGAAATGTCAAATGAGACTTTTTTGAACATGAATGAAGTATTTCTAATCACTTCCCACCTCCAAATCCAACAGTTGACTTGGCAGTTGACTTTTTAGGCCTTCAGTTGACCTAGCAATGTTCTGATGAAATTCAAGCCTCTACCACTTGGGATTTTGCTTCAAAATGGCATCATAGCTCATATGAACTCTTGATAATGATTGTGGTGCCCAAATTCTCAAGAATGGCCACCATCTATTGCTCAATGACTGTCTTTGACTGCCTTGACCTGTGGTTGCTTCATCTGCAAGACAAAGGTTAGATGACATATTTTTGTACTTTTGGTTAGTGGTAAAAAGAAAAGCAATGATATACAAATGCAAAACATGCTTGGTGATCAAGAATCACCCTCAACAAGATAACCCACCCACAGGGAAGGAGGAAAGGTGCACAATGATCCTTGAGGCAATGATATGATATGATATGATGCCATGAGGGATCTTAGGGACAAAATTGGGGTCTTACATGTGCCCCTATTTAAGGTCATTCTAGCCGGAGAAGTGAAGTTTAGAAACCTTCATCTCGACGCGGTAGAATGGGCTTAAATAACAGTAATGAGACAAATTTTGGTCCCTAAGAGACCTCATGATGCAAATGTATGCATGCAAAAGAAACAAAACTCTGTGGGGAATACTGGTCCACAAAAGAAGAAAAGACGACCCATCGGAGTAATACACTCACCAGGAACAGAGACTCTAACAAGACTCTCATGGGGATAAGAAAAAGAAAGAATGCGTGAGCAGGACACAACTCTGAATTAGGGTAAAACTGACACTGCATGAACAAAGCACGACTGGACTGGAGACCTCACTGGGGAGAAGAAGAACTCAAACTGGGGAAAGAAGAATTCCAAAGGAAAACACATCCATTGGAAAGACTCAAGCCGACTCAAACTATCCACAAAGGATACTTCGGATAAAAATCCGGACTCGGACTGGGGAAAAGATTCACAAAGAACCTCCCTGCCGGGGAAAATTGCATATATTGGGAAAAAACGCCAATACAGCAAGAGGGTAAAAATCACAACAGGGAACTCCACTGGAGAACGTCTGACAAAGAGACTCTCCTGGGGAAGCAACAAAGAAATGAGGTGTTACCGGTATAAGGGTAACAAGCTCAGGAAGAATGAATATCTAAGACCGGTATAAGGGTGAGAGACATCAATCAACCAAACATCTGAGAAAGACCTGAAAAAGGTACATCAACTCAGGAAAATTTGACTCCACAGGGGACCAAGGTCATAATAGGGAGCAGAAAGGAAGGAACACCAGGGATACCGGCTCTGGGTATATAATAGGTGACCGACCAAAGCGTGAATTGGTATATATGCCAAAACACTCATCATCCGAAAGGAGGGCTTGAAAAAGCAAATCGACTTACAGGATGGACATTCGAATCCACAACGGGAAAACGAATCTTACTCAGCTGGGAAAACAAACCCAAAGAGTGCATGAGATATAATATCCATTACCGTTAGAACGTGGATAGTATACTCGCATGAGATATATTATCTATTACCGTCAGAACGTAGATAATACACTCGCATGGAAGGAAACACCAGGGATACCGATTACTGGGTATATAATAGGTGACCTACCGAACACGTGAATTGGTATATATGCCAAAACACCCATCATCCAAAAGGATGGATATTCGATTCTACAAAGAATACGAACCTTACTCCGCTTGGGAAAATCAACAAAGGATTCCAACCAAAGAGTGAAAGAGATATATTATTCATTACCCTCAGAACGTGAATAATATACTCGAAAAGGAAGAGACACCAGAGATACCGGTTACTGGGTATATAATAGGTGACCAACCAAAAAGAGAGACAATCGTTACCAGTAACAACAGGGTAAACGAAAGATAACTCACAGGGGATAAATTGCAAGCATCCGGCAATGATCCGAGAAACAAATATTCGATTCCACACAGGAACAACGAATCTTACTCGACTGGGGAAACACAACAGGCTTCGACCGAAGAGTGCATGAGATATATTATCCATTACCGTCAGAACGTGGATAGTATACTCGCATGGAAGATTATCCACAACCGGTTACTGGGTTAATAAAGGATAAATCGACCGAACAAAAAGGCATCGGGATACCACAACTAGGTATATAATGATGACTAATCAAAGGGAGCAACAACATTACCAACAAAATTGCTAGCAAATGGCAATTACCCAGAAGCAAGGAGGGAATATCAACATCGACTACTGAATGAAGATAACCACAAAGAGTAACCTTCATCGGTTAGGATGAACAACAAGGTCAACTTTGCAAAGAAGAGAAATTAGGGTTTACAACTATCGAATACGGGGTAGAAGACTAAAACTCTGGCTGAGGATAGGGTGAACGATTGCCGAATACTGAGCAATTATTCAACTTATTCCACAAAGAGGCGCAGACTCCGTTGGGGAGAAAAACCGCAACAACATAGGATTTACAACTACCGAATACGGGGTAGAAAACCACAAAATCCACCATCAACCAGAATGAACCACAAAGGTTACCTCTGCTAGGGGAAAAGAGATAGGACTTACAACTACCGAATACTGGGTAGTAGCCAACAACTCTGATGAGGATAAAAAGATAGGGTTTACATCTACCGAATACGGGGTAGAAAACCAGCAACTCCGCGTGGGGAATGAAAGAATCACAATTTCGCATGGGAACAAAATAGGGTTTATAACAAACTACCAACTGCTGAGGAGCAAGCAAAACTAGGATTTACGACTACCAACTACTGGGTAGAAAACCATCGACTCTTGCTGAGGAATAAAAGGTATATAACCACAAATTCCGTCAAGAGGAAAAGGAACATAGGACTTATAACTACCGGTATAAGGGTAGAGGCCCAAAAGATTCCGTTGGGGATAAAATGAACTGTTGCCGGTTACTGGGCAATTCACTCATTTATTCCACAGGGAAGCACAAGAAACAGCTGACAAATACCAATTCGGGATCAAACCGAAAAGACAGACTGAATCAAGACTCGTCCTATGAGGATATAACTCAATAGGAAGATCCATCCCAATATATGTGTTGGGAGGAAACGGAAGAAACCGTCATCCCCGAGGATATATCTCAGTGGGGAACTGCAGAAGGAATGACAGACACTTTCTACTTACGGGCTGACTCTATATTGAGAGATTAAACACCCGACATCTACTTAGGGGAGATCTATTGTGGAGATCTATATCACCCATAGCAAGAGACAACAAACAAGAGATATATGGCAAAAAAATGCAACATGAATATCTGAATGTTTATGAGTATGCATGAATATGCGTAACTTATGTTTGATGAATGCTGACAAAACAGACATATCTAACACAAACAGGCCCAGGAATCAAACGCCCGGTACTACACTTCTAGAGGAAAAATCCAACTGGAAAGCCAATCTGCTGGGGATCTACATGCTGAAAAGAAAAGATCTACGGGGAAACAAAAGATCAGAGATATCAGGAAATCACAAAATCTCTGAGCGATGGATCAACAATCAACCCGAACAGAAGTCACAACAAGCAATAACACTGCCACAAAGACAAATCTGTTGGGGCAAAAGGAGAAATCCCGAGGTATCTGCAGGGGGATCCTCAGTATCAACTGGGAAACAAGAGTTCACTGCACAAGCAAGAACTGCCACGAAAGCAACTCCAAATAACTCCGCTGGGGAGCATCCCACAAAGGGAGAACAGATCATCCATGTAGAATCTAACTGCACAAGCAACTCTACTGGGAATACGGTCAGCCACTCCATTGAGGATAAACCCACTGAGAGAAAAATAGATCACAAAAGTAGATTCTGCAACAAGCCACTCTACTAAGGATCAAAAGCATCAGGGAATCAACCAAATCTCTGGATGATAGATCACCAACCGATCCTACTGAGGAAACAGAGATTTCAACAGGCAGAAAACTGCCACAAAACAACTCTACTGAGGATACCAATTCTGGCGGGGATCCTGACTCTGTTGGGGATACCAACTCTATTGAGGATTCTGCAGGGAAAGCACAAAACTTCTGCAGAAACTTCTCAGATATAATCCATCATACCACAAATCTATTGGCGTCTTTACTGGAGAATCCACTGGGAAATCCACCGGGGATGAGGAGGAGAGCTGGGGATCAACCACCAAATGCTGAACCTTCCAAGAATAAACCCACAACTGCAGGAGGAAAATAAACACTGCTCTGCTGAAGGGATAAGAGGTGAAAACCTCAACAAGCGCTCTGATGGGGAGGAATATAGCATATCATATCAACAAATCCTGCTAGCGACTGTGCTGAGGAAAATGATGAAGTACCGGGATATCAACCCACCAATCACTGAATCTTCCAAGAGAAAGCACCCATGCTGAGGAGAAAATGCTGTTAGGGAGGACTGTGAAGTCCTAACAACTCTGCTTGGGGAACAACCCCACCAAAAGCTCTGCTTGGGGAACAACCTCAACAATAAATCTGGAGAAAGAGGATACAACCATGCCAGGAATATGAACAAATGTCTTACCTGATGGAGATCATGCCACCCTTGGGAGAGCACTGAGAAATTCTTAAGTATCCTTTCGTCATTGTGAATGTTCACTTTGTTTAAAACAACAATTTGAAAAAAAATTATTTGTTTAAAACAATGACATTTTATCAATTAAAACATGCAAAATATTTGTTGAATTGAAACAAATAAGAGTGCAAATAATTGGATAAAAGCTCAAATTTATTTGATGGAATGGTAGCCTGCAAATGGCAAGACTCCATAGATCTGTACAAATTTGAAATCAGTGATATATATTGGAAGAGGGCTACATTGAACATAATGATCCTTTCTCTACCAATTTGAATCTCGATGTATTCGAAGCTTCAGTTGACGACGAATCGAGAATCTCTGATGAAAAAGACAGTTGTGGAACAGAAAGTCTTGTCAGGATGCAGTTACTTGCCAAATCCCTAATTTTTGCCTAGATTGCCCCAGGGTGAGGTACTCAATCTAGCGGGATGCAAATACTCTTTTTTTTCAAGTCTCTAACTTTTGCCTGGATCGCCCTTTCGGGTTCTCCACCGAGACGCTCATTTTTGCCTAAGCCGCCCTTTCGGGTTTTCAACTTAGCGAGCTATTCTGTTTTTCTTTTATATACTTTTTTTTAGGCAAAGTATTTCTTGACTGCATCTGAATTCACAGGACGAGTGAAATCCTCCCCATCCATTGTTGTAAGCATCAAAGCACCGCCTGAAAAGGCTCTCTTAACAACATATGGACCTTCGTAGTTTGGAGTCCACTTGCCCCTGGAATCGGGCGCGAAAGACAAGACTTTCTTGAGCACGAGGTCACCTTCTCGGAACACACGAGGCTTGACCTTCTTATCGAATGCTTTCTTCATTCTCTGCTGATATAACTGACCATGGCACATGGCAGTCAATCTCTTCTCTTCAATCAAATTCAGTTGGTCATAACGACTCTGAATCCATTCAGCATCAGTCAACTTGGCTTCCATCAAGACTCTCATTGATGGGATCTCCACCTCTACTAGGAGAACATCCTCCATGCCATAAACAAGAGAGAAAGGGGTTGCCCCTGTTGAAGTGCGGACAGATGTACGATATCCATGCAAAGCAAATGGCAGCATCTCATGCCAATCTTTGTACGTAACTGTCATCTTCTGTATAATCTTCTTGATATTCTTATTAGCAGCTTCAACAGCCCCATTCATCTTAGGTCTGTAAGGAGAGGAATTATGGTGTGCAATCTTGAACTCAGCGCATAACTCATCCATCATCTTATTATTCAGATTAGATCCATTATCGGTAATGATCTTATCTGGCACACCATAACGGCAAAGCAGCTGGTTCTTGATAAACTTCACAACCACCTGCCTGGTCACATTCGCATACGAAGCGGCTTCAACCCATTTGGTGAAGTAGTCAATTGCTACGAGAATAAACTTGTGCTCATTGGACGATTTCGGTTCAATCATGCCGATCATGTCGATTCCCCACATAGAGAAAGGCCATGGTGATGAAATCACATTCAAAAGTGTCAGAGGAATATGAATCTTATCAGCGTAAATCTAACACTTGTGGCATTTCTTCACATATTTGCAGCAGTCAGACTCCATTGTCAGCCAATAGTAGCCTGCTCTCAGCATCTTTCTTGCCATGGCATGTCCATTGGAATGAGTACCAAATGAACCCTCATGGACCTCAGTCATCAACAGGTTTGCTTCGTGTCTATCCACGCATCTGAGCAAAACCATGTCAAAATTTCTCTTATACAGCACTTCACCACTGAGGTAGAAACTGCCTGACAACCTTCTCAGAGTTTTCCTATCTTTCACAAATGCCCCAGGCGGGTAGACCTGGTTCTGGAGGAAATTCTTGATATCAAAATACTAAGGCTTGTCATCATTCACTTCTTCAACTGCAAATACATGAGCTGGTCTATCCAAGCGCATCACGACAATGTTGGGAACTTCATTCCAATACTTGACCATAATCATGGAAGCAAGCGTAGCTAGAGCATCTGCCATCCGATTACCCTCTCGAGGAATATGATGAAAGTCAACTTCTGTAAAGAACGTTGAAATCCTTCTCGCATAATCTCTGTACGGAATGAGACCAGGCTGATTCGTCTCCCATTCTCCCTTGATCTGATTAACAACTAGGGCCGAATCACCATACACATCAAGATGCTTGATTCTCAAATCAATACATTCTTCCAGTCCCATAATACAGGCCTCGTACTCAGCCATATTATTCGTGCATTTGAAAGTTAGCCTTGCTGTAAACGGAATATGCATACCATGAGGAGTAATGATTATTGCCCCAATTCCATTTCCATACTGATTCACAGCGCCATCAAACACCATCGTCCATCTGGAACCAGGTTCCGGACCTTCATCAAACGCAGGCTCATCACAATCTTTCATTTTCAAATACAGAATCTCCTCATCTGGGAAGTCGTACTGAACAGGCTGATGATCTTCAATCGGCTGGTGCGCTAAATGGTCAGCCAAGACACTACCTTTGATAGCTTTCTAAGCTCGATACTCGATATCATACTCAGATAACAACATCTGCCAACGGGCAATCCTCCCGGTTAAAGCAGGCTTCTCGAAAATATACTTGATTGGATCCATTCTGGATATCAACCAAGTTGTATGATTTATCATGTACTGGCGCAAACGCTTAGCAGCCCAAGCCAAAGCACAACACGTCTTCTCAAGCATAGAGTATCGAGACTCACAATCAGTAAACTTCTTACTGAGGTAGTAGATAGCAGATTCTTTCTTCCCTGATTCATCTTGCTGACCGAGTACACAACCCATCGAGTCTTCAAGAACAGTCAGATACATAATCAGAGGTCTTCCTTCTACAGGCGAAGACAAGATCGGAGGTTCAGACAAATATTCCTTGATACTGTCGAAAGCTTTCTGGCAATCCTCGGTCCAATCATGAGACTGATCTTTCCGGAGGAGCTTGAATATCGGAGCACATGTGGCAGTCATGTGGGATATAAATCTGGAAATGTAGTTCAAGCGGCCAAGAAAACCTCGGACTTGCTTTTCAGTTTTGGGTGCAGGCATCTCTTGTATTGCTTTAACCTTTGCAGGATCAACTTCAATACCTCTTTCGCTGACAACAAAACCCAACAACTTGCCAGAACGGACTCCGAATGTACATTTGTTCGGATTCAGGCGAAGTCTGAACTTCCTCAGACGCTGAAAAAGCTTCAATAAATGCTCAACATGTTCAACTTCCGTTCGGGACTTAGCAATCATATCATCAACATAGACCTCTATCTCCTTGTGCATCATATCATGAAACAAGGTAGTCATAGCACGTTGATACGTGGCTCCGGCGTTCTTCAAACCGAAGGGCATCACTCGATAACAGAATGTTCCCCAAGGTGTGATGAATGTTGTCTTCTCCATATCTTCGGGTGCCATCTTGATTTGATTATAACCGGAAAATCCGTCCATAAACAAAAAGACTTTGAATTTAGCTGTATTGTCTACCAACATGTCAATGTGTGGTAGAGGGAAATCATCTTTAGGACTAGCCTTATTCAAATCTCTATAATCAACACACATACGGACTTTTCCGTCTTTCTTAGGCACAGGCACAATATTGGCCACCCATTGAGGATATGTGGAAGTCATCAGAAACCCTGCATCAATTTGCTTCTGAACTTCCTCTTTGATCTTCACTGCCATATCTGGATGAGTTCTTCTGAGCTTCTGCTTCACAGGCACGCACTCAGGCTTCAAAGGCAGGAAATGTTGCACAATATTTGTATCTAGACCCGGCATGTCTTCATACGACCAAGCAAAGATATCGGAATATTCTCGTAGCAAACTGATCAACCCCTTCTTGACAGACTCTTCAAGAAGTGCCCCAATCTTCACCATACGAACACAATCTTCAGACCCCAAGTTGACTGCTTCCAGATCTT
This sequence comes from Lathyrus oleraceus, assembly GCF_024323335.1. Lineage (NCBI taxonomy): Eukaryota > Viridiplantae > Streptophyta > Magnoliopsida > Fabales > Fabaceae > Lathyrus > Lathyrus oleraceus. The sequence goes on along the minus strand of NC_066585.1, from coordinate 172,659,233 downwards.
CGAGATGCGGCTGAATGATCTTCTTCTCGTGCTCAAGGAGACGGGTAATCTCATCAGGAATTCCTTCAACATCATCTTCCTCTGCCTCGAATACAGGGAATTCAAAATTGGGAGATGGCGTTGGATCATTATGTTCAATGGGTTTTAGAATCAACCTGCATAATGATTTTGGATAATAAAAACTTTAGAATTTAAACAAGCAAACCATTATGCAGATGAAAAGGATTGCTTTTATTCTTGTTTTTTAGGGTTTTTTGTGATCACTGATTTCATGCAAAAGCAAAAAAGTGAAAACAAATGGAAAAACAAATGTTTAACAATGCATTAATTGAATGAAATATCATTGTATAAATGCTGCCAACAATGTCATCACTTCTCCTTTTGGCATGGGAGAAGGGTTTTGAACAAAGTCAACCATTACGCTGACTTATGAATGACCGTAGGAACATCCACAGCGACCCAATTGTGGCAGACACCACCAGGTATGATGAAGTTGCTCAAGTCCTCTGCTTCCTCTTCCAAGATAACAACAACTTCCTCAGCTTGATCAGCATGGATGAAACCTCCACTCTTGAACAAACCTTGCTCGTTGAATGCCCCAGAAGAATAGCCAATGCCAGCCCGGGATTTGTTGTCTTCAAGCTCAATCATCTTCCCTAAACCAGCAACTGCACCACATTCAATGGCCAGTTTCGCATCACGGTAGGAAGCAAATGAAGGAGACTTCTTCTCAATCGGCTCAGCAATAGATAAAGCTTGGAAAGGAGTTCCAACTTCATCCTCAGCATCAATATATGAGAAAGAAGACAAGTGGCTAACCAGGAGAGCCTTTTCTCCCCCTACCACAACCAGTTTCTTATTCTTGATGAATTTCAACTTCTGGTGTAGGGTGGATGTCACGGCGCCAACCTCGTGAATCCATGGTCTGCCAAGGAGACAGCTATAAGATGGGTGGATATCCATAACCTGAAAGGTAACTTGGAAATCACTTGGTCCAATCTTGATTGGGAGATCAACTTCCCCAATCACGGTCTTACGTGACCCATCAAAAGCTTTCACAACAACACCACTCTGCCTCATGGGAGGCCCCTGATATGACAATCTCGAAAGAGTGGTCTTCGGCAATACATTCAAAGATGACCCAGTGTCCACCAGCACGTTGGACATGGCATCAGTCTTGTAGTTCATGGATATATGTAGAGCCATGTTGTGGTCTCTTCCCTCCTCAGGGAGATCAGCGTCACAGAAACTCAAAGTGTTGCAAGCAGTGATGTTTGCAACTATACTGTCAAACTGTTCTATCGTGACATCGTGATCAACATAGGCCAGGTCAAATACTTTATGTAGAGCCTCCCTATGGGGTTCTGAATTCAGAAGCAAAGATAGCACGAAGATCTTGGACGGCGTTTGTAGAAGCTGGTCTACAACATTGTACTCACTCTTCTTGATGAGCCGCAGCATCTCATCACATTCTTCATTCACAATGCCACTCGGGCCAACAGAAGAAGCATGAGTCTTTTGTACAGAGGAGGGTTTGGCAACAGGTGCCGGGTTCGGAACATTCACCGCAGTTCCAACCGGACGCTCAGCAGAATCAGAAACAACAGCTCTAGCCTGAGGCTTAGGTGCTGAAAACACGCGACCACTACGGGTCAATCCGCTCACGTCAGCAATATTAACAACAGAAGTAGAAGGCAACGGCACTTCTTTCCCATCTTCCACAACAACAGGATTGTATCTGAAAGGAATAGCTTTATCCGAAGAATAAGGCACAGGGCCTGCAGGCTTGATGACCAAAGAAGGAGAAACCTTCGGCTTGCTACCATCATAGCGGATGACAACAGGCTCGGGCAACTTGAACACGGGAGAAATCACATTCACTTCTGGTTCATCTTCATCAACATTTCGATTCTGAAGAATTTCAATGGTACCCTCATCCAACAGCTCTTGAAGCTCTCTTCGCACTTGGCGACAACCCAGTCTATTGACGGAGCAGATGCGGCATCGGTCATGGTCGTGCTCCATATGACTGTACTGACACAGCAAACGATGCAACTCAACCAATGACTGTCGAATATGGCTCACATATTTGACTTTATACTTGCCAGGGCAACCCTGGACCATGTTAACCGACTTCCCATGCTCGGGCAATGGGTTCTTCGTAACATTCGGGCCTGAGTCCTCAAAGCTCAGTATGCCGCATCGCATCAGGTCTTGAACCTTGGTTTTCAACGGATAGCAGTTCTCAATATTGTGTCCCGGAGCGCCGGAATGATAAACACAATGTTGATCTGGCTTGTACCACCACTGCGGGTTAGCAGGCACAACCAGAGGCTCTCTGGGAGTAACCAGTTTCCTCTCCAACAAGGAAGGATATAATTCAGCATATGACATAGGAATGGGATCGAAACTGATCTTCTTCCTATCATAATTCAGATTAGCCTGATTACTGGTACTGCCACGAGGCTGGTAAGCCTGTTGCTGTGGACGATGTTGCTGTTGATACTGAGGTTATTGCTGATGCTGATGATGTTGCTGATACTGCTGAGAATTGTCTCTGAAAATAGGTGCTATATGAGCCACCTGGTCCTGATTGCCGGCGTGACGCACAGGCTTCCTCTTAACAGAGGGTCTTCTAGGTTTAGCATGGGATTGCACAGCGTGTGCCTCCCCATCTTTCTTCTTAAACGCCCCATATCGTTTAGAAGAGCTCTCATCTTTAGCCAACCGTCCTTCACGGACACCTTCCTCCAAACGCATCCCCATGTTCACCATCTCGGTGAAATCAGAGGGAGCACTAGCTACCATCCGCTCAAAATAAAACGAACTAAGAGTCTTCAGAAAGATCTTAGTCATCTCCTTCTCTTCCAGCGGAGGAGTAATCTGAGCTGCTAATTCTCGCCACCTCTGGGCGTACTCCTTGAATGTTTCTTTATCCTTCTGAGACATGGCCCTGAGTTGATCACGGTCAGGCGCCATATCAACATTGTACTTGTATTGCTTGACGAAGGCTTCGCCAAGATCGTTGAAGGATCGGATGTTTGCGCTATCAAGGCTCATATACCAACGAAGAGCCGCACCGGACAAACTATCCTGAAAATAATGAATCAACAGCTGATCATTATCGGTATGAGTAGACATTTTTCTGGCGTACATGACCAGGTGAGCGAGAGGGCAGGTGTTCCCCTTATATTTCTCAAAGTCAGGGACTTTGAATTTGACGGGTATCTTCACACCGGGAACTAGGCAAAGTTCAGCAGCAGACTTGCCAAACAGATCTTTCCCTCGGAGGGTCTTCAATTCCTTTCGGAGCTCAAGGAATTGGTCATTCATAGCTTCCATCTTCTCATTAACATCTGGGCCCTCAGACGGCTTAGAATGATAGATGGTGTCGTCTACCCTAGGAGTGGTATGCACGACAGGAGGAGGCATAGCAAGGACCGGGCTAGATGCCGACATATAAGCAAAGGTTGGAGCTGGAATATCTGGCATGAAACCAGGAGGCATACCCCACGGAAACCCGGCTGGCATGGCATTCGGCATGAAATGGGCACTAGCAGCTGGCACAGTTGAAGAAGCAACCTCTGATATAACAGTCCTTTGGGGAGGAGTTGCAGGAGGTGGAGAAGGTTGATGCTGAGCAGCCAACAATTGCTCCATCAGAGCACCCAATTTGGCGACTTCTTCCTTCAACTCTCTGTTCTCTTGTTCCAACTGATCCATCACTCTTGCAGAATTGGCTCTGGTATAGTACCGGTGAGTCAGCTTGTCTTCAAAATAAATGAAGAGCACAGAGTTAGGCCACAGACAAGAATACCAGAACAACCTGCTTATGCAAAATGATGCATGCAATGCTTGTGCATATGCTTTGTTTTTATTTCAAGGAACTTTTAGGGTATTATTTGCAAATTTTTGAAAGGTTAAACATTTAATCGCATATGGAAAATATGTCATCAAATATATTCAAGACAAAGAAGTACAACATTGTTGATTATATACAAGGGAAAAGGAAAATAAACATCCTATGGATCCCTAGAAGCTCGAGATGCTGGAAGACGAGAAACACAGAGCTTCTTGATCTCTCTCTCATAGGCTGCTTCCATATCCGCTTTCTCCTTAGCAAGTCGATCATACTTCCTCTTCCAGAATTTGGAAGACTGAGGAAGCAGAGAAGTCCAGGTATCATCAGGATCATCGATCACCTGATGCTCGAGAAACTCGATCAGAGCGTCCTTCTCCTTGATTTGCTGAAGCAACTCTTCTCTTTCACGGATCCAGGCACGTGAAAGGTCTTCTTCTCTCAACTCCCCTACGCCTTGGTTAGGGAGGGTTGAAGGCCCAGCCACAACCAATGGTGTAGGTCTCAGATAGTCATACGGCATAAGATACTCGGAAGCTCTCTGTCTGACCCAAGAAGTATATGGCTCCAAAACAATGCAGTTCTTCGGACCCAACTCGTTTCTACCCTTCTTGTGAACCTTGCGCCAAGCGCGGACCATCCTGGCTTTCAGGTCTTGGGGATCTTTACCCTCCTGAAAGAACACACCTTCTAACAGAATGTTATGAGGTTTATCCTTTAGGGGGAACCCAAGCTGACGACGTGCTAAGATAGGGTTGTAACTGATCCCACCACATGTACCAAGAAGAGGCACATTAGGGAATTCACCATAATAATCAATGATCTGAACAGTATCATACACGCGATCATACCAAGAGATATCATCATTAGTGAGAGACATGAGTCTCGTAGACCACCGTAGACATCCCTTGTTCTCCTTGAAAGCGACCGTCTGCGGTAAGTGAGAAATAAACCACTTATACAACAGAGGCAAACAGCACACAATAACTCCTCCACCCTTTGCATTCCTCAAATGCAAAGAGAAATAGGCATCACCCAACAGAGTCGGAACGGGATTAAGAACTGAAAAGATCCTAATGGTGTTCACATCCACAAATTTGTCGATGTTGGGGAACAATACCAAACCATAGATGAGCAGCACGAATAAAGCCTCAAAGGCATCCTCACTCATGGCCTTCCCATAAACGGTAGCTTGAGCGATGAGGAAATCAGAAGGAAGACCCTGAATTCCACCTTTGGTAGTCATATGCGCCTCAATCAAAGATTCATCTATGTGCAACAAGTCTGCAATCTCTCGAGAAGTCGGATTACTCTCTAAGCCACTGAACGGCACCTGATCCAGAATCGGAATACCCACAAAATGAGCATACTCCTCTAAGGTAGGCAACAGCTGGAAGTCCGGAAAAGTGAAGCAGCGATACAGAGGATCATAGAACTGAGCCAGGGTACTCATCAACCCTTCGTCAACCTGAGTAGTTAACAGAGGTAGAAGCTTCCCATAACGAGCTTTGAAACCCAAGGGATCTAATACATAAGATGTCAGATTCCTTAACTCTTTCACATCGGGTTGTCTAAAGCTGTACTTCTTTGTATGCCTTTTCGGTCTTTCCATGTCTGAAAATTTTGCAAATAAACCCTTTAAGTTCCTTGAAAATTTTATCATTTTTCTGATGACATGGATGCAGATGAATGTATGAATGCATGAATGCAGCAATCACACTCAAGGATCAAGCAAAGCACACCAGACAAAGGTCATGGGAAAGCTCATAGTATCCTTAATATCAATCATCCATTTTGGTGGATTATGGTTTTCACCTTATTGACACCCAAGTTCCATTGATATTAACGGTACATGAACCGACTCAATCATCCTTAATATCAATCATCTGTTTTGGTGGATTATGGTTTACACCTTATCAACACCCAAGTTCCATTGATATTAAGGTTGTCTGAATGACTCAACCATGAATCACGGGTTTGTTGTGAGTCACAAGCATGGAGTCTCAGTTAAGAACCACCCAAAGGGAGTGTACTAGGGTTTAAACCTGCCGAACATGTTCTACCAGAGGTTCCCATAGTCATCATCCCATCTTTCGAATATTATCGGAGGAACGAATACTCGTATTCCAAAAATATTCTCAAGAGAGACTCTTATGAGTGTAGTATCGCGTAACAATCGCATCAGATCTGACATCTGAACGACCTCCGCACTACGTCCTAAAAATAGGCCAAGATGGGCTTGGTAAACTAAGGTCCTTGGCTTCTAAGGCACATGATTGAAAGAATAATGCCTAACCACAAATAACTTGTGTGACATTATTAATCCAACATGACCTCCACCGAGTGAATGGACTCGCAAGTCAACTTGTTAAGGAATACTCCACACAAGTCGACAAGACTATGCCATTCTCCTATCCTAAGGTGCACTCGAGTTCGGGTATAGAACTCATCTCACAGAGATCACCAAGCAAACAGCAGTTGTATATCAAGCAATTCAATCATTACAATCAATACAGTTATCCCAAATTGTACAAAAATATGCCATATAACACATAAACAATATCATACAACAAGGGTGAAAAGTAGGCAATACCACTAAGGACAATTGTTTTCCCCAGCAGAGTCGCCACTTTTCTGTAGCGGTGTATTCGTCACTTTATGATTTATTGACTAAACCAAAAGTAAAGTATACAAAGAAATCAAGTCGCCACCGCACTTTTATTTATCCAAAGGAATGGCTAAAAAGCGAACAAAAGCCTAAGAAGTTTTACACATAGAAAACTAATGAAAAGATCAGAGATCAGGGTAAGGGGTAAATTACGCAATGGGAAGGTGTTAGGCACCCAAAACGTCCTAGGTACTCCTAGGGAGCCCTTTTCACACTTGTTGAATGAAATGTTATTTGTTCATGAAATATTTATTGTGCAAACATGGATGGAAGGGATGAGAAAAGAATGTACAAGTTATTATTTTTGTGTTTGGATGGAAAACCATTGCCTACGTACCTTTACAAGATCAAAACCTCGTAGTTCGGCTAAAAGATTTCCAAAATATGAGTGGGTTCATTTTAAACAAAAGCCCTAAGGTCTTTCATTATCCACGGGAGAAAACTCAACCTTATATAAACAACAAGTCCACCATGTGAGAAAAGCTTCAACTTGCTAGTGAGGGGTTAACCCTATAATAAGCAAGGAAGTCTTACAATTCAATCACTAAGGACAAAAGGTGAGATTAACATCAACCACTAAGATAATTCAAACCTATGGCTAATGTATGAAAACTTAATAAGAATGGACAAAGCCACAAAACAATTGAATGAGTGAAATTAACCAATTAGGATTTATTCACAAAAGATGGTCAAAGTATGATTAAAATTCAATTCAAAAGAAGTATGTAGGAAAATGAAGTTTGAAAAGTCAAAGGCTTAAGGCCTAGGTTTCTAATTTGAAAAAGAGATGAGAATGTTTGCACAACACTTTTCAGGTTTGAGTTAGCATGCAAGTGGAGGTTTAAAGAAACAAAAGGTGGGAGGGTGAGGGAGTGTAAAACTTCTTAGATGTTCACCTCTTGAGATCATATGTAGATGATCCAAGTGATTCCTTTGGAATATGCCATGAGCAATAAGCAAATAAACAACAAAGCAAATGGATACCGGATGCCAATCAATGGACTTACATCAATCTCACAAACAAAATGGATACCAGATACCAATCAATGGATTTACACCAATCTCCTAAAATAAACATGGATATCAGATGCCAATATATGGACTTATACCAATCTCCTAAAACAAAATGAAACAATGATACCAGATGCCAATCAATGGACTTATACTAGTCTCCTAAAACAAACATGGATATCAGATGCCAATATATGGACTTATACCAATCTCCTAAAACAAACATGGATATCAGATGCCAATAAATGGACTTATACCAACCTCCAAAAAATGATCATAGGAAACAACTGCCAATAAATGGGCTTACAATTGACTCCTCACATAAACCAATGCAATAAGCCAGAGGAAACAAGTTGCCAATAAATGGTCTTACACTCGACTCCTTCCGCATCATAGGAAACAATGGCCAACATATAGACTTACAACTGGATCCTCAATGGACAAACAAAGATGTCACAAAGATATGAACAATGATCATGCAATGATGTACAATCAATGATGATAAATGCACAAAGGCACACTCAAGCAGACATGCATAGATGAATCAAGCAATCAGACAAACAAGTCAATTATCATACACTATACACAAGCAATAAGGCTCAAGCAAGGTTAGACTTTACAGTCAACTGGAATGGGGTAATATGAGCTCTTAACCCTAACATTGAGAGTTAGGGTGAAGCAGATGAAATGGAGATGAGGGGTGTGCCTCATAGCTCTTATCCCTGGCCTGGGAGAGCTTTAAACAATATAATGTGTGGGAGTTCATAAAGTTGGAACTCTTCTCCACAAGTGATTTGACTCTATAAGATCTTGGGTTAATATCCACAATGCATCAACATGTTATGTGAGCAAGGGGATGACACACTGAATAGCAGGAGATGGATTACACATCTCTTTTATCTGCCAATTGCCTCATAAGAGGACTTTTCCTGCTTGGCACAAAAGATAAACAAACACAAGCATTGCCTCTTAAGGAGGACTTCAGACAGGTGCCTGCCCACATAACAGGACAGGTCTTCCAGACTACATGAAGAAGAGAGGTTATACCTAAGTGGTTAAGCAACCAAGCAAAAGCAAAGTTCAACTGAACTTAAGCAACTAATGTACCTGTGGAAATATCAAACAAATCAGCACAAAGTTCAGACAACTAAACAAAAGTCAATAAGCAACAATCAATCCCAATGTACACAATGCATAAGCTAAAGGTCAAATGATAACATGAAATTATATCACATTTTAAGACTTAATTTAATTAGATTATATCATCATTTACTTTAATTTATCCCATTTTATCAGATATTATGCAGTATTTCTTTTCTATTTACATCAGGTACCCATTTTGAAGCAAAAGTGAAAAAAGGAAGAAAAGGAGGTGTAAAAAGCAATAAAAAGGAAACAAATAACCAAGACCAAGCCCAGCCCAAAAGAAAGCGCACGTTGCCCCTGTGACGGGCGTCACAAGGGTTGTGACGAGCGTCACGCGAAGTAGCCTTGTGACGGACGTCACACATGGTGTGACGAGCGTCACACCAGTCCACTAGCTTTTTGGCGCAAGTTACGCTCTCAGAAGAATGGAAGTAACGTTGAGGACTTCGTGTCCTATTCCCAAGCCGTGTATTTAGCCATGCTGAAGACTCGTAGGAAACGCAAGGCAGTTACCAAGGCTATTATAAATAGCCATCTCCTCTCTTTTCCGAAGAGGAAGTTTTTGCACGCTCAGTTTTGCGAAAGCTCTGCCAAATTTTCCTTTCACGCCTTTGCTTATTTTTCTTCCTTTCCAGCATTGTTCATTTTATTTATTTCTTTTGCAAGCTTTACTTTCTCTTTTCCCTTGCAATTTATCTTCCCCGTTTTTAGCTTTTAGATATTTTTCGCATAATAGTTTCTACACCGGAAACTACTGTGCAACTTTATACCGGATTTAACCTTACGTTATATTCGAGTTTTATTTCCTTGATTTATTTTACTGCTTAATTGAAGAATCGAAGAACAAATCCTACCGGCTTGTGGTGGAGTGTTCAAGACCATTGTATTACGCATTCAGGTTCTTTAATTGTTATTTAATTTTTTATGTTTTATTCTATTGTTTATTCATATTGCCTGCCTGGAATGAGTCTGTTTATGCATGATATAAATTCTTGTTTATTTAGCATGTCTGGCTAATTTGCCTAGGTATCGGTATGTAAAGTAAGCAGAATAAGGGATCGAGACTGAGTCGGTCTATCTAAACTTAAAATCAAAATCAATCTTTTTATGGTCTCAACTTACAGGTTTAATAACAAGATTTTTTACAAAAGTAAAAGACATAAAGAAGTTAAAATCAATAGAGCGAGAGTTTGAGATTTTAACTGGACAGTGTAAGTTAGGCATTAATTCTAGATCAGGGCGAGAGCAAGTTTTAGAGTTAATTAAATTCTGACCTTTTCCAGAAAGTATTTTTAAAGATTGAATGTGAGGACGAGAGTTAAGCATTTGGATTTAATTATATAACCTAAGTCAACAGAGCGAGAGTTTGAGATAAGGGTGTTTAAAACGGTCAGTATTTTCTTAAAAAGAGTTTCTGCAACTTTATTGTTTTCAAAATATGGTTTTTGACTTAATTATAAGTGACAGCAACATTAATATAAAATCATGGTTTATTCAACAGAGCGAGAGTTTGAGATAGAACCTTTAACCAATAAAGTTAACCGAAACGATTCATTTTAAAACCAAGAAACCGACAAAGACTTGATTCCCTAGTTTTGACGAATTACATACCGATATCCGTTTTATTAATATTTAATCTAGACATTAGTTTAGCTCTTAGTTTTTCCCCAAACAATCAAACATCTCCAACTTAGATTTACGTAGTAACTTTAGATAACGGTATATCGATTCATAAGTCCCTGTGGGATCGATATCTTTTAAAACTACGCGATAGAACTGTGCACTTGCAGTTTGTATCCCATTCTCGACTCACCCAGTCGAGCGATCAAGTTTTTGGCGCCGTTGCCGGGGACTTTTATTCAATCGATATCGTAACTCTTCCGTTACGCTGTAGAGACTAAGGTTTCTTTTTCTTCTATTTTCTTTCTTTCGTTGATTTGTATGCCACGCACTCGCTCTCAAGGCGAACCGCTCTATTTACGAATCAACGACATCGAACTATATCTCCGAGTCTTACGACGAATTCGGGAATATCGTGCTGAAAACAATCTCCCTCCTATAGACCTTCCTGATCTCAAAGATTTTCCTTCTTTAACCGAGATGGCAGAACCAGCTCGTGCTCTTAGAGATTACGCCGCTCCATCGCAAGATGAACCGCATTCAAGTATTGCTCCGCCCGCAATCGAAGCAAACAACTTTGAACTTAAACCTTCGTTGTTGCAGGCTGTGCAACAGAACCAATTCTCTGGAAATCTTACCGAAGATCCAAACCTTCATTTATCCGTATTTGTCCAATACGCTGATACTGTTAAAGCTAATGGTGTCACTTCAGAGGCAATTCGACTTCGTCTTTTTCCTTTCTCATTAAGAGATAGCGCTAGAAGATGGCTTCAATCTCTTCCTTCCAACTCAGTCACCACATGGAACGAGTTGAAGAAAGTTTTTCTTGCCCGATATTTTCCACCAAGCAAAACAGCTATGTTAAGAGCCCAGATAAACGGATTTAAACAGAAAGACAACGAGTCTCTTTTCGAAGCATGGGAAAGATACAAAGACATGATGAGACTTTGCCCACACCATGGTTTGGAAGACTGGTTAGTAATTCACACATTTTATAATGGTCTCTTATACAATACAAGGTTAACAATAGACGCCGCTGCAGGTGGTGCACTAATGAACAAACCTTATGCTGATGCTTACCAGCTTATCGAGAGCATGGCCCAAAACCACTATCAGTGGGGAACCGAACGAACAACAGTGGAAAAACCTCAACCGAAAACTGGCATGTACGAGATAAGTAACCTTGATCACGTCAATGCAAAAGTGGATGCTTTGGTCCAGAAGATTGAAAGTTTAAACATATCGCCTCCAGCAGCCGTGGTTGCTATAACTCAGAATTGCGAGGTCTGTGGAATCCAAGGCCACACTCCTGCGGAATGTCAACTCTTGACTGGAATCCAAACAGAGCAAGTAAACTATGCTCAAGGAAACCCCTATTCGAATACCTATAACCCAAATTGGAAGAACCATCCAAACTTCTCATATAAGAGTAATAATGCTTTATACGCACCTGGACAGTCTCCAAATCAAGCCCCATCTATACCTCCAGGATATCAGAAACCGAATCCTAACAATAATACCCCTAGAAAATCCAACTTGGAAATCATGATGGAAAACTTTATAGCTTCCCAACAACAAACCAATAAAGATTTCTTAAACCAGAACATACACACTGGCGAACAACTTAAACAACTCGCAAGCAAAGTAGATGCCTTGGCTACCCATAACAAAATGCTGGAAACGCAAATATCTCAAGTAGCTCAACAACAAGCACCTACCGCTGCACCAACTGGTACATTCCCTGGACAGCCCCAACCCAATCCGAGAAGCCAAGCTCATGCAATTATATTGAGAAGTGGAACGGAAGTGGAAGGACCGTCTGACCCAAGGATAGAAAACCAAAACCCTGAGAAATCCACTGAGGAAAGTGAACCTAAGGAAAAGGAAGAGAGTAATAAGGAAACCCTAGAAAAGAAGGAACCTTATGTACCTCCACCACCTTACAAACCACCTATACCTTACCCTCAAAGGCTTGTTAAAACCAAAGATGTAGGCCAATTTAGAAAATTTGTTGATCTCCTTAAACAATTAAACGTTACAATTCCGTTTACCGAAGCTATTACGCAGATGCCCTCATATGCTAAATTCTTAAAAGAAATTCTTTCTAATAAGAGGAAACTTGAGGATAGCGAAACCGTTACACTCCCTGCCGAATGTAGCGCTATAATCCAAAACATGCCCCCTAAACTCAAGGATCCGGGTAGCTTCTCTATACCCTGTCACATAGGAAAATTTGTCATCGACAAAGCCTTATGCGATTTAGGAGCCGGAATTAGCGTTATGCCCTTATCCATATGTAAGAAACTGGAGATGGGAGAATTAAGACCGACCAAAATGTCTGTGCAATTAGCAGATCGTTCCATCAAATATCCTGTAGGACAATCTACAGAACCGTTCACCGTAAACGGGCAACGTCTGAAACATTATCACTATGCGGAAACCAACGAGGATTCGCAAATTCTACACTTAGACGAAACGCCCCCAGGACTCATAGACAATATTTAACAGTTTCTTTGTCGAGCTTGCGACATTTAAACAAAGCGCTTAGTGGGAGACAACCCACAAATTAATCTGTTATTTTATTATTCTATTATTATTATCATTTCTCTATTTTTCTCTTAATTATTCTTTTAATTTCTATTTAGTATTCATTATTGATTTATTCAAAAAGAAAAAAATATATCTATATATAATAATAATAATTCTTTTCTTCTTTCGGCATTTGGCCAAATCCTGACTTAAACTCATGTTTCTTTTCTCTAGTTAACACTAACCAGATGGGACATTTTGATCGTATGGGTATCAAGTTCAGAGGAATGGCTCAGAAACGAAAGTTTGAAGAACTAGCCGCTAGAGAGATGCTACCTAGTTTATATGCTGATGATTGGGCTATGACTGCCCTTGGACTGAGACAGAGTGTCCTGTTTTTGCTGAATCAGATAGGATGGGAGACCTCCCCTATCCTGAGACATTTCACCACCTACCGGAGACTCACACTAGAATTCCTTAGTTCATTAATCTATCTACCTAGCCATGGAAAAGGAATTAGCAGAGGTTTTATCCAGTTCAGAATGTTCAATATGGAGTACCAATTTAATATTAGAGACTTCACCAACCTTTTGGGTTTTCCTACCTCCTTTGATACATTCACTGTAAGCCAGGAAGAACTTTTTGAATATAGAGAGCTTGAACACTTTTGGGGTAAGCTGACTGGAAATGATGAGCCCGAAGAACATGAGTTTCTCTCTGGAAACATACATAACCCGGCTTTTCGCTATTTCCATAAGATCCTGACCCACACTTTATTTGGGAAGAAGCCAAATAGTACTTCAGTTTCACGTGATGAACTCTTCATCATATTTTGTGCTTCCCAGAACCGTCCAGTAAACGGTGCTACTTTTATGTTAGCTAATTTGGACCACCTTATCCAGGATGAGCGAGCACCCATTAGAATAGGCGGTTTGATCACTATGATAGGTAACGCTATTGGACTACGTCAGCCTATGCTTGACCTTAACCCTTTTTGTGGCATTACTACTATGAGTATACCCTTCCTCTTCAACACTATGTTTATAGCAAACATAGGGTCTGATGAGTTCGAGCTTATTATTGATAACCAGGTTCTCTGCCTATTCACCATGCCCGATCCTAGAACTAGTGTTCATAATCAAAGGAACTGGCTCTATAACCTGAATGAAACCCCAACTCCGGCTGGATCCACTGAATCCATCCAGGATTATGAGATTTGTGACGACTATGAGCACTATGTTGACCATATCTCTCTTGCTGAATCTGACCCTCAGACACCTTCCGGCTACTATGATATTGATCCTCCCCCTCAGCCTGTCCTGACCGAAGAATCAGTCATGCCTGACCTCCGACATCATATGCCAGGAACAGATATTAAAACAGTCATTGAAGCCTTGATGTCAGAGCAAGACGCCCTCAGGGAAGATTTCCATAACTTGAGACTTGAAATCCTAGAATGCATGAGCAGAACGGCAAGTCAGTTACGTATGTTACGGCATCATGTTAACTCTTTTGCTCCTCCGGCCAGAGATCCGAAGATAGATGGAATTTAGTTATATTTCTTTCTAAGTTATTTAGTTTTAGGCTAGATTTTTTCATTAATGTTGTTTGAATTCATGTTTATTTCTATTTCATTTCATTATTTTCCTTCCCTGTAATACATTATGATCATTTTTATTGAAGCTGTTTAATTAATTTTATTATGCAATGGCTATTATGCTCTACTATTGTTACCTATTATTATTACTATACAAAGCAGATTAAGCGTGCACAATAAATTAAACTGCAGACTAAACTGATCATAAGCAAAACAAAACATTAAAATACGCTACAAGTAATTCTGTGAAGCGCCACTGAAGCCTTGCCAAAAAGGAGGTGTGACGAGCGTCACACACTCCATGACGAACGGCACGCAAAACGCCTGTTACGAACGTCACACCCCTGTGACGAGCGTAACACCCTTCAGACAAGTGAACGTTAAGGAGCCGTTGGAGACGAACGTTACACTTTAATTTTTTTTTTTTACATTCCCCATTCATTTTTCATTTACCACACTTAATTACTTTTCAACCACTTTTTCTTTCTACCTTCCAACCCTTCTCCTATAAATACCTACCAAAACTTCCTTCATTCACCACAAAACAATTCTCTCATATCAAACACACTTCTTTTCCTTTCCAAATCATCCCTTCAAAAATTCATCACAATGGCGGGAAATCAAAATTTCGGAAATATCATCTTCCGATCCGGAGATGACAACTATCAGCAAGAGCAATTCGAGCGCTTCCAACAGCGAGGCGTCGCTCCCACCAGGTACCCCGATTTAACTTGTTTACAACAATTGGGCTTACTCCAAGGTATCGAGTGGATGCTCCGTAAAGCCGATTTAACCTTCCTTTGCACCCATAACCAACCCACCTACCCTTCCCTAACCTTAGAATTCCTAAGTTCTTACGACTACACCACTCCCGCCGGTGAAGGTGAATTTCTAACCGGTACGGCAACCTTCCGTATGTTTAACACCGAGTACTCTCTAACCCAACGCCAATTGAGTGCCATGCTACAATTTCCCACAGAAGGTCTGCTGCATGCCAGAATCCCTCCAACCTCAAACTGGAACACAGTTCTAGTTTTCGATCTTTTTAAGAAAATTTCCGGTATAAATACCTACAACTGGGAAGAACTCCTTCTCTCCCACATCCATAACCCCACCATCCGTTATTTTCTCCGTATCCTGCAAAACACACTTTTTGGAAGACCAAACAACAGTAAGGTCAACTCGAAGGAGTTATTTTTCCTCCAGTGCGTTTTCGAACCGGATACTAAGGTAAACGCCGCCTCTTTTCTCTTTCATCATATCCGCACCTTATGTGCTAGAGGCCGGCAACCCTTTATAATTGGTGGATTAATAACCTTCATAGCACTTGGCCTGAACCTAGGGGATAAACTCCAAACTTTAGAATCCCTACCTCCCCTGTCTATGGATATCAGCTATTGCCGCTCCAGCCGCCTGATTAAAAACAGAGTAGGCGGAGGCTATTATCTTATGGTGAACAACCAAGCAGTCCCGAGTGTTGTGCTACCCAATACCACCCTAACTGATGTCACAAACCCCGACCGCCACCTCTACGATCTTAGCGCTCCTGAAACCACCGAGCCTTCACAAACAAACCAGCAAACAGATGAGTTTGAAGAAATGGAACAAGGTGATCATCCGCCAACACAACAATCAGTCCCGCTAAACCCTTCCAGTAATGCAGCCGGCCCATCCTCCCAACGTCGTCGACGACGAAGGCCTGCGACCAACGATGACATTATGGATGCTATCGATGGTATGCAGGCACAGAATACAGAGATGATGCAGATGATGCGTCAAATGCAATAGCAACAGGACGCTCGGAATGCCATAACCGACCAGCGGTTTACTGAATTGTTCAACAGGTTCGACAACTTAGACATACGTCAAAGATCACCAGGTCCAAGAACCAGAGGCGGAAGGCAGCCTTAGTTGTTATTTTCTTTTTCCTTTCCATCTTGTATTTCATTCCCTTAAAACATTGAGGACAATGTTTAGTTTAAGTATGGGGGGGAAACAATATTCTTTCCATTCTCATTTTTTTTCAAGTATGTTATTTTCCCTTTCATTGTTATTTCCCTTTCTTATTATGTAAAAAAAAAAAAAAAAAAAAAAATTATTATAATATATATTTATTTTAAGTTAAGTTCCTAAGTGTGAAAATTTTCTATTATCTATTCCCCTCAATTTCCTGAGCCATAACAAAAATTTTAACACACCCAACAAGTATAAAGGTTGCTTACTTTATAAAACTTGAGTGAGATCAAAACAAAACCATTACCGTAACAACGCTCTGAGAACCTCAATATGTTAGATCAGGATAAGTACCTATTATACCAATTCCTTGAACTTTTAGTTCTATGGCAACCCCAAGTAGTTTATACAGAAGTCAGCACCATCTTAATAGCAAACTACGTGGAGAGCCGATGAATATAAGTGAATGATCCCCAAAGTAACCTAAAATATATAAATATATCAAGAAATGCACTAATTAAATTAGGTGATCCTTACCAGATCATTTAATCTAAAGGTTGCAGATCATGCAAAAGCACAATACGAAAGATCCATTATGAGTTGGTTCAGTAGGAATCTGGTACTGAACTTGGTAGGGCGGACTACGGTCCGATCCCCCGCAATTTGCAATGGACTGAATAATGAAGTTATCCGACTTATGTACCAGAACTTCTAGCTAAAAGCGGATCATAATCACTAACCGGTTACTCCACTATGTGCGCGAAAAGATAAAGGGCTTAATGTGATTTCGCTAGAATGAAAACGGGTAAAATAAGACTAAAGGAACCAGGATAGCTATCATAGGGTACTTGAAACTGATTGGCATAAAAGTAGGGTTATCTAAGTTGTAACGGTAGTTGTTGATGTCAAGATTAAACTCAAATCCTCCTAAACAAAAATCCATTCGCAACCTAGTACGAATTGAGGTGTGCTTTGAAATTTCATCTGGCTAAAACTTTTAACAAGTTCTATACTGAATTTTTCTTGAGGACAAGCAAAGATTTAAGTATGGGGGAGTTTGATAACATGAAATTATATCACATTTTAAGACTTAATTTAATTAGATTATATCATCATTTACTTTAATTTATCCCATTTTATCAGATATTATGCAGTATTTCTTTTCTATTTACATCAGGTACCCATTTTGAAGCAAAAGTGAAAAAAGGAAGAAAAGGAGGTGTAAAAAGCAATAAAAAGGAAACAAATAACCAAGACCAAGCCCAGCCCAAAAGAAAGCGCACGTTGCCCCTGTGACGGGCGTCACAAGGGTTGTGACGAGCGTCACGCGAAGTAGCCTTGTGACGGACGTCACACATGGTGTGACGAGCGTCACACCAGTCCACTAGCTTTTTGGCGCAAGTTACGCTCTCAGAAGAATGGAAGTAACGTTGAGGACTTCGTGTCCTATTCCCAAGCCGTGTATTTAGCCATGCTGAAGACTCGTAGGAAACGCAAGGCAGTTACCAAGGCTATTATAAATAGCCATCTCCTCTCTTTTCCGAAGAGGAAGTTTTTGCACGCTCAGTTTTGCGAAAGCTCTGCCAAATTTTCCTTTCACGCCTTTGCTTATTTTTCTTCCTTTCCAGCATTGTTCATTTTATTTATTTCTTTTGCAAGCTTTACTTTCTCTTTTCCCTTGCAATTTATCTTCCCCGTTTTTAGCTTTTAGATATTTTTCGCATAATAGTTTCTACACCGGAAACTACTGTGCAACTTTATACCGGATTTAACCTTACGTTATATTCGAGTTTTATTTCCTTGATTTATTTTACTGCTTAATTGAAGAATCGAAGAACAAATCCTACCGGCTTGTGGTGGAGTGTTCAAGACCATTGTATTACGCATTCAGGTTCTTTAATTGTTATTTAATTTTTTATGTTTTATTCTATTGTTTATTCATATTGCCTGCCTGGAATGAGTCTGTTTATGCATGATATAAATTCTTGTTTATTTAGCATGTCTGGCTAATTTGCCTAGGTATCGGTATGTAAAGTAAGCAGAATAAGGGATCGAGACTGAGTCGGTCTATCTAAACTTAAAATCAAAATCAATCTTTTTATGGTCTCAACTTACAGGTTTAATAACAAGATTTTTTACAAAAGTAAAAGACATAAAGAAGTTAAAATCAATAGAGCGAGAGTTTGAGATTTTAACTGGACAGTGTAAGTTAGGCATTAATTCTAGATCAGGGCGAGAGCAAGTTTTAGAGTTAATTAAATTCTGACCTTTTCCAGAAAGTATTTTTAAAGATTGAATGTGAGGACGAGAGTTAAGCATTTGGATTTAATTATATAACCTAAGTCAACAGAGCGAGAGTTTGAGATAAGGGTGTTTAAAACGGTCAGTATTTTCTTAAAAAGAGTTTCTGCAACTTTATTGTTTTCAAAATATGGTTTTTGACTTAATTATAAGTGACAGCAACATTAATATAAAATCATGGTTTATTCAACAGAGCGAGAGTTTGAGATAGAACCTTTAACCAATAAAGTTAACCGAAACGATTCATTTTAAAACCAAGAAACCGACAAAGACTTGATTCCCTAGTTTTGACGAATTACATACCGATATCCGTTTTATTAATATTTAATCTAGACATTAGTTTAGCTCTTAGTTTTTCCCCAAACAATCAAACATCTCCAACTTAGATTTACGTAGTAACTTTAGATAACGGTATATCGATTCATAAGTCCCTGTGGGATCGATATCTTTTAAAACTACGCGATAGAACTGTGCACTTGCAGTTTGTATCCCATTCTCGACTCACCCAGTCGAGCGATCAAGTTTTTGGCGCCGTTGCCGGGGACTTTTATTCAATCGATATCGTAACTCTTCCGTTACGCTGTAGAGACTAAGGTTTCTTTTTCTTCTATTTTCTTTCTTTCGTTGATTTGTATGCCACGCACTCGCTCTCAAGGCGAACCGCTCTATTTACGAATCAACGACATCGAACTATATCTCCGAGTCTTACGACGAATTCGGGAATATCGTGCTGAAAACAATCTCCCTCCTATAGACCTTCCTGATCTCAAAGATTTTCCTTCTTTAACCGAGATGGCAGAACCAGCTCGTGCTCTTAGAGATTACGCCGCTCCATCGCAAGATGAACCGCATTCAAGTATTGCTCCGCCCGCAATCGAAGCAAACAACTTTGAACTTAAACCTTCGTTGTTGCAGGCTGTGCAACAGAACCAATTCTCTGGAAATCTTACCGAAGATCCAAACCTTCATTTATCCGTATTTGTCCAATACGCTGATACTGTTAAAGCTAATGGTGTCACTTCAGAGGCAATTCGACTTCGTCTTTTTCCTTTCTCATTAAGAGATAGCGCTAGAAGATGGCTTCAATCTCTTCCTTCCAACTCAGTCACCACATGGAACGAGTTGAAGAAAGTTTTTCTTGCCCGATATTTTCCACCAAGCAAAACAGCTATGTTAAGAGCCCAGATAAACGGATTTAAACAGAAAGACAACGAGTCTCTTTTCGAAGCATGGGAAAGATACAAAGACATGATGAGACTTTGCCCACACCATGGTTTGGAAGACTGGTTAGTAATTCACACATTTTATAATGGTCTCTTATACAATACAAGGTTAACAATAGACGCCGCTGCAGGTGGTGCACTAATGAACAAACCTTATGCTGATGCTTACCAGCTTATCGAGAGCATGGCCCAAAACCACTATCAGTGGGGAACCGAACGAACAACAGTGGAAAAACCTCAACCGAAAACTGGCATGTACGAGATAAGTAACCTTGATCACGTCAATGCAAAAGTGGATGCTTTGGTCCAGAAGATTGAAAGTTTAAACATATCGCCTCCAGCAGCCGTGGTTGCTATAACTCAGAATTGCGAGGTCTGTGGAATCCAAGGCCACACTCCTGCGGAATGTCAACTCTTGACTGGAATCCAAACAGAGCAAGTAAACTATGCTCAAGGAAGCCCCTATTCGAATACCTATAACCCAAATTGGAAGAACCATCCAAACTTCTCATATAAGAGTAATAATGCTTTATACGCACCTGGACAGTCTCCAAATCAAGCCCCATCTATACCTCCAGGATATCAGAAACCGAATCCTAACAATAATACCCCTAGAAAATCCAACTTGGAAATCATGATGGAAAACTTTATAGCTTCCCAACAACAAACCAATAAAGATTTCTTAAACCAGAACATACACACTGGCGAACAACTTAAACAACTCGCAAGCAAAGTAGATGCCTTGGCTACTGTTGATAGACAGTTTTTAAGTGTCGGGTTTTGTTATCGTATCCACAGAGATTGTAAGATATCGCTGCCGTTCAATGGTTGAATTAATCTTAACTTAAAGTAACACTAGGGTTTTGGGTTTTAATCAAGTTATCTTGCATACAAAGTAATTAATTGCGGTAAAAGTTACGTTTTGATTAATATGAGAAATATTGTCAGAGTTAGGTTTCAATGATTACATTTGCTTTGCATGTTTTTGCACGGTCAACAATATTATAAACTCCTTTAGATGATAAATAATTTCACAAAGTCCTCTCAATGCGTTTCTCTCGAACACCCATTGTGAGTTTTGTCATTTTGATCCATTGTTTCTCTCGAACACAATCTATCAAAAAGACAACGTTTTGGTTCAACCTTATGGTGAACAAAATCATTCGTTACTATCTCTAGCTAACAAACAAGTTTGGATGAAAACCTAGGTCAAGAATCGGTAAACATCTCTCGATCAAATACCAACACAAAGAGTTTTAAATAGAAACAAAGTTTTCATCATATATTTACCGTTAAAGAGTTTACATATGAGGATCCTTACATTTACACACAAAGCTTGGAAATCACCTACATCTAACCTTGACAAATGGAGACTTAGCTACTCATTTTCATGGTAGCTTGGTCGGCAAGTAAGAAAAGAGGGTTGATCAACATCCAAGTCGAATGATCGAAGTTGGATGGGAATCCACCTTCTTTTTGTGGAAGATGGTTGCTAGATGAAGAGAAATGAAATTAGGGCATAAAATCTCCCTCCAAACAATGCTGTAAAATATCTAAGAGAAAGTACAAAAAATGGAAAAGTTGGTAAAAAGTGGTATCGGCACAAAAGGTGGCACCTGCTACTTATAGACAAGTGCAGAACTGTCACGTTCGCTAGGCGAGCAGAATGGCTCGCCTAGCGAAGGCCAAAAATGGGCACAAAATGCCCCTGCGCTCAGAGAAAACTGGGCCTGTGGAACTGTCATGTTCGCCTAGCGAACAGACCTTCGCCTAGCGAAGAACTCGCTTCAACCTTCGCCCCAGCGAGGTTGAAAGGTTTTGCTACTGGAATGCTCGCTGGGGACTCGCTAGAGCCTCGCCTAGCGAGCTAGTGCTGGCTGCTCATTTCACCAAAACAGACTGAATTCGCTGCCACTTCGCCTTCAGTTCGCCTAGCGAATTAATTAACCAATTTACTGGAGCCTTTCGCCAGGAGCTCGCCTAGCGAAGGTTTTGCTTCGCCACATCCTCGCCTAGCGAGCTGGCAGAAAGAATGCTTGTTTGCTTTGGTTCCTTTGCCAATTTTGTTGTGTCTTCATTATCAATTAATTCATGCCTTTCCTGCACAATAACACACACATCAAAGGCACCAAGCTTGTTTATCAATGTAATGCATTCCATGTAAAATGAATGTGGTTTTGGCAATTTTAGCAAGGCAAAAGAGTGAAAGATGCCCACATATGATAGCTCAAATAAGCACTTTTGGGCATCTAACAACTCTCCCCAACTAGATTCTTGCTTGTCCTCAAGCAAAGTATGCCTCTTGAAAGACAAGAGGATTTGCTTTTAAGAAAACGGATTCTCCGAAGTTGGATAAACGGCTCAAACACAAGCGAAATCCGCAAATACACGTTTCCAACGGTTTTGAATAAAATAATACCTAGGAACTAAAACTTAAGTAGCAATGCAAAATATTTATCTATCTGCAACAATACTATTCTGAATGAATCACCCTATCTCTCCTCTTCGAATAAGGATTGAAGATTTAACGCGTTTGCAACCGCGGGAATAATCTCACTCTCTAACAAATAATGAAGAAATCAAACAGATTCATACAATGTCTAACAATTATAAGTTGTACTGTGGAAACAAAAAGATCACTAAGGGCTTTTCGGTTGAAGCTTGGTCGGGTTAACAAACAAGGGTCATTTCTAAGGCCATTGAAACGAAAGTGCCGATGCAAAAGAGACATTCACAGTAATATTCACACTACTCGACTTTGTTTCCTTTGTTTCTTATTTGTAACCTTCACAACACATATTCCACAACTCAATTCTTATTTTTCACTACTATTTTTTTTTCTTCCAAGCAAGCATTCATCATTTTTTTTTTTTCATTCTTTCTATTTTTGTTCTTTTCTTTCACATCAAATATACAAAACAGATGTTTATTTTCTACATTTTCTATACATATATTTTTCTATGCTTGCTCGGTTTTTCTTTTCATTTTCAAAAGCTGTGGTACTTACCAATTCTTTTTCGTTCTCCCCAACTTATTTCTTCCACAACCTAAGTGAATGCTCTTACCTTTTTACGGCAAAAGAACAATAATCAATAATTTCCGGGTTGTAAAAAAAAAAGATTTTTGAGATCTCGCTTTATTTCAAGCCGAGATTCAACTGTTCAGGCTCAAAGGGGTTAACAAATACTCTCTCTGCTCACAGGTAAGTTGTTTATGGATGTAGTTGTGCTCGAAAGAAAACAAGTGCCTTGATCATTTCTAATTGCTTCCACAATTTCACAATAATAACAGACAAATAATGAATCAAATGAATCAACAAAACTTATTAGACTCCAGCATTTAAGTGTACAATGGAGGTTTCCTCACCATATATGGTTCTAAGTTCTAGATGAAACATTCATTCAATTATGTTACAAAAAGACAATATTCTATTTACCAAAAAGAGTAAAGTTCCTAATGCATTCTAAAATTCTAGCCGACGGTAACCATGTACCTTAGCTTCATTCACTTGTTATTCTTATCATTGCCATCCAAGCTCGGATGCACCTTCATTGGGTACTTCTTGAGGAGCAACCAATCTAGAAGGGTTTGCCACTCATTCAACCAAAATTTTATTAAACACACAAAATTAACAACAAACATAAATAATATTAACTGAAAAATAAAATTTTGTTCGTGGGGGACAAAACACCCCAATAGTACAACCCATGGTCAAAATACAAAATTCAAAAGTACCAATAAAAATGCCATAATAAAAAAAAACTGAAATACAAAAAACAAAAACTTAACCCACAAAGGGCTCAAGACTCCTCCTCACTACCGGCCTCAGAACCGGTCGCCTCATCATCATCCTCATCATCATCATCAGCTCCCACCCCCTCAGAATAGACTGGCACGTCCACGGGCCAATTTGCATTCGTCAGAAACTGCTCCCGTGTCATCAAAGCATGTGCACCACTACCCTGCAGCTGCAAACGCTGCATCGAGTCGTGCATGTCAATCATAGCCCTCTGCGATGCTGCCATCCATTGGAAATTGTATTCACACGCAGCCCGCAGGTATGGATCGACCCTGGGAGTAGAAGCACTAGGACCATCAGAAACCCTAGTGCTACCTGAGGCTGCACTGCTGCCGGTGGCCTTAGCTCTGCAGTATTTTGCCACATACCGGTCATCAATAGGAGCCGGGATCCTAACCTGACCCCGAGACGGAAGTCGCACTCGTGCCTTAATGCACAGGCTCATAATCAAACAAGGGAATGCAAGGGGGCAATTCACCCGAGCCCCCGACTTCAGTCCGCTCTCTATTACCGTCTTCAGCTCATTGGCAATGATCCTCGCCACATCAATCTCAACATTGGCGAGGATGGAATGTACTAAGTGTGCCACTGGGATCGGCACAGTAGATGTGTGGGATTTGGGTTGTATGTTGGTCAAAACCAGAAGAAGAATCAGCTGAGCCATGGGAGTCATGTCCTCCCGATGATATCTCATAGGAACCCCAGATGGGTTCGGCTCAACTGATTTCCCTGGTAGAAGCAGGGCGGCTGTAATTGCTGGGATATCCTTGTGCAGCCGGAGGTCAATATGGTACTGGTCTCTTTCATCAGCACCCAGCTGAAGCGGCTCCCCGAGGATTTGGTTGATTGTATCCCTGTCAAAAGGAACTGGCCGACCGGCCACTCTAGAGACCCAAGTGAAGGGCTCATCATCATCAGGCAATGCGTTAGCGTAGAACTCCCGCACTGTAGCGATGTCATAGTGTTCCAAGGGATTTATCAACCTATCCCATTTCTTTGTATCAATCAACCCGGCAAAACTCCGATACGTGCCCTGTGGGTTGATCAGAAACCGCTTCTCAGGCAAAATGTTTCGCTTCTCCAAAGCGATGTACCGTGCCGCTTGTTTCGGGCCCACAAACTTGTCGTGGTCGAATTGGATCGGCACGGTTCGTGAAGTAGTTGCCGCTCCCTTTCTTTTCTTGCCAGCACTAGCTCTTGACTCCATTCTGCAAAACAAGAGACAAAGCAACAAACACGAAACAAACAGATTAGAACCAAAACAGTTTTTATAAGGGACTGGTTTGCTCGCTGCTGCTTCGCCTAGCGAAGTGGCAGCGAATGCTCGCCCCAGGTTCGCCTAGCGAGTGCTAGCGAACCTTACGGGTTTTGGGGTTTTCTGCATTTTCAAAATTGTTTCCCCCAAAACCTGTACATACAAGGTTTCCACAGCAAAACCCAATGATTTCTCATGACTATGAATTGTTCTATGCTATTGGGGATACGTAATTTCATGGAAAACCTAAGTAAGAGTAAATCCCCAATTTAAAAACCTAAATGCACAACATTGCAAACTCCCAAAATTGTATGCAACCTCAAGGTTCCTATCACACCTATCCTATTTACCATTCAAAGTTGGAAATAAATAATGCAACAAAAGAAACATGCAATAGGGCAAACCTTGAGGTAAACGGATTTGGAAAGGAGAAGTGGGAAGTGTTTGCAATTGACCGACACACAAATGTTGTTGATATGGATGCACGGTAGAGAATTTGAGAAGGCAAATCGCACACTTCAGCAGAGCAGTTTAGAAGAATTTTTAGGGTAAGGGCAAAACTGCCCTGCTGAACTGTTTAAATAGAAAACAGTACTGCAGCGCTCGCTGCTGCCTCGCCTAGCGAGCAGGTAGCGAGCGCGCTCGCTGCAGCCTCGCCTAGCGAGCTGCAAGCGAGCATGACAGCAAGTGCTTTTCCAAATGCAGCACTTGCATGTCATCCAATACTCATACAACATCAAACATAAAACAGGAAATACTTACAATGTTGGGGTGCCTCCCAACTAGCGCTTGTTTAACGTCGGCTAAGCTCGACGGTGCGATGCTCACAGAGGAGCATCGAGCGGCTGAGCACAACTCTCGCGATCCACATGACCGCCGAGATACACTTTCAATCGTTGGCCGTTCACGGTCCAACTGTCTTTCTCGTCCATG
Organism: Lathyrus oleraceus; assembly: GCF_024323335.1. NCBI lineage: Eukaryota > Viridiplantae > Streptophyta > Magnoliopsida > Fabales > Fabaceae > Lathyrus > Lathyrus oleraceus. Next base: position 172,633,339 of record NC_066585.1, on the reverse strand, counting down.
TCTTCAATGATAACGGCCCCGTACTCTTTTACTTCTTTCACCCGAAATGGCCCGGACCATTTCGATTTCAACTTCCCGGGAAACAACTTCAACCGGGAGTTGAACAATAAGACCAATTGTCCGGGCACGAATTCTTTGGTTCGGATCTTTTTGTCATGATACTTCTTGGCTTTTTCCTTGTACAACCAACTTGAGTGGTATGCGGCATTGCGCATCTCCTCCAACTCAAGTAGTTGTACTTTCCTTTTTTCACCGGCCGACTCATTCTCAAAATTTAAAAATTTGAGGGCCCACAAGGCCTTGTGCTCCAATTCAACTGGCAAATGGCAAGTTTTACCAAATACCAATTGAAAGGGAGTTAGGCCAATTGGAGCTTTAAAGGCCGTACGGTAGGCCCATAATGCTTCGTCCAATTTTTGGGACCACTCCTTTTTCGAGTTAGACACGGTTTTCTCGAGGATTCTCTTAATCTCACGATTAGAGACCTCGGCTTGGCCATTAGCCTGAGGGTGGTACGGAGTTGTCACCCTATGCGATACACCATAATGTTTTAAAATTGTTTCCAAAGGTGCATTACAAAAGTGTGACCCTCCGTCACTTATCAACACTCGGGGTGTTCCAAAACGGGAAAAGATGTTTTTCTTTAAAAATTTTATCACCGTTTTGGCATCCGCCCGAGGTGAGGCAATCGCCTCAACCCACTTAGAGACATAATCAACAGCTACAAGCATGTACTCATTCCCGTAAGAGGGTGGGAAAGGTCCAACAAAATCTATGCCCCAACAATCGAACACTTCCACTTCTTGGATATTTTGGAGAGGCATCTCATCTCTCTTACCTATCCCACCACTTCTTTGGCAACTGTCACAACTTTGCGCATGGGTATGTGCGTCTTTAAAAATAGTTGGCCAATAAAATCCCGATTGAAGAATTTTAGTGGCCGTTCTAACCCCATTATAATGACCGCCATAAGGCGAGTTGTGACAATGCCAAAGGATGCTCTGGGCTTCATCACCAGTTACGCATCTCCTTAACAGGTTATCGCTACCCAACTTAAACAAGTATGGGTCGTCCCAAACATAATACTTCGCATCCGAAAGGAACTTCCTCTTTTGGTTCGAAGTTAGATCGGCCGGCACACAACCACTAGCCTTGTGGTTTGCAAAGTCTGCAAACCACGGCCTAACTTGAACCTTAAACAATTTTTCATCAGGAAATTCTTCCCGGATTTCCTTTTCAGATGCGGTAACCTCGACATTCACCAAGCGGGATAAATGATCCGCTACCAAGTTTTCCGACCCCTTCTTGTCTTTAATTTCGACATCGAATTCTTGTAACAAGAGGATCCAACGGATGAGCCTTTGCTTCGAATCCGGCTTGGTCAGCAGATATTTAATCGCCGCGTGGTCGGTGTACACCACGACTTTAGACCCTATAAGATAGGACCTAAACTTTTCTAGCGCATACACTATTGCGAGTAGTTCTTTTTCCGTTGTGGCATAATTTATTTGAGCCTCGTTAAGAACCTTACTCGCATAATGTATAGCATGAAAAGTTTTGTCCTTTCTTTGGCCAAGTACCGCTCCAACGGCATAGTCACTCGCGTCACACATTAATTCAAAATTTTCATTCCAATCGGGAGCGACTATTATTGGAGCGGTAACCAATTTTTCTTTTAAAACCTCGAAAGCTTGCAAACAATCGTCGGTGAAGAGAAATACCTGATCTTTGGCGAGTAAATTGCTCAAAGGTTTAGCCACCTTTGAGAAGTCCTTGATGAAGCGCCGGTAGAACCCCGCGTGCCCCAAAAAACTACGGATGCCCTTCACATTGACCGGAGGGGGTAATTTTTCAATTACATCAACCTTAGCTCTATCCACTTCAAGCCCCCTTTTAGAGACTTTGTGGCCTAGCACAATCCCCTCGGTCACCATAAAGTGACACTTTTCCCAATTTAGCACCAAATTAGTCTTCACACACCTTTCCAACACCGTCTTCAAATTTGCCAAGCATAGACTAAACGTCCCTCCAAACACCGAGAAGTCATCCATGAAGACTTCCATTGTTTTCTCTATTAGATCGGCAAAAATAGCTTGGACACATCGTTGGAATGTCGCCGGCGCATTGCAAAGCCCAAAAGGCATTTTTCTGTATGCGAACACTCCAAACGGACACGTGAAAGCCGTCTTCTCATGATCAACCGGGTCAACCGCAATTTGGTTGTACCCGGAGTAGCCGTCTAAAAAACAGTAGTATTGTTGGCCCGATAGTCTTTCAAGCATTTGATCCATAAATGGGAGTGGAAAATGGTCCTTACGAGTCGCGGTATTCAACCGTCTATAATCTATACACATTCTCCATCCCGTGGCAACTTTAGTCGGGATCAATTCGTCTTTGTCATTACGGATTACGGTCATTCCACCCTTCTTCGGAACCACGTGCACGGGACTAACCCACGGACTATCCGAGATCGGGTAAATCATTCCCGCATCCAAAAGCTTCACCACTTCCTTTCTTACAACCTCTTTCATCGTAGGATTTAAGCGGCGTTGTGGTTGAGCCACCGGCTTGAAATCCTCCTCCATCAAAATCTTGTGCATACAATAGGATGGACTAATTCCTTTAAGATCGGAAAGAGTCCAACCCATAGCTTCTTGATTGGTTTTGAGCACAATGATTAGACGGGCTTCTTCTTCAATTGTCAAGAGGTTGCTTATGATAACCGGCTTGTCCTCGGTATCATCAAGGAATACATATTTCAACGTCGAAGGTAACTCTTTTAATTCAATTGACGCTTTCTCGTCAATTACCTCCTTCTTCAAATTTTCTTCCTCTACTTCCCACGGTTGTAGGTCTTCCAAGCTATCAAGTTCCTTCAAGCATTCCTCAAGAGCTAGCTCCTCTTCAACAGTGAAAACCTCCAATGAGTCGTCGAGAGCTAACTCCGTAGGAGATATCTCGTGAATATGCTTTGAAACTTCCATAATAGCGTCTTCGATCACATCGATTCGAAAGCTATCATGTCTATCCTTGGAATGCTTCATCGCCTCGAATAGATCAAAGGTGACCTCCTCATTTTGAACACGCACCTTCATTAAACCGTCATCAACATCAATCATCATTCTTGCGGTCTTCATGAATGGTCGGCCCAATATGAGCGGAGCATCATCATCTTCCTCCATATCAATTACAATGAAATCCACCGGGAAGAAGAATTTGTCGACCTTCACCAACACATCTTGGGCTACGCCATGAGGATGGGTCGTCGACTTATCCGCCAATTGTAATGTCATTCGGATGGACTTAATCTCGATGTTGCCAAGCCTCTTGATAATTGACAAAGGTATAAGATTTATGCTCGACCCCAAGTCAATAAGTCCCTTTCCGACATACACATCACCAATTTTAACCGGCAATGTAACTCTTCCCGGATCAACCTCTTTCTTAGGAAGCGTCCTTTGAATGATGGCACTACAGCTCGCATCAAGGACGATGGTCTCCGGTTCCGTATACCTCCGCTTTTTGGTTAGTATGTCCTTCATGAACTTGGCATACTTTGGCATTTGTTCCAAAGCTTCAGCAAACGGAATGTTTATTTGTAATTGCTTAAAAATATCCATGAACCGGGCGTAATGCCGTTCATTCTCCCTTTTTGACGGGGCATGAGGGTAAGGAAGGTTTTGGACAGGAGTAGCGCTCACTACCTCCTTCCCTTTCGCTATTCTAGCGCTTTTCCATCTCGGCTTCTTCACTACCTCCCTTATTACCTCATCATTTTTATTCTCCTCAATCTCCACATTTTTTTCATTTTCAACTTCACCATTATTTTTATTCTTTTCAACTACTTCCTCATCACTCCACACTCCTACTTCACCATCAACATTTTCTTCCACTATTTCCTCCTCAATCTCCTTCTCTTTCTCTCTTTTTTCACTCGCCATTCTTTTTTCGTTTTCACTACCCAACTCCCTTCCACTTCTCGTCACAATCGCCTTACAATGCTCCTTCGGATTTGTTTGCGTATTGGCCGAGAAAGAAGGACCGGTTTGTTGTTCAGCTAGTTGCTTGGCAAGTTGCCCCACTTGAGTTTCAAGATTTTTTATGGCCGCGTCATTACTCTTTTGATTGGCCATTGACATTTGCATGAATTGCGTCAATGTCTCTTCCAATTTAGAATTGACTACCGGCGGTTGTTGAGATTGATACGGATTTTGGGGAGGATTTTGACGGCTAGAAGAACCACCTCCATAACCTTGGTTATGATAATAGTTGCTTCTAGGTTGGAACCCTTGGTTCCCTTGGAATTGTTGTTGTTGTTGTTGTTGTTGTTGAGGGTGCGGTTGATAAGGTTGTTGTTGTCTTGGTTGATAGTCCCGTTGATTGGCCATATAGTTCACTTCGTCAAAGCCGGGAGGTGGACAGAATCCGGTGTCATGTTCACCTTTACAAAGTTCACAACAAGCTATTTGTTTAGCTTTTGACGGTTCTCTTAACTCTTTGATTTGTTGCGTTAAAAGTTCCACTTGTTGTGAGATGAGCTTGTTTTGGGCAAGTATGGCATCATTCGTCCCTAACTCAAGCACTCCCGCCTTCTTCAAAGAATTTCCACGACTTTGACTTTGAAGATCATTCAAAGCCATACGGTTGATAATGTTGGTGGCTTCTTCGGCACTCTTTGACATCAACGAGCCACCCGAGGTGGCATCCAACAACGTCTTACAGTTTGGTTGAAGTCCATTTCGGAAGATATGGATTTGAGTTAATTCATCAAATCCATGCCCTTTACATTTCCTTAGCATGGACTTGAATCTCTCCCACGCTTCATTCAACGATTCACTGGTTCCTTGAGAAAACACCGAGATGGCCGTCTTTGATTCCATGAATCGGTTATGAGAGAAAAATCTTTCAATGAATTTCTCCTCTAACACATTCCAATCTGTCATTACGGCAGGTGTTTGATCAAGATACCAATCCTTTGCTTTACCGAGCAAAGCGTGAGGAAATAAACGTCTGAACAACGGAAGCTCCTGAGCCTGATCCACTCCGGCAGCCAATGCTATCTCATAGAATTTTGTGAGAAAAGCAAATGGGTCTTCATGGTCCATTCCGGTGAATGGACTCCCATACAATAAATTCAGAGTTCCCGTCTTCATCTCAGCTTGCCTTCCAGTTTGGTTGGCAAACTGAGCGGTGTTCCTTGGACTGTTGATACATGGAGTAGAAATCGGTGGTGGTGGTTGTGGCTCCATGTTTGGTACGAATGGGTGTGGATTTGTGGTTGAAGAACTTTCTCCTTGCTCTTGGCGTTGCCTAGCCTGTTGCCTCCTACGTCTTGTTTTGCTATTGAGCCTCCTTGCGGTTCTCTCGATCTCAGGATCAAAAAGAAGTTCGTCCACAGGGATTTTCCCTCGCATAAAACGTAAGCTGCACACTAAACCAAACGAATTACAAGCACAAGTCAAAAATTCACAAGCTAAAACTTAAACAACCAATGCGATGCTCGCAATATCAATTTACAATCCCCGGCAACGGCGCCATTTTGTTGATAGACAGTTTTTAAGTGTCGGGTTTTGTTATCGTATCCACAGAGATTGTAAGATATCGCTGCCGTTCAATGGTTGAATTAATCTTAACTTAAAGTAACACTAGGGTTTTGGGTTTTAATCAAGTTATCTTGCATACAAAGTAATTAATTGCGGTAAAAGTTACGTTTTGATTAATATGAGAAATATTGTCAGAGTTAGGTTTCAATGATTACATTTGCTTTGCATGTTTTTGCACGGTCAACAATATTATAAACTCCTTTAGATGATAAATAATTTCACAAAGTCCTCTCAATGCGTTTCTCTCGAACACCCATTGTGAGTTTTGTCATTTTGATCCATTGTTTCTCTCGAACACAATCTATCAAAAAGACAACGTTTTGGTTCAACCTTATGGTGAACAAAATCATTCGTTACTATCTCTAGCTAACAAACAAGTTTGGATGAAAACCTAGGTCAAGAATCGGTAAACATCTCTCGATCAAATACCAACACAAAGAGTTTTAAATAGAAACAAAGTTTTCATCATATATTTACCGTTAAAGAGTTTACATATGAGGATCCTTACATTTACACACAAAGCTTGGAAATCACCTACATCTAACCTTGACAAATGGAGACTTAGCTACTCATTTTCATGGTAGCTTGGTCGGCAAGTAAGAAAAGAGGGTTGATCAACATCCAAGTCGAATGATCGAAGTTGGATGGGAATCCACCTTCTTTTTGTGGAAGATGGTTGCTAGATGAAGAGAAATGAAATTAGGGCATAAAATCTCCCTCCAAACAATGCTGTAAAATATCTAAGAGAAAGTACAAAAAATGGAAAAGTTGGTAAAAAGTGGTATCGGCACAAAAGGTGGCACCTGCTACTTATAGACAAGTGCAGAACTGTCACGTTCGCTAGGCGAGCAGAATGGCTCGCCTAGCGAAGGCCAAAAATGGGCACAAAATGCCCCTGCGCTCAGAGAAAACTGGGCCTGTGGAACTGTCATGTTCGCCTAGCGAACAGACCTTCGCCTAGCGAAGAACTCGCTTCAACCTTCGCCCCAGCGAGGTTGAAAGGTTTTGCTACTGGAATGCTCGCTGGGGACTCGCTAGAGCCTCGCCTAGCGAGCTAGTGCTGGCTGCTCATTTCACCAAAACAGACTGAATTCGCTGCCACTTCGCCTTCAGTTCGCCTAGCGAATTAATTAACCAATTTACTGGAGCCTTTCGCCAGGAGCTCGCCTAGCGAAGGTTTTGCTTCGCCACATCCTCGCCTAGCGAGCTGGCAGAAAGAATGCTTGTTTGCTTTGGTTCCTTTGCCAATTTTGTTGTGTCTTCATTATCAATTAATTCATGCCTTTCCTGCACAATAACACACACATCAAAGGCACCAAGCTTGTTTATCAATGTAATGCATTCCATGTAAAATGAATGTGGTTTTGGCAATTTTAGCAAGGCAAAAGAGTGAAAGATGCCCACATATGATAGCTCAAATAAGCACTTTTGGGCATCTAACAGCTACCCATAACAAAATGCTGGAAACGCAAATATCTCAAGTAGCTCAACAACAAGCACCTACCGCTGCACCAACTGGTACATTCCCTGGACAGCCCCAACCCAATCCGAGAAGCCAAGCTCATGCAATTATATTGAGAAGTGGAACGGAAGTGGAAGGACCGTCTGACCCAAGGATAGAAAACCAAAACCCTGAGAAATCCACTGAGGAAAGTGAACCTAAGGAAAAGGAAGAGAGTAATAAGGAAACCCTAGAAAAGAAGGAACCTTATGTACCTCCACCACCTTACAAACCACCTATACCTTACCCTCAAAGGCTTGTTAAAACCAAAGATGTAGGCCAATTTAGAAAATTTGTTGATCTCCTTAAACAATTAAACGTTACAATTCCGTTTACCGAAGCTATTACGCAGATGCCCTCATATGCTAAATTCTTAAAAAAAATTCTTTCTAATAAGAGGAAACTTGAGGATAGCGAAACCGTTACACTCCCTGCCGAATGTAGCGCTATAATCCAAAACATGCCCCCTAAACTCAAGGATCCGGGTAGCTTCTCTATACCCTGTCACATAGGAAAATTTGTCATCGACAAAGCCTTATGCGATTTAGGAGCCGGAATTAGCGTTATGCCCTTATCCATATGTAAGAAACTGGAGATGGGAGAATTAAGACCGACCAAAATGTCTGTGCAATTAGCAGATCGTTCCATCAAATATCCTGTAGGAATCCTTGAAAACGTTCCCGTACGCATAGGTCAGTTTTACATTCCCACTGACTTCACAATTATGGACATTAGAGAAGATGATACGACACCTATTATACTAGGAAGACCATTCTTAGCAACTGCCGGTGCAATCATAGACGTAAAACGAGGACGACTCACCTTCGAAGTAGGTGAAGAAAAAATTGAATTCATTCTTTCCCAATTCTTGAAAGCACCTGCAATAGAAGATACATGTTACTTCATGGATATCATCGATGAATGCATAAAAGAAGCAGAGTCAGGAGAAGACAAACCATCAGACTATCTTTTAGAGGACAAATCTAAACAATGCCTAGCAATAACACCAGATCCTACGCAGTGTCTTAACAAACCAACCCCTGATTTGAAAACACTTCCCAAAAATCTGAGATATGAATTCCTAGACTTAGAACTTGAACGACCTGTGATAGTTAATGCAGATCTAGGAAGACTCGAAACAGAAAAACTCCTACATATCTTAAGAAAATATCCAACTGCACTAGGATACCACATCACCGATCTTAAAGGAATAAGCCCTTCTATTTGTATGCACCGCATCATGTTAGAAGAAGACTGTAAAACCTCTAGGGAACACCAGAGAAGACTAAATCCGATCCTAAGTGAGGTAGTAAAGAAAGAAATAACCAAGTTATTAGAAGCAGGTATTATATATCCTATATCTGATAGCAAATGGGTTAGTCCTGTACACGTTGTACCCAAGAAAGGAGGCATAACCGTTATTGAAAACGAAAAAGGAGAAACTATAACTAAACGAATCGAATCGGGATGGAGAATGTGCATTGACTATAGGAAACTAAACAAAGCAACCCGAAAAGATCATTTCCCTTTACCATTCATTGACCAAATGTTAGAACGATTAGCTAAACATTCACATTTCTGTTATTTAGACGGTTATTCAGGCTTCTTTCAAATACCAATTCGCCCTGATGACCAAGAAAAGACAACATTCACATGCCCTTTTGGTACCTTCGCGTATAGACGAATGCCGTTTGGTCTGTGTAATGCCCCTGCAACTTTTCAAAGATGCATGATGGCAATATTCGCCGACTTTCTCGAAAACATCATGGAAGTATTCATGGACGACTTTTCTGTATACGGACAAAGTTTCGAAGAATGCCTTGAAAACCTGGAAAGAGTTCTTGAACGATGTGTAAAAGTAAACTTAGTACTTAATTGGGAAAAGTGCCACTTTATGGTACAAGAAGGAATTGTTTTAGGACACATCATCTCGAACAGAGGAATTGAAGTAGACAAAGCCAAAATAGAGGTAATCGAAAATCTTCAACCCCCAAGAACCGTGAGAGAAGTACGAAGCTTTCTAGGACACGCCGGTTTTTACCGACGATTCATCAAAGACTTCTCTAAGATAACTAAACCCTTAACCGGACTGTTGATGAAAGATGTTGAATTCATATTCGACGATAACTGTTTAAAAGCATTTCAAACTCTTAAACAAGCATTGATCTCCGCACCCATTATGCAGACACCAGACTGGAATGAACCATTCGAAATAATGTGCGATGCCAGTGATTATGCTGTAGGTGCTGTTTTAGGACAAAGAAAGGATAAAAAGATTCACGTTATATATTACGCTAGCAGAACCCTGGATGAAGCGCAGATGAATTATGCCACAACCGAGAAAGAACTCCTAGCAGTGGTATTTGCGCTAGATAAATTTCGTTCTTACTTGGTAGGAGCCAAAATAATAGTTTACACTGATCACGCTGCTATCAGGTACCTTTTAACAAAAAAGGATGCTAAACCTAGACTCCTAAGATGGATCTTGTTACTACAAGAATTCGACTTAGAAATCAAGGACAAGAAAGGAACTGAAAACGTAGTAGCAGACCACCTCTCTAGACTTGAGAACCTTGAACCAGAAAGAACATCCATTAATGATGATTTCTCGTATGATAAACTCATAGCTACTTTGGAAGAGAACAACTCCGACATGCAAGTAGAAACCACCTTAGCTATATCTGTCATACCATGGTACGCTGATCTAGTCAATTATTTAGCTGCCGGAATAGTTCCACCTACTTTATCTTACCAGCAGAAGAAACGATTCTTCCACGACATAAAACACTATTACTGGGATGATCCCTTACTTTTCAAAAGAGGCCCCGATGGTATTTTCCGTCGATGTATACCCGAAGAAGAGGTAGAAAATATAATCCAACACTGTCACTCTGCGCCTTATGGTGGTCACACAAGTACATCCAAGACCTGCTCTAAAATCCTACAAGCTGGCTTTTATTGGCCAACTATATGGAAGGACGTACATGCGGCTATTAAGGAGTGTGACAGATGTCAACGCACGGGAAACATATCTAGACGCGACGAGATGCCACAAAAAGGTATTTTGGAAGTAGAGATTTTTGACGTGTGGGGGATAGACTTCATGGGACCCTTTCCATCCTCTTTCGGTAACAAATACATACTCGTGGCAGTTGACTACGTATCAAAATGGATCGAAGCCATAGCTTCTCCAACAAATGACACCCGAGTAGTAACTAGACTCTTTAAAAATATAATATTTCCGAGATTTGGCATCCCAAGAATAGTAGTCAGTGATGGTGGATCACACTTTATATCCAAGGTACTCGAAAAACTACTACTTAAATATGGAGTGAGACATAGGATAGCAACACCTTACCACCCTCAAACCAGTGGACAAGTGGAAGTATCTAACAGAGAAATCAAGCAAATACTAGAAAAAACGGTCGCCACTTCAAGGAAAGATTGGTCATTGAAATTACCAGAAGCTTTATGGGCATACCGAACTGCTTATAAAACTCCCATAGGGACGACCCCATTTAAGCTCATTTATGGAAAATCCTGTCACCTCCCGGTAGAATTAGAACATAAAGCCTATTGGGCTATTAGAAATTTAAATTTGAATTATAGAGCCGCCGGTGAAAAGAGAATCCTTGACATAAACGAATTAGAGGAACTCAGAAGAGACGCCTATGAAAATGCCAAAATCTATAAAGAAAGAACAAAACAATGGCATGACAAGCGTATATCAAGGAAAGTCTTCAAGGCTATTATTTAGCCATGCTGAAGACTCGTAGGAAACGCAAGGCAGTTACCAAGGCTATTATAAATAGCCATCTCCTCTCTTTTCCGAAGAGGAAGTTTTTGCACGCTCAGTTTTGCGAAAGCTCTGCCAAATTTTCCTTTCACGCCTTTGCTTATTTTTCTTCCTTTCCAGCATTGTTCATTTTATTTATTTCTTTTGCAAGCTTTACTTTCTCTTTTCCCTTGCAATTTATCTTCCCCGTTTTTAGCTTTTAGATATTTTTCGCATAATAGTTTCTACACCGGAAACTACTGTGCAACTTTATACCGGATTTAACCTTACGTTATATTCGAGTTTTATTTCCTTGATTTATTTTACTGCTTAATTGAAGAATCGAAGAACAAATCCTACCGGCTTGTGGTGGAGTGTTCAAGACCATTGTATTACGCATTCAGGTTCTTTAATTGTTATTTAATTTTTTATGTTTTATTCTATTGTTTATTCATATTGCCTGCCTGGAATGAGTCTGTTTATGCATGATATAAATTCTTGTTTATTTAGCATGTCTGGCTAATTTGCCTAGGTATCGGTATGTAAAGTAAGCAGAATAAGGGATCGAGACTGAGTCGGTCTATCTAAACTTAAAATCAAAATCAATCTTTTTATGGTCTCAACTTACAGGTTTAATAACAAGATTTTTTACAAAAGTAAAAGACATAAAGAAGTTAAAATCAATAGAGCGAGAGTTTGAGATTTTAACTGGACAGTGTAAGTTAGGCATTAATTCTAGATCAGGGCGAGAGCAAGTTTTAGAGTTAATTAAATTCTGACCTTTTCCAAAAAGTATTTTTAAAGATTGAATGTGAGGACGAGAGTTAAGCATTTGGATTTAATTATATAACCTAAGTCAACAGAGCGAGAGTTTGAGATAAGGGTGTTTAAAACGGTCAGTATTTTCTTAAAAAGAGTTTCTGCAACTTTATTGTTTTCAAAATATGGTTTTTGACTTAATTATAAGTGACAGCAACATTAATATAAAATCATGGTTTATTCAACAGAGCGAGAGTTTGAGATAGAACCTTTAACCAATAAAGTTAACCGAAACGATTCATTTTAAAACCAAGAAACCGACAAAGACTTGATTCCCTAGTTTTGACGAATTACATACCGATATCCGTTTTATTAATATTTAATCTAGACATTAGTTTAGCTCTTAGTTTTTCCCCAAACAATCAAACATCTCCACCTTAGATTTACGTAGTAACTTTAGATAACGGTATATCGATTCATAAGTCCCTGTGGGATCGATATCTTTTAAAACTACGCGATAGAACTGTGCACTTGCAGTTTGTATCCCATTCTCGACTCACCCAGTCGAGCGATCATCAAACTCCAATGAGTCAACATCAACCTACAAAACACACAAAGGTTAGTAATCAAAGGCAAACATCAATGCTCAAATGATGGAGCATCAACAACTATGGAACTTGGATGTTCAACCTGAAAACAAAGCTCAAATGTGAGAGGCAAACCACTAGGTCAAAGCCTAGGGTCAAAGATGGAGAAAAAATTCAAAACAGAAGCTGAAAATTAACATGAATCAACTTCAAACACATCTTGAAACAATCCAAAAGGTCTCACATCAATATCATACCCCAAAAACATTTCATGACCAATTGAAGTTCAAGGCAATTTTAAAGCTCAAATGTGACCAACCAGAATGAAAAATCTCAATTAAATCAGAAATGATTCAAAAAATTCCAAGAAAATTCATGAGCATTCACAACATCCATAATATGCATCACACAAAAAATCAGGACAATTGGAATTCATTAGGCATGGCAAACACATCATTCAAGTTGAACAAGCAAAGGTGTGACACAAATTGTCACACCAACTTATAATGATCATAAAACATAAATGATACATGATAAAAATACCAAATCAACACCAAAATTTCAAGCAAAGAGTCTAGTTTCATCATGCAAATTTTCAGAAGCATTGGATTAAAAACCAGCATTTCACAAATGATATAGCAAGGCAAGGTACAAAAGGCATACATGTTCACATGCCCTAGAACAAAATGAAATCCAGCCAAGCACAATTTATGGAAAAATGATCAAAAAATACTAGACAAGATAAGGAATACAATGCAAAAAACCACATGATTTTTGGATCAATATTCAATTAGATATGAATTTTATAAGATGATGAAAAAATAAAAAAATGCATGAAGCAAGTAATAGAAATAATGGAGGGAAATGGAAAAAAACAATGAAGCATTTGAAATTGTTGTCTCCGCCAAGAATCGAACTAAGTGGCATTTCAAATTATGGCGCCAGGCTACATGAAACGTAGCATTCCATTTAAACGCTGGCAAGTCAACATTGCATGGTCAACACAACGGACCAATCAGGAACGCGCATGGCAATTTGAAACAACCAATCACAATTGAGCCCTAAACTAACACCTACAGCAACGGATTAATGCATCAGCAAGATCAAAAGTGTGGCCTAATCGTGAACAGTATCATCTTCATTGCGAATTCCATGAACAGTGGATACATCAAGAACATTTTTCCTAGAAACCCAAATTGAACACATCATTATGTAGATCTTTCATCCTAGGTCACGAATATATGCATGGCTAAGTCTAATTCAACACACACAAGGAGAATCGAGCACATGAATATTCATACATGGAACTTTAAATCAACATTTCTCAGCCAATAATGCACGAAATTCAATGGTTCAACGCTCAGAGTAACCAGCATCGCAAGATCTATAACAATAGCATAATAATTTTGAGAAATGAGAGATTCGATTCAATGACCTCTTGAAGAAGCAGAACTGGAATTGGATGAATTCAGGCCTTGTGATGCTCAACAGTTCTTCTACAATGCTTGTGAAGTTGATTGGATAAGAGCTTGAGGTTCAATTGTGCACGAATCCTCCAGAATTTGGATTCACCATTGTTGCTTCAAAGCTTCAAGCATGAACAAACAGGCACGGATTCTCTTGGTTCTTCCTTCAAACTTTCTCAAAGATGCTTCCAGATGATGAATCAAGTAATGGATTGTAATTTGGTTTGAAGAAATTGAAAGAAAATTTGAGAGAAAAAGTTTGAGAAATTTTCTAGATCTGAAATTATGATGGTTTTTCTCCGCTGAAAACAGTTTGGGTTTCATTTATATATGCTATGCTAATCACCCTTCTAATCATGTTTAGCCAATGGTAAGTGGAATTAGCAAAATGAGATGTTTGTGCATTTTAGCTTTTTCACCCTATACATGAAAATGCATGGTGAACAGTGCACGGGATTGTGTTTGTTTTCACTCAAAAAATCATTTTGGAGCTAAAGGCAATGGTGGAATGTTCAAATAATGCACCAATTTTAAACTTCATATTTTTCCTCCAAAAATCAAGTGAAATGACAAATGTTCATATGATGATAATGCATGGCATGTAATGCAAGATTTGGAAACTAGAGATCAAAATAAGAACAATGCAAAAAGAGCCATCCAATTTGGAGTTTTAGTTGAGAAGTTATGGCCATTTGAATCTTCAAGTACACTTTGCTATGTTTTGAACATATCTTCTTAACCACACATGAGAAATTGATGATCTTGGACTTTTTGGAAATGGGAGATAAAGATCTACAACTTTCATGTTCAACAAAATTTCATTTGAAGCTTTCTTGGTGATGTAATTTGAAGTTGAAGTTAGGTTAAAACCTTTCCATTTTTGGCAAATTTGAATTATAGGTCACTTTCTATTTTTGGAAAGTTTTGACCTGACTTTATTTTCTTCAATGTTGATGTTTGAAATGTCAATTGAGACTTGTTTGAACATGAATGAAGTATTTCTAATCACTTCCCACCTCCAAATCCAACAGTTGACTTGGCAGTTGACTTTTTAGGCCTTCAGTTGACCTAGCAATGTTCTGATGAAATTCAAGCCTCTACCACTTGGGATTTTGCTTCAAAATGGCATCATAGCTCATATGAACTCTTGATAATGATTGTGGTGCCCAAATTCTCAAGAATGGCCACCATCTATTGCTCAATGACTGTCTTTGACTGCCTTGACCTGTGGTTGCTTCATCTGCAAGACAAAGGTTAGATGACATATTTTTGTACTTTTGGTTAGTGGTAAAAAGAAAAACAATGATATACAAATGCAAAACATGCTTGGTGATCAAGAATCACCCTCAACAAGATAACCCACCCACAGGGAAGGAGGAAAGGTGCACAATGATCCTTGAGGCAATGATATGATATGATATGATGCCATGAGGGATCTTAGGGACAAAATTGGGGTCTTACAGGTGCCCCTATTTAAGGTCATTCTAGCCGGAGAAGTGAAGTTTAGAAATCTTCATCTCGACGCGGTAGAATGGGCTTAAATAACAGTAATGAGACAAATTTTGGTCCCTAAGAGACCTCATGATGCAAATGTATGCATGCAAAAGAAACAAAACTCTGTGGGGAATACTGGTCCACAAAAGAAGAAAAGACGACCCATCGGAGTAATACACTCACCAGGAACAGAGACTCTAACAAGACTCTCATGGGGATAAGAAAAAGAAAGAATGCGTGAGCAGGACACGACTCTGAATTAGGGTAAAACTGACACTGCATGAACAAAGCACGACTGGACTGGAGACCTCACTGGGGAGAAGAAGAACTCAAACTGGGGAAAGAAGAATTCCAAAGGAAAACACATCCATTGGAAAGACTCAAGCCGACTCAAACTATCCACAAAGGATACTTCGGATAAAAATCCGGACTCGGACTGGGGAAAAGATTCACAAAGAACCTCCCTGCCGGGGAAAATTGCATATATTGGGAAAAAACGCCAATACAGCAAGAGGGTAAAAATCACAACAGGGAACTCCACTGGAGAACGTCTGACAAAGAGACTCTCCTGGGGAAGCAACAAAGAAATGAGGTGTTACCGGTATAAGGGTAACAAGCTCAGGAAGAATGAATATCTAAGACCGGTATAAGGGTGAGAGACATCAATCAACCAAACATCTGAGAAAGACCTGAAAAAGGTACATCAACTCAGGAAAATTTGACTCCACAGGGGACCAAGGTCATAATAGGGAGCAGAAAGGAAGGAACACCAGGGATACCGGCTACTGGGTATATAATAGGTGACCGACCAAAGCGTGAATTGGTATATATGCCAAAACACTCATCATCCGAAAGGAGGGCTTGAAAAAGCAAATCGACTTACAGGATGGACATTCGAATCCACAACGGGAAAACGAATCTTACTCAGCTGGGAAAACAAACCCAAAGAGTGCATGAGATATAATATCCATTACCGTTAGAACGTGGATAGTATACTCGCATGAGATATATTATCTATTACCGTCAGAACGTAGATAATACACTCGCATGGAAGGAAACACCAGGGATACCGATTACTGGGTATATAATAGGTGACCTACCGAACACGTGAATTGGTATATATGCCAAAACACCCATCATCCAAAAGGATGGATATTCGATTCTACAAAGAATACGAACCTTACTCCGCTTGGGAAAATCAACAAAGGATTCCAACCAAAGAGTGAAAGAGATATATTATTCATTACCCTCAGAACGTGAATAATATACTCGAAAAGGAAGAGACACCAGAGATACCGGTTACTGGGTATATAATAGGTGACCAACCAAAAAGAGAGACAATCGTTACCAGTAACAACAGGGTAAACGAAAGATAACTCACAGGGGATAAATTGCAAGCATCCGGCAATGATCCGAGAAACAAATATTCGATTCCACACAGGAACAACGAATCTTACTCGACTGGGGAAACACAACAGGCTTCGACCGAAGAGTGCATGAGATATATTATCCATTACCGTCAGAACGTGGATAGTATACTCGCATGGAAGATTATCCACAACCGGTTACTGGGTTAATAAAGGATAAATCGACCGAACAGAAAGGCATCGGGATACCACAACTAGGTATATAATGATGACCAATCAAAGGGAGCAACAACATTACCAACAAAATTGCTAGCAAATGGCAATTACCCAGAAGCAAGGAGGGAATATCAACATCGACTACTGAATGAAGATAACCACAAAGAGTAACCTTCATCGGTTAGGATGAACAACAAGGTCAACTTTGCAAAGAAGAGAAATTAGGGTTTACAACTATCGAATACGGGGTAGAAGACTAAAACTCTGGCTGAGGATAGGGTGAACGATTGCCGAATACTGAGCAATTATTCAACTTATTCCACAAAGAGGCGCAGACTCCGTTGGGGAGAAAAACCGCAACAACATAGGATTTACAACTACCGAATACGGGGTAGAAAACCACAAAATCCACCATCAACCAGAATGAACCACAAAGGTTACCTCTGCTAGGGGAAAAGAGATAGGACTTACAACTACCGAATACTGGGTAGTAGCCAACAACTCTGATGAGGATAAAAAGATAGGGTTTACATCTACCGAATACGGGGTAGAAAACCAGCAACTCCGCGTGGGGAATGAAAGAATCACAATTCCGCATGGGAACAAAATAGGGTTTATAACAAACTACCAACTGTTGAGGAGCAAGCAAAACTAGGATTTACGACTACCAACTACTGGGTAGAAAACCATCGACTCTTGCTGAGGAATAAAAGGTATATAACCACAAATTCCGTCAAGAGGAAAAGGAACATAGGACTTATAACTACCGGTATAAGGGTAGAGGCCCAAAAGATTCCGTTGGGGATAAAATGAACTGTTGCCGGTTACTGGGCAATTCACTCATTTATTCCACAGGGAAGCACAAGAAACAGCTGACAAATACCAATTCGGGATCAAACCGAAAAGACAGACTGAATCAAGACTCGTCCTATGAGGATATAACTCAATAGGAAGATCCATCCCAATATATGTGTTGGGAGGAAACGGAAGAAACCGTCATCCCCGAGGATATATCTCAGTGGGGAACTGCAGAAGGAATGACAGACACTTTCTGCTTACGGGCTGACTCTATATTGAGAGATTAAACACCCGACATCTGCTTAGGGGAGATCTATTGTGGAGATCTATATCACCCATAGCAAGAGACAACAAACAAGAGATATATGGCAAAAAAATGCAACATGAATATCTGAATGTTTATGAGTATGCATGAATATGCGTAACTTATGTTTGATGAATGCTGACAAAACAGACATATCTAACACAAACAGGCCCAGGAATCAAACACCCGGTACTACACTTCTAGAGGAAAAATCCAACTGGAAAGCCAATCTGCTGGGGATCTACATGCTGAAAAGAAAAGATCTACAGGGAAACAAAAGATCAGAGATATCAGGAAATCACAAAATCTCTGAGCGATGGATCAACAATCAACCCGAACAGAAGTCACAACAAGCAATAACACTGCCACAAAGACAAATCTGTTGGGGCAAAAGGAGAAATCCCGAGGTATCTGCAGGGGGATCCTCAGTATCAACTGGGAAACAAGAGTTCACTGCACAAGCAAGAACTGCCACGAAAGCAACTCCAAATAACTCCGCTGGGGAGCATCCCACAAAGGGAGAACAGATCATCCATGTAGAATCTAACTGCACAAGCAACTCTACTGGGAATACGGTCAGCCACTCCATTGAGGATAAACCCACTGAGAGAAAAATAGATCACAAAAGTAGATTCTGCAACAAGCCACTCTACTAAGGATCAAAAGCATCAGGGAATCAACCAAATCTCTGGATGATAGATCACCAACCGATCCTACTGAGGAAACAGAGATTTCAACAGGCAGAAAACTGCCACAAAACAACTCTACTGAGGATACCAATTCTGGCGGGGATCCTGACTCTGTTGGGGATACCAACTCTATTGAGGATTCTGCAGGGAAAGCACAAAACTTCTGCAGAAACTTCTCAGATATAATCCACCATACCACAAATCTATTGGCGTCTTTACTGGAGAATCCACTGGGAAATCCACCGGGGATGAGGAGGAGAGCTGGGGATCAACCACCAAATGCTGAACCTTCCAAGAATAAACCCACAACTGCAGGAGGAAAATAAACACTGCTCTGCTGAAGGGATAAGAGGTGAAAACCTCAACAAGCGCTCTGATGGGGAGGAATATAGCATATCATATCAACAAATCCTGCTAGCGACTGTGCTGAGGAAAATGATGAAGTACCGGGATATCAACCCACCAATCACTGAATCTTCCAAGAGAAAGCACCCATGCTGAGGAGAAAATGCTGTTGGAGAGGACTGTGAAGTCCTAACAACTCTGCTTGGGGAACAACCCCACCAAAAGCTCTGCTTGGGGAACAACCTCAACATCAAATCTGGAGAAAGAGGATACAACCATGCCAGGAATATGAACAAATGTCTTACCTGATGGAGATCATGCCACCCTTGGGAGAGCACTGAGAAATTCTTAAGTATCCTTTCGTCATTGTGAATGTTCACTTTGTTTAAAACAACAATTTGAAAAAAAATTATTTGTTTAAAACAATGATATTTTATCAATTAAAACATGCAAAATATTTGTTGAATTGAAACAAATAAGAGTGCAAATAATTGGATAAAAGCTCAAATTTATTTGATGGAATGGTAGCCTGCAAATGGCAAGACTCCATAGATCTGTACAAATTTGAAATCAGTGATATATATTGGAAGAGGGCTACATTGAACATAATGATCCTTTCTCTACCAATTTGAATCTCGATGTATTCGAAGCTTCAGTTGACGACGAATCGAGAATCTCTGATGAAAAAGACAGTTGTGGAACAGAAAGTCTTGTCAGGATGTAGTTACTTGCCAAATCCCTAATTTTTGCCTAGATTGCCCCAGGGTGAGGTACTCAATCTAGCGGGATGCAAATACTCTTTTTTTTCAAGTCTCTAACTTTTGCCTGGATCGCCCTTTCGGGTTCTCCACCGAGACGCTCATTTTTGCCTAAGCCGCCCTTTCGGGTTTTCAACTTAGCGAGCTATTCTGTTTTTCTTTTATATACTTTTTTTTAGGCAAAGTATTTCTTGACTGCATCTGAATTCACAGGACGAGTGAAATCCTCCCCATCCATTGTTGTAAGCATCAAAGCACCGCCTGAAAAGGCTCTCTTAACAACATATGGACCTTCGTAGTTTGGAGTTCACTTGCCCCTGGAATCGGGCACGAAAGACAAGACTTTCTTGAGCACGAGGTCACCTTCTCGGAACACACGAGGCTTGACCTTCTTATCGAATGCTTTCTTCATTCTCTGCTGATATAACTGACCATGGCACATGGCAGTCAATCTCTTCTCTTCAATCAAATTCAGTTGGTCATAACGACTCTGAATCCATTCAGCATCAGTCAACTTGGCTTCCATCAAGACTCTCATTGATGGGATCTCCACCTCTACTAGGAGAACATCCTCCATGCCATAAACAAGAGAGAAAGGGGTTGCCCCTGTTGAAGTGCGGACAGATGTACGATATCCATGCAAAGCAAATGGCAGCATCTCATGCCAATCTTTGTACGTAACTGTCATCTTCTGTATAATCTTCTTGATATTCTTATTAGCAGCTTCAACAGCCCCATTCATCTTAGGTCTGTAAGGAGAGGAATTATGGTGTGCAATCTTGAACTCAGCGCATAACTCATCCATCATCTTATTATTCAGATTAGATCCATTATCGGTAATGATCTTATCTGGCACACCATAACGGCAAATCAGCTGGTTCTTGATAAACTTCACAACCACCTGCCTGGTCACATTCGCATACGAAGCGGCTTCAACCCATTTGGTGAAGTAGTCAATTGCTACGAGAATAAACTTGTGCCCATTGGACGATTTCGGTTCAATCATGCCGATCATGTCGATTCCCCACATAGAGAAAGGCCATGGTGATGAAATCACATTCAGAAGTGTCAGAGGAATATGAATCTTATCAGCGTAAATCTAACACTTGTGGCATTTCTTCACATATTTGCAGCAGTCAGACTCCATTGTCAGCCAATAGTAGCCTGCTCTCAGCATCTTTCTTGCCATGGCATGTCCATTGGAATGAGTACCAAATGAACCCTCATGGACCTCAGTCATCAACAGGTTTGCTTCGTGTCTATCCACGCATCTGAGCAAAACCATGTCAAAATTTCTCTTATACAGCACTTCACCACTGAGGTAGAAACTGCCTGACAACCTTCTCAGAGTTTTCCTATCTTTCACAAATGCCCCAGGCGGGTAGACCTGGTTCTGGAGGAAATTCTTGATATCAAAATACCAAGGCTTGTCATCATTCACTTCTTCAACTGCAAATACATGAGCTGGTCTATCCAAGCGCATCACGGCAATGTTGGGAACTTCATTCCAATACTTGACCATAATCATGGAAGCAAGCGTAGCTAGAGCATCTGCCATCCGATTACCCTCTTGAGGAATATGATGAAAGTCAACTTCTGTAAAGAACGTTGAAATCCTTCTCGCATAATCTCTGTACGGAATGAGACCAGGCTGATTCGTCTCCCATTCTCCCTTGATCTGATTAACAACCAGGGCCGAATCACCATACACATCAAGATGCTTGATTCTCAAATCAATACATTCTTCCAGTCCCATAATACAGGCCTCGTACTCAGCCATATTATTCGTGCATTTGAAAGTTAGCCTTGCTGTAAACGGAATATGCGTACCATGAGGAGTAATGATTATTGCCCCAATTCCATTTCCATACTGATTCACAGCGCCATCAAACACCATCGTCCATCTGGAACCAGGTTCCGGACCTTCATCAAACGCAGGCTCATCACAATCTTTCATTTTCAAATACAGAATCTCCTCATCTGGGAAGTCGTACTGAACAGGCTGATGATCTTCAATCGGCTGGTGCGCTAAATGGTCAGCCAAGACACTACCTTTGATAGCTTTCTAAGCTCGATACTCGATATCATACTCAGATAACAACATCTGCCAACGGGCAATCCTCCTGGTTAAAGCAGGCTTCTCGAAAATATACTTGATTGGATCCATTCTGGATATCAACCAAGTTGTATGATTTATCATGTACTGGCGCAAACGCTTAGCAGCCCAAGCCAAAGCACAACACGTCTTCTCAAGCATAGAGTATCGAGACTCACAATCAGTAAACTTCTTACTGAGGTAGTAGATAGCAGATTCTTTCTTCCCTGATTCATCTTGTTGACCGAGTACACAACCCATCGAGTCTTCAAGAACAGTCAGATACATAATCAGAGGTCTTCCTTCTACAGGCGAAGACAAGATCGGAGGTTCAGACAAATATTCCTTGATACTGTCGAAAGCTTTCTGGCAATCCTCGGTCCAATCATGAGACTGATCTTTCCGGAGGAGCTTGAATATCGGAGCACATGTGGCAGTCATGTGGGATATAAATCTGGAAATGTAGTTCAAGCGGCCAAGAAAACCTCGGACTTGCTTTTCAGTTTTGGGTGCAGGCATCTCTTGTATTGCTTTAACCTTTGCAGGATCAACTTCAATACCTCTTTCGCTGACAACAAAACCCAACAACTTGCCAGAACGGACTCCGAATGTACATTTGTTCGGATTCAGGCGAAGTCTGAACTTCCTCAGACGCTGAAAAAGCTTCAATAAATGCTCAACATGTTCAACTTCCGTTCGGGACTTAGCAATCATATCATCAACATAGACCTCTATCTCCTTGTGCATCATATCATGAAACAAGGTAGTCATAGCACGTTGATACGTGGCTCCGGCGTTCTTCAAACCGAAGGGCATCACTCGATAACAGAATGTTCCCCAAGGTGTGATGAATGTTGTCTTCTCCATATCTTCGGGTGCCATCTTGATTTGATTATAACCGGAAAATCCGTCCATAAACGAAAAGACTTTGAATTTAGCTGTATTGTCTACCAACATGTCAATGTGTGGTAGAGGGAAATCATCTTTAGGACTAGCCTTATTCAAATCTCTGTAATCAACACACATACGGACTTTTCCGTCTTTCTTAGGCACAGGCACAATATTGGCCACCCATTGAGGATATGTGGAAGTCATCAGAAACCCTGCATCAATTTGCTTCTGAACTTCCTCTTTGATCTTCACTGCCATATCTGGATGAGTTCTTCTGAGCTTCTGCTTCACAGGCACGCACTCAGGCTTCAAAGGCAGGAAATGTTGCACAATATTTGTATCTAGACCCGGCATGTCTTCATACGACCAAGCAAAGATATCGGAATATTCTCGTAGCAAACTGATCAACCCCTTCTTGACAGACTCTTCAAGAAGTGCCCCAATCTTCACCATAGGAACACAATATTCAGACCCCAAGTTGACTGTTTCCAGATCTTCGAGATGCGGCTGAATGATCTTCTTCTCGTGCTCAAGGAGACGGGTAATCTCATCAGGAATTCCTTCAACATCATCTTCCTCTGCCTCGAATACAGGGAATTCAAAATTGGGAGATGGCGTTGGATCATTATGTTCAATGGGTTTTAGAATCAACCTGCATAATGATTTTGGATAATAAAAACTTTAGAATTTAAACAAGCAAACCATTCTGCAGATGAAAAGGATTGCTTTTATTCTTGTTTTTTAGGGTTTTTTGTGATCACTGATTTCATGCAAAAGCAAAAAAGTGAAAACAAATGGAAAAACAAATGTTTAACAATGCATTAATTGAATGAAATATCATTGTATAAATGCTGCCAACAATGTCATCACTTCTCCTTTTGGCATGGGAGAAGGGTTTTGAACAAAGTGAACCATTACGCTGACTTATGAATGACCGTAGGAACATCCACAGCGACCCAATTGTGGCAGACACCACCAGGTATGATGAAGTTGCTCAAGTCCTCTGCATCCTCTTCCAAGATAACAGCAGCTTCCTCAGCTTGATCAGCATGGATGAAACCTCCACTCTTGAACAAACCTTGCTCGTTGAATGCCCCAGAAGAATAGCCAATGCCAGCCCGGGATTTGTTGTCTTCAAGCTCAATCATCTTCCCTAAACCAGCAACTGCACCATATTCAATGGCCAGTTTCGCATCACGGTAAGAAGCAAATGAAGGAGACTTCTTCTCAATCGGCTCAGCAATAGATAAAGCTTGGAAAGGAGTTCCAACTTCATCCTCAGCATCAATATATGAGAAAGAAGACAAGTGGCTAACCAGGAGAGCCTTTTCTCCCCCTACCACAACCAGTTTCTTATTCTTGATGAATTTCAGCTTCTGGTGTAGGGTGGATGTCACGGCGCCAACCTCGTGAATCCATGGTCTGCCAAGGAGACAGCTATAAGATGGGTGGATATCCATAACCTGAAAGGTAACTTGGAAATCACTTGGTCCAATCTTGATTGGGAGATCAACTTCCCCAATCACGGTCTTACGTGACCCATCAAAAGCTTTCACAACAACACTACTCTGCCTCATGGGAGGCCCCTGATATGACAATCTCGAAAGAGTGGTCTTCGGCAATACATTCAAAGATGACCCAGTGTCCACCAGCACGTTGGACATGGCATCAGTCTTGCAGTTCATGGATATATGTAGAGCCATGTTGTGGTCTCTTCCCTCCTCAAGGAGATCAGCGTCACAGAAACTCAAAGTGTTGCAAGCAGTGATGTTTGCAACTATACTGTCAAACTGTTCTACCGTGACATCGTGATCAACATAGGCCAGGTCAAATACTTTATGTAGAGCCTCCCTATGGGGTTCTGAATTCAGAAGCAAAGATAGCACGAAGAGCTTGGACGGCGTTTGTAGAAGCTGGTCTACAACATTGTACTCACTCTTCTTGATGAGCCGCAGCATCTCATCACATTCTTCATTCATAATGCCACTCGGGCCAACAGAAGAAGCATGAGTCTTTTGTACAGAGGAGGGTTTGGCAACAGGTGCCGGGTTCGGAACATTCACCGCAGTTCCAACCGGACGCTCAGCAGAATCAGAAACAACAGCTCTAGCCTGAGGCTTAGGTGCTGAAAACACGCGACCACTACGGGTCAATCCGCTCACGTCAGCAATATTAACAACAGAAGTAGAAGGCAACGGCACTTCTTTCCCATCTTCCACAACAACAGGATTGTATCTGAAAGGAATAGCTTTATCCGAAGAATAAGGCACAGGGCCTGCAGGCTTGATGACCAAAGAAGGAGAAACCTTCGGCTTGCTACCATCATAGCGGATGACAACAGGCTCGGGCAACTTGAACACGGGAGAAATCACATTCACTTCTGGTTCATCTTCATCAACATTTCGATTCTGAAGAATTTCAATGGTACCCTCATCCAACAGCTCTTGAAGCTCTCTTCGCACTTGGCGACAACCCAGTCTATTGACGGAGCAGATGCGGCATCGGTCATGGTTGTGCTCCATATGACTGTACTGACACAGCAAACGATGCAACTCAACCAATGACTGTCGAATATGGCTCACATATTTGACTTTATACTTGCCAGGGCAACCCTGGACCATGTTAACCGACTTCCCATGCTCGGGCAATGGGTTCTTCGTAACATTCGGGCCTGAGTCCTCAAAGGTCAGTATGCCGCATCGCATCAGGTCTTGAACCTTGGTTTTCAACGGATAGCAGTTCTCAATATTGTGTCCCGGAGCGCCGGAATGATAAACACAATGTTGATCTGGCTTGTACCACCACTGCGGGTTAGCAGGCACAACCAGAGGCTCTCTGGGAGTAACCAGTTTCCTCTCCAACAAGGAAGGATATAATTCAGCATATGACATAGGAATGGGATCGAAACTGATCTTCTTCCTATCATAATTCAGATTAGCCTGATTACTGGTACTGCCACGAGGCTGGTAAGCCTGTTGCTGTGGACGATGTTGCTGTTGATATTGAGGTTATTGCTGATGCTGATGATGTTGCTGATACTGCTGAGAATTGTCTCTGAAAACAGGTGCTATATGAGCCACCTGGTGCTGATTGCAGGCGTGACGCACAGGCTTCCTCTTAACAGAGGGTCTTCTAGGTTTAGCATGGGATTGCACAGCGTGTGCCTCCCCATCTTTCTTCTTAAACGCCCCATATCGTTTAGAAGAGCTCTCATCTTTAGCCAACCGTCCTTCACGGACACCTTCCTCCAAACGCATCCCCATGTTCACCATCTCGGTGAAATCAGAGGGAGCACTAGCTACCATCCGCTCAAAATAAAACGAACTAAGAGTCTTCAGAAAGATCTTAGTCATCTCCTTCTCTTCCAGCGGAGGAGTAATCTGAGCTGCTAATTCTCGCCACCTCTGGGCGTACTCCTTGAATGTCTCTTTATCCTTCTGAGACATGGCCCTGAGTTGATCACGGTCAGGCGCCATATCAACATTGTACTTGTATTGCTTGACGAAGGCTTCGCCAAGATCGTTGAAGGATCGGATGTTTGCGCTATCAAGGCTCATATACCAACGAAGAGCCGCACCGGACAAACTATCCTGAAAATAATGAATCAACAGCTGATCATTATCGGTATGAGTAGACATTTTTCTGGCGTACATGACCAGGTGAGCGAGAGGGCAGGTGTTCCCCTTATATTTCTCAAAGTTAGGGACTTTGAATTTGACGGGTATCTTCACACCGGGAACTAGGCAAAGTTCAGCAGCAGACTTGCCAAACAGATCTTTCCCTCGGAGGGTCTTCAATTCCTTTCGGAGCTCAAGGAATTGGTCATTCATAGCTTCCATCTTCTCATTAACATCTGGGCCCTCAGACGGCTCAGAATGATAGATGGTGTCGTCTACCCTAGGAGTGGTATGCACGACAGGAGGAGGCATAGCAAGGACCGGGCTAGATGCCGACATATAAGCAAAGGTTGGAGCTGGAATATCTGGCATGAAACCAGGAGGCATACCCCACGGAAACCCGGCTGGCATGGCATTCGGCATGAAATGGGCACTAGCAGCTGGCACAATTGAAGAAGCAACCTCTGATATAACAGTCCTTTGGGGAGGAGTTGCAGGAGGTGGAGAAGGTTGATGTTGAGCAGCCAACAATTGCTCCATCAGAGCACCCAATTTGGCGACTTCTTCCTTCAGCTCTCTGTTCTCTTGTTCCAACTGATCCATCACTCTTGCAGAATTGGCTCTGGTATAGTACCGGTGAGTCAGCTTGTCTTCAAAATAAATGAAGAGCACAGAGTTAGGCCACAGACAAGAATACCAGAACAACCTGCTTATGCAAAATGATGCATGCAATGCTTGTGCATATGCTTTGTTTTTATTTCAAGGAACTTTTAGGGTATTATTTGCAAAATTTTGAAAGGTTAAACATTTAATCGCATATGGAAAATATGTCATCAAATATATTCAAGACAAAGAAGTACAGCATTGTTGATTATATACAAGGGAAAAGGAAAATAAACATCCTATGGATCCCTAGAAGCTCGAGATGCTGGAAGACGAGAAACACAGAGCTTCTTGATCTCTCTCTCATAGGCTGCTTCCATATCCGCTTTCTCCTTAGCAAGTCGATCATACTTCCTCTTCCAGAATTTGGAAGACTGAGGAAGCAGAGAAGTCCAGGTATCATCAGGATCATCGATCACCTGATGCTCGAGAAACTCGATCAGAGCGTCCTTCTCCTTGATTTGCTGAAGCAACTCTTCTCTTTCACGGATCCAGGCACGTGAAAGGTCTTCTTCTCTCAACTCCCCTACGCCTTGGTTAGGGAGGGTTGAAGGCCCAGCCACAACCAATGGTGTAGGTCTCAGATAGTCATACGGCATAAGATACTCGGAAGCTCTCTGTCTGACCCAAGAAGTATATGGCTCCAAAACAATGCAGTTCTTCGGACCCAACTCGTTTCTACCCTTCTTGTGAACCTTGCGCCAAGCGCGGACCATCCTGGCTTTCAGGTCTTAGGGATCTTTACCCTCCTGAAAGAACACACCTTCTAACAGAATGTTATGAGGTTTATCCTTTAGGGGGAACCCAAGCTGACGACGTGCTAAGATAGGGTTGTAACTGATCCCACCACATGTACCAAGAAGAGGCACATTAGGGAATTCACCACAATAATCAATGATCTGAACAGTATCATACACGCGATCATACCAAGAGATATCATCATTAGTGAGAGACATGAGTCTCGTAGACCACCGTAGACATCCCTTGTTCTCCTTGAAAGCGACCGTCTGCGGTAAGTGAGAAATAAACCACTTATACAACAGAGGCAAACAACACACAATAACTCCTCCACCCTTTGCATTCCTCAGATGCAAAGAGAAATAGGCATCACCCAACAGAGTCGGAACGGGATTAAGAACTGAAAAGATCCTAATGGTGTTCACATCCACAAATTTGTCGATGTTGGGGAACAATACCAAACCATAGATGAGCAGCACGAATAAAGCCTCAAAGGCATCCTCACTCATGGCCTTCCCATAAACGGTAGCTTGAGCGATGAGGAAATCAGAAGGAAGACCCTGAATTCCACCTTTGGTAGTCATATGCGCCTCAATCAAAGATTCATCTATGTGCAACAAGTCTGCAATCTCTCGAGAAGTCGGAATACTCTCTAAGCCACTGAACGGCACCTGATCCAGAATCGGAATACCCACAAGATGAGCATACTCCTCCAAGGTAGGCAACAGCTGGAAGTCCGGAAAAGTGAAGCAGCGATACAGAGGATCATAGAACTGAGCCAGGGTACTCATCAACCCTTCGTCAACCTGAGTAGTTAACAGAGGTAGAAGCTTCCCATAACGAGCTTTGAAACCCAAGGGATCTAATACATAAGATGTCAGATTCCTTAACTCTTTCACATCGGGCTGTCTAAAGCTGTACTTCTTTGTATGCCTTTTCAGTCATTCCATGTCTGAAAATTTTGCAAATAAACCCTTTAAGTTCCTTGAAAATTTTATCATTTTTCTGATGACATGGATGCAGATGAATGTATGAATGCATGAATGCAGCAATCACACTCAAGGATCAAGCAAAGCACACCAGACAAAGGTCATGGGAAAGCTCATAGTATCCTTAATATCAATCATCCATTTTGGTGGATTATGGTTTTCACCTTATTGACACCCAAGTTCCATTGATATTAACGGTACATGAACCGGCTCAATCATCCTTAATATCAATCATCCGTTTTGGTGGATTATGGTTTACACCTTATCAACACCCAAGTTCCATTGATATTAAGGTTGTCTGAATGACTCAACCATGAATCACGGGTTTGTTGTGAGTCACAAGCATGGAGTCTCAGTTAAGAACCACCCAAAGGGAGTGTACTAGGGTTTAAACCTGCCGAACATGTTCTACCAGAGGTTCCCATAGTCATCATCCCATCTTTCGAATATTATCGGAGGAACGAATACTCGTATTCCAAAAATATTCTCAAGAGAGACTCTTATGAGTGTAGTATCGCGTAACAATCGCATCAGATCTGACATCTGAACGACCTCCGCACTACGTCCTAAAAATAGGCCAAGATGGGCTTGGTAAACTAAGGTCCTTGGCTTCTAAGGCACATGATTGAAAGAATAATGCCTAACCACAAATAACTTGTGTGACATTATTAATCCAACATGACCTCCACCAAGTGAATGGACTCGCAAGTCAACTTGTTAAGGAATACTCCACACAAGTCGACAAGACTATGCCATTCTCCTATCCTAAGGTGCACTCGAGTTCGGGTATAGAACTCATCTCACAGAGATCACCAAGCAAACAGCAGTTGTATATCAAGCAATTCAATCATTACAATCAATACAGTTATCCCAAATTGTACAAAAATATGCCATATAACACATAAACAATATCATACAACAAGGGTGAAAAGTAGGCAATACCACTAAGGACAATTGTTTTCCCCAGCAGAGTCGCCACTTTTCTGTAGCGGTGTATTCGTCACTTTATGATTTATTGACTAAACCAAAAGCAAAGTATACAAAGAAATCGAGTCGCCACCGCACTTTTATTTATCCAAAGGAATGGCTAAAAAGCGAACAAAAGCCTAAGAAGTTTTACACATAGAAAACTAATGAAAAGATCAGAGATCAGGGTAAGGGGTAAATTACGCAATGGGAAGGTGTTAGGCACCCAAAACGTCCTAGGTACTCCTAGGGAGCCCTTTTCACACTTGTTGAATGAAATGTTATTTGTTCATGAAATATTTATTGTGCAAACATGGATGGAAGGGATGAGAAAAGAATGTACAAGTTATTATTTTTGTGTTTGGATGGAAAACCATTGCCTACGTACCTTTACAGGATCAAAACCTCGTAGTTCGGCTAAAAGATTTCCAAAATATGAGTGGGTTCATTTTAAACAAAAGCCCTAAGGTCTTTCATTATCCACGGGAGAAAACTCAACCTTATACAAACAACAAGTCCACCATGTGAGAAAAGCTTCAACTTGCTAGTGAGGGGTTAACCCTATAATAAGCAAGGAAGTCTTACAATTCAATCACTAAGGACAAAAGGTGAGATTAACATCAACCACTAAGATAATTCAAACCTATGGCTAATGTATGAAAACTTAATAAGAATGGACAAAGCCACAAAACAATTGAATGAGTGAAATTAACCAATTAGGATTTATTCACAAAAGATGGTCAAAGTATGATTAAAATTCAATTCAAAAGAAGTATGTAGGAAAATGAAGTTTGAAAAGTCAAAGGCTTAAGGCCTAGGTTTCTAATTTGAAAAAGAGATGAGAATGTTTGCACAACACTTTTCAGGTTTGAGTTAGCATGCAAGTGGAGGTTTAAAGAAACAAAAGGTGGGAGGGTGAGGGAGTGTAAAACTTCTTAGATGTTCACCTCTTGAGATCATATGTAGATGATCCAAGTGATTCCTTTGGAATATGCCATGAGCAATAAGCAAATAAACAACAAAGCAAATGGATACCGGATGCCAATCAATGGACTTACACCAATCTCACAAACAAAATGGATACCAGATACCAATCAATGGATTTACACCAATCTCCTAAAATAAACATGGATATCAGATGCCAATATATGGACTTATACCAATCTCCTAAAACAAAATGAAACAATGATACCAGATGCCAATCAATGGACTTATACTAGTCTCCTAAAACAAACATGGATATCAGATGCCAATATATGGACTTATACCAATCTCCTAAAACAAACATGGATATCAGATGCCAATAAATGGACTTATACCAACCTCCAAAAAATGATCATAGGAAACAACTGCCAATAAATGGGCTTACAATTGACTCCTCACATAAACCAATGCAATAAGCCAGAGGAAACAAGTTGCCAATAAATGGTCTTACACTCGACTCCTTCCGCATCATAGGAAACAATGGCCAACATATGGACTTACAACTGGATCCTCAATGGACAAACAAAGATGTCACAAAGATATGAACAATGATCATGCAACGATGTACAATCAATGATGATAAATGCACAAAGGCACACTCA
Organism: Lathyrus oleraceus; assembly: GCF_024323335.1. NCBI lineage: Eukaryota > Viridiplantae > Streptophyta > Magnoliopsida > Fabales > Fabaceae > Lathyrus > Lathyrus oleraceus. The sequence goes on along the minus strand of NC_066585.1, from coordinate 172,602,132 downwards.
AGCAGATATGCACAGATGAATCAAGCAATCAGACAAACAAGTCAATTAGCACACACTATACACAAGCAATAAGGCTCAAGCAAGGTTGGACTTTACAGTCAACTGGAATGGGGTAATATGAGCTCTTAACCCTAACATTGAGAGTTAGGGTGAAGCAGATGAAATGGAGATGAGGGGTGTGCCTCATAGCTCTTATCCCTGGCCTGGGAGAGCTTTAAACAATAGAATGTGTGGGAGTTCAGAAAGTTGGAACTCTTCTCCACAAGTGATTTGACTCTATAAGATCTTGGGTTAATATCCACAATGCATTAACATGTTATGTGAGCAAGGGGATGACACACTGAATAGCAGGAGATGGATTACACATCTCTTTTGTCTGCCAATTGCCTCATAAGAGGACTTTTCCTGCTTGGCACAAAAGATAAACAAACACAAGCATTGCCTCTTAAGGAGGACTTCAGACAGGTGCTTGCCCACATAACAGGACAGGTCTTCCAGACTACATGAAGAAGAGAGGTTATACCTAAGTGGTTAAGCAACCAAGCAAAAGCAAAGTTCAACTGAACTTAAGCAACTAATGTACCTGTGGAAATATCAAACAAATCAGCACAAAGTTCAGACAACTAAACAAAAGTCAATAAGCAACAATCAATCCCAATGTACACAATGCATAAGCTAAAGGTCAAACTCCAATGAGTCAACATCAACCTACAAAACACACAAAGGTTAGTAATCAAAGGCAAACATCAATGCTCAAATGATGGAGCATCAACAACTATGGAACTTGGATGTTCAACCTGAAAACAAAGCTCAAATGTGAGAGGCAAACCACTAGGTCAAAGCCTAGGGTCAAAGATGGAGAAAACACTCAAAACAGAAGCTGAAAATTAACATGAATCAACTTCAAACACATCTTGAAACAATCCAAAAGGTCTCACATCAATATCATACCCCAAAAACATTTCATGATCAATTGAAGTTCAAGGCAATTTTAAAGCTCAAATGTGACCAACCAGAATGAAAAATCTCAATTAAATCAGAAATGATTGAAAAAATTCCAAGAAAATTCATGAGCATTCACAACATCCATAATATGCATCACACAAAAAATCAGGACAATTGGAATTCATTAGGCATAGAAAACACATCATTCAAGTTGAACAAGCAAAGGTGTGACACAAATTGTCACACCAACTTATCATGATCATAAAACAGAAATGATACATGATAAAAATACCAAATCAACACCAAAATTTCAAGCAAAGAGTCTAGTTTCATCATGCAAATTTTCAGAAGCATTGGATTAAAAACCAGCATTTCACAAATGATATAGCAAGGCAAGGTACAAAAGGCATACATGTTCACATGCCCTAGCACAAAATGAAATCCAGCCAAGCACAATTTATGGAAAAATGATCAAAAAATACTAGACAAGATAAGGAATGCAATGCAAAAAACCACATGATTTTTGGATCAATATTCAATTAGATATGAATTGTATAAGATGATGAAAAAATAAAAAAATGCATGAAGCAAGTAATAGAAATAATTGAGGGAAATGGAAAAAAAAACAATGAAGCATTTGAAATTGTTGTCTTCGCCAAGAATCGAACTAAGTGGCACTTAAAATTATGGCGCCAGGCTGCATGAAACGTAGCATTCCATTTAAACGCTGGCAAGTCAACATTGCATGGTCAACACAACGGACCAATCAGGAACGCGCATGGCAATTTGAAACAACCAATCACAATTGAGCCCTAAACTAACACCTACAGCAACGGATTAATGCATCAGCAAGATCAAAAGCATGGCCTAATCGTGAACAATATCATCTTCATCACGAATTCCATGAACAGTGGATACATCAAGAACATTTTTCCCAGAAATCCAAATTGAATACATCATTATGTAGATCTTTCATCCTAGGTCACGAATATATGCATGGCTAAGTCTAATTCAACACACACAAGGAGAATCGAGCACATGAATATTCATACATGGAACTTTAAATCAACATTTCTCAGCCAATAATGCACGAAATTCAATGGTTCAAAGCTCAGAGTAACCAGCATCGCAAGATCTACAACAATAGCATAATAATTTTGAGAAATGAGAGATTCGATTCAATGACCTCTTGAAGAAGCAGAACTGGAATTGGATGAATTCAGGCCTTGTGATGCTCAACAGTTCTTTTACAATGCTTGTGAAGTTGATTGGATGAGAGCTTGAGGTTCAATTGTGCACGAATCCTCCAGAATTTGGATTCACCATTGTTGCTTCAAAGCTTCAAGCATGAACAAACAGGCACGGATTCTCTTGGTTCTTCCTTCAAACTTGCTCAAAGATGCTTCCAGATGATGAATCAAGTAATGGATTGTGATTTGGTTTGAAGAAATTAAAAGAAAATTTGAGAGAAAAAGTTTGAGAAATTTTCTATATCTGAAATTATGATGGTTTTTCTCCGCTGAAAACAGTTAGGGTTTCATTTATATATGCTATGCTAATCACCCTTCTAATCATGTTTAGCCAATGGTAAGTGGAATTAGCAAAATGAGGTGTTTGTGCAATTTAGCTTTTTCACCCTATGCATGAAAATGCATGGTGAACAGTTGTAGCGGTGTATTCGTCACTTTATAATTTATTGATTAAACCAAAAGCAAAGTATACAAAGAATCGAGTCGCCACCGCACTTTTATTTATCCAAAGGACTGGCTAAAAAGCGAACAAAAGCCTAAGAAGTTTTACACATAGAAAACTAATGAAAAGATCAGAGATCGGGGTAAGGGGTAAATTACGCAATGGGAAGGTGTTCGGCACCCAAAACGTCCTAGGTACTCCTAGGGAGCCCTTTTCACACTTGTTGAATGAAAATGTTTATTTGTTTATGACATATTGTGCAAACATGAATGGGAAGATGAGAAAAGAATGTACAAGTTATTATTTTTGTGTTTGAACGGATGAACCCGTTGCCTACGTACCTTTCCATGAAAAGGTAAAGGATCAAAACGCCGTAGTTCGGCTAAAAGATTTCCAAATTATCAGTGGGTTCATTTTAAAACAAGAGCACTAAGGCTTTTCATTCTCAACGGGAGAAAACTCAACCAAGACCAACAATCCACCATGCAAAGATAGCTTCAACATACTAGTGAGGGGTTAACCCTATAATAAGTATGGAAGACTTACAATCAACTCACTAAGGATGTGGTGAGATTTACATCAACCACTATGAGAATTGAAACCTATGGCTAATGTATGAAAACATATCAACAATGGACAAAGCCACAAAACAATTGAATGGGTGGAGTTAATTGATTATGAGTATTTACAAAATATGGTCAAAGTATGATTAAGATTTAATTCAGAAAGAAGTGTTATCAAAAGTGAAGTTTGAAAATCAAGGACTTAAGGTCCAGGTTTCTAATTTGAAAAGACATGAAAATGTTTGCACAATAGTTCAAAGTTCTTGAAAGCAACATGTGAAAAGGGGTTTAGAATCAAAAGGGTGTGGATGAAGGAGTGTAAAACTTCTCAGAAGTTCACCTCTTGAAATCATATAGAAGATGATTCAAGTGTGTCCTTTGGAATGAGGCAACAATGCAAGTAAGCAGATAAAAAGCAAGGTGATACCGGATGCCAATCAATGGCCTTACACCAATCTCACAAACAAAAGCGGATACCGGATACCAATAAATGGATTTACACCAATCTCCTAAAACAAAACAATGATACCGGATGCCAATAAATTGACTTATACCAATCTCACAAACAAAAGCAAAACAAAGATACCAGATGCCAATAAATGGTCTTACACCAATCTCACAAAGCAAAACAACACATGGATATCAGATGCCAATCTATCTGGACTTATTCCAATCTCCACAGGATGATCATAGGAATACAAGTGCCATCAACATGGACTTACAATTGCATCCTCACATACAACAAACAAACAGAAGCACTAAGCAAAGAGGACATAAGTGGCCAATGGAATGGTCTTACACTCAATCCCTTCCAAATCATAGGAACACTGGCCAATGAATGGACTTACAGTTGATTCCTCAATGGGCAAACACAGATATGTCACAACAATATGAAGTGATGATCATGCAATAATGAAAAATTAATGATGATAAATGCACAAAGGTAAACAAGCAAACATGTACAGATGAATCAACCAATCAAGTCAAATAGCACACACTATATACAAGCAATTAGGCTCAAACAAGGGTTAGACTTTAAAGTCAACTGGAATGGGATGAATGATGCTCTTAACCTTAACATTGAGAGTTAAGGTGAAGCAGATGAAAGGATATGAGGGGTGTGCCTCATTGCTCTTATCCCTGGTCAGGAAGAGCTTCAAATGATAGAATGTGTGGGAGTTCAGAAAGTGGGAACTCTCTCCACAAGTTAATGACTCTATAGATCTTGGGTTAGGATCCACAATGCTACAACATGTAATGTGAGCAAAGGGAAGACACACAGAATAGTAGGAGATGGACTACGCATCTCTTTTATCTACCAATTGCCTTATCAAAAGGACTTTTCCTGCTTGGGGACAAAGATAAACAATCACAAACATTGCCTCTTAAGGAGGACTTCAGACAGGTGTCTGGCCAAGTAACAAGCCAGGTCTTCCAGACTACATGAAGAAGAGAAAGTATACCTAATTGGTTAAGCAACCAAGTAAAAGCAAGTTCAAAATGAACTTAAGCAACTAATGTACCTGAAATCAATCCAATTCAATTAGTACTCAAGTCACAAAAGTCAAACAGATAAACCAACAGTCAACAGACAATGTACAATCAACAATCAAAGCTACATTGTGCAAAGCACAAGCTCAACTCAAATGAGCTAAGAACAACCTACAAAATAGCTCAAGATTAGTCAATAACAATCAAACAAACCAACTCAAGCCATGTGAATTAATCTCCTTAAATCCATATGCTTCTTAACCTGAAAACAAACTCAGACATGAGAAGCCAACCCTTAGGCCAAGGCCTAGGGTCAAAGAAAGAGCAATGGACCAAAACAGAACATGAAAATTGGTAAGAATCAAGATTTATCAAATAAGAACATCATCCAATTGGTCTCACATCAAAACTATGCACCAAATCCATTTCACAAAGCAACTAGGGAAAAGCATGCACATTGGAAACTCATAGAGGCAAACAGAATGAACCAACTTAAATAAAATCAAGAATGGCTCAATAAATTCCAAGAAAAATCATGTCTAAACAGAACACATTGAATGAGCAACACACCAAAAATAATGACATTTGGACAAGTATAAGCATGTCAATTAAAATCAACAAGTCAAGGTAAGCATAAACAAGCTCAAAAGAAGCACAAATGGTGCACCAACTTCACATACACATAAAACAGTGATGACAAATGATAAATGATCCAAACCAAAGCCAAAACGAACTTCAACATGTTAGGAATCAATGTACAAAATTTCAAGCTCATAGGATAAGGCATAAGAATTTCACAAATCATGGAAGTTCAACACTCAACAAAAGTCCAATTATGACCAAACAGAAAAGAAAATCTCAAACAAATTGGAAATGGATCCAAAAATTCTGCAAAACATCATCTAGACATCCAGGAGTGTCATCATGCAAAAATTCAGATCATTTGGCAAATGAATGGCATGGTAAATAAAATCAGCAAGTTGGACAAGAAATGGTGTGACACACATTGTCACACCTTCGTTAATCACATCATATCTCAACATCCAGAAATGAAAAAAATGCAAACTATATACCAAAATGACCAAGAATGAGTCTAGTTTATGCATGTCAACTTTCAGCTTCATTGGATCAAGCATCATGATTTCATAAAAGAAATGGCAAGCAATGTGCAAGAAGCATACATGTTAACATTCACTAGCACCAATTAATTTTCAGCCATGCACAAATTATGTAAAAATAACCAAAAAATTTTAGACAGAAAATGTGACATAACACAAAAATCCTCATATTTTTTTGGATCATTTATCGATTATTCATGAATTTAGGAAGATGGAGAAGGAATAAAAAAATGTATGAAGCATAGCATATGAATAATGGAGGGAAATGAAAATCAGCAAAAACATTTGAACTAAATGCCACAGGCCGGAATCGAAGCCGGTAACATTTCAAACAGGGAAACGCACGCCAGGACAAAATGACGCCGTTTTGCCTGGAAATCCAATCCATCGCTAAGCGAACAGAAACCTTCGCTAAGCGAGCAATCATCTTCTCCAGTCTTTCGCTAAGCGAACATATCCTTCGCTAAGCGAAGATTCGTCTTCTTCGCAAAAAAAAAGACGACGAACAGTAGCAACACATGAGCATCAAGAACAAATTACTCAGAAATGTAAATTAAGCATATCAACGTGCACCTCCTTCATCATACATCAAGAATCTATAACTAGTTCATCAAGAAACACTCAAACATGCATGAATCGAAGCAAATAAGAATCATCATCCAAACTTTAAACAAGCATATCTCACTCAATTTTGCATGAAAATCGATGGTTCAAAGCTCAGAACACTCAACATCAAAAGATCTACAACAATGACATAACAAATTCGAGAAATAAGGGAATCGAGTTTGTGACCTCTTGAAGTGCAGAATCGGAATTGGATGAATTCAGGCCTTGCAATGCTCCAAACCTCTTCTATGATGCTTGTATGAATGATTGGAAGTGAGATTGAAGTTTAATTGTGCACGAATCTTCCAGAATTTCAAATCACCATTGATGAGTTCAAGCTTCAAGATGCTCCAATCTTGCACGAATTTGCTATGGATCTATGCTCAATCTTGCTTAATAATGCTTCAGAATCATGAATTGATCAAGATAAATGCAATTTGTTTGAAGAAATTGAAAGAAAATTTTGAGAGAAAAGTGTGAAAAATTTGAGTGTTTTGATCTAGATCTGAAAATTGTGATTGTTGTTAGCAGAAAAACAGTTAGGATTTGTGTTATATACCCCCTACTAATCACTCTCCTAATCATGTTTAAGCAATGGTAATTGGAATTAGTAAAATGGAGTGCAAATGCAAAATTGGGATTTCACCCTATGCATGAAAATGCATGGTGAATAGTGCACGAAAATTCACTTAATTTCTCTTAAAATTCTGTTTTGGAGCCAATGGAAGTGGTGTGAAATGGAAATAATGCATATTTTTCAAATTCACATTTTCCCACCAAAATTCAAAATGAAATCAAGTGAAAAATGCACTTTTTTTGTGATGAGTTTTAATGAAATGTGATGCATGATTATGATAATAGAGATCAAGAGAAAATTGCTCCAAAAAGAACCACATGAATTGGCTTTTTGGTTCAAAAGTTATGCCTTGTTGAAGTTCAAAATTTCTTGACAATGATTTGATCATAACTTGCCAACCACACATGAGAAATGGATGTTCTGGGACTTTTTGGAAAGGTGAGAGCAAGATCTTCAACTTTCATGTTGGGAAAAATTTGATTTGAAGCTTTCTTGGACATGTAAATTTGAGGGGAAGACCTTTCCATTTTTGGCAATTTGAAATTACAGGTCACTTACTATTTTTGGAAACTTTTTGTCTGACCTCAAATCCTTCAATGATGATGTTTGACATGTTATATGAGACTTGTATGGACATGAATGAGGCCTCTCTAACCATCTCCCATCATCAAATCCCTGATTTTATGCACAGTCGACCACAGTTGACTTTGCTAGGGCTTTGGTTGACTGAACAATGCTTTGATGAGATTCAAGCCTCTACCACTTGAGATCTTGATTCAAAATGATGTCACAACTCATATGAACTCTTGATGAATGATCATGGTGCCCAAATTCTTCAGAATGGCCACCATCTATGGCTCAATGCATGCCTTTGACTGGCTTGACCTAATGTTGCTTCATCTGCAAGTAACAAGGTTAGATGACAATATTTTTGTACTTTTGGTTAGTAAACAAATGAAAAGCAATGATATACAAATGCAATACAATGCTTGGTGATCAAGAACCACACTCAGAAGACAACCCACCCACAAGGAAGGAGGCAAGGTGCACAATGATCCTTGAGGCAATGATATGATATGATATGAATGCCATGAGGGATCTTAGGGACAAAACTGGGGTCTTACAGATCCCCCTATTTAAGGTCATTCTAGCCGGAGAAGTGAAGTTTAGAAATCTTCATCTCGACGCGGTAGAATGGGCTTAAATAACAGTAATGAGACAAATTTTGGTCCCTAAGAGACCTCATGATGCAAATGTATGCATGTAAAAGACACAAACTCTGTGGGGATATGGTTCACACAGAAGAAAAGACGGTCCATCGGAGTAATACACTCACCAGGAACAGAGACTCTACCGGGACTCTCACGGGGATAATAAAAAGAAAAAGAATGCGTAAGCAGGACACGACTTTGAGTTAGGGAAAAACAAAACTGACACAGCGTGAACAAAACACGACTGGACTGGAGACCTCACTGGGGAGTGAAGGACTCACACTGGGGGAAAAGAAAAATCCAAAAGACAAAACATCCATTGGAGAGACACAAGCTGACTCAAACTATCCACGAAGGATACTTTGGATAAAAATCCGGACTCGGACCAGGAAAAGATTCACAAAGGAACTCCCTGCCGGGGAAAATTGCATATATTGGGGAAAACGCCAATACAGCAAAAAGGGTAAAATCACAACGGAATTCCGCCGGGAAAGGTCTAACAAAGAGACTCCTGGGGAAACAACAAGGAAATGAGGTGTCACCGGTACAAGGGTAACAAACTCAGGAAGAATGAATATCTAAGACCGGTATAAGGGTGAGAGATATCAATCAACCAACATCTGAGAAAGACCTGAAAAAGGTACATCAACTCAGAAAAATCTGACTCCACAGTGGACCAAGGCCATAATAGGGAGCAGAAAGGAAGGAACACCGAGGATACCGGTTACTGGGTATATAATAGGTGACCGACCAAAGCGTGAATTGGTTTTTACTGCCAAAACACTCATCATCCGAAAGAAGGGCTTGAAAAAGCAAATCAACTTACAGGATGGACATTCGAATCCACAACGGGAAAACGAATCTTACTCAATTGGGGACACAAACCCAAAGAGTGCATGAGATATAATATCCATTACCGTCAGAACGTGGATAGAATACTCGCATGAGATGTATTATCTATTACCGTCAGAACATAGATAATATACTCGCATGGTAAGAAACACCAAGGATACCGGTTACTGGGTATATAATAGGTGATCTACCGAAAACGTGGATTGGTTTTTACTGCCAAAACACTCATCATCCAAAACACAAACTGGTTCAAGGATGGATATTCGATTCTACGAAGAGTACGAATCTTACTCTATTGGGGAAAATCAACAAAGGACTCCAACCAAAGAGTGAAAGAGATATATCATTCATTACCGTCAGAACGTGAATAATATACTCGAAAGGAAAAGACACCAGAGATACCGGTTAGGGCATATAATAGGTGACTAACCAAAAAGAGAGACAATCGATACCAAGCAAACGGGTAAACGAAAGACAACTCAAAGAGGATAAATTGCAAGCATCCGGCAATTATCCAAGAAACAACCAACATTCGATTCCATAAAGGAAAAACGAATCTTACTCGACCAGGGAAACACAAAACGGCTCCGACTAAAGAGTGCATGAGATATATTATCCATTACCGTCAGAACGTGGATAACACACTCGCATGGAAGATTATCCATAACCGGTTACTGGGTTAACAAAGGATAAATCGACCGAAAAGAAAGGCACCGGGATACCAAAACTAGGTATATAATGATGACCAATCAAAGGGAGCAACAATCATTACCAAGCAACCGGGTAAATGAAAGAAGACTCACTGGGGATAAATTGCAAGCATCCGGCAATTACCCACAAGGACTAGCTGGGGATGCATTGATAAACAATCAATGATCCGGGGAACAAATCACTAGCAAACGGTGAAAGGACCCACTGGCAAACTCCCAAGGGGATAACATTGCGAGCATACGGCAATGATCCAGAAGACGACTTGCTGGGGATACAATTGCTAGCAACCGACAATTATCCACAAGTAAAGGGGTAATATCAACATCGAACAACGAATGAAGATAACCACAAAGAGTAACCATCATCGGTTAGGATGAACAACAAGGTTAACTCTGCAAAGGGGAGAAATTAGGGTTTACAACTACCGAATACGGGGTAGAATACCAAAATTCTGGCTGGGGATAAAATTGCTAGCATCCGGCAATTATCCACCTGCACCACGAGGTACAAACTCCACTGGGGAGAAAAACACAACATCAAAAATCCGCCATCAACCAGAACGAACCACAACAGTCTCTGCTAGGGGAAAAGAGATAGGACTTACGACTACCGAATACGGGGTAGTAGCCAACAACTCTGATGAGGATAAAAGGATTAGGGTTTACATCCACCGAATACGGGGTAGAGTACCACAACTCCGCGTGGGGAATGAAAGAAATCACGAATCCGCACGGGAACAAAAATAGGGTTTATAACAAACCACAAACTGCTGAAGAGCAGAAAAATTAGGATTTACAACTACCGAATATTAGGTAGAAAACCGAATCAACTCTTGCCGAGGGGTAAAAGGTATATAACCACAATTCCGCAAAGAAGGCAAGAAACGTAGGACTTACAACTACCGGTTACTGGGTAGGGGCCCACAAAGATTCCGCTGGGGATAAAAGAATTAACGCCGGTTACTGGGCAATTGACTCATTTATTCCACAGGGAAGCACGAGAAACGGTTGACAAATGCCAATTCGGGACCAAACCGAAAAGACAGACTGAATCAAAATTCATCCTATGAGGATATAACTCAATAGGAAAATCCATCCCAATATATGTGTCGGGAGGAAACGGAAGAAACCGTCATCCACGAAGATAATCTCAGTGGGGAACTGCAGAAGGAAAGACAGACGCTTTCTGCTTATGGGTTGACTCTATATGGAGAGATTTAAACACCTGACATCTGGTTGGGGAGATCTATAAAGAGATCTATATCACCCATAGCAGGAGACAACAAACAAAAGATAAATGGCAAAAAATGCAACATGAATATCTGAATATTTATGATTATGCATGAATATGCGTGATTTATGTTTGATGAATGCTGACAAAACAGACATATCTAACACGAACCGGGTCCAGGAATCAAACGCCCGGTACTATACTTCCAGGGGAAAAACCAACTGGAAAGCCAATCTGCCGGAGATCTACATGCTGAAAAGCAAGATCTGCGGGAAGGCAGAAGATCAGAGATATCAAAGACATCACGAAAATCTCTGAGTAAAGGATCAACAACAACCCAACTGGAGAACAGAAAGTCACAACAGGCACAAACAGCCACAAAGACAAATCTGTTGGGGAAACAGGAGAAATCCCGAAATATCTGCAGGGGATCTTCAATATCAACCGAGAAACAAAAGTTCACTGCTCAAACGAAAACTGCTATAAGAGCAACTCCACACAAACTCCACTGGGGAACAACCCACTAAGGGAGAACAGATCATCCATGTAGAAACTTCTGGACGAGCAACTCTACATGGGGAAAACAAGTAACCATCCCACTGAAGGAAAAACAGATCACACAAGTAGATTCTGCAACAAGCCACTCTACTGAGGATCAACCAGTCGGGACATCAACCCAATCTCTGGATGATAGACCACCAACCAACCCTACTGGGGAAACAGAGATTTCAACAAGCAAAAAATGCCACAAAAGCAACTATGTCGAGGATATCAATTCTGGAGGAGACTCTGAGGGCCTACCAACACAGAAGCAAACCTGATTCTGTTGGAGAGATCAACTCTACTGGGGATTTTGCACAAATACAACCCACCAAACCACGAATCTACTGGCGGATCTACTGGGAATTTCACTGAAGAATCCACTGGGATATGGAAGAGAGCTAGGGATCAACCACTAAATGCTGACTCTTCTGAGGAGAACACCTACAACTGCTGAGGAGGAACACAATCACTGCCCTGCTGACGGGATAATCGTACTGATGGGGAGATAGCAACTCCACTGGCGACTTGGCCGGGGAAGGGAGTACTGCTGGAACAAACGAAGTCTTCCACAAGCGCTCTGCCCTGGGGATATATCACAGATTCTGCTAGCGACTGTGCTGAAGAAAGACAGCAACAACCCTGCTTGCGACAATGTTGGGGAAAACGGTAAAGTACCGGGATATCAATCCACCAACCACTGAATCTTCAAAAAGAAAGCAACCATGTTGAGGAGAGAAACCACTTCGCTAGTGACTGTAGTGGGGAGAGACTACTGCTGGAGAAGAGAGCTAAGTCTTCAACAACACTCTGCTTGGGTAACAACCCACAACAACAACTCTGCTTGAGGAACAACCCCAACAACAAAGCAGGAGAAAGAGGATACAACCAATCATGCCAGGAATATGAACAAATGCCTTACCTGTTGGAAATCATGCCACCCTCGGGAGAGCACTGAGAAATTCTTGAGTATCCTTCTATCTTTGTGAATATTCACTTTGTTTAAAACAACAATTTTGAAAAAATTGACTTGTTTAAAACAATGACATTTTATCAATTAAAAATGCAAAACATTTGTTGAATTGAAACAAATAAGAGTGCAAATAATTGGATAAAAAGCTCAAATTTATTTGATGGAATGGTAGCCTGCAAATGGCAAGACTCCATAGATCGGTACAAATTTGAAATCAGTGATATATATTGGAAGAGGGCTACATTGAACATAATGATCCTTTCTCTACCAATTTGAATCTCGATGTATTCGAAGCTTCAGTTGACGACGAATCGAGAACTTCTGACGAAAAGACAGTTGCGGAACAGAAAGTCTTGTCAGGATGTAGTTACTTGCCGAATCCCTAATTTTTGCCTAGATTGCCCCAGGGTGAGGTACTCAATCTAGCGGGATGCAAATATACTTTTTTTTTCAAGTCTCTAACTTTTTCCTGGATCATCCTTGCGGGTTCTCCACCGAGACGCTCATTTTTTCCTAAGCCGCCCTTTCGGGTTTTCAACTTAGCGAGCTATTCTGTTTTTCATTTGCATATACTCTTCTTTTTTTTTTTAGGAAAAGTATTTCTTGACTGCATCTGAATTCACAGGACGAGTGAAATCCTCCCCATCCATTGTTGTAAGCATCAAAGCACCGCCTGAAAAGGCTCTCTTAACAACATATGAACCTTCGTAGTTTGGAGTCCACTTGCCCCTGGAATCGGGCACGAAAGACAAGACTTTCTTGAGCACGAGGTCACCCTCTCGGAACACACGAGGTTTGACCTTCTTATCGAATGCTTTCTTCATTCTCTACTGATATAACTGACCATGACACATGGCAGTCAATCTCTTCTCTTCAATCAAATTTAGTTGGTCATAACGACTCTGAATCCATTCAGCATCAGTCAACTTGGCTTCCATCAAGACTCTCATTGATGGGATCTCCACCTCTACTGGGAGAACAGCCTCCATGCCATAAACAAGAGAGAAAGGGGTTGCCCCTGTTGAAGTGCGGACAGATGTACGATAACCATGCAAAGCATATGGCAGCATCTCATGCCAATCTTTGTACGTAACTGTCATCTTCTGGACAATCTTCTTGATATTCGTATTAGCAGCTTCAACAGCCCCATTCATCTTAGGTCTGTAAGGAGAGGAGTTATGGTGTGCAATCTTGAATTCAGCGCACAACTCATCCATCATCTTATTATTCAGATTAGATCCATTATCAGTAATGATCTTATCTGGCACACTATAACGGCAAATCAGTTGGTTCTTGATAAACTTTACAACCACCTGTCTGGTCACATTCGCATACGAAGCGGCTTCAACCCACTTGGTGAAGTAATCAATTGCTACGAGAATAAACCTGTGCCCATTGGACGCCTTCGGTTCAATCATGCCGATCATGTCGATTCCCCACATAGAGAAAGGCCATGGTGACGAAATCACATTCAGAAGTGTCGGAGGAATATGAATCTTATCCGCATAAATCTGACACTTGTGGCATTTCTTCACATATTTGCAGCAGTCAGACTCCATTGTCAGCCAATAGTAGCCTGCTCTCAACATCTTTCTTGCCATGGCATGTCCATTGGAATGAGTACCAAATGAACCCTCATGGACCTCAGTCATTAACAGGTTTGCTTCCTGTCTATCCACGCATCTGAGCAAAACCATATCAAAATTTCTCTTGTACAGCACTTCACCACTGAGGTAGAAACTGCCTGACAACCTTCTCAAAGTTTTCCTATCTTTCACAGATGCCCCAGGCGGGTAGACCTGGTTCTGGAGGAGATTCTTGATATCAAAATACCAAGGCTTGTCATCATTCACTTCTTCCACTGCAAATATGTGAGCTGGTCTATCCAAGCGCATCACAGCAATATTGGGAACTTCATTCCAATACTTCACAACAATCATCGAAGCAAGCGTAGCAAGAGCATCTGCCATCCGATTATCCTCTCGAGGAATATGATGAAAATCAACTTCTGTAAAGAACATTGAGATCCTCCTTGCATAATCTCTGTACGGAATGAGACCAGGCTGATTCGTCTCCCATTCACCCTTGATCTGATTAACAACTAGGGCCGAATCACCATACACATCAAGATGTTTGATTCTCAAATCAATACATTCTTCCAGTCCCATAATACAGGCCTCGTACTCAGCCATATTATTCGTGCATTTGAAAGTTAGCCTTGCTGTAAGCGGAATATGCGTACCATGAGGGGTAACGATCAATGCCCCAATACCATTTCCGTACTGATTCACAGCGCCATCAAACACCATCGTCCATCTGGAACCAGGTTCCGGACCTTCATCAAGTGTTGGCTCATCACAATCTTTCATCTTCAAATACAGAATCTCCTCATCTGGGAAGTCATACTGAACAGACTGATGATCTTCAATCGGCTGGTGCGCTAAATGGTCAGCCAAGATATTACCTTTGATAGCTTTCTGAGCTCGATACTCGATATCATACTCAGACAACAACATCTGCCAACGGGCAATCCTCCCAGTTAAAGCAGGCTTCTCGAAGATATACTTGATTGGATCCATCCTGGATATCAACCAAGTCGTATGATTTATCATGTACTGGCGCAAACGCTTAGCAGCCCAAGCCAAAGCACAGCACGTCTTCTCAAGCATAGAGTATCGAGACTCACAATCAGTAAACTTCTTACTGAGATAGTAGATGGCAGATTCTTTCTTCCCTGATTCATCTTGTTGACCGAGTACACAATCCATCGAGTCCTCAAGAACAATCAAATACATAATCAGAGGTCTTCCTTCCACAGGCGGAGACAAGATCGGAGGTTCGGACAGATATTCTTTGATACTGTCGAAAGCTTTCTGGCAATCCTCGGTCCAATCATGGGATTGATCTTTCCGGAGGAGCTTGAATATCAGCGCGCCTGTGGCAGTCATGTGGGATATAAATCTGGAAATATAGTTCAAGCGGCCAAGAAAACCTCGGACTTGCTTTTCAGTTTTGGGTGCAGGCATCTCTTGTATTGCTTTGACCTTTGCAGGATCAACCTCAATACCTCTTTCACTGACAACAAAACCCAACAACTTGCCGGAACGGACTCCAAATGTACATTTGTTCGGATTCAGCCGAAGTCTAAACTTTCTCAGACGCTGAAAAAGCTTCAACAAATGCTCAACATGTTCAACTTCCGTTCAGGACTTAGCAATCATATCATCAACATAGACCTCTATCTCCTTGTGCATCATATCATGAAACAAGGTAGTCATAGCTCGTTGATACGTGGCTCCGGCGTTCTTCAAACCGAAGGGCATCACTCGATAACAAAATGTTCCCCAAGGTGTGATGAATGTTGTCTTCTCCATATCTTCGGGTGCCATCTTGATTTAATTATAACCGGAAAATCCGTCCATAAACGAAAAGACTTTGATTTTAGTTGTATTGTCTACCAACATATCAATGTGTGGTAGAGGAAAATCATCTTTCGGACTAGCTTTATTCAAATCTCTATAATCAACACACATACGGACTTTTCCGTCTTTCTTAGGAACAGGCACAATATTTGCCACCCATTGAGGATATGTAGAAGTCACCAGAAACCCCGCATCAATTTGCTTCTGAACTTCCTCTTTGATCTTCACTGCCATATCTGGATGAGTTCTTCTGAGCTTCTGCTTCACAGGCACGCACTCAGGCTTCAAAGGCAGGAAATGTTGCACAATATCTGTATCTAGACCCGGCATGTCTTCATACGACCAAGCGAAGATATCGGAATATTCTCGTAGCAACTCAATCAATCTCTTCTTGACAGACTCTTCAAGAAGTGCCCCAATCTTCACCATACGAACACAATCCTCATACCCCAAGTTGACTGTTTCCAGATCTTCGAGGTGCGGCATAATGATCTTCTTCTCGTGCTCAAGGAGACGGGTAATCTCATCAGGAATCCCTTCAACATCATCTTCCTCTGCCTCGAATACGGGGAATTCAAAATTGGGAGATGGCGTTGGATCATTATGTTCAATGGGTTTTAGGATCAACCTGCATAATGATTTTGGTTAATGAAAAACTTTAGAATCTAAACAAGCAAATCATTATGCAGATGAAAAGATTGCTTTTATTCTTGTTTTTATGGGTTTTTTATGATCACTGATTTCATGCAAAAAAGCAAAAAGTGAAAACAAATGGAAAAACAAATGTTTAACAATGCATTAATTGAATGAAAACATCATTGTATATATGCTGCCAACAATGTCATCACTTTTCCTTTTGGCATGGGAGAAGGGTTTTAAACAAAGTGAACAATTACTCTGATCTATGGATGACTGTAGGAACATCTACAGCGACCCAATTGTGGCAGACACCACCAGGTATGATGAAATTGTCCAAGTCCTCTGCATCCTCTTCCAAGATAGCAGCAGCCTCTTCAGGTTGATCAGCATGGATGAAACCTCCACTCTTGAACAGCCCACGCTCATTGAATTCCCCAGAACAGTAGCCAATGCCAGCCCGGGATTTATTGTCTTCAAGCTCAATCACCTTCCCTAATCCAGCAACTGCACCACATTCAATGGCCAGTTTCGCATCACGGTAGGAAGCAAATGAATGAGACTTCTTCTCAATTGGTTCATCAATAGATAAAGCTTGGAACGGAGTTCCAACTTCATCCTCAGCGTCAATATACGAGAAGGAAGACAAGTGGCTAACCAGGAGAGCCTTTTCTCCCCCTACCACAACCAGTTTCTTGTTCTTGACAAATTTCAGCTTCAGGTGTAGGGTGGATGTCACGGCGCCAGCCTCGTGAATCCATGGTCTGCCAAGGAGATAACTATATGATGGGTGGATGTCCATAACCTGGAAGGTAACCTGGAAATCACTTGGTCCAATCTTGATTGGGAGATCAACTTCCCCAATCACCGTCTTACGCGACCCATCAAACGCTTTCACAACAACACCACTCTGCCTCGTGAATCCATGGTCTGCCAAGGAGATAACTATATGATGGGTGGATGTCCATAACCTGGAAGGTAACCTGGAAATCACTTGGTCCAATCTTGATTGGGAGATCAACTTCCCCAATCACCGTCTTACGCGACCCATCAAACGCTTTCACAACAACACCACTCTGCCTCATGGGAGGCCCCTGATATGACAACTTCGAGAGAGTGGATTTTGGCAATACATTCAGAGATGATCCAGTGTCCACCAGCATGTTGGACATGGCATCAGACTTGCAGTTCATAGAAATGTGTAAAGCCATGTTGTGGTCTCTTCCCTCCTCAGGGAGATCGGCGTCACAGAAACTCAACGTGTTGCAAGCAGTGATGTTTGCAACTATACCATCAAACTGTTCTACAGTGACGTCATGATCAACATAGGCCAGATCCAAAACCTTCTGCAGAGCCTCTCTATGGGGTTCTGAATTCAGCAGCAGAGATAAAACGGAAATTTTGGAGGGCGTTTGTAGCAGCTGGTCTACAACGTTGTACTCACTCTTTTTGATGAGCCTCAGCATCTCATCACATTCTTCACTCACAATGCCACTCAGGCCAACTGAAGAATCAGGAGTCTTTTGTACAAAGGAGGTTTTGGCAACAGGTGCCGGATTCTGAACATTCACAGTCGTCCCCACCGGACGCTCAACAGTATCAGAAGCAACAGCCCTAGCCTGAGGCTTAGGCGCAGAAAATACTCGACCACTCCGGGTCAACCCACTCACATCAGCAATGTTGGTTACGGAGGTTGAAGGCAACGGCACTTCTCTCCCATCTTCAACAGCAACGGGATTATATCTGAACGGCACAGCTCGGTCAGAAGAATAGGGCACAGGGCCTGCAGGCTTGATGACTAGTGAAGGAGAGACCTTCGGCTTGCTGCTATCATATCGGATAACAACAGGCTCGGGCAGCTTGAACACAGGAGATATAACATTTACCTCAGGTTCGTCTTCATCAACATTTCTGTTCTGAAGAATCTCAATAGTTCCCTCATCTAGCAACTCTTGAAGTTCTCTGCGCACTTGGCGACACCCCAAACGGTTGACCGAACAGATGCGGCATCTATCATGGTCATGCTCCATATGGTTGTACTGACACAGCAAGCGATGTAATTCGACCAGTGACTGTCGAATATGACTGACATATTTGACTTTATATTTCCCAAGACACCCCTGGACCATGTTCACAGATTTCCCATGCGCAGGCAATGGGTTCTTTGTAACATTAGGGGCTGAGTCCTCGAAGCTCAGAATGCCGCATCTCATGAGGTCTTGTACCTTGGTCTTCAACGGAAAGCAGTTCTCAATGTTGTGACCCGGAGCACCTGAGTGATACACACAGTGCTGGTCTGGCTTGTACCACCACTAAGGATTTGTAGGCACGGCAGGAGGATCCCTGGGACTAACCAACTTCCTTTCCAACAAGGAAGGATACAGCTCGGCATATGACATAGGAATTGGATCGAAATTGATCTTCTTCCTATCATAACTCAAATTAGCCTGGTTGGTAGTGCTGCCACGAGGCTGGTAAGCCTGTTGCTGTGGACGATGTTGTTGTTGATATTGCGGTTGCTGCTGAGGCTGCTGATACTGAGCACTATCTCTGAAAACAGGTGCTATATGAGCCACCTGGTGCTGATTGCTTGCACGGCGTGCAGGCTTCCTCTGAACAGAGGGTCTTCTGGATTTAGTATGGGATTGCACAGCATGTGCCTCCCCATCCTTCTTCTTAAATGCCCCATACCGTTTAGAAGAGCTCTCATCTTTAGCCAAACGTCCTTCACGGACTCCTTCCTCCAGACGCATCCCCATGTTCACCATCTCGGTGAAATCAGAGGGAGCACTCGCGACCATCCACTCGTAATAAAAAGAACTAAGAGTATTCAAAAAGATCTTAGTCATCTCTTTCTCTTCTAGCGGAGGAGTGATCTGAGCAGCCAATTCTCTCCACCTCTGGGCGTACTCCTTGAATGTCTCCTTATCCTTCTGGGACATGGCCCTGAGTTGATCACGGTCAGGCACCATATCAATATTATACTTGTATTGCTTGACGAAGGCTTCGCCAAGATCATTGAAGGATCGGATGTTTGCGCTATCAAGGCTCATATACCAACGAAGAGCCGCACCGGACAAACTATCCTGAAAATAATGGATCAAAAGCTGATCATTATCTGTTTGCGTAGACATCTTTCTGGCGTACATGACCAGATGAGCAAGAGGGCAGGTGTTCCCTTTATATTTTTCAAAGTCAGGCACTTTGAATTTAATCGGAATTTTAACACCGGGAACTAGGCAAAGCTCAGCAGCAGACTTGCCGAACAAATCCTTCCCTCTGAGGGTCTTCAACTCCTTTCTCAGCTCAAGGAATTGATCGTTCATAGCCTCCATCTTCTCATTAACATCTGGGCCCTCAGACGGCTCAGAATGATAGATGGTGTCGTCTACCCTAGGCATGGTATGCACGACAGGAGGAGCAGCAGCAAGGACCGGGCTAGATGCCGGCATAGAAGAAAAGGTTGGAGCAGGAATATCAGGCATGAAACCTGGAGGCATACCCCAAGGAAACCCGGCTGGCATAGCATTGGGCACAAAATGAGCACTGGCAGCTGGCACAGTCGGAGCTACAATCTCTGAAATGACCGTCCTCTGGATAGGAGTTGTAGGCGGTTGAGCAGGTTGATTCTGAGCAGCAAGGAGTTGCTCCATCAAAGCGCCAAGTATGGCGACCTCTTCCTTCAGTTCGCGGTTCTCTTGTTCCAACTGATCCATTACTCTTGCAGAATTGGCTCTTGTATAGTACCGGTGAGTCAGCTTGTCTTCAAAATAAATGAAGAGTACAGAGTTAGGCCATAGACAAGAAGACCAAGAACGACACCTGCTCATGCAAAATGATGCATGAAATGCTTGTGCATATGCTTTGGTTCATTTTCAAGGAACTTTCAGGGTATTATTTGCAATTTTTGATCATTTAAAGCGTTTTGATCTCATATGGAAAATATCTCATTCAATATATTTTGAACAAAGAAGTACATCATTTTTGATTCGATTACAAAGAGGAAAGGAAAATAAACATCCTATGGATCCCTAGAAGCTCGGGATGCTGGAAGACGAGATGCACACAGCTTCTTGATCTCTCTCTCATAGGGTGCTTCCATATCCGCTTTCTCCTTTGTCAGTCGATCATACTTCCTCTTCCAGAACTTGGAGGACTGAGGAAGCAGAGAAGTCCAATTATCATTCGGATCATCGATCACCTGATGTTCGAGAAACTCAATCAGAGCGTCCTTCTCCCTCAGCTGATGAAGCAACTCTTCTCTTTCACGGATCCAGGCACGTGAAAGGTCTTCTTCTCTCAACTCCTCTACATCTTGGTTAGGGAGGGTTGAAGGCCCAGCCACAACCAACGGTGTAGGTCTCGGATGATCATATGGCATGAGGTACTCGGCAGCTCTCTGTCTGGCCCAAGAGGTATATGGCTCCAAAGCAATGCAATTCTTCGGACCCAACTCATTCCTAGTCTTCTTGCAGATCTTGCGCCAAGCGCGGACAAATCTGGCTTTCAGGCCTTGGGGATCTTTACCCTCCTGAAAGAATACACCTTCTAACAAAATGTTATGAGGTTTGTCCTTTAGGGGGAACCCAAGCTGACGACGTGCTAGAATAGGGTTGTAGCTGATCCCACCACATGTACCAAGAAGAGGCACATTAGGGAATTCACCACAATAATCAATAATCTGCATAGTATCATACACGCGATCATACCAAGAGATGTCAGCATTAGTGAGAGACATGAGTCTCTGAGACCACCGTAGACATCCCTTGTTCTCCTTGAAAGCAACAGTCTGCGGCAAGTGCGAAATAAACCACTTATACAGCAGAGGCAGACAACACACAATAACTCCTCCACCCTTTGTGTTCCTCATATGCAAAGAGACATAGGCATCACCCAACAGAGTCAGAACGGGATTAAGAACTGAAAAGATCCTAATGGCGTTCACATCCACAAATTTGTCGATGTTGGGAAATAATACCAGACCATAGATGAGCAACACAAATAAAGCCTCAAAGGCATCCTCACTCCTGGACTTCCCATAAACGATGGCTTGAGCAATGAGGAACTCGGAAGGAAGACCCTGAATTCCACCTTTGGTAGTCAGATTAGCTTTAATCAATGCTTCATCTATGTGCAACAAGTTTGCAATCTCTCGAGCGGTCGGAATACTCTCCAAGCCACTGAACGGCACCTGATCCAGAATCGGGATCCCAATAAGATGAGAATACTCCTCAAGCGTAGGCAGCAACTGGAAGTCCGGGAAAGAGAAGCAGTGATACAGAGGATCGTAAAACTGAGCCAGAGTACTCATCAAACCCTCATCAACCTGAGTATTCAGCAGAGGCAGAAGCTTCCCATAGCGAGCTTTGAAACCCAAGGGATCTAATACATAGGATGTCAGATTCCTTAACTCTTTCACATCAGGTTATCTAAAGCTGTACTTCTTTGTATGCCTTTTTGGTCTTTCCATGTCTGAAAGTTTTGCAAATAAACCCTTTTAAGTTCCTTGAAAATTTTTCTCTTTTTCTGATGACATGAAATGCAGATGAATGCATGAATGCATGAATGCAACAATCACACTCAAGGATCAAACAAGTCACACCAAACAAAGGTCATGGGAAAGCTCATTGTATCCCTAATATCAATCATCCATTTTGGTGGATTATGGTTTTCACCTTATCAACACCCAAGTTCCATTGATATTAACGGTACATGAACCGGCTCTGACATCCTTAATATCAATCATCCGTTTTGGCGGATTATGGTTTACACCTTATCAACGCCCAAGTTCCATTGATATTAAGGTTGTCTGAACGACTCAACCATGAATCACGGGTTTGCTGAGAGTCACGAGCATGGAGTCTCGGTTAAGAACCACCCAAAGGGAGTGTACTAGGGTTTAAACCTGCCAGACATGTTCTACCAGGGGTTCCCATAATCATCGTCCCATCTCTCGGATATTGTCGGAGGAACGAATACTCGTATTTCAAAAATATTCTCAAGAGAGACTCTTATGAGTGTAGTATCGCGTAACAATCGCATCAGATCTGACATCTGAACGACCTCCGCACTACGTCCTAAAAATAGGCCAAGATGGGCTTGGTAAACTACGGTCCTTGGCTTCTAAGGCACATGATTGAAAGAATAATGCCTAACCACAAATAACTTGTGTGACATTATTAATCCAACATGACCTCCACCAAGTGAATGGACTCGCAAGTCAACTGGCTAAGGAATACTCCACACCAGTCAACAAGACTATACCATTCTCCTATCCTAGAGTGCACTCGAGTTCGGGTATAGAACTCATCTCACAGAGATCACCAAAGCAAACAGCAAATGTATATCAAGCAATTCAAACATTACAACCAATACAGTTATCCCAAATTGTACAAAAATATGTCAAATAACAAATAACAATATATCACACAACAAGGGTGAAAAGTAGGCAATACCACCAAGGAAGTTGATCCCCAGCAGAGTCGCCACTTTTCTGTAGCGGTGTATTCGTCACTTTATGATTTATTGATTAAACCAAAAGCAAAGTATACAAAGAATCGAGTCGCCACCGCACTTTTATTTATCCAAAGGACTGGCTAAAAAGCGAACAAAAGCCTAAGAAGTTTTACACATAGAAAACTAATGAAAAGATCAGAGATCGGGGTAAGGGGTAAATTACGCAATGGGAAGGTGTTAGGCACCCAAAACGTCCTAGGTACTCCTAGGGAGCCCTTTTCACACTTGTTGAATGAAAATGTTTATTTGTTTATGACATATTGTGCAAACATGAATGGGAAGATGAGAAAAGAATGTACAAGTTATTATTTTTGTGTTTGAACGGATGAACCCGTTGCCTACGTACCTTTCCATGAAAAGGTAAAGGATCAAAACGCCGTAGTTCGGCTAAAAGATTTCCAAATTATCAGTGGGTTCATTTTAAAACAAGAGCACTAAGGCTTTTCATTCTCAACGGGAGAAAACTCAACCAAGACCAACAATCCACCATGCAAGGATAGCTTCAACATACTAGTGAGGGGTTAACCCTATAATAAGTATGGAAGACTTACAATCAACTCACTAAGGATGTGGTGAGATTTACATCAACCACTATGAGAATTGAAACCTATGGCTAATGTATGAAAACATATCAACAATGGACAAAGCCACAAAACAATTGAATGGGTGGAGTTAATTGATTATGAGTATTTACAAAATATGGTCAAAGTATGATTAAGATTCAATTCAGAAAGAAGTGTTATCAAAAGTGAAGTTTGAAAATCAAGGACTTAAGGTCCAGGTTTCTAATTTGAAAAGACATGAAAATGTTTGCACAATAGTTCAAAGTTCTTGAAAGCAACATGTGAAAAGGGGTTTAGAATCAAAAGGGTGTGGATGAAGGAGTGTAAAACTTCTCAGAAGTTCACCTCTTGAAATCATATAGAAGATGATTCAAGTGTGTCCTTTGGAATGAGGCAACAATGCAAGTAAGCAGATAAAAAGCAAGGTGATACCGGATGCCAATCAATGGCCTTACACCAATCTCACAAACAAAAGCGGATACCGGATACCAATAAATGGATTTACACCAATCTCCTAAAACAAAACAATGATACCGGATGCCAATAAATTGACTTATACCAATCTCACAAACAAAAGCAAAACAAAGATACCAGATGCCAATAAATGGTCTTACACCAATCTCACAAAGCAAAACAACACATGGATATCAGATGCCAATCTATCTGGACTTATTCCAATCTCCACAGGATGATCATAGGAATACAAGTGCCAACAACATGGACTTACAATTGCATCCTCACATACAACAAACAAACAGAAGCACTAAGCAAAGAGGACATAAGTGGCCAATGGAATGGTCTTACACTCAATCCCTTCCAAATCATAGGAACACTGGCCAATGAATGGACTTACAGTTGATTCCTCAATGGGCAAACACAGATATGTCACAACAATATGAATGATGATCATGCAATAATGAACAATTAATGATGATAAATGCACAAAGGTAAACAAGCAAACATGTACAGATGAATCAACCAATCAAGTCAAATAGCACACACTATATACAAGCAATTAGGCTCAAACAAGGGTTAGACTTTAAAGTCAACTGGAATGGGATGAATGGTGCTCTTAACCTTAACATTGAGAGTTAAGGTGAAGCAGATGAAAGGATATGAGGGGTGTGCCTCATTGCTCTTATCCCTGGTCAGGGAGAGCTTCAAATGATAGAATGTGTGGGAGTTCAGAAAGTGGGAACTCTCTCCACAAGTTAATGACTCTATAGATCTTGGGTTAGGATCCACAATGCTACAACATGTAATGTGAGCAAAGGGAAGACACACAGAATAGTAGGAGATGGACTACACATCTCTTTTATCTACCGATTGCCTTATCAAAAGGACTTTTCCTGCTTGGGGACAAAGATAAACAATCACAAACATTGCCTCTTAAGGAGGACTTCAGACAGGTGCCTGGCCAAGTAACAAGCCAGGTCTTCCAGACTACATGAAGAAGAGAAAGTATACCTAATTGGTTAAGCAACCAAGAAAAAGCAAGTTCAAAATGAACTTAAGCAACTAATGTACCTGAAATCAATCCAATTCAATTAGTACTCAAGTCACAAAAGTCAAACAGATAAACCAACAGTCAACAGACAATCTACAATCAACAATCAAAGCTACATTGTGCAAAGCACAAGCTCAACTCAAATGAGCTAAGAACAACCTACAAAATAGCTCAAGATTAGTCAATAACAACCAAACAAACCAACTCAAGCCATGTGAATTAATCTCCTTAAAGCCATATGCTTCTTAACCTGAAAACAAACTCAGACATGAGAAGCCAACCCTTAGGCCAAGGCCTAGGGTCAAAGAAAGAGCAATGGACCAAAACAGAACATGAAAATTGGTAAGAATCAAGATTTATCAAATAAGAACATCATCCAATTGGTCTCACATCAAAACTATGCACCAAATCCATTTCACAAAGCAACTAGGGCAAAGCATGCACATTGGAAACTCATAGAGGCAAACAGAATGAACCAACTTAAATCAAATCAAGAATGGCTCAATAAATTCCAAGAAAAATCATGTCTAAACAGAACACATTGAATGAGCAACACACCAAAAATCATGACATTTGGACAAGTAGAAGTATGTCAATTAAAATCAACAAGTCAAGGTAAGCATAAACAAGCTCAAAAGAAGCACAAATGGTGCACCAACTTCACATACACATAAAACAGTGATGACAAATGATAAATGATCCAAACCAAAGCCAAAACGAACTTCAACATGTTAGGAATCAATGTACAAATTTTCAAGCTCATAGGATAAGGCATAAGAATTTCACAAATCATGGAAGTTCAACACTCAACAAAAGTCCAATTATGACCAAACAGCAAAGAAAATCTCAAACAAATTGGAAATGGATCCAAAAATTCTGCAAAAAATCATGCTCAAACTAGACATCCAGGAGTGTCATCATGCAAAAATTCAGATCATTTGGCAAATGAATGGCATGGTAAATAAAATCAGCAAGTTGGACAAGAAATGGTGTGACACACATTGTCACACCTTCATTAATCACATCATATCTCAACATCCAGAAATGCAAAAAATGCAAACTATATACCAAAATGACCAAGAATGAGTCTAGTTTATGCATTTCAATTTTCAGCTTCATTGGATCAAGCATCATGATTTCATAAAAGAAATGGCAAGCAATGTGCAAGAAGCATACATGTTAACATTCTCTAGCACCAATTAATTTTCAGCCATGCACAAATTATGTAAAAATAACCAAAAAATTCTAGACAGAAAATGTGACATAACACAAAAATCCTCATATTTTTTTGGATCATTTATCGATTATTCATGAATTTAGGAAGATGGAGAAGGAATAAAAAAATGTATGAAGCATAGCATATGAATAATGGAGGGAAATGAAAATCAGCAAAAACATTTGAACTAAATGCCACAGGCCGGAATCGAAGCCGGTAACATTTCAAACAGGGAAGCGCGCGCCAGGACAAAACGACGTCGTTTTGCCTCGAAATCCAATCCATCGCTAAGCGAACAGAAACCTTCGCTAAGCGAGCAATCATCTTCTCCAGTCTTTCGCTAAGCGAACATATCCTTCGCTAAGCGAAGATTCGTCTTCTTCGCAAAAAAAAGACGACGAACAGTAGCAACACATGAGCATCAAGAACAAATTTCTCAGAAATGGAAATTAAGCATATCAACGTGCACCTCCTTCATCATACATCAAGAATCCATAACTAGTTCATCGAGAAACACTCAAACATGCATGAATCGAAGCAAATAAGAATCATCATCCAAACTTTAAAAAAGCATATCTCACTCAATTTTGCATGAAAATCGATGGTTCAAAGCTCAGAACACTCAGCATCAAAAGATCTACAACAATGACATAACAAATTCGAGAAATAAGGGAATCGAGTTTGTGACCTCTTGAAGTGCAGAATCGAAATTGGATGAATTCAGGCCTTGCAATGCTCCAAACCTCTTCTATGATGCTTGTATGAATGATTGGAAGTGAGATTGAAGTTTAATTGTGCACGAATCTTCCAGAATTTCAAATCACCATTGATGAGTTCAAGCTTCAAGATGCTCCAATCTTGCACGAATTTGCTATGGATCTATGCTCAATCTTGCTTAATAATGCTTCAGAATCATGAATTGATCAAGATAAATGCAATTTGTTTGAAGAAATTGGAAGAAAATTTTGAGAGAAAAGTGTGAAAATTTTGAGTGTTTTGATCTAGATCTGAAAATTGTGATTGTTGTTAGCAGAAAAACAGTTAGGATTTGTGTTATATACCCCCTACTAATCACTCTCCTAATCATGTTTAAGCAATGGTAATTGGAATTAGTAAAATGGAGTGCAAATGCAAAATTGGGATTTCACCCTATGCATGAAAATGCATGGTGAATAGTGCACGAAAATTCACTTAATTTCTCTTAAAATTCTGTTTTGGAGCCAATGGAAGTGGTGTGAAATGGAAATAATGCATATTTTTCAAATTCACATTTTCCCACCAAAATTCAAAATGAAATCAAGTGAAAAATGCACTTTTTTTGTGATGAGTTTTAATGAAATGTGATGCATGATTATGATAATAGAGATCAAGAGAAAATTGCTCCAAAAAGAACCACATGAATTGGCTTTTTGGTTCAAAAGTTATGCCTTGTTGAAGTTCAAAATTTCTTGACAATGATTTGATCATAACTTGCCAACCACACATGAGAAATGGATGTTCGGGGACTTTTTGGAAAGGTGAGAGCAAGATCTTCAACTTTCATGTTGGGCAAAATTTGATTTGAAGCTTTCTTGGACATGTAAATTTGAGGGGAAGACCTTTCCATTTTTGGCAGTTTGAAATTACAGGTCACTTACTATTTTTAGAAACTTTTTGTCTGACCTTAAATCCTTCAATGATGATGTTTGACATGTTATATGAGACTTTTATGGACATGAATGAGGCCTCTCTAACCATCTCCCATCATCAAATCCCAGATTTTATGCACAGTCGACCACAGTTGACTTTGCTAGGGCTTTGGTTGACTGAACAATGCTTTGATGAGATTCAAGCCTCTACCACTTGAGATCTTGATTCAAAATGATGTCACAACTCATATGAACTCTTGATAAATGATCATGGTGCCCAAATTCTTCAAAATGGCCACCATCTATGGCTCAATGCATGCCTTTGACTGGCTTGACCTAATGTTGCTTCATCTGCAAGTAACAAGGTTAGATGACAATATTTTTGTACTTTTGGTTAGTAAACAAATGAAAAGCAATGATATAAAAATTCAATACAATGCTTGGTGATCAAGAACCACACTCAGAAGACAACCCACCCACAAGGAAGGAGGCAAGGTGCACAATGATCCTTGAGGCAATGATATGATATGATATGAATGCCATGAGGGATCTTAGGGACAAAATTGGGGTCTTACAACAGTGCACGGGATTGTGTTTGTTTTCACTCAAAAAATCATTTTGGAGCTAAAGGCAATGGTGGAATGTTCAAATAATGCACCAATTTTAAACTTCATATTTTCCCTCCAAAAATCAAGTGAAATGACAAATGTTCATATGATGATAATGCATGGAATGTAATGCAAGATTTGGAAACTAGAGATCAAAATAAGAACAATGCAAAAAGAGCCATCCAGTTTGGAGTTTTGGTTGAGAAGTTATGGCCATTTGAATCTTCAAGTACACTTTGCCATGTTTTGATCATATCTCCTTAACCACACATGAGAAATTGATGATCTTGGACTTTTTGGAAATGGGAGAGAAAGATATACAACTTTCATGTTCAACAAAATTTCATTTGAAGCTTTCTTGGTGATGTAATTTGAAGTTGAATTTAGGTTAAAACCTTTCCATTTTTGGCAAATTTGAATTATAGGTCACTTTCTATTTTTGGAAAGTTTTGACCTGACTTTATTTTCTTCAATGTTGATGTTTGAAATGTCAAATGAGACTTGTTTGAACACGAATGAAGTATTTCTAATCACTTCCCACCTCCAAATCCAACAGTTGACTTGGCAGTTGACTTTTTAGGCCTTCAGTTGACCTAGCAATGTTCTGATGAAATTCAAGCCTCTACCACTTGGGATTTTGCTTCAAAATGGCATTATAGCTCATATGAACTCTTGATAATGATTGTGGTGCCCAAATTCTCAAGAATGGCCACCATCTATTGCTCAATGACTGTCTTTGACTGCCTTGACCTGTGGTTGCTTCATCTGCAAGACAAAGGTTAGATGACATATTTTTGTACTTTTGGTTAGTGGTAAAAAGAAAAGCAATGATATACAAATACAAAACATGCTTGGTGATCAAGAATCACCCTCAACAAGATAACCCACCCACAGGGAAGGAGGCAAGGTGCACAATGATCCTTGAGGCAATGATATGATATGATATGATGCCATGAGGGATCTAAGGGACAAAATTGGGGTCTTACACCTGTCAGCATCGGCAGAGATAAGGAACAGTGATAAATGAGGCGGCACGCGTGGCAACGAACCATGCTGGGGATAACAAGCCATGAGCATGCTATCCTCTATTCAACCCTAGCAAACGAACAATTTGCGCTCAGCTGGAGATTTTTCTCTCTTTACTTTTTTTCCTTTGAACCCCAAAACTTCTTTGATTATCATTTCCATCTCCGCCCGACAGAAATCCTTCCTCCAATATCGCACTACTGGGGAATACTGTTAATTCAAAATCACGATGCCAAACTCCTCAGAGTAACATCTTCACCCTCTGGCGAAGCCAATCCTCAAACAGTAACCACGGCTTGAGACTAGCTTATGCTTGCAATGCTGATGCATGATGATTTTTTTAGTGTAATGCTCCATAACCATGGAAATGCTACGCAATTAACTATGCAACATGCTATGCTTGTCTAAATGATGAATGCATAAAAAGTATCCCCCTCAAGGGACTCTTCTGGGGAGCTCGAGGCACTCTGCTGAAGAGCTCGACAACACTCCAATCTCCACCCTACTGGGGAATAGCACTGCTGCTAGGAAAGGCCCACCCTCACCAGGGATGACCTCCACTGAACCCGATCCACTTGGGGACTTCGCTGGGGAAGAAGCCACCAACACACTCTGCGGGGAAAACAACAATCTTTGACTTGCTGGGGAAAAAACTAGCAACGGACACCTCCGCTGGGGAAATAGTAATCTCCAACCCTGCTAGGGAAGACACAGACCTTGAATCTGCTGGGGAGACATAGACCTTGAATCTGCTGGGGAGACACAGACCTTGAATCTGCTGGGGAGGTAACAATCCTAACTCTGCTTGGGGAAACCAGGAAAGTATGGCACAAAACACCCGTCGACTCGTCGAACCCTGGTATTCCATATCTAAACCCAATATCAGCTTTCCACTTTTGAGAGCTCCCAGACTCGTCTGGACTTTTCTGATTCATCACCTTGTATTCTCGACTGCTTCGTACTCCACGGAGATCGAACTCCCTGGATTCATACAAACTTTCCAATCCTCAGACTTTGAAGAGTCTTCTTGATTAATACTCCAGAATTGTCGTACGTTTCTCTCACCATCTTTTCACCATTCCTCAATCCCTTGTCCCTGATTGGACTCCACGGGGATCCTTTGTCAAAAGCTTCCACATCACAACCTGCAAGTGAGCGAAAATATATAACAGCACCTGCAAAAGAGATCGTTAGACAAAAACGTGCCCCAGGCGTGCCAAAGTTTCAACACCTAGGTCACTCAACCTTCCGAATAAGATTTCAAGCTTTCAATCTTATAAGCATGCATAGGAAGGGACCTCCATGTCTTAAAATGCCAAGATTCTTTATCAAAATAAACGGATGTTTTTGCAATCAAAGCGGTATTGAAAACAAAAAACAAAAATTATTTGACTGAATATGCATTTTATTGATTGGAAAAAGTGTGGCTCATGAATGAGCAATACAAAGGAAGCAATTCCTGAAAAGAGGTAATTGCGCACAAAAGGAAAAATCTATCCTAATGGCAATGTGAAACCGCGATCTCATCGAGTTCCAACTCGGTTACACCCCATATGTCCTCATACTTTCCGTGCTTTCTGCCTCCTGAACAAGACGCTTCCAATCGATCCCTACCGGGGATTATCCACGGTGTCTTAACCAAAGCAAACGATCATGCTGGACGCAGTTGTTCATTTCAATCCCTCTTTTGCCTGGACCGCCCTTTCGGGTTTTTAGTCCACCGGGATACCCTTTTTTGCCCAAGCCGCCTTTTCAGGTTTTCGACTTGTCGGGTGTACAATTTTTTCATTTTATCCCTAATTTTTGCCCGAACCTTTTTTCATTTTTTTTTTCGGTTCGCCAGGATGCCCATTTTTGCCTGGACTATTTTATTCTTTTCGTCCAGCGGGTCTCTTATACGAAGTATTTTTTAACTGCGTCCGCATTTACAGGGGATGGAAAATCCTTGCCATCCATGGTCGTTAACAACAAGGCTCCGCCAGAGAAGACCTTCTTGACCACGAACGGACCTTCATATTTGGGTGTCCACTTTCCCCTACGATCGTTTTGAGGAGGAAGGATCCTTTTCAACACCAGATCTCCTACGTGATACACACGAGGTCGCACCTTTCGGTCAAAAGCACGCTTCATCCGCTGCTGGTACAACTGCCCATGACAGATGGCCGCCAGCCTCTTTTCCTCAATCAGGCTCAACTCTTCATACCGAGTCCTTACCCATTCAGCTTCTTGCAATTTCACGTCCATCAGGACTCTCAAAGACGGAATTTGAACCTCAACCGGTAGCACGGCCTCCATTCCATACACAAGCGAGAATGGTGTTGCCCCAGTAGACGTACGCACCGAGGTACGATATCCATGCAATGCAAACGGCAACATCTCGTGCCAATTCTTATAGGTCACGACCATCTTCTGCACAATCTTCTTAATATTCTTATTGGTTGCCTCAACCGCCCTGTCATACCCCGATTTTGGTCCTGAATTTTTTATGTTTTTATTTTTGTTTAGCATGCTTGGCCTAACCTTACTTTGGTTTTATATGAGGATTGGTCTTGGTCCAAAGTCATGGTGTTGTTCATGTGATTGTTAATGCACATATGGTCTTGGTCATCCAAACAACCAACCTTCTTGTGTCACAAGCCAATTGCCAATCATGCCACTTGATTCATGAATATCCCTTTCAAATCCTAATCTTATACCATCATTTCATGGCCTTGTTAACACATACTACCAGTCAAGTCATGTTCTTTTCAAAGTCAAGCATTCAAGTCATAAAATAAACCAATTGTAAAACAAATTTCAAACCATTTCAATTCATTTCACATCATTTCTAAACCATCACATTTGATTCTACATAAAAAAAAGGGTACAAGTCTTGACAATTTTGACCAATTGTTGACTTTGGTCAACAGTTGACTTTTTGGTCAACATTGACCGAAGTCACCCAAAACCCAAAAGCCCTAATTTTTACCACAATCATCAATCATTTGTCCATTTACAAGAAAAATGCAAATAAATTTGAATTTTAACCAATTGTTGACTTTGGTCAACAGTTGACTTTTTGGTCAACTTTGACCAAAGTCAACCCTATGCCATTGGTCATCCCTAATCACTAAATGACTAGTCCTAACTCTCATGACATTATCCATGTCCCTGTTATCTTTGGCTTAACCACTTGTGCTTGGCTTCTTCACTTTAATGTCAACATGGTCACACCTTGAACCTTTGGAATCTTGCTTTGCCAATTAACTTCCATCATGCTGCATTTGCCCTGCTATACCAACCTGCTGCAACGCCTAACCTGCACAGACCAAAGTCATAACCAACATTAAAGTTAATCCATGAAGTGTTGCTAATACGCCATGACCTAAAGCCACAAGTGTTGTCAAATACCAAGCATAAACCTGCTGATGAGCACTGCCTTGGACGGTTGGTAGAAAATGTGCGTTTCCAGATTGATTCAAATTCTGTTAGTGAAAATCATTGCAGAATATACAGGACCAAGGTTACTAATGAAAATATGGAGAATACCACTTCAATATTCTTGAAAGATACGAGCACAAATGGTACTTACCTTAACTGGGAGAAGTTGAAAAAGAATAGTGTTGCTGTCAAAGTCTGCCATGGTGATATTATTTCATTTTTCTGCTCCTCCTCATAATGAAGTTGCATTTGCTTTTGTATATCGAGAGGTGCATCTTTCAAATCCAGTACCAGACAATGCAGTTGCTAAACGAAAAGCAGAGGATTTTGTATCTGAAAACAAGAGATTGAAAGGTTTGGGCATTGGTGCTCCTAAGGGTCCTATATCTCTTGATGATTTTCGAAGCCTACAAAAATCAACTGGCATGTTCTCAAATAGGAGCTAGACAATGATGCACCATAATTCTCCATCACACCAATCCAGCTTTGAACCTGTCATGGAACATGCTAACAAACATTCAAGCATGCATGTTCATTAACAATGTAACAAGACCTAAAGCATTAACATGAACCAAGTTACATGGTCTGTCAATACTGATCCTGCAACAACACACATAAACCTACCAAGTAATGCACCATAACCAAATGCATGAGAATCACAAATTGACCTGCCACAATGAGGCTGCAATCATCAGCAGGCCAGAGTCCAAACACAACAAGTACATGGCAAGGCAATGGTAGTTTAGCAACAATGTTTCAAAATCTGCAATGCAAAAAAGACTTCCAATCCAAACATAATCCTGCAATAGCCCACGCCTTCAAAGCTAGGCCTACAACAAATGATTAAGAGCAATAACCAAGGAGTTAAAACAGTTCAGCAAGGCCAACCAATTTGTTGCAAAAATAACTTGTCCAAGTCAGAATGTGACTTCATGCTGCAACCTCTTGATCTCCTACTGGAAGTCCAAAGAATGGCCATTGGAAAGTCTGCTGCAATCCTGGTTCATAACTTTCAAATCTGACCACAAACATCATAAAAAACAATTCAAATAATATCATGCCAAGTCCAAGAGCCAATGCTAGTGCTCTCATTACCCTCACTCAAAAAAAACACAATCCTGATGTAACTCCTTTAGACAGATACAAACGGTCCTAACTCCTGTTAACAAAAGCAAACTCATTAACAAGGAGTTTGTCAAAAACAGCTTTTGTTTGGTGTTTATGGTTGGGATTATTGGAACTATCATATTGAGCAACAATCAGACACTACAACTTCGATGTGGAATACATGATCAAAAAAACAGAGCTGTAATCAAACCAACGCTCCATTTAATTCACTGCAGTAAAAAGGATAAAGTAATTAGCAAAGGCAGTAATTCAGGGAATATCCCAAAAAAGGAATGAAGACAAATTTCAAAGAGAAAGTGTAGGCCTGTTTACCTTTTTGTCGAATTTAACAATAAACAGGACAACCCAATTTCTGAGGATCAAAAGGAGTTTTACAGAGGTGCTCTTTTGGAACCCAAGGGACCAATTCGAAACCCTAAGCTATGAACATAAATAGGAAAGGCAAATCAGTGAGAGGGGGGAATCAGAAAAAGGAGGCGAAAATCTCAAACAAAAAACCCTAAAATCCCAAAATCGGATACCTGGATTGGGAGGCCAACTTCTTCACGCCTTTCAGCGCCGCCGTGACACTTTGTGAGAATTTCTTTCCTTTTTTTCCTTTTATCATTTTCATGTATTTGTTGATAGATTCGGTGAGAGTGATGTGAGTGAGAGAGAGATGTTGAGAGTTGAGAGAGAGTGATTTTGAGAGCGATCGAGAGAGATGAGTGTTTGAGAGGAACGCCGTTTGGGAACGACGAAGGTGGAGAGAGGTGTGAGCTAGAGAGATTTGGAGAACGAAAGTTGGGGAGGAGGACGATTGGGTTCTGGGAATCCCATCTGCGTCCTCACTTTTTTCTTTTATTTTTTATTTTTTTTATTTTTTATTTTTTTATTTACTATTTGTTCTTTCCTAAACAGACTGTTAAATCCCATTTTAAGTGACCATTTAGTTTCCCTTAGTTGGTCATTAATTTTGGTTTATGGGTATTTAGTAACATATTTATGGTTATCTTTACCAATTAATTTATTCCTTTTGAAAAACCAACAGCCAGGCGGCTATGGTTCTGTTTTATATTCCTCCATCATTTAGTTAGGTGGTCCAGTAATATTAGTCCATCCCATTTTAATTGATTTGTTTTCTAAACTATCTCTAGCTAGTTCTGTTTATATACCCAAGTTGTTATTAGATAATAACTAATGATAAATGGCCTAGTGGAGGGAGGGTAGTTTCATAATCTTAAGTGGAGAGGGTTCAATACTCATGTGTAGCATTTTTTTGTTTAGTATTTTATTTTTCTTTTAGCATTTTATTTTTCTTTTAGCATTTTATTTTTCTTTTAGCATTTTATTTTCCTTTAGTATTCTATTTCTTTTAACATTTTTTTGTTATGTTTATGCTTTATTATTTTCATAGTTTCCTTATCATAACATAGATTTGTTTTCTTTTAATTTCATCATTTATTCAAAACCATTTTAAAACTATTAAAATCATATTTTTCTCGATTCAATGTCGAGCCCTTTTTCACACCCTTGTAAGTCGATTGCTTTTAAGCATCGCCATCAACCTCACATAGCTTACTCTTGGGCTTTCTTACAATGAGCCGGTTCTCTTGCACTTACACTCATATTTCGAGTCATTTTGTTGTTTGGGCCCGATTTAATTATTTCATAATTTTTGACAACCCCCATTCATAACAAATGTATCCCTCTCCCATGAAATGTATAATATTTATTCTTTCATTCTTTATTCATCTGTTAATACAAGAATTAAAATGAACATTTGATAACCATTTCAAAGCAAGATCAAAACCTCGATCCAACATCGAGTAATCATTTTTCTAAACCTAACAGAACCAGCACGTACTCATCCACCCTTTTGTAAGTCGATTGCTTTATGCATCGCCATCAACCTTGTAAGTCGATTGCTTCATGCATCGCCATCTACCCTTATCCCTAACACTTCTCCTTGCTCCATTCGTCGATCCTTGTTCCGATTAGGTAGCACCCATTAGATAGAACCTTTTTGTATGATAACATAGGTAGGTTTCCCATATCCTTTTGTATGATAACATAGGTAGGATTCCCATATCCTTTTGTATGATAACATAGGTAGGATTCCCATATCCTTTTGTATGATAACATTAGGTAGATGTTCCCATTTGTAAATCCTAACACTTAAATACATATTGCATGACAACTCCAGGGCAGAGCTTCCCCCACTTCTAGACCTTTCTGAGCGTCTCCGATCTTGTGGCATGTAGTTCGTTCTATTGCAAAGAGGTAACTGCCTAAGACTCGATTCAGCGAGCTGCGACACCTACTGCTAGGACGTGAACACATCGCCCACTCTCCTTTGACACAACTGGTGTCCTCCTTTGTAAGTCCATGTTCAGATGGCAATCCCTATGTAGCCGAACTACGGCAACTCTGATTCTCATGTTCAGATGAGATACGTAGGCATAAGATGCGATGTCTTGCCGAGTTTGACTAACAACTAACAACTAATCCTTGTTTTCTTTCGCCCTCGTTGCGATCCTTTCTCTCGCCCTCGTTGCGATCGAGACTTTCCTTTTCTCTTGCCCTAGTTGCAATCGAGACCCTTGTTCCCGTAGTTAGTTTGAACTACGTTTTGCTCTGATTCTCATTCCCGATGAGATACGTAGGCATAAGACGCGATGTCTTAGCGAGCACACTTATCCTTAACCCTTAGGTAGCTGAGCTACGAAGACTCTGATTCTCATATTCAGATGAGATACGTATGCAGTGGATGCAACATCCGTGCGAGTCATTTTCTTTGACCCTTTCTTTTAGTAAATAGTACATTAGATAAACACACACCCTTTAGACAAGAACAACAAGAGTGGATCCCGTAGAGTACTACGGATGCGTAGGGGTGCTAATACCTTCCCTTCGCATAACCGACTCCCGAACCCAAGATTTGGTTGCGAGACCTTGTCTTTTCCTTTCCTTTCTCCAGGTTTACTTCGAGCGTTTCCTTTCCCTCCTTTGGGATAAATAACGCACGGTGGCGACTCTTCTGTCATTTCTTTCTCGCCGGTTGTTTTTTTCGCACACTATATTTTTTTTAGGCCGCGACACGCCCCATTCATCTTCGGACGATAAGGAGAAGAATTGTGATGCTCAATCTTGAACTCTCGGCACAGTTCTGCCATCATCTTATTGTTCAAATTAGAACCATTATTGGTAATGATTCTCTCGGGAACCCCATATCTGCAAATGATGTCTCTCTTTAGAAATCTGGCAACAACCTGTTTCGTCACATTCGCATAAGAGATTGCTTCCACCCACTTGGTGAAGTAATCAATAGCCACTAATATGAACCGATGCCTATTCGAAGCCGTAGGCTCAATCTTTCCGATCATATCAATGCCCCACATAGCAAACGGCCACGGGGACGACATCAAACTCAACGGATTTGGAGGCACGTGCACCTTGTCAGCATAAATCTGGCATTATGACACTTCCGCACGAAATTGAAACATTGGGCCTCCATTGTCATCCAATAATATCCAGCTCTCAACAGCTTTTTCACCATTGCATTCCCACTGGCATGGGTACCAAACAACCCCTCGTGAACCTCTTTCATCAATTGGCTTGCTTCTTTGTCATCAACACATCTGAGCAAGACCCAATCGAAATTCCTCTTGTACAAAACCCCATCCTTGTTCAAATAGAACACCATGGCCAACCTCCGCAAAGTCTTTCAATCCTTCTTGGATGCTCCCTCAGGATACTCCTGGGTCTCCAGATAGGGCTTGATATCGAAATACCACGGCTTCTCATCATCAGGCGTTGTGTTAACAGCAAACACATAAGCCGGTCTATCCAGACGTCCCACTTCAACACTGGGGAACTGATTCCACCACTGCACCTTAATCAAGGCAGCCAGAGTAGCCAAAGCATCTGCCAAAGGATTCTCTTCTCTCGGCACATGATGCAATTTCACCTTGGTGAAGAACGTCAACAATCTCCTCGTATAATCCCGGTATGGAACTAAATGAGATTGATGCATATACCATTTTCCGTTAACCTGATTCACAACCAAAGCTGAATCGCCATATATAACAAGGTTCTTGATCCGCAAATCAATCGCCTCTTCAATCCCCAGGATACAAGCTTCGTATTCAGCCACGTTGTTGGTGCACTCAAATGTTAGCCGGGCAGCAAAAGGCATGTGGGATCCTTTCGGCGTAACCAAAATAGCACCAACTCCGCTACCATTCACGTTAACGGCCCCATCAAACATCAGAATCCATTCGGATTCAGGGTCAGGCCCCTCCTCCGGGATCGGTTCCTCACAATCTTTCGATTTGAGAAACATGATGTCCTCATCAGGGAATTCAAACTTCATCGGTTGATAATCCTCAATGGGTTACTGGGCGAGGTAATCAGACAATACACTCCCCTTGATCGCCTTCTGAGAGGTATATTGAATATCATATTCAGTCAAAATCATTTGCCATCTCGCAACCCGTCCGGTCAATGCTGGCTTCTCAAAAATATACTTGATTGGATCCATCTTGGAAATCAATAAAGTGGTATGAACCAGCATATACTGCCTCAGTCGGCGAGCAACCCATACCAAAGCGCAGCAAGTTTTCTCGAGTAGTGAATATCTTGTTTCACAGTCAGTAAACTTTTTGCTAATGTAGTAAACCACATGCTCTTTTCGACCAGACTCGTCATGCTGCCCCAATACACACCCCATAGACCCCTCGATGACCGTCAAGTACAGAATTAACGGTCGTCCCTCCACATGAGGCATCAGAATCGGAGGCTCCTGCAAATACTCTTTTATCTTTTCAAATGCCGCTTGGTAATCATTATTCCACCTGACCGTTTGATCTTTTCTCAACAACTTGAATATAGGTTCGCATGTGGCTGTTAGATGAGATATGAACCGTGAAATGTAGTTCAATCTACCTAAGAAATCGTGAACTTCTTTCTCTGTTCTCGATTCAGGCATTTCTTGTATTGCTTTTACTTTAGCAGGATCAACCTCGATTCCTCTTTCACTCACAATAAACCCCAGCAATTTACCGGACCGCACTCCGAAAGTGCACTTATTCGGATTCAACCTCAGTCTGAACTGTCTCAACCGGTCAAACAGCTTGGCCAGATCTACCAGATGCCCCTCTTCTGTTTGGGACTTTGCTATCATGTCATCAACATAGCATTCGATTTCATGATGAATCATATCATGAAACAAAGTCACCATAGCCCTCTGATAGGTAGCATCGGCATTCTTGAGACCGAATGGCATCACCTTATAGCAGAAAGTGCCCCATGGTGTGATGAACGTTGTTTTCTCCATATCATCTGGCGACATTTTGATCTGATTATAGCCAGAAAAGCCATCCATGAAGGAAAACACCAAGAACTGAGCCGTATTATCTACCAACACATCAATATGAGGTAATGGGAAATCATCCTTCGGGCTAGCTCTATTCAAATCCCGGTAGTCCACACACATTCTCACCTTCCCATCCTTCTTCGGGACTGGCACAATGTTTGCGACCCAAGGCGGATAATTAGTGACAGCGAGGAAACCAGCATCCAACTGCTTCTGAACCTCCTCTTTAATTTTCATTGCCATCTCAGGTCGAGTTCTGCACAACTTCTGCTTCACTGGAGGACAATCTGCTCTCAACGGTAGCTTGTGCACAACAATATCGGTATCCAACCCTGGCATATCTTGATAAGACCAGGCAAAGATGTCGACATACTCTTTCAACAAGGCTACCATTCTGCTCTTGACATTTTCCTCCAAAGCGGCCCCGATCTTCACTTCTTTCCTGACCTCCTCGGTACCCAGATTCACAACCTCTACCTGTTCCTCGTGCGGCTGAATCACCTTCTCCTCTTGTTTTAACAACCTGGCTAATTCCTCCGGCAGTTCACAATCTTCTTCGCCTTCTTCCTCGGCATGATAGATCGGATTGTCGAAGTCATATGAGGGTGTAACAGGATTGTTATCAATGAGATCCGGAGAAAAATCGCATCTGCATGAATGTTGATTCATGCATTGCTTTAGAACCGGAGCAAAGCAAGAAAAATGAAAATAAACATTGCCATTTTTATTTTTGTTTTTAAACTACAAAAATAAATGAAAAACAGGGAACACCACTTTTAATTGAAAAACATCCTTTTATTTATGATGCAAATATTGCAAAATGAAACATGAGATGGCCCTTACAATGAACCATTACGTTTCGGGCAAAACGTATGGCTTTCATGCAAATAAAATTGAAAAATAGGAAATATTACTCTTCACGTAGAGTGACAGTGATGATCTTTTCAGCCTTCCAGTTCTGGACTTCCATCCCTGGTACGCACGGCTTTATCCATTGATCTATCTCGCAGTCACTGTCAACTTCTCCACTCACCATACAGATGTGATCTGGATCCAGCATTCCAGCACTGGTGAACGTGAATGACGGACGACGTCCTCTGCCTTGTCCAGACAAGCCTCGGCCCGGCTGATAACCAACCCCAAATCTGTCTTTCTTGGCGGCGATGTCCATCATCTTCCCCCACCCCGGAGCTTCTCCATTCTTCACCACCTCAGCATCCTGCTAATACGAAGAAATGGACGGCTTCTCCTCTCCTTTGGCAAAGAGAGCACTCTCCACCTTGACGGTTTCGAATGC
This sequence comes from Lathyrus oleraceus, assembly GCF_024323335.1. Lineage (NCBI taxonomy): Eukaryota > Viridiplantae > Streptophyta > Magnoliopsida > Fabales > Fabaceae > Lathyrus > Lathyrus oleraceus. The sequence continues at coordinate 172,561,300 of NC_066585.1, read as the reverse complement.
TTGACTCGACGTTTCCCATATCTCACCGTCCATTTCAACATATTTGAACGATGATAGGTGGCTGACGAAGATATCTTCTTCCCCACAGACTGTGACGACCTGCCCGTCCCAGATATACTTCAATTTCTGGTGCAAAGTCGAAGTCACTGCTCCAGCAGCATGGATCCACGGCCTACCCAACAGGCAACTGTATGCCGGCTGAATATCCATGACATAAAAAACGGACTTAAACACCTCAGGCCCAATCTTCACTGGGAGCTCCACATCCCCAAACACAACCCGCTTTGAACCGTCAAAAGCTCTCACCACCAGGTCCGTGGGCGTCAAGATCAACCCTTCACAGTCCAACTTCGCCAGGGCTTTCTTTGGCAACACATTTAAAGAGGAGTCTGTATCAACCAACACGTGCGAGAGCACCGCTCCTTTACACTCCATAGCAATGTGTAAAGCCCGATTGTGATTCCGCCCATCCACAGTTAGATCAAGGTCAGTGAAACCCAGCCCATGGCTGGCATTGACATTTGACACCACCGTCTCCAACTGATTGATTGTTATCTCTTGGGGAACATAAGCTCTCTTCAGGATTTTCAGCAAAGCCTCCCTATGCCCCTCTGAACTCAGCAACAAGGACAATATTGAAATCTTGGATGGAGTCTGTTGCAAGTGGTCAACAAGCCTATACTCTGACTTCTTTATGATTCTCAAAAATTCTCCAGCTTCATCATCAAGTTCTTTCCCCGACCCACCAGGCGCCGGTGTCACCACAGGAGTACCCTCATTCACCACCTGCTTCCCTCTCGCCCTGGCTAAAGCCTCGGCCTTATCTTTCTTTTCTTTTTCTCCATCCCCACTCCTCAAAGCATCAGGTGCAAACAACCTTCCACTGCGAGTGAAACCACTAGGTCCGGCATTATCCACCTTTGAAACGGTGGTTTCACCTGCAGTCTGATCATCCAACTTTTCCCCATTACAATAGACCTCTCCACCATAATGCCACGGCACGGCGTCATCTTTGTCATAAGGAATTGGCCCAGGTACTATGATAGTAACTGGAGCCGCATCTGCCAGCGTTGACAAATCAACCGGGTCGAAGTAAATGGTTATGGTGGAGACATCTTCCTTCCCCGAATCAACCTTTTCAAATCTGAGGCTTCCGTCATCCATCAGCCTCTGGACAGCCTCCCTCAACAATATACACCCATCGGGAACAACGGTGCACGCAGCACAACAGTCAACACAGTCCGGGAAGACCCCATTCTTCAACAATTGCCTCTTGACCTCAGCCAAGGGAGTCTTCAACTGGCTCACATCCGTCACCCAGATTCGGCCCTCATCCTGAGAAATTGCATTCACCCCCATTTGACCATGCGCGGGCATGGGATTAGCATTCACATTTGGAGACGGTGCAAAGTTGATTGCCTTAGAATCCACCAAGTCCTGGACCACATGCTTAAAAGCTTTACAATTTTCTACGTTGTGTCCAGGAGCACCAGAGTGGAATTCGCACTTAGCATTCTCATCAAAACTGGCCGGCCTCTGGTCAGGTCTCAACGGAGCCAACGTCCTCAGCTGGACCAACCCCAAGTCTTTCAACTTTTTCAACAAGAATGAGTAGGTTACAGGTGGCCTATCAAATTGACGATCAGCCATTCGTCCTCTTACTTGATACCCAGCCCTCTGCGGTCTCTGTTGAAATGGATGTCGTTGTTGTTGCGGTTGTTGCTGTTGCTGTTGTTGATTATCAGTAGGAATGGTTAGCGCAGCAGTGTGCTGGTAGTAACGATCCCTACTCTGTCCCCTCTGGGTATACACGGCACTTGTATCACCCTCCTTCTTCCTCTGACCATTCCCAAAGGGTTTCTTCGATCCAGACGACGAAGCACTACCCTGGATCTTTCCCATCTTCAACCAACTTTCGATTCTTTCCCCGGCCACCACTATATCAGCAAAGTTGGTAATCGGGCATCCAACCATTCTTTCAGCAAACGTCCCCTGAAGGGTACCCATAAACAGATCAGACATTTCCCGATCCACCAGCGGAGGTTGAACTCTGGCAGCCAACTCCCTCCACCTATGTGCATATTCTTTAAACCCCTCATTAGGCTTCTTAGACATACCCTGCAGCTGGGTACGACTAGGAGCCATGTCAGTATTAAACTGGTATTGTTTAAAGAATGCATCACCAAGATCCTGCCAACTCTTGATATCAGATGACCTCAGCTTAGTGTACCATTCCAAAGACCCACCGGACAGACTGTCCTGGAAGAAGTACATCCAAAGCTTTTGGTCCATTGTATAAGCAGAAATCTTACGGACAAAAGCTTGGAGATGGGTTTCCGAGCAAGAACTCCCATTATATTTGTCAAACACAGGCGCTTTAAACTTTTGCGGGATCACAATCCCCTCAACCAGCCCCATGTTTGACATATTAACAACCCCCGGAGTAGCATAGCTTTCAAGAGCCCTGATCTTCTCAGCCAGCACCTAAATCTCTTTATTTGGTGGTTGGACACCGTATTGACCGAACTGTTCATTAAGCACAGAGAACTGGTCTTCTTCTCTGTCCTCCTCGGCGCCGAAGAAAGGAGGAAATAGATTGTCCTTCAGATTGTTACCCATCGGACCTGGTCCTCCGCCTGTGGCAACACCGAAACCACCTCCATTATTAGTCACTACACCAGCAGTTGTCTTCTTTCCGAGATCTCCTCCATCCCTGGAACCACCAAGGCCATGGTTGGAGACACCCTCTAAATTGACACCACTGTTAGCAGCTGAAGCCCGCTCGAGCTTCTCCACTTTATCAGCAAGTGCTTTCTGCCCCACGGCAAACCCTTGCATGACATTGATCAGTTCATTCATTTTCTCCTTCAGCTCGAGAAAATCTGCGTTGGGTAGATCTATCAACCTGGATGTATTGCGTCTAGTAGGGTATCTGTGCGGACATGTTGCGTGCAAAGGAATGATTCTACGTGTGCGAGCAATGATTCCTAAAACAATCAAGCACGTTAGAAACTGACACTTGCAAAATAGAAGACAAGTTATTATGATTCATGCATGAATGCAATGTCTATCCATATGAGGAACACTATGTCTTTCGATCCTGGTTTCATCGAGACAGATAATAATTTGACAGCAACATTCTGACATCAATCGTCTGGTTTTGCCATTCAGAGCAGGGATATATTATTTAGCAAAGATACCACCCAACCATGTGTGTGTGATGTGAGTGCGCAGGAAAGCAAATAAAGCTCGAAGATCGATCACTGAATGAAAATAACCACTATATATCAAAAATGCACTACACGTGCAAGAGTCATACATCAGGCTGATACAAATCAAATACAATTCCCCAGAATCATAAAGAAAATACAAGAAAGTGAATTCCGTCAACAGGCCTGACGGTAATCCAACACATGATAACAAAAGTCTACACTGAAGGAGGTCCCTCAGAGGGCTCTACATCATCAACCATCCTGGTAAACTTCACGGCGAACCTAAGCTCAGTGTTCTCCTGCTGCAATCTTCCTATTTCCTTCTGATGAATCTTCATCTGTCTGAAGTAATGATCCCTCTCAGCAAGATAGTGATCTCTCTCAGCAATAATCTTTGCTTTCTCAGCTTCCCAATCGGTGGCAAGGACTTTGGCTCTGGCATCTCTCTGATTCTTCACAAGAATCTGTCTTCTCTTCTCATCTTCAATATCCCTCAAAGCTCTAGCTAGCTTCTCCTTGGTAATGTCATGCTCCTTTGTAGACGACTCCAACGCTTGGCTGACACTCCGATAATAAGCAGTGTCTATCTCAAAGCGCTTCACCTCCAAAGCATGTCTCTTATCCTGATCTTCTATCCTCCCTTTGATTTCCTGATTAGCCATTTGAATCCTAGCAACATTCATCTCGAACTCAGTCTTCTCTGCTTGCATCTGATCTCTGGCTTTCTTCATCTCAAGGAACTCTTCCATGCTGACAGAAGAACATGGCCCCTCAATCAAAGGACACCAAGGATCACCTCCAGGAAATGGTAGATGGGTGAGCTCAATCCTCTTCCTTAGCCAATCATCAAACGGAGGAAAAGACCTGCTATTAACCTTACCAAAAGGAACCTTGCCCTTTCTCGGAATGTCGCGCCACTCATCAGACACTTGCCTCAACTTTGGTTGATTACCCTCAATCGGGAAGTAGAAAGACTCCTGAATCTCTCGTCCAAGGGGATGACCCTCCACAGCAAATCCCATTTGTCTCCTAAGAAGTACCGGGTTGTAATTAATGCAACCTTGAACTCCTATAAGAGGCACATTAGGAAGACTCCCACAACTGTAAATGAAATCTCGTCCAGCCATACCATTGTGAGTCCAAGCTATGTCCTTGGCTCGCAAACCCATCAGCCTGAATGACCACTTGACAGTAGGATCAAGAAAGGCAAATGCACCTCTGGACGGCAAATACCCCATGAACCATTTGTACAACAGCTGAGCACAACACCGAATCAGTCCCCCACGCCGCTTCTCGTTCCGATTATGGACCGAGTAATAGACATCCCCAACCAGGGTAGGAATGGGATTCCTCTGCATAAACAACCGGATAGCATTAATATCTATAAAGTTCTTCTGGTTAGGGAACATGATGATTCCATAAACGCTCACAGCAGTCAAAGCACAAACGACCCTCCAATTCCCCAACACAGCCTGCTCTTTGGCCTTAGCCTCCAAGAAACTCAGATGAAAACCGGGCAACTTTCCCTTCTCCTTCAAACCCCCCTTAGTCACCTCTGGGCCCAAATAAAGAGCACGAGAAATCTCAGCAACATCAGGTTCTCCCTTAGTGACATAGAAAGGAATCTGGTCCCTGATCGGAAGACCCAGGATACTAGCATAATCTTCCATCAAAGGCCTCAACAGGTAATCCGGGAAAACAAAGCACCTCAAGCCTGGTTCATAAAACTGAAGAAGAGTATGGATGGCGCTCCTATCACTGTCTGTGAGCCTGAAAGCCAACTTCAGAATACCACCATGAGTCTCACGGAACATCCCCACATGGTCAGGTGTAATCAATGCTATCATATCTCTCAGCACACCAATCTCTGGATCAAAGAAACTGTAGACGACGTCGTCTTTCAAGCCGGTCCTCATGTCTGGAACAAAGAAGTCTCTCAACCAGGATCTCGATCAAGAATGTCCCCTGCATATGGATAAACATGTGTTAGATGCAGATAAATGCAAAATGTGAATGATGTTGATATATGAATGCAATGCACTGTGCCATCCTCTAAGTCATCTGAACATCCACTGCACTAGGTTACGGCCTCTAAACTGATCACAACCATCTGAGGTACTGAGTAACCATAAATCCAACTCAGGAGTTCCGAAATAAACGGAACCTAAGGATATATCACCATCATCATCAGAAAATCCTCTGAACAGATAACCACAAGACCCTCTGAACCAGCCCAGGGAATCCTGAAATAAACGGATCCCCACTGATAAATACCACGGACAGAACTCCGGCGTCTCGGAAATAAATCCATAAATCCGGCTTATAAATAAGACTCTGATCAATAACTGAACCATTGGTCACCAACAAAGTCACCATCAGAACATGCATCTGTAAGAATCAAACCCTCCCCTCACAGGTGAATTCTAATCAGGTCATTCTAAGGCGGATAATGGTCTCGACAATCGGACAAGATACTCAACGGGTTTGCCCTTTCGGGTGTGTCACTGCAGCTCTCCTAAGATCGTCTAAACCAGAGATCCGGGAAAGAACGGTCACCGAAGTCAACAGCTCAGCTGAGGTGACTCAACCAAAGTGGATACTCCACAAAGGAAGAGCTCTCTCAAAAGAACCTCGTCCGGCTTGTGGTATGTCACGTCGCCAAAAACATGTTGACCTAACATGAAAGGCAACATGAGACCACGCTAATCCTAGGTGTATACTCGGGCTTGGGTTTTAGCCCCACTCAGAACACCCACCCCAAATCAGAGGAACCAAACCTGCCCAGAGTCAGCACAATGATAGTATGATGCATGCAAACATTTATGCAAATATATACACAACATAATAATCATAAATGCAATAAATAAAGCAGCACAAGCAACCTAAACTATCCTAGAGAGCGCTAGGAGTGACTCGCTTAGGGAAGATGGACCAGCAGGAGGTCAACTTTACTATAGTCCCCAGCAGAGTCGCCAGTTGTCGCATCCGCGAAAAATAACCAGCGGGAAAAACAAACAAACAGAGTCGCCACCGTGCGTTATTTATCCCAAAAGAGGGAAAGGAAATGCTCGAAGTAAACCTGGAAAGGAAATGGTCTTACGACCGGAGATTACAAGGTATGGGAGTCGGTTACGCAAGGGGAAGGTATTAGCACCCCTCATGGCTGTCGTACTCGGCGGGATCCACGCTCAAAAGAATAGAATAAGGTTACTAAATAACTGCTCAAAGAATGCACACACCCTGGAATACAACACAGGCGAAGGAGACGGAAGCGGGGACTCGGCAGGATATCGCATCCTGGGCCTACGTAGTTTGTCAGAAACAAACATCAGAGTCAACGTAGTTCGGGGAAATGGGGAACGGGCTCGCTAGGATATCGCATCCTATGCCTATGTATCTCATCTGGAATGAGAATCAGAGCTACCGTAGTTCGGCTAACGCACGCTGAAACAAAACACATGCAAAGACGCTAAGACGTCAAAACAACCACACAAATGGAAACAGACTGCCAATGGCTGGTCTTACATCCGACTCCAAACAACAAACACAAACAAGGAAACCGAATGTCAATCGTTGGACTTACATCAGACTCCAAGCAAACAAAAGGTTAACCGGACGCTGAGTCGTCAAAAGCAACAAAAAGGTTGAACAAACAAGCTAACAGGGAGTCTGGTACTCGAGCCTGCTAGCTGTCAAGCAAACACACACAAAAAAAGAAAAGGGTGCCCGGAGAGATCTCGCACGATCTCCTGCCTACGTACCTCATCTGGTATGAGGATCAGGGCAACGTAGTTCCCTTTAACAGGGGAGAAACTTTCTCCTAACCAGAGACCGGGAAATAACAAACTAAAAGGGAGACTGACTCGAGCCTAATAGTTGTCATGCAATCCACAATAGTCCTAGGTTGAGGTATCTGAACAGATCCTAACTCGTACAGGCAGCAAGTCAACAACACAACAAGTAGGTGAACAAGTATCACACGCTATATGCAAACAAGTGGCTCATACAAGGCTGGGCTTTAGTCAAGGGGTCAAATCAACCTCGACAAACAAGCCAACTGGAATGGGGTGTTTTGAGCTCTTAACCTTAACATTGAGAGTTAGGGTGAAGCAGATGAAATAGGGAGTGAGGGTAAGACCTCACAGCTCTTATCCCTGGCCTGGGAGAGCTTCAATCAATGAAAGTGTGGGAGTCCAGAATCAGGAACTCTACTCCACATGACTGACACAACAAGATCTTGGGTTCTTATTCAAAGTGCATCAACACATTTGTGTGAGCAGGATGAATGACACAATTGAATAGCAGGGGATGGATTGCACATCCCTTTTATCTGCCAATGCCTCTTCACTAGGAGGTCTTTGAATGTACAAGGCACAAAGATAAACAATCACAAACATTGCCTCTTAAGGAGGGCTTCAGACAGGTGTCTGCCAAAGTAACATGACAGGTCTTCCAGACTACATGAAGTTAGGGGTTATTACCTAAGTGGTATGCCAACCACAAGCAAAGCAAAGCACAATTCAAATGAACTTAAAGCAACTTAGGTACCTGTGTAAACAACTAAACAAATCAGTACAGTATTCAGACAATCAGACAACAGTCAATCCACAAACAGACAATCCCAATGTACAACATATAAGCCATAAGGCAAACTCAAGTGAATTATCATCAACCTACAAAACAATCAAATGTTAGCAACCAATAGCAAATATCAACATTCAAATGGTGAAGCAACATCAATCATGGAGATTATATGCTTGGTCCTGAAATTCAAAGCTCACATGTAAGTACAAACCACTAGGTCAAAGCCTAGGGTCAAAGGTGAAGAAAAAAATTCAAAACAGGAGCTGAAATTCAACACAATGCAACTTCAAACACATATTAACATGTCCTAAAAAGGACCAAGTCAAAATCATCAAGCAAGACCATGTAATAAGCAAGGGAAGTCAAAGACAATTTTAAAGCTCACAAATGATCGTCATGAATGAAAATTCCAAATAAAAATAGAAATGATTCAAATAATTCTGGAAAAACTCATGAGCATCCAAAACATCCAACATGATCATCATACAAAAAATCAGAAGCATTAGAGGTCATTTGATATGGAAATGAAATTGCACAAGTTGATCATCCAATTGTGTGACACAAATTGTCACACCATGTTAACATGTACACAAAACAGAAATGGAGCATGGGAAAAATGTCAAACCAAAACCAAAATGTCAATTATCATGTCAAGAATCATCATGCAAAATTTGGTAGCAATTGGATCAATATCAAGCATTTCACATTAGAAAGAGTAAGGCAAGGTCACATATGCATACATGTTCACATAATCCAATACAATTCAAAATCTAGGAAGTGTAAAACCATGAAATCAACATCAAAAAAATTCTATACATTCCAAGGATCATTTTGCAAAAAGAATGGGATTAATTGGATGATTTTTCAATTAGTTATGGATTTTTAAAGTTGGAGAAACAAAATGAAATCAAATGATGGCATGGATTAAATTGGAGGGAAAATGAACATGAGAAAATAATTTGAAATTTATGCTACCACCCGGATTCGAAGCGTGTAACTGAAAAAATGAAAATAAAATTCCAAAACGCAAGCGCTAGGGATCGAAGGGAGGATCACAGATCAAACAAGGCCTGGGAGCGTTCTTCATGCAAGAACCCTAGCGCACCAGGAGCGAAGCCAGGCAGACGCTAATTCGTCACAAAGATGAAGATCTTCATTTTCTTCATGAAGATGATGATGAACAGCATGAAGTTCATCCACACTTTTCCAGAATTTTCCAGAATTTTTCAGAATTCAAAATTTTTTACATCATTGGAACGGTTACATCATGAGGATCACAGATCAAACAATATTTCATGCTAATTCACCATCAATCATGCAAATCGAAGCAAATAAAGTTTGACATTCAAAACTTCAATCAAGCATATCTCTCTCAATTTTTATCCAAATCGCACGAAATTTATATCAGATTGATCAGCACTCAAAGATCTACAAGACTATACACATAAAACAGACAATTAAGAGGATCAAAAATGTGACCTCTTGAAGATCAGTTCTTGAATTCTGCAGATTCCAGGCCAGGCAAGCATGCAAATCCACTCCAAATCACTTGTTATGAAGTTTGATGATGAAATTGAGGCTTGGAAACGTGTAGATCTTGCTTAAATCTCAAATGCCATGGTTATGTTCTTGAGCTCCACATGCACAATTCTGGTCCAAACTTGATGATCCAAGGCTTGATCTCTGCTAAATCAACACTAGAGAACCAGAATATGGAAGAAGATTCAAGGCTTATGTGAGAAAAATTTGAATTAAGATTGGGAGAAAATTTTGGAGGGAAATGAAAACTAGATCTAGAAATGGTGAATTGTGATTAACCTCTTGAAATTCTGTTATGATTTAGTATATATACCATGTGCTAATCCTATTTTAATTAAAATTAATCAAGGTTTAGTTGAAGTTAAGCAAGATAAGGTGTGGTGACAAAAATTGAAATTTTGTGGTGCATGGCAATTCCAAACGTGAACAGTACCAAACCAATGATCAAATGCACTTAAAAACACTCCATGCACATATTAGCAATGGTCATTTGTTCCCATGATGCATCAATTTTAAATTTTCAAGTTTCCCTCCAAAATTAACTTGAATGCACAAATGATCATATGTTCAAATTTCATGCAATGTGATGGATGTTTTAGAAACTACATGTCATGAGAAGCAAAATGCAAAAAGAACCACCAAATTTGGAGTTATGAATCAAAAGTTATGGCCATTTGAAATTCCATGTACACTTGGCAATGATTTGATCAAATCTCCTCAACCATTCATCATAAATTCATGATCTTAGACTTTTTGGAAATGGGAGAGAGAGATCTTCAACTTTCATGTTGGACAAAATTTCATTTGAAGCTTCTTTGGTGATGCAAGATCAAGTTGAATTTGAACCAAAACTTTCCATTTTTGGAAACTTTCAATTATAGGTCACTTTCCATTTTTGGAAACTTTTGACTTGACCTCAAATTCTTCAAGATATGCATTTGACATGATTAATAAGCCTCTTTTGAACATGAATGAGATGTTAAAACTCATTTCTCCACCTCCTAGCCCTCAGTTGACTTTCTGTTGACTTTCTGGTTGACAGATGACTTAGAAATGCCCTGATCAGCCTGAGCCTTAACCACTTGAGGAATTGGCTCCAAAATGAAACCCTAGATTATACAAGCTCAATAAAATCATATGATGATCTCCTTCTCAAGAAAGACCTCATCTCCTTGAAAATCCCTGACTGGTAGAATGCAACTGATTAGGGTTGACTAAAGGTCAAAACCCTAATCCCAAAGAATATGAGCATGAACAATGAGCCCCTTGAGGATGACATAACCATGATGATAGTGACATATCCTTTCAACCAAGATAATACTCAACCTCCTTGAGGAACCAATAAAACCCTAATTGAAGCACACCCTCAGATGGCTAGTGATCAATCCATGAGACCCTCAGGCTTGCATCTCTCAACCTCTCTATCTTCTGAGAAAGACTTAGGAGGATGACTTGTCTATTTTCACATGATATGCAATATGCAATGACTAATGTCCTACAAAATGAAATGCACTATGCTAAGCTAGTCCCAAGAGAGGAGGGCAAATTTTGAGGTGTTACAGCATGTTATTAGAGAGAATGATAAAAAGAATTATTTATATATGTGCCTTAGATAGAGAACTAAAATATGTAAAGCACCCGTTTGATTTGAGTCAAGAGAAATGTGTATGGTTTGAGCCGAATGAGAAAATGATTTGAATCTAGAACTTAAAACTCAGTTTTTGGCTCGTTAACTTGAATCGCTGATTTAAGTCAATGATTCATATGACTCCAGTCGAGCTGACAAAATCAAAATCCATAATTTGAGATGAATGATTGATTTGAATCAAGCTTTCTCCTTATTTGAATTAGGGAAACTTGTGATTCGAAACACGTTGGCAATGGAAACATAAGATTTTCACTTTCATTTATTTATTTGAATCATGCACAACATTGATTCTAATCGTACTTAAAATAGTTTCTATTTTTTTAAAATGATGTGTTTCATTGAATATAAAGCTATTATGATAGGAATCATGCATTCATGCACTTCTTGATCCCAAATATTTGATTAATTTAACTTGTGCCATTTTGCATCGGATTTTGCCAAAGTATTTAATTTATGCATGCAAAATACAATTTAGTAAATTGCAATCAATTCTAAGATATACATAAAGTGTAACTTGTAGGAGACTTGATTACTCAAACGATAAACAATAAAAGATAATAAACTGGACAACCAACAAAACCAAAACCCTAGAAAGATACAGTAACTTCCATCTTCCCCTTTTTGAAGCTTGGCAACTTGCAAAACTAACATTAGGATTTAGTTGACTTGAGTCCTATAGGGTTAGTACTATGAAACTTAGGAGCTGTGTAATAATAACATGAGGTACTTTTATGTTCCTAACATGAGATAAAGGCCTAATGGGACCTTTATCACCACAATTTTCACATGCCACTTTAGTAGAATTATTCTTTCTATTTATTCTTACAGAATAGGAATTTTCCTTTAAAAAATTCTATGTTTTTTCCTTTTACTACTTGAATCACTAGAAATAAAAATAGGTTATTTAATGTTATGTGTTAGTTGTACTTTTAAGTTTTCAATTTTGAGTTTCAAAACTGGACAAGTTCCACATTCCACTTTATTAATCTTTTCTTCTATAGTATCAAAAATTCCAAAATTGTCATTTACTAGAGATGAATGTTCCTTTTTCAAGGACTCTAAAGTGTTATTAAGACTTAAAATTTCTTTCTCAAGTTTTGAAAACATTTTATTTTAAAGACAGATCTTCTTAAAAGTGTTTAAAGCGCAAACATACATTTTTCTAAATACTTTAGACAATTGATTATATAATAGCTTAAAAATCAGACTGAATCCTTTACCTTCAGATCCTTTTCTTTATGGCATTCCATTAAGCATAAATCAGAAATTTTGTTTTCATCAAACTTAAGTTTGATGAGGATGAGTCTTTATCATCTTCTTCTTCCTAAGTTATATCAGCTCTACGACTAGTGACGCTTTTTCCATTCATCTTGTAGAATTATTTCTTATTCTTCTACTTAATTAAACTCAAACAACTGGTTTTGTATTGATCATATTTACCACATTTATAACAAGCCATCAGCTTGCCATCTTTCTTTTTGTCTTCCATATTCTTTAACGATTGAGGCCTTCTAAAGTTTATCAAATTCTTGTTTGAATATTTGATACAATTTCTTTTTATATACTTATTGTAGTGTTTTACGAACAAACTCATTTCTTCTTCCTAAAAACAATCATCATTTGTACTCTCATCATCTACCACTACCTTGACCTTGGAAGTGGAGGCCTTCAAGGAGATTCTACTCTTTTATTCTCTTAATTTATCTTTCTTCTTTGCATTGACTTTGCTTACTTATAATCTCTTTAATTAAATATCTTGTTTGATAAGCTTCCAAATAGTGTAGTTATATTCAAAGTCTTCAAATCATGTGACTCTTTTATGGCTATTGCTTTTCGATGTCATTCTTTACGCATAGTCGTTAACACTTTTTTATCACAATTCTGGTTAGATAAATTATTATGTATATTCTTTAATCTTTTGATTAAATTAATAAAATGCATATGCATGGATTCCACAGTTTCACCAGGTTCCATATTGAATAATTCATATTCTTCTATCAACGTGTTAATCTTAGATTGCTTCACATTCTTAGTACCCCCCATTGAGTATCTGAAGTGTGTTCGACGTTGATTGAGAATTCTTACCATGCGAAATATAATAATATACGTTACCACTTAAGGCATAAATCAGTATATTCCTCACTTTCAGATCATAATAGATTTTCTCAATGTCTTCTTCAATCTAATTCTTTGGGGGGTTTTATAATTTCAACACCTTAAACGATTCTTTTTAGGACAAAATGACCATCCTCGAGGGCAATCCAAATCATTTTATCAACTAACATTAACTGAACATACATGTTATCTTTCCATTAAGCTTAGTTTTTTTCCTTGAATGAGGGAGGTCTATTGTACGCACCATTTGAATCATCCTTGCTCATATTCTCAACTTTTAAAGTTGCGGGATATGATCAAAATACCCGCTCTTCATGTCAATTGTTGAGTGAGAAAGGACTAAATGAGGTGCGTTGGAATTCAATAGAGAATTCATTGGATCGATATCATAAGTTACACAATGTATAAACAACGCAATGAAATATGGAATAATGAAAATATTAGTCAATAAATGAATGAATCAATACAAATTCAATTTGAACAAGGTGTCTAAATCAAAAAAAAAAATCCATGGATTAATCCAATATTACAATTTACACAAAGACTTAATTGCTAGAAAGATGAACCAGATGATTTAATCTATTCCATACCTAAACTTATACAGCAAATTTTTATAAACAGATAAATCCTAACAATAAGTGATTCTACAAAAGTGATAAATAACCAAAACATGCAATTTATACGAAAAATTAAAAGACGATAGGGAAAGAGAAGATACCACTAGTGTTTATACTGGTTCAACACATTCCTCCTCACTTTGTGCCTAATCCATTCTCTAATGGAAAACTACTAGAATTTTGTAGTCTTTAACTGTTTTGACAATTTTTACAACATGCGTTTAATACAATCAAGGAACTAGATGCTACAATAATTAAAAAAAATTAATAGCTCAAATATAAATATTTCCTTCTTCTGCTGTATACAACCCACACAACTGACATCTGCAAGAAATTCTCTCAGTCTTGAATGTCCTCTTACTCATATCCAATATCCTTTTTGAGCATTTGTTCCCCATTGGTATTTACTCGACCCTATTGGTACCTTTTCTGAGCTCTTAATTTATCTGAAGGAACAAAAACTCTCAACTTCGTTTCGCAACAACTTTCACTCAGTTCTACATAATTATTTTTAGTCAAAGTGGATTGCCAATCCCAATAACACCACATATTTCAAATCTTAATCTGTAAATCAAAAGCTTCACAAATATTAACAAAAAATAAACCTCCACTATGATAAATCTCACATTCCCTAAGGATTGAGAAGCAACCAAATCATGGAAATCTTGCTAGAGGTTGAAGATGGATTCACATGAAATCGATTTTTTTTAAAAGGTTTACTTTGAAAGCTAAAACTTAGTTTTGAAAATATTTCAAAGTTATGATTCTATGATCGCATGTTTGTGAAGAGGATGATAAAAAATGATTAATATATGTGCTTGAGATTGAGCACTAAAAATGAGTAAAAACACCCTATGATTCAAGAGAAATGGGTATGGTTTAAGTCGAATGAGAAAATTATTTAAATTAAGAACTTAAAAACCCATTTTTTGGCCATTTAATTTGAATTAATTATTCAAAGAACCATGTGATCTGGATCATGCTGACAAAATCAAAATCCAAAATTTGAAGGAATCATTGATTCGAATCAGCCTTTAGTGTGATTCAAATCAAGCTTGCTTCTGATTCGAATAAAGAAAACTTGTGATTCAAAACATGCTATCAGTGGCTAAATATGAATTTTAAATTCATTTATTGATTATAATCATGCATAATCTAGATTCCAATCACACTTGAAAAAGTTGTTATTTTAATAAAAATGAAGTGTTTGGTTGAATATAAAGTTAGTATGATAGGAATCATGCATTAATGCATTTCTTGACCCAAATATTCAAATATTTTAACTTGATGTATTTTACGTCGACTTTTACCTAAGGATTAGATTTATGCATACAATATAAGATTAAATGAATTGCATTTGATTCTAAGATATGCGTAAAATCTAACTTAAAGGAGACTTAGTTACTGAAATAATAAATGATAAAAGATAATAAATGGGACAAGTAACAAATCAAAATGCTAGATGGAAAGTGGAACTTTAATATCCATATTTTCCTTGACAAAACATTCAAAATCATCTCATACACATTTTGATTCCACTAATCTCCATATTTTCCTTGACAAAACATTCAAAATTATTTCATACACATTTTGATTCCACAACATAACTCTCATTGGAATGTAGCAGCATCTATATTACATTTAAATAAAATAATAAGAAGGGGTTCCCAACAAATCATGAATGAAGAAATTACCATGATTTAACTCTTATAAAATTTATTAGCATGTTGCTATGAGGTAAGAAAGTCTTTATCTTGATTTACCTCACCATCTATTGGTTGGGATTCGACATCCTAAAGTTTTGCATTCCATTTCTTTCAAATTATCCAAGATACCATATAAAACATGGTAATATGATCTTCATTCATATTGTTTCGAACCTGCAAAAAAAGAAAGAATTAGTTAAAACCGCAAGAGTTTTTTAATAGAATCAGTTCACCATTTATGCTCTTACACCTCAACCAATCATCACATTAAATGTGAATAGATGATTCATCATTAATCCTCCAATTATGTCGTCCTTGTACAATCAGAGTTTAATAAAAGGTGCACAAATGGCGAGCGGAAGCAAAGCTTAGCGGATAGTATGGAAAATAATATCTTTAAATATCTAACAAAAGGACTAAATGAGATGACAAAAATCAACACTACCAAGATAGATAAAGCTTCTTTAACAAGAAACACAATAATGATCATAATTCAGTTTTCACACTTAGTTCAAAATTGATTTAGATCAAAATGGTTGTTCAATCTAAAAATAAAAGTCTTCATAATTCTAATCAAGTGATAGAATAATCAATGAACTAAATATATCATAAACCAAAATTTATACAATAAAAAACTATAAGAGAGGTACTACTCCGGCCTTATTTATAAGCAAAAGTCTTCTAATTTTTTGACCTTAAATATAAGCAAATGTCAACAAATCTAGGTGCATTTAATGTCTTTATTCCCAAAGTATCCCTGCATTAATGACTTAATATTGTTAGTAGAAGACAATTTAATTGAGGATATACTAGTAATTGTGTTGTCTCTCTCACATGAAATCAAGAAACTTAAATGCACTTAACTATATTTCTTAATAAGCGTAAAATTTGTCTTTTTTGCTTATAAATCAGGCCGGAGTAGTAATAATCTAGATAGTATGATATTATAAAAGATAAACAAATTGAAAACATACAATATTAGGATGAAATGTAAAAGAGGTAGGTAGAAGAAAAATGTACACTGAATTTATAGTGGTTTAGCTCATTCATCCTTGCTAGAGATTAATCCACTCTTAAATAGTTTCACCATTAAAAAATTTAGGGTCTTCCACTATTTGCAAAGTTAATATACAAGTATTTTTGGTAAAACGAGTAATCAACAATCTGAAAACTACAAGCCAAGTGCTTTAGCCAACACATATCTAAATTGACTTTCCCTTTTGTTGAAGAAAAATAATCAAACTGAAAAACATTCAAGATCTTTAATGATCTTGATCGAACAATCTTGCTAGACACAAAAATAATGCTTCAAGCTTCTGTTCTGCAACAACCTTTACTCAGCCCCACCAGTTCTTTGTCTGAGCGTTTGTTATATGCAAGAAAGATTAGAAAACTTCCAACTTTGTTCTGCAACGACCTTTCCCCAGTCTCATTGAAGTCTTCCTTTGAGTATAAATAAACTCTTCTTTTGTTGGATGTCAGACCCAGATACCATAGACAAAAATTGTTTCTTTTTTCTAATACACACAACAAAATGTCATAAAAATATTAGCTTCCCAATGTACCTTGGATCCACACTTAAAATTAATCTTTAGAGTTGAGCACCACAATTAGGGGTGTACGTGTGCCGGTTTGGGTTGGATTTTGCCAAACCCAATACCCAATCCATATAGGATACTTCGGTTTGGGTTAGGTAAAATAACCACACGTTACACCAATGGGCCGGTTTGGACAAACCCACTAATTTTTGGGTTGGGTTGGGCTGGGTAGTGGATTGCCCAAATAATTTTTCTTTTTATTAATATTAAATAACACAATGATGAGCCATCATATTTTTTTCATAAAAATTACTCAATATTTATATTTTCTTTAAAAAAATTAGATAACCTATTTTTACTATCCTTTAGCATGATAAAATAATAAATGATACCATCAAATGATAAAATTATTATAAAATACTAACAACAAATTAAAGGTGTGTGACATAAAATTGTATTAGCATCAAAAATATTAAAGTGTGAAACATTCAAAATTAGTTAAAGTCATGATTCACTAAAATAATAAATCTTAAGAGACTAAAATTGCAATAGTTAAGATAATATTCATCAAAATCATTAAAATTATAATAATAAATTTTTGATTAGTGGGTCAATATTTTTTTTGGGTTTGGGTCTGGTTTTACCTGAAACCCAATTTTTTTAATGGGTTTTTTAGTTTTCAAACCCATATCCATCCAATTACCTAGCTCAACCCACTTTTTTGGATTTTTTTGGATGTGTTTGACCGGATTTTGTGGGTTGACTCAACCCATGTACACCCCTAACCACAATAATAGTTTCTTGGTTCAAGGTTGAGAATGATGAAGGTTATCTAAAGAATCACACACAATACATCTTATCACAATATCAACATTCTATGAAGTTTTTCACAAAGTTGAATCAAGGGGGAAAAGTGTTTGTGAAAGGAAAAACTCTCATAGTTTTTCTCAATATTATGGGTTTGAACTCATTGGATATCTCTTTGAAAGAATCTCATCCTGAGATTTATTTTTCATCATGACCTCACTCATGTCAATTAAAAAAATTAACAACTCTAAAAATGGATACTTAAGGCTTTATATATTGGCTAGAGGTTAGGCATAAAAAAGATGAAGGAAAGAGAAAAATGATTTGAGTCGAATCATAAGGTTATGATTTGAATCAACAAAAAGAATGACTTTGAATCAATGTAGTAAAAATAAGAAGTTTCCTTCTTTACTTGAATCATATTTTGTATTTATGATTCGAGTCAAGCTAAAGCATGATTCGAATCATAATTATATTTTAAAAGATTTTTAATTGTCATGCTTCGAATCAATAGTCCTTGTGATTCGAGCCAAGGAATTAGGTTATTCGAATCACACACATCCCTGATTTGAATCAAGTTGACAAGCCCAAATTCCAAAATTTATATTGATGTTTGGTTCGAGTCAGCAGTAATTTTGATTTGAATCAAGTTTTAAAAACACTTTATTTTAAG
The DNA here is from genome assembly GCF_024323335.1 of Lathyrus oleraceus. Classification (NCBI taxonomy): domain Eukaryota; kingdom Viridiplantae; phylum Streptophyta; class Magnoliopsida; order Fabales; family Fabaceae; genus Lathyrus; species Lathyrus oleraceus. Next base: position 172,542,861 of record NC_066585.1, on the reverse strand, counting down.
CTTTCTAACTTGTGATTCATGATATACTCAACATATTGACTTTGAACATATTGTCATGAGTTCAAACACTAATTTATTGAATGTGATGGTAGCCCTTGGTATAATTATAATCAGAAAGAGAATATATAGAACTACACATAAATTACAAATATTGATAAATCAGGTTACACACATATCAAATTTAACAGAATATCAAAATAAAAGATAATATTGACTGCAACTTCAAACTTGTCCCAACTCATTCAGTTGATACCTATCATATCACATATATTAGAATCATATCATAACGATTTCATCATCTATTAAATATCTACCTCAATAGAGTTAGAAAGAAGATATACGCTCATACAATAGAATGAGATAGCTTGCACAATTTATTTTATCAAAACTTCTCGACCTACTACCTCTCACTCCCACAAAACCCAATACAAACGACATTACGAACACACCTACTACCTCCCACCCCCATAATATTTTAAAATGGATGAAATACATGTTTAATATATATCAAGTTAATTTTTCAGTTTTTTAAATATTTTATTTATTGTTTTAAAAATATTGGATTTTTTTTTAATTCAAAAATATTAAAATGGAAAGTTTTGTCAAAATTTATACAAAAATTTAAAATATAAAAATGTTAATTGTTTTTGCTCGTTAGATGAGACGGATCTTGCAATTTGTTGAAGGTCTTGATGCCCTCTTGCTCCAATCTAACAGTGAGGTGGGGATACTTGCAAACATCCAGACGCACAAGTTAAGTTAATGACGATAGTAAGTGAGAGGTTTTATGCTTAGAATAGTGTATATCTAAATCTGAGACTTTCATTAGGATTCTAAAGTGAGGTTATGGGGTTTGAATAATTAGAACCTTCTTTTGGGAACATATGTCTTAGAGAGAAAATGTCCAGTAATCGTGCATCCATTGGATCCAATAAACTAGCTTATCTCGAGGGAATCTAGGTCCTTCATTCCTTATGCTTGGGACGAAGAAGATCAAGTGTGACTTGCCAGTCCAATTTGATATTTTGCTTGGGCCATGGACTTCACACTCTTGAAATTGGATTTTTCTCTAAAGAATTTCCTTTGGAATCTGGCTTAGTCTTTAAATTTTTCCATTTTATTCTCTGTTAGAATGTGACACGATTTTAATTTGCCTTTGTCACAATTTCCTTTTACCATGTGGGATTTACCACTTTAGGGGATGAATAGGCGTGCCACATAATTATTATCGGGGAACCGTAAATGCCATTATGTCTTAGAGATTTTGGATATGTAATCTTGATAATGTGGCACCCGAGTATTGGTCATTTCATGGTATCGGGGAACCGTAAATGCCATTATGTCTTAGAGATTTTGGATATGTAATCTTGATAATGTGGCACCCGAGTATTGGTCATTTCATGGTCTTATGGATCTATTAATTGTTTTATGTTAGATCTTCTCTCCTTTCACCTTTCTGGTTCAAATTCATATATATATATATATATATATATATATATATATATATATATATATATATATATATATATATATATATATATATATATATATATATATATATATATATATATATATATATATATATATATATTATATATATATATATATATATATATATATATATATATATATATATATATATATATATATATATATATATATATATATATATATATATATATATATATATATATATATATATATATATATATATATATATATATATAGGAAATCCTTTTTTTCTTTTCTTTTCACTCTAATTCTCAAGCTTATTCTTTTTATTTCTCTTCTTAGCAAACTTCAAATAGATCTCCGTGATATCTACAATGTCCCAGGAATACCTTCATCATCAAATTTTCCTCTTTCTTGTCTAATACATTTGAGATTTGTGAAGAAGATAAGTTCATCCTTCTTAGCTTGATTTTGATGAAGACAAAAGGCTATCTTAAGAAGGAAGATCAAAGAATAAAAATATTGAATTAAGTATCAAGTTTGTGTCAATATTTGGATTTCAATTATATTGGATCATAGACAAAGGTACAATGTTCAATTCAATGGTTATAGAACTTAAATGCTCAAAGGAAAAGTTTAAAAATCATTTTATGCATGTTTTCAAAATTGCAAAAATTACATTTTAACTTAGGATCAATTAATATGTTAATTAAATAGAAATCTTAATCTTTCTCATAAGAATGTTTAATGAGCGTATTTTTAACAAGCGAAACCCTAATGATTAAATGGGCATGTTATAGTATCAAGTGTCGTTAGTTTGATCCTTGAGTGTGTCATTTTGCTTAGAATTTTTTCCAAGCATAAGTCAGGTTAATCAATTATCCATACCTTGTCAATCGATTAACAATGTCTTTGTTTGAAGTAAAACTTGATTTTTTTTTCATTATATCAATCGATTATCCCTACATATAATAACTGATTAACCATTCCAAAATCAACGAAGTAAACCGATTACCCTCATTTGGTCAATTGATTAACCTAGTTGTATTTCACATAATTTTTTAATGTTATGGAATTGTTAATCGATTACCTTATACATGTCAATCGATTAGCCTATGTACCAAAGTGAAAAATTATGAACCAATGTATCACCTCTTCATCTTTAATGATCATATAAACCATTCATAACATTGAAAATGGTCATGAATGTTTTTCAACCATTGTTTCTAATTTTCTAAGAGGCACTTGGTTAATTGAAGGATTTTTAATATTCAAAATATCCTTCTTCATGAACAATTTTGTCTGTTTTAAGTATTAATCAATATTAACAGAAAAACTTTTTCTGCATAATTTTAAAACGTATGTGAAAAGGTTATGAGCATTAAAATATTTATATTTTATTGATTTATTCATTGAAGGAGAAGACTAAAATTGTAAATATATTATAAGAGCAACAAAGTTATCAAAATATCTAAGTATGCTTATTATAAATTATTTGTTTATCTGTAATTTCACTAAGTTTGTGGTGGTTCTTTATCTGTAAGAAGATGTTGTACTTATTACAGGTTGTTACAAATAAGAAATGTTTTTTTCTATTTGTTGAAAAAATCCTTTGAATCGAGACGATTCAAAGTCCACCATAGTTGTGGGTGTTTGGAAATCAAGGAAGTAGTGTGCTTCTTTGTTATTGTTAGAAGATTCAAAATTTTGTTCCTCAGGGGAAAGATGTCGAACTCGATGTTTTGACAACCGGTTCAACAAGATACACCGGAACCACTACAATAACAAGTACTAGATGATGGAGCAGAAAAACAATAAAGAATACAATAAATTATTTACCTAGTCTGGTGAAACCATACCTACGTCTAGGGGTTGATTTCATAATCCAAGAAAGGAAATTCACTAATAGTAGCTTAGTACAATTAGACTTATAAGTAACAACAAACCATATGTTGTTGAATGTCTCTTCCTAACACTACCTAATGACTTTCTATTTAGAGTCTCTCCCTAAACATGAGAACCTACTCACTTTCTTCTCTATCACACAGCATGTGGTAAGAGATAACAATCGCTAAACCCTAGTGATCAACTTCAATCTAACAAGATGAATGGTGTTAAATATTACAACTCAATTAGACAAACCTTCTATGCCAAGTTACTGAAACATAGAGGTATACATAACAATGTTGAATTTACAACTCAACTAGACAAACCTTTTATGCCAAGTTACTGAAACATAGAGGTGTACATAAAAATAACAAGGACTCTTGTAAATCCTAAAACTCTAAAATCTTAAATGTGAATGCTTATTTTCCAATGTAGGTTTGAGCTCCTTATATAGCAAAATAACTCTGGGATTTTTCCTTGTGGATTTGCAGTTAATTTCGTCCAGAATCTTTGCACAATCTATTGTATATTTGATTTTCTCTTTGGATATCTCCAACAAAAAGATATGATTTGGTGTGTTACAAATTAAAATTTAAATCACTTTTAAATCTGATTTGATCTTCACAATTGTCCAATAATTTATATAATCATATTTCTAAACCAATACCGATAAAACATAAATGAATCTTCTCAAAAGATTATGTCAAAACATAACAATCTGGCACGTGTTACACAAGGACCAGATGTCGTACCAATATGCTGGAGCATCGCGTCCATCATGTGTCCCTTTTGTAGTTTCATACAACTTTATCAAGCTAGACCAATCTTGAACACTTGGACACTTCTCCAAGGTGTTTTTTTGCTAAATGTAGCCAATCCAATGGGTCAATCCAATAGGAACAAAAAGATTGTAAGAGAAGTCTTAGTGGTAGGCTTATACAAAGATATGACAATAGTGAAAATATCTCACAGGTGTGAGGGGACTAGACTACTCTTGCTTGGAAAAAGAAACCGGGATATATTTGTGTTATTTATTTTTACTAAACTTTATTTTCTGTCAAGTTTATCATATATCTCTTAACTAGAAAATAAACTAGACACTTAGACTTCATTACAAAACAATTAAAAAAACCCAGTAAAGTGCCACAAAATCCATCAATTTCCATTAACTCAAAAATAAATAAGATAATTTCATAAAACCTATTTCATCCCTCCCCTATGTTTTGTACTCTGATCTTACAAGATCTTCTTTACAGGTAAATTCTTCTCGTGATGCTTTAGATTTTGTTTCTATTTTGTTTCAACATGCAATAATGTGTATTTTTGTGGTGGTGGTGGTATTGCTATACTAGGGGAGCTAACTTCTTCGAAGTAACTATACTCATTCTCCCCTATCATTGGTCACTCAAAGGGGATTAAACTATAAATTTTACTATCGTCTCTGAGTGACCATTAATTTTAGAATGTTAGTGTATTCATCTCTTTCACACAAAGTCAGAGGATAGGTAAATATGGTTTATTTCTTCAGACCCACTCTTTCTCTTTGTGTGAACAAGTACAATAGATAGAAAAATCAAGTAGTCTGCCTCAAAGTTATTGGTGGATCCAACCATGTATGAACGATACAAGAGGGTCGATGATGGTTATTTATGGACATTGTCCTTATATTTAGATTAAAAGAGTCACATTTGTATGAGATGGCCATTCATATAGGCGGGACCCTATGGTATGGGTAATATGCACTCTTTCTTCCTTGGATCAAATCTTCTTTAGCTACCCCACCTTTGTTTTCCTATACATGTTGAAGTTTTTAGAGAAATGAAAGTTTTTCTTTATTTCTCGAGGTTTGAGAAACAATTCTTAAGATATCTTAGAGTGGTGTCGTCCTAGCCTCACACTAACTTTTAGGCCTTCGGGTAAGTTAATCAGATAATGTGTCGTTATGTTGATATTCAAGATTCGATCCGAATATTTTTTCCCTCTCTCTCTCTCTGTGTGTGTGTGTGTGTGTGTGTGTGTGTCTCTCTCTCTCTCTTATATGGGATTCTTCCTCGGACTGTCAAACATTGATCTCTTTCAAACAATCCCCCAAAGTTTTAGAAGTTTTTAGTGGATCTCTAAAACACTTCATAATCTAATATTTTATTGTGCGACCTACAGTAGAAGATGCTCAATAGACCATTTTGTGAAACTCTAAAATTTTCAATGACTTTATTGACAGGTTCAAATACACTGAGCTTTCGTTGAATGTAATCTTAATACTAAATTTGTCAAGAGTAGAGATATGCAGGACAAAGAACCATGACAACCAAAATAAATGACCTAAAGCAACCCAAATAACCTATAATAAGTGATATAAAATCCACATAAAACAAAAGAAGGTAAAAGACAAGAACATAAATAAATATGTTTACCACTTCAATCAAACTGATCTACTCTATGCGAAAGAGTAACTCTTTGATTCACTAGAATTCAAAGAATTGTTACTAGAGATTACCAAAGAGTTTAGAGAAAATAGTCACCCAAGTTCTCAAGAACAAACCATGTTTTCTAACTAAGTGTTTCTTAATCTCCAAACTCTTTATATATATGAATCACAAAACTCTCTATTTACCTCAAAAAGGTTTCCAAATTCCAATAACACAATCATAGGAATTTCTACCCTTACATCTATAAGTTTCCCTAGGATTGTCATCTCATGCCTCTCTTCCTTTCAGACTATACCGACAGTTGTTCTAGAAAAAATGATAAAGTTACATATTGGTAACTACTAATACCCAACAGATCCATAACAGATCCAAAACACAATGTTAAAATATTACAAGTATCTTATAATATATTTTATATCAATTAGAGTATCTTGAAATATCTTTTAGTAATATTAGTTATTATTATAATATTCTAACACACGGCCTATCAATGACGAATTCGCGAACTGAAACAACCAAATCTAATTCTCGTGAACCGCTTGGATCGGGGTTGATGCCTGAGAACCTCATGCCAACTTGACGCGGCCGCATCGTCATTGGCCAGACTCTGATCGGCCACCTCTGTACTACAGACCAGAGGCGTTGCTACCGTGGCACTCGTAGACTGCTAACACCACGGTTCTGACGCCCTTCGTCGACCTTTCTGCTACTTTTAGGCTTTCTGCAACTTTAATTTATGATGGTCTCAAAATATGATTTCCCTCTCTTCATCACTTATGTTTTTAAGACATACTTCTACATACTATATGCAATGATACCTGTGATATACAACATCGCGCCAAAATGCCTTCTTGTGAATCATAAACCCCTCATTGTTGTACTCGGTCGCATTTTGAGAAACCTTGAGTAGAGTTATTGTCTAGTAACACATATTTGAATAATCACGAGAGGAATGATCTAATCTAGATTTAAGAGTTTAACTGCGATTTTGACAAAGCTACTTATGTTGAGAGGAATTATGTATATCCAGATTCGAGAGTTTGTGTGTGATTTTGACTAATCTACTGAGAGGATGATGGAGGAAGTTAAGACAACTAGCTGGTACATGGATATTAAATATTTTGTGACAGCTTTTAGCTAGAAGGAGATATGTGACATTTTTAATACATATGCATCTTAGAATTGAATTTTGTTGTCTTTCCTTCGTCTTGCTAACTGTTCTTCTTTTTTCTAAATGTTTCGTGCTGTCAGAAGCCCAACAATAAGGAGGCACAATCATCACTCCAAAGTTATAAGATGATGAAGGTATAATACACTCACGATCTTGAGATATATACTCAATCCATGCCTTAAACAGTTATTCATCGTTGGATATTATCAAATAATTCCCCATTTCACGCCAGGAAGCATGAACCGTCTCCAACCGCCTCTCATATACAAGGGATCTTACGCGAGACTTGATATGATCTAACTATAACTTTTATTTTTTATTTAGCGATTTAAGTGTTGGAGTATTAATTTTATAGATTAATTTTATAGATTAACCTGAATTGAAAGATACCTTCACTACATCAAAACTCTATTCTATGACTTCATTATATATTTATGATTCGGTAAGGAAACACTAGATGATATATAGTCGAATAGAGCAAAATCATTCAAGTGTAATGTGTGTATAGAGTAATATTAGTCATTAATCATGAATGAAAATTGATACGAATCATACGATAATTTGGTTTGTGAAGGAGTGAAAATTGGGTGTTGTGTCTGCCTTGTTGGCGCTCCAACTGTTCCGGCAGGTGCATTTGCCCATTGCGTGTTGGTGATTAGGTAAACATGGTACATTGATTCCTTCACATCACTACAGTACAGACTGCAAAACTCGACTTGCCTTCTAATTCATTTCTTATTTATTTATTCATTCGCAAAATATAATGCACTGTGCTCTCGATGTTAAGAGTTGGGGTGGGATTTGAACCATACTGCACTAACTAATCATTCAAACTCATTCCCACCGTTACTTATTCGGGCCAAGCTTTGGTGATTTTTTAAAATATTCAAAAACAATATAGAATGCCAACGAACATTATTTCGGCATACATGAATGATACTCATGTGTCAAATGTCATTTTCAATTCTATTGCCGACTTTAAACATAAATAAATAAATAAATCACTAAGAGCATAAGTGATTGAGGATCTTGTTAAAACGTGAGCATTAGTTTGTCACCAAGTAAAAAATAACTTTTGTTGAGATTCATGAGTATAGCTATACAGTCATCTATATTAGAGTCGTATTCTCTTTTATTGAATTTTTAAGTGTGGACCTCAACTAGTTTGGAGATGATTTTCGTGAGACATGATGTCTAAGATCTATTGAAGTGTTTAATGCAGTTTCTACGATTGGGAACTAGAAATATTGAAGTGTTCAATGCAATTTCTTCAATTGGAAACTAGAAATTGAAGATGAGGGGTATTGGAGTTTTGTCCGACTCCGATAGAGTAATATTTTACATGCGACAAAGCAGGATAAATTTATAAAATTAACATTTAAATGCACAAGTTAGTAAGAGAAGGAAAAGTAATGTGAGAGTGAAAATGAATTTGAATATCTAAAATGACGTGTTTTTCCCTTATATTTCAAGAGTGGTTGAAACCTTTTGTGTGGTGATGCGGTGTGTTGTGCGGATAGTCGTCTGTCTGATTGAATTTGATGGTGATTGGTGAACTGGATGGTGGAGGTGTCTGCTTCTAGTTAGAGTGGAGGTCTACCTGTTTCATGCACCTTTCTACTCAGAGTTCACTCTTGGGCCTTTTACCACGAGCCTTGCGAACGACCTAGAACAATTTCCCCCAAAGTTCTTGTTGCTATTCTATAGAATGATGGTTTCATCGTGCACATATTTAGGTTGATTGTTAGTAGAAGTAAGTGGAGAGTCTTGATGGAACGACACTAGCATTGGGAACAGGTGCATTAAAAGTCTTTATCTTGACGGGTGATGTTTCGCATGAAAGTCTTAATGTGTGTCCCTATGTATAATATATCATATTTGTCTTATGATACTCAAGTACTTTGAATAGTTTATGATGAGATTTCGACCGTTGGTGGTATGGCTCATGTTTCCCAATGTAATAAATCACACGTTTCACACTTGTTGAGACACATATAAGGAGTTAGGAACTACTAGTTTCTACTTCTCTGTCAATTGTGATTTTTTTTAACTCTTTTCCTCTCTCGCCTATAAATTTTCCCTTGGGGTTATTCTTTCTACAAAGTTCTTCATATCTGACATATTCGAATTGTTCCTTTTAGGAGTATCTGCAACGCGTGGGACATCAACTTTGTTTTTTCGAGGTAACACTAATATCTCGTTTCTTTTATTCTTGCTTTCTTCATTAGACTTTTTGGATAAGAAGGTTACATGACTTTTGGTCTTCCTATTTTGCATTTTGATGAACTTTCTTGCTATAAATATACTTTGAAAGGGATGTCAAATTTATCATTAAATATGCTTTTAGATGCTACTTATATTTATTTATTTTTATGTGCTGACGAAACCCTTTATACAATATATATATATATATATATATATATATATAGAGAGAGAGAGAGAGAGAGAGAGAGTACAACTAGGGTTCAAACCCGAATTTCATCAAGTATGTAAACTCCTCCAAAAGGATTTTATATATGAAATCGCTTGTGTGGGCTGCAAGTTGAAAAAACTCACTCAAGTCCATTGTACCTTACGATGTACTATATTTCACTTAAGTGAATGGTATCTTATGGTATTTCATATTCCAATTAAATACACCGTACCTTACGGTGTTCAACAATTCTCTTAAGTACACTATATCTTACGATGTTCCTTATTCATTCTATCTCTCATCAAATTTTACTTATGTGTGTGAACTTATAGATTCTCGTGATGTTGGAAATTATATTAAATCACACATTTAATTTAATAAACAATGATAAGGGATGGTGGCAAGAAATACAAGAAATTGGGGTTTGAATTGTGTTTTTAAAAATGAAAGCTTTTTCAAAAACCAACTCAATCAAGCAATAACACGAACAAGTTATTATTTTTATACTGGTTCGATGTTAATGAAGCTACCTCTAGTCCACCCTACCAAGGTGATTTTACCTTCTTAACAAAGATTTAATCCACTATAATTGAAACTGATTACATACACCACAAAGACAAACCTTATTTATCTTCTTGAGTCTATATGACTAAAACCTAGTCACTCAAGGAAACCACTCAAACAGTTTGAGACTTACAAGACTATGGTTACAATATTGCTTCTAGAAAAGCAGGTTAACACAAGTTAAGTACAAAGAAATTATCACACAGTAATGAGCAAAAACTCTGTCTGTTTAAAAAAATATACACGAAAAATATATACTTAAGCAAAAGCGTGTGTATAAGGAATAGTGTGAGCTTGGCAACTTCTTCCAATCTTTTAATTCTCCTTTATATAGGCGGTTAAAAGATCTGTTGGAGGATAGTATTTGAATATCAAATTGCAGTTGTCTCTTTGTATAACGGTTTGCATATAGGAGATCAAATGGTACAATAGTATTGTCCTTAGCACATAAAATCAGCATAGTGGAGGGAAGGGTGATGTTGTACTATGTACTATTTTTCTGACACAAAACTTTTTTATCTTATCTTTTAATCTTCAGAGGCTTCTGATGAAATGATGTTGAAGCATTCTTAGAAGGATCGAGAGACTAGTTTAGAGAATCTTCATAACCTCGGTATTCAGAGTCTTGACACAGTTCCTCAAAACCTGGTCTTCAGAGTCCTCAGATCTTGTTCTTCAGAATCTTTAGAACTTGAGCACAGAATCTTGAAGGCTGACAATCCTTCAGAGGCTCTTCAATCAGAGTCAGAGTCAGAGGCTTTAGCATAAAAGTTCATTAGAATCGTTGCTTAAGAGATTTCTAGAACTTGACAGTATCTTGTAAAGCACTTGTATCTCTTCATAGTCAAAGTGTGTTAATTCCAGAAACGGATGACGTCACACGTCAATGCTTCAGAGTCATAGCCTGTTAGGAAAAGCTACACATTTGACAAAAACCATTATTGTACAAAATTGTTCTCTAAGAAACAATGCATTGCTATCACCAAGACTAAAGGCCAGATGCAAAACTAAATATTATTCTTAAAATATCTCCGTTTTTTATGATGACAAAACCATGTATTTTGATGAATAATTTTTACTTGGTTTAATCACATAAAAACATCAGAGTGAGGTTTGTAAGCTCCCCCAGAATTTTATACTGCTAAAAATTATTTTTCAGCTTAGAATATCAAAGTTAGGTTTGCAAGCTCCCCTTGAAATTAAGACTTAAATTAATCTTAACACAGAAAAATCTTAATCAGCATGAAAGAATTAACTTCTCATAAGACAGAAGCTTGGTTACTATCTTTCCATAAGGCATAAGCCTGGTTATAATGAATGTAGTAACTTCCCATAATACAATAGCTTGGATACAAAAGTATTTCATTCAGAGTCCTTGCTTGAGTGTCAGAAAGTCCAGCTATCTGCCTCGTCACATAACATGATTTGGCAGAGCTTTCAAATTCTTAGTTGTATTACGCATGCTTGGTTGTTATCAGAACTTGTATACATTTAATTTAGAACTGGGTCTAGTTCGGATCTTGTGTACGTCTGGTTCAGAACACACCTGGTTCACTTGAACTTAGTTCAGAACATGAATATGACTGGTTAACTGCAAACTGCTTAGTTAACTATTCAGAATATAAGCTTGGTTCATATGAACTCAATTCAGATTGGTTAATGCCTTAGAACCTGAAACACTTGGTTAACATGATGAAGTTTTTCAAAGTTCCCAAAAAGGTTACCAATGTCAGAAAAGAAGTAAAGTTACCTGAAACACTTGTTAACATGTGATGCGGTGCATTCGTGACCATCGAGTATGGATAAACCCGACGTCAATGAAAAGTCAGAGTCGCCACCATGCTTCTATTATTTCCAAAGAAAATGGGAAAAGTACGAACAAAACTCAAAGATAAGAATTTTTCAAATCAAAACTAATAAAATGTCAGAGATCACAGGTAAGGGGGTTGGTTACACAGAGGGAAGGTATTAGCACCCAAAATGTCCTGGGTACTCCAAGGGAGCCCTTTTTTGTGCGCAGGTGTTTTTAGTTGAAAAGATGTTTGATAAAAATGGAATGAGGGGATGAGAAAAGAATTCATTTATTATATATTTGTGTTTGACAAGACCTTCGGTCTTATGCCTACGTACCAACATAAAAATGAGGGATCAAAATCCCGTAGTTCCTGGTAAATATTTCAAAGAAGTTGATGGATTGATTTTAACAAAAGTTTTAGAAGAAAAGGGCACAAAATGGCCAAAGACTTAAATGAGGTGGTTGGTTTTTTTTTCTTTTTGAAAGTTAAGTCAATATGATTAAGTTTATTTAGAAGTTTGATTAAGAAATGTTTTGAAAATCAATGGCATAAGGCCAAAGTTTCTACTTATTAAAACAAGTCCAAGTTGCAAAATACAAACAAAGAAGTGTTTTTTAAAAGAGGGAGAGATTTTGAAATTTAAGAAAGAAAGAAGGAGATGAAGGGATTACCCTAGACAAATTTAAAAGTTAAGAGTTGAAAAGGTCTGACCAATGGGAAGCAATCCACAAGACAAGAATGTCATATAGAAACTCATTTCCTTTGGACTTTTGAGCAAGCATAAACAAGAAAATAAGTATGAAGATCAAAGGCATCAAATAAATATAGCCAAAACGTCTAATCAAGCACTCCAATAACAAGCAGTCTTCAGTGTATTCAAATGTATCAGATGAAATATTCCTTGGCAAACTCACAGAAATAATCATCGGACATCAATCATAATAAGGGTATAACAATTAAGCACAGAGACAAAGTAACATGTGAACCAAGGGAACTCAAGGTTTGCATCATATGAAAGGCACTGTCAAGGATAGCTCAGTCTCAAATAGTGGCATTGGCCAAGTCCTTCAAAGCATGGGAATGTTGTCTACTTCTAGGTCCAAGAGTTCAAATCAAGTCAAGGGCAAAGGTCCAACAGTCCACCAACATATTTTTTAAGTTTTTTGTTGTTTATTAAGTATTTTAAGGTCCTAAGACCACAAACAGAACAAAATCACAAGCACACAATATATACAAGCATAAATGATATGGCTCAAGTGAGCAAAGTAAAAATGACGGAAACATAAACATCTTGCATGAAATGTAAATGACAATGAATGATAAAGATACTGAAATTTAAATTGCATTAAGTAAATGACTTGAAAGTAAAACAATAATAAATTTTAGTCAAATGTTAGTTAAGAGTTTTAATTTTTTAAGACATTCTTTGGAGAACACTCAACCATTCAGTCACAAGTATGAAGATATAAACCAAGACATCATCTATGAAGGGCTCCAACTTGGATAAATTAAAAAGTATGTCATTAGCTCTCACAAATGGAAAAAAGGTTAAGTCTTCGCACAATGCCATGAATAATGGGAGACTTACAATCTCACTTACAAGAATGTTATGCCTTTTGGGACAGATTTAGCTTTATGTTAAGTAATCGTAATTGTACTTATGTAGAAGTCACAACTATCTGAGGTCGGACGATAAAAATATTGGTGTTAATTCATGTTAGAGACATGGTACAAAGAACCAAGCTCCTAAAACATACCACACACAAAAATAAAATAGGATGGACCTAGCTCAATCACGCTCATGTTAATTCATATGACACAAGGTCATTGATGAATCAACTAGCATTTGATATTTGAGAATTCATTGGTCAATGAATGGATTGGGGAAGAATAGGAATGGAGATGAATAGGGAAAGGAAAAAAGAAACTCAAATTGATCATAGGAGAAATTTCATCTGATCAATACTATTCATTCATCTTGAGGGATGAAATATACATTTCATCAACCCCCTAAATCCAATAGTATTGATCAAATGAAAGTTCAAATCAACCATGATCAAGACCAAACAGAAAGTAAAACATCACAAAGTCAATCAAATGGCTCAACAATATTTTTAAACATTTAAATAATTAAAAATCAAATTAAAAATGAAAAAAAAAATACATTTTAAAAAGGACAAAATCTCAAATCCCTTCAAATCACCAAATAAATGGCCAAGGGATTTATCCTAAGTCAAAAAAGGTCAAAGGACCTTAGACAAAAAAAGTAGAATTTTTGGAAAGTCATAAGTATTTAAAAATATTTAAAAACAAGTCTAAAATCATTTAATACGCAAAAAAGATCAAAACTAATCCAAAAAATAATTTTGATTCAAAATATGAAAGAGGAAAATATTTAAAGATTTTTGGTGAAAGTCCCATATTTTTTGGATTAAAAATGAATTTAATATGAATTAAATAAAATAGAGGTGTTTAAAATAAAATTAGAATTTATAAAATAAATGGAAAAAACATGGGTCATCAGATCTCCCTCATTAATTGAGGTGGCCGACTGATGGCCACGTGCTAAGGGTCCACCAAACACCAAAGCCAATGCGCTGCAACATGTGTAATCAAAACCAATGGATGTGATTAGAACGTGGAATCAAGATCAGGTGGCTGGGACTAAGCCAACACACCACCGGAGCTAGGTCTCCGGTCATCTTCTCACATGGACCTCACTGGACTGGTCCACCACCAACGTTCATGAAAATGAAAGATGCATACACTAATTTGAAGAGGAAAATGCCAGGAACTCGAATCTGCCTTCAAATTTCCCAATTCTCACTATATAGAGAGATATGTGGAATTGAAAAGTGAAGAGTATGAACTGAGTTGCTTTGATTTGACCTCAAAGCAACACAATCTTGTTGCCTACATTGATAAGAATTAAGATAAACAAAGATCAAGCAAAATGATGGAGAATTGAGAGAGAGTCGAAGAAGAGAAAATTCACAAAAATCACCTTCGATTTGATGCAATTGAGCTCGATCTCTCTTCCAATTTGGCTTGACTTGCTTCTACCAACTTGCAGGAATTGAATTGGATGATCAAATGGCTTGGATCTTTGGAGTTTCAATTCCAAAATAGAAATGGAATTGAAGCTCGATTTCAAATGAAATCTTCAAGGTTATCTTATAAATGGAGGTTAGGGAAGATGCAATTCAAAGATGGGGCCATGTCCTCCTCATTCTGAGCACAAGGGAAATGTATTTATAGCCAATTTAATTGCTTTTCACACACTTTCAAACAAATTCCAAAAATAGCAATGTGAGGTTGCATGCTTGCATGGGAGTGCACAAGGCCCGTGAAATGATGCAAACAGGTCCAAATTCATGTGCTAATGATCCTGAAACAATAACATGAAAACCATGCATTAGTGAAATGAAAAATGATCATGAAACTTTCTAATTAGGATCATGCATTACACTCATGCGCAAGCCACTCAAAAATACTTAAATGACATTATCTTGGACTCTTTGGAAAGCTAATATGAAGGAGAGAAACTTTTATGTTGAAACTTTTTCCATTTGGAGCTTGGATCGTGATGGATTTTGATGTGGAAGTTAGGAGAATCAAACATAGTTGAAAATTTTCTAAGTTAAAAGTCAAATGACCATTTTTTCTACCTTGAATAGCTTTCTCTATAAGCTTCAAATGGAAATGATTCCCTTTTCAAAGTTGTGGCTATTTCAATATTCTTCAATTTGTTCACAAATTTGACACCATTTGAATCTTAAATGAGGGAGTTATGAATTTTAGAAGTTGTGGAAAATTGTTTGTTCAATGATGATGGTCCAAAATGACCTATAATGTTTCCTCTTGGTACATGCACTTGCAACTAGAATTTGACATTTATCAAAGAAGAAAAGTTGGAGAAGACATCTTTAAATTGATCATGAAACTTAGATGGTCTTCATATCATAAACATTGAGAAATTTATGGTTCTTAGAAGTTGACCTTCTATCTAGGGCACAAACAAAATGACCTATAATCTTTCACCATAAAAAATGACTTTCCAAGCAAAATTAGCTCTTGATGCCAACATGAAAGTTGTTTGGAATGTCATAAAGAGTAAAGTTTTTCTTTGAATCATTTTCATATGACAAATATTGTAGGATATAGGGTCTAGGAGACCCTAGATTTGACTAGTTGACTTTCTCTGGTCAACCTCTTTGAACTAACTTGAAAACTTGAAATTATGTTACTTTTTGGGGCTCATGGAGGATAATATATGCTTGAGATGAAGTATAATGAGTAATATCTTGAGATATTTGACCAATTGTTAAAGAAACTTGTTGAGGAAGTCACACAAGATACCCAGATGAATTAGGGTTTCCTTGACAAACAAGCTCCAAACTCTTGATGAAATCTTGATCAAAATGAAAAATAAAGAACATGGGGATCCATATATAATGCTTAGAACCAATGTGAAACTTTCCTTGATTGATCTCTTGCACTGAGGGTCTCAAACCCTATATATGAGCTTGATGAGGCATAAGTGGATGCACACACTACCTACAAAAGAAATGAAATTACACTATACATATTTTTGGTATTTTGGTTAGTAAACACTCTTACACGAAACTAACTAAATGGATCTCGTTGAGTACAAAGGATGTGAGGGGTGCTAATATATTTCTCTTGCATAACTGAATCCCCAAGTCGATACGGTTGCGACGACCATTTTCTTTTTGTTTTTTGTGGAGTTTATTGATATTTTCCTTTTTCCTCTTTGGGAATAAATAAAGTTCGGTGACGACTCTGTTTTATTTATATTTCAAGTATTATTTATGTTCGGGTATTTTTCGTGTCGCGACAGCGCCACATGTAAGTTTTTTTTGTGACTGAGCATACACATGGCAGTACCAGCATGGTAAGATGCTGACATGGCATACCACATCACTAAAGTAACATTGATCATGAACTCAAAAAAAATCGTAATTAATCGGTAGCTAAAATTTGTAACTAATCATATTTTCTCTTTTCTTAGTTGTGTCGTATATGGCAATTAATTCAGGATTATTTCTTATACTCCACCGTAATTTTTTTTCCTCATCTTAATGAAACACTTTAATAAAAAAATAGAAAGGTTGCACGTGGAGGATACTCACAGATAAAGAATGAATGGGAGCAAAGTTTGGACATTGTGACTAATAATAAACTACTCATGCGACACTTCTCATGCCTAAGTTTTTCTCTAGAGGCAAATAGCCAGTAGAATGCCAAAACTGATAATATAGGTCCGAAAATTTGATTTACATCATTTTGAAAAGGTAACCTTCCATGAGCTTTTATTTGGTGAAAAGATTCTATGGATATTTATCAATTTAGAGATATTTTAACAGTTCTATACGATGGTCCTGTTTAGAATTGGGTAATCCATTTTGACAGCTCTATTTACTATATTTGTCAATTTAGCAAGAATGACATAAGGGAGACCAGTATTAAAAAGAAACCAATATAGATTCCATTTGAATTATTTTTTTAAAATAAGCACAAGGGGGTGTGTGTTAGGAGTTCAGGACTACCAATATATGATCCTTTCACATTGCATTTGATCCAAGAATCTAAAAGGGGCTGCACAAGATTTTCCTTGGTGAGAGGAGCTCTGGAAGGTTTAATTAGAACTCCAAAGGTCTGGAGAAGAACAAACTCGACCATAGAGTTGGAAGAATTGAGTCTTGAGTGATTAGCAATCAAGGCCATATTTGAAGTGATGTTGCAGGTTATGGAGTTCGCAAATTGAGCTTTATCAGTAAACCTGATATGGTTTCTACGCGTCCAAATTACTCAAAGGCAATAGTGAATGGATGAGAGGATCACAAGCTTGCTGAGTGGGGGGCAAGAATCCCACATGCGTTCCAAAAATCATTAACTGACTCATAATTATAATGTTTGTTAATCTTAGAGATGAGTCAGTTCTAAAGTTTCTTGGCAAATTAATAAGTGCAAAATAAATGAGATATTTGTGCATGATCCCCAACTGATATTCTGCAGAGCTTCCTCAAGAAAAAGATAGGCATCTTTAAAGCCTTTGATTTAGAAAAGGTAAAGCTCTTTGCTCTTGTTGAACCTTTCTTATTGTATTACTTCATCATTTTACAAAATCTATACAAACAAGTCTAAATTACTTATTTTTTAGAACTTCATTACAAACTTTAACTTTTGGTCTACTACTTATAGCAACACTTGAAATGATTCAAGATCAGATTTTCACTTTGTTAAGCACAGACTTCCCATAAAGCTGGTTACTTCGTTGAAGTTCCATGTAATCTATGTGTTTCATCCCAACATATGCTGCTGGATTTCTTTCATTGTCTAGTAGCTCTGAAGCTGGTTCAACCACAGTCTCCAACGATGGTGCAATAACCGTTGCCAATGACATTCTAGTTGCTCCATTGCTCACGGCTGCTCTATGTACTACACTTTTGTACTTCCCGTTGCTCATAATCTATTGCAAAACCAAAACGGCAAATAAGATTAAAAGGAAATCTAACACAGACACAAACATTAGACACGACACTGTCATATTGTGTACCTCAAGATGATCGGACACAAGGACCAAGAAACAGTTTGAAGTGGAACTGACATTGATCCACTTGCCTTTGTGAAGAACTTGAAGGCCACTAACTCCATTCTGTATGAGGAGATTCAAGAGGCCGTGATCAGAATGTGGTGGCATTCCCATCGCAAGTTCGGGTTGAGGACAAGGAGGATAAAGATTTGCTGCCAAAATTTGCAAACCAGAATCTAGATTCATTGTTTTGTCTATATAGTTGAGTTCCAATCCTAAGCTTTCTGATATTCCTTTCAGTAATTCCCTTCCTAATTTCCATGTTCTTCTACTGTACTCTTCCGAAGTTTCCCTTCGACGATAAAAGAGATTGTTAACTTAGAACACAAAATATCATGTCCTAATAATCAGTATGAGAAAAGTAATAGACAGAATAAGCAAAAACCTGAATCCAGAAGGCTTGACCGGTGAGTGAAATTCGGGGTGAACAATAATTTTAACGAAATCCCTCCAGAACAAGACTCTGTCTTCTGAAGCATTGAAGCTGGTTCCATACCTTATTGGATCCACTACTTCCTTACCTGCATACTCTTGCTTCTCTTCCTCTCTAAGATTGAAGAAAGCAAAAACTTGATCAACCATTTTCTCGACGAGGCTCTTTGAAACAAAGTGATTGATTAGCATGAAGAATCCCCACTCTTCACAAGCCTTGCCTATGTCACGAATAGTTTTGGTTCGTTTATCAGGTGCACCAGTGGCCAGAAGAGAATAATCAATAACTGGGATTGGATCATTGTCATCTGGGTCTGCTACTATTTCATTTTTGTCATGTGGGTTGGTGATGAATTTGTATGAGAATGGAATAGAGTTGAAATCTGGAGATTCTGATAATGTTTTCACACTTTTGAAACTAGTTACTCTATTTTTGAATTTTTTGGTAACTTCAGGAGGAACTGTTGAACTTGAAGCCATTTAGAGTAACAGATAATGAAAAAAAATTGACAAGACACATATATAACTAAGCAACAAAAGATGTATCCTTTTTTGTGTTCTCTTCTTAACTCGGATAAGGTTTATCTCTAACGTGACTATTGATCTAGCTAACTATTAAGAATTTGGATTTTGTACAACGCGGTTTTTTTTTATTAAAGATCTAAAATACCGAAGTTTAAATCTTTTAACTAGATAGTTCAGATGTGACCGACTGCATATAGTTATGCGGGTTGTGCCTACAAATCCAAACTCAACCATAACTCACGCGTTCATATTTATCATTCATGATCACATTACACTATTTTTCGTTAATGATAACATTGATTTATTTAATACATACATAGAACTCTCAAACTCTCATCCTCTTATTGAGAGTTAGAAAAAAAAACATTGTAGTATGCAAGAACACAATCAAAAGCTTCTAGGTGGAACATTTAACTTCTTCTGATTGCTGCTATACAAAGACAGTAGGTATTTTCCATTGAAGGATCTTGACCTATCCATTGAACTAGGAGCACTATGCATATTTACTATATTGCCATTCCCACCAACCCTCTTTGAAACAATTTGTTCATTGACTTCACCTACCTCTTGCTTATTGGAAAGAGCAAGATTGATCTTAGCAGCAGAAGAAGAATCAAAAGAAACTGATCTTCTTGGCTGCACATTTACCATCTCTAACCTTGAACTCTCATTTTCCTCAACCTCTACTCCTTCTTCTTCTTCTTCTTCATCACCATTTCTCAAGTGATCAACAACACTATCTTCAAATCCATTTCCACCGTTATTCTCCGAATCATCCATCCGAGAACTTTCGACAAAAACATTAGGCTCCATAGAAGGAATCCTTAAAGGATCAACAACAATAGGAGCTCTACACATAGGACAACTAGTATGTGATACAAGCCAAGTATCAATACATGGTAAATGAAAAGCATGGTTACACTTAGGCAAAAGTCTAAGATTCTCATCTTCCTCAAACTCACTCAAACAAACAGAGCAATCCGACCCATCAATCAAGCCATCACCTTTCTTGAATTTAACAACAGTGATTGCATTAATAATAGATTGTTGAAGACCAGGAGTTCGAATATACCATATGGGGTGGTCGACAACAGAGCCGTCATCATGTTGTTCATCAACAGCAAAACCATGTTCTGTTTGTTGCCTTGTTAGCAAGGTTCTTCTTCTTGAACTGTTCCTACGGGAGAAAAACTTGACATAGAAAGCATAGCAGCATAAAACAAGGAAAATAGCTCCTACAATAGAAAAACTTATGATCAAATAAGTGGAGGTTTTGTGTTTGGTGTGGTTAACAGATGGTGGTGGTGGAGGTGGAGGGTGGTAGCTGCAGTCTTTGATACAGTCATCACAGTTTGTGGAACAAGACACTACAGCATGACAGAAAAAATCACATGTTAGGAGTTTTCTGTGATGAAGTCCCATGGTTTGGGTTAAGGGACAGAGAAGAAGAATCAAAATAACATGATAGGTGGAAGAGGAAGGAGGTAGGTATTGGATTGGATGAAAACTTGGTTTTTGTTAGGTTGAAAATTTGACTTTGGGGAGCTGTGATTTTTCTTTTCTTTTGGAGTTAGCTTAAATCTTAATCTTCTAAGCTTATTAATTAAATTGAAAATGAATAAGATAGTTGATAGCTAATGTATATACCTAATAGTTGAAAAGTTGGTTGATGCGTATAACTTAAATTTAAAATATTAGATAAGATTAGCAATTTGATTAACTAATAAATATGAAATTAAACTAAATAAAAATACCTTAAGTCATGATCAAACTAAATAAATGTATTGTCTTGAATGGGCTAAGATAAATACCTTAAGTCATGATCAAACTAAATAAATGTATTGTCTTGAATGGGGTAAGATTAGGGGTGGCAAAACGGGCTCGGTCCGCGGGGCATGCCCGTTTTGCCCGCACTTTTGTGCGGGGCGGGTTAAGGATTTAGGCCCTCACTCTCAAATGTATCCGTCCCGTCCCGCCCCGTTTTTTTCGCGGGCTTTTGTGGGCACGTGTATTTACATAAATTTTTGCATTTTTAGATTTAAAGAGTGCAGTGTCTGCGGGCTTTCCCCGCCCCGCCCTCACTTTTTTGCAGGGTGGATCTAAGTTTTAGGCCCGCATCCTCAACTATGATCGCCCCGCCCCGCCCCGTTTTTTTGTGGGCTTTTGCGGGGCGGGTCTAAACGGGACGGGCATGCCCGTTTGCCACCCCTAGGAAAGATGGTGTATTAGTAGTGGAAGGATTTGGAGTAAGTATAGAGAAATGAATTTTTATCTTGACTCATTTTTTTAAAGATAAAATTGAAATCGTAAGAATATTAAAATAATATATATATATATATATATATATATATATATATATATATATATAACTCAAAAGTTTAACTTAACTATAAGTAAATATATACTAAATCATCATAATAAAATGTATTATTCATAAATTTGATAGTACATAAATTATCCACCAAATTATAAAAAGTAACTTCAAAAAGATTATAAAAAAAAAAAATTATAAGTTTTTTAAGTTTAAAAAAAAGTGTTTTCATCTTCATCTAACACTTAATCAAAAGTTCAATCCTTCTACGACATCATCTTCGTCAGTGTCTTTATCTTCAATTTGATCAAAATTCATCTCTATGACATCATGGTTCTTCAATATTAGAACCAAAGACAAAATTATTTGAAGGTGGAGATGGAGGATTGCTTGAACTCGCAGTCATCCAAAAGATTATTTGAAGGCTGACAACTCTCATTGTTGAAGTAGATAATGAAATTCTACTGTCAGATGCAAACGGATATGATGAAGTTCCAGCGTTGGATGCTCGTAGAGACATGACATAAGGGTTTAAAACCTTTTACATTTCACTACCCTAGTATGTTCTTTCTCTCTCAAATACGTGTGAAAAAAGTCTTTTGATGTGAATAAAATAAAATAAAAAGTTTGGGAGAAGTCTTCACGAGGCAAAATATAAAATGAGATTTATAAAATTTAAGAAAAAAGATAAAATTGGATCAAAGAGTAAAATTCAATGATATTACATGATTTCACAAATTTTAGAGCGATTTAAATCTTTTAAAATTGTCCTAGGATACGATTTTACATAAAAATAATTTTACCTGCGATTTAACACGAAATGCTAACATAAAATGTGAATTTTATAGAATTTAGGTTTTAGATCGCGATTTTAAGAGCCTTGATTAGGATCATCTGATTTGTATGGTTGGAGATAGGATGAATACTTTCTTTTAGTGTGATATGTGGTTGGAGGAGGGTGTGTTCTGTGATAGACATATGAGACTTTTTTTATCTATCTCAAGATAAAAAGAAAAAGTTCTAGTTGTGGAGATGTGTAGGCTGGGGTGGGTAGTCAATGGAGGGGGTGAAGGTGGAAGTGGAGACTTTTTGTTTGGAATGAGGAACTAGTTGTAGAATATTGTGTTACTTGTTTGTTTACTCGATTTTAATTGTGATGATAGATGGGTGTCGACAAACCTTTTGCTTCTGATGGGGAACTAGTTGTAGAATGTTCTGGGTTGCTTGTTAACTATTAATAAGGATAATCATTATAATAGAGTGCAGAGGCTTGAAGGTAATGTGGAATACTCTGTTAAAGGCGTTTATCATTTGTTAACTAAGATTGTGACTTTTTATCTAAAGGTCTCCGCCGATTTAGATTCGAATAAAGTGGTTTTCTTAAAGGTGTCATTGTTCGTTTGGTGATTGAAAAATAAACTTTCAACTAAAGATAACCTAACTCATCGTAGAATCATTAATTCATATGCTATCTTAAGTGGTGATGGGTGTGAAAAAGTGAAAAAAAATCGTCACATTTTTTAGACTGCGAGTCTTTCATGAAGTTTTAGGGTGTGATGCTTCATAAATTAGGAATTATGTATGTCTTATATATTTCATGTCAATCATTTTCATAAAAAATTTGGAGGGAGGCAGAAGGTGAAAGTTATATACATGTTTTGTAGTTGCATCTATCTAGAATATTTGGAAAGAAAGAAATAGTCAAATTTTCAATTAAAATAAACCATCAATAATACAAATTATAAATAGAATTAAGTTTCAATTTATGTAGTAGCTTCAAGAAAAAAAATTATAAGCAAACGTTCGGTGGCGCAATCCTGTGAAGTGTGTTGGCTTTTTTTTCTTTAGCTTTTATGAACATTTTTCATGTTTTGATTTGTGTTCTATGTAGACTCTTTGATTTTCCTCTTGGCTTCAACAATGTTATATTTTGAACGTTAGCTATTATAAACTTCTTGTCCTAGAGTAGATTTTTTCAATATATTTTTGGTTTTCTTAGAAGAAAAACAAGTTTTGTTTGAAGCTTCAATCTTAAACTTATACTTTTATTTTCACTTTATTCTTAATCTACGCGTTACAATATTGACTTTTGGCAACTGTATGGGTGGGTTTGGGCTTTTATTACTCCAGCCCACTATTGTTAAATAGACAATGACACTGAAGAAATCATATCTGAAAATGTCAAAAATATTAATAAAGTGGCTCAAAAAGTCAAGTAAATACTTTTTGTTTAATAAAAATATTACTAAATCTAATGAGTTACTTGCGACGTGCATGTCACATTATTTAAAATGTGCCACAGCAAATTGTGACAGAAAACTTTCTTTACCCATCAACATGTACTCTGTAAGACAAGTGAAAACAAAATTGTAAAAAGACATTGAAAGAGTCATGCCACTACTACTAGACCACGTACATTTTTAAAAATATATTATTAATTTTCTTTACACTTTTTTTAAGAGAAAAATCACTATATTATTTAATTAACGTTTTGAATTTAAGAAAAATAATTTGGTTTGTTTATCTTATTGCTTCAATACATAGATGTGTAACACGTTTTTAGATTTATAATAAATTTCTAGTGTCTATTTAAATTTTTGATATTCGTGGATTGAATTTTCATCATAAATTACTAGGTTAAATTTATGAATTCACAAGTTTGGTCAAGACCAGGGTGTGGCTATAGCCGCACCAGATTTTTTTAATTTTTTTATTATAATATATATATATATATATATATATATATATATATATATATATATATATATATATATATATATATATATATATATATATATATATATATATATATATATATATATATTAGGTTAATTAATTTTATTATTATTAGGTTAATTAATAAATAAATAAAAATGAATGTGGAATATTGTGTTCATGTAAAAACATCATTTATAATTAGGGGTGTACGCGGGTTGGGTTGGATTGGATTTGGCCTATTCCGTTATCCAACCCGTTCAAATTTCAATGGGTTTGATCCGTTGTCCAACCCGTAATTTCATTGTCAAAATTGATCTGAACCGACACGTTCATTAATGGGTTGAGTTGGATTGGGTTTGCGGGTTGTATTTCAAATAAAAAATATATTTTTTAATGATTTTTTTTGTCGATTCTAAAAAATATAACACAACTCAATACAATCATATTCATTTATAACACTAAAATTCAATGAAACACATCATATAATATCTAATAAAATTTATCAACACGACATAACACTTTATAATAGTATAAAATTCAAAAAATATGTTATTTCCATAAAATACATAAGTTGAAAATGATACAAAAGAAAATAAGAAAAAACATTTAATCTTATAATTACGAAAACTCATTGGTCTAGTAGTATTACTAGTGGAGAATAATTTTTTTTGAAAAAATTAGTTATTAGTGAGATATTAATTTTATATTTTTATTTAAAATAATAATAAAAATAATAAAAAATTACTAAAGTCACATCATTGGGTTGGATCAACGGGTTTGTGGGTTGCAAAACTCAAACCCAATACTCGAACCAAAACTATACGGGTTGGGTTGGATTAGGTATATCCGTAAACGAATGGGTTCGGATAATTTATGGGTTAGGTTGGGTTGGATCAGCGGATTCGTGGGTCGACCCGTACCCATGAACACCCATATTTATAACTATTAAGTTTCTTTTAAGGTGTGACATGTTGTTTATAGGGAGTCAAGAGTCCCTTAACTCTTTATTTAAGAGATTATTTTTTGAATTGATGTACTCTTTAAAGAAAATTAATTAATCCAGAGATAGCTAGTGTAATAGATTGTGCTCTGAGAAATAACCTTATGGTTGTCCCTAAGATTCAAAAGGATCTTGCCGCTGCTTGTCCATGTGAAATAACTCAATAAATTATATGTGATATTGTTGATGATGTGTTTTGTGTTTTGATTGATGAATCTGGTAATGTTGTTGGTAAAGAACAAATGGTTGTTGTTATTCGCTATGTTAATATGGAAGGTTTGGTGAAAAAAAAGGTTTATTGGCATTGTAAATGTTAAAGAAAGAAGTGTTAAGTCACTTAAGGAGGCATTTGAGAAGTTGTTGTCTATTAATAGCTTAAGTATATCTAGCATTAGGAGGTGAGGGTATGACGGAGCTAGCAATATGAGAGGTAAGTTTGGTGGTTTGAGAACTTTAATCCAAAATGAGGATCCATCTGCTTATTATGTGCATCGTTTCGCCCATCAACTTCAATTGACACTTGTTGCATATGCTAAGACACACAAAGATGTTAGTGGTTTTTTTGGTAAGGTCAATATGCTTGTTAATTTCATATGATCTTCTAACAGGAGACAAGAATCGCTTCGGGACAAACAATTAACTCAGTTTACTAAATTGATTGAAGAGTACCAGATAGAGACTAGTAGTGGATTAAATCAAGAATCATATATTGCTAGAGCGGGTGACACTCGTTGAGGTTCCCGCTTTAGGACTCTCACTAGTTTTATGACTTTGTATGGTGTCATTATTGTGGTACTTGAAGAAGTTGAGAATGATATGTCATTTGAAAAATATGGTGAAACTATGCTATTGTTAGATATGCTTCGTTCCTTTGATTTTATCTTCATGTTATATATGATGGTTGAGATTTTAGGATTTATAAATTATTTGAGTGTAGCGTTACAAAAGCGTGATCAAGATCTTTTGAATATTTTGTCACTTGTCAATGCTACTAAACAAGAATTACAAGAAATGAGGAATGATGGATGGGAAGAACTTATATCTAAGGTTATGGAAATTTGCAATAAGCATGATATTGATGTGCCTGATATGGATGCACCGTATGTGCAAGGGAAGAAACCTAGGCGACATGCTACAACTTCTAGTGCTTCTAATTTGCATCATTATAAGCACAATTATTTGTTTAGTGTTTTAGATTTGCAGGTGTACGACCTCAATGCTAGGTTTGATGAAGAGAATAGTAAACCTTTAAAATGTGTTTCATAGTTGAGTCCTTCATCATCATTTGCATCTTTTGAGGTGAAAAAATTATTAAGGATGTTTGAACTTTATTCAAATAATTTTGTAGATGTGTCGGAAGTGGTGTTGCAACATCAACTTCAAAATTATGTTGGAAAGGTTTGATGTGGCCCAAAATTTACAAAGTTAAAAGGGCTTTCATATCTTTATACAAAACTTGTAAAAACAAATAAGTGCAACACATTTGATATAGTTTATAAGCTTTTGAAATTGGCTTTATTCTTGCCAATAGCAATTGCAAACGTGAAACGTGTTTTTTCAACTGTGAAGTTTGTGAAGAGTCAATTATGTAACAAAATGAGTTATCAATAGTTAAATAATCGTCTTATAACTTTTATAGAAAAAGATATTCTTGGAACAATTAACAATGGTGTTGTTTTAGTTCATTTTCAAGAAATAAATGGGAGACGATTTTTATTATAATATATTATATTAAGCAATATTATTTTTCATTTTGAATATGCTTTAGTTAATAATTTCATTTATGATCGGTCACACCAAAATATATGTCAGGATCCGCCCCTAGTTAAGACAATTATTTTTTAAACTAGCTACCTTTTTATCCCTTCTAATTTTACTCACAATAAACTTGCTGTGATAAAAAAAATAGATTTATTAAATATAAAAATATCACATAATTTAAGTTGGATTAGACTTGAACTTTTTTTAATATCATTTATGATTTATTTATTTTACCAACAACTTATAAGTTTAAATTATGTTGTTTTTTAACATTTGAAAAATAAATTTGTAATCAATTTCTAAATGTTTTTAATAAAAAAATAATAATTTATCCCCATTAAATACTTTGATCAAATGCTCAAATTGATCACCCGTCCATGTTATGTTTTAAAACACGGAAAAATAATATGGCTATGAAAGGATTAATGTGTATTCGTCATTGGAAGTAGTTACCAACTCTCATAGAAAATGTCTAATAAAATTAATTCCTTGTTTACTTTTATTTTATTTTTTGAACATTTATTAATCTTTTTCTTCATGCCATGAAATGATTTGTTTCTTCTTTCTTTGGTGTGGGTCCTTGAAGCAATCTGAAAAAGTCCATGTTTCATCTCTTAAACTTGCTTCCAAGACATGTTCATTATGCTTCCCTCTCACGAGTCAATCAATGCTTGCATTCTTTCCCAGTTCAAAACATGAGTTCAACCCACTTATGATGTTTCTGTTACATACATTCTAGAAAAGAACAAATCAAGATGACAAAAGAAAATGCCTTAAATCTACAAGCAATAGGTCAGAAAGGATAAGGAAATTTCACAAACATTACCTTCAAGGAACATCATATCCAACACACATGACATAGCTAGCGTGCGTTTTCCTTTGCTTGGAGTAACGAAATTCATATCCAAAACATTAACTTCATTTTCTTTTCCACACTTTGTGTTACTTTTCCGTGCTTATTATTCAGCGATTTCTTTGGAAGTGTAACCAAATCCCGCACGTCACTCACAATGTAAACTTTAAGAAACAATATAAATAAACTAGAAAATACCTCTGACAAGTTCATATCATATTTTTCTGATTCCAGAAATTGAAAGCTTGAAACTCTACAAAAATATGTCAACAAAAGGTTCATGGATGACACTGAAATTCAGAGGTGTTGTTGATGTGGTTCGTGCTAGCAGATTCCGGGTAAACTATGGTGGATTCAAGAGGAACACTCCAATTGTGACAGCGTCTAAGGTTGGAAATAGTTCCTGGATGATGCAACCTAGTATACAATTCTTTAGCACCAAAAGAAACACAATAACTAACGCAAATAGGTTAGCTAAACACACCTTCTCAAAGCACCAACCATTATTTAAATTTCATCTTCAGATCTAACGGTTAATTTTAGATTCTGAAATTTGTTTTCAACATGTAATTCAGATTAAAGAATGATGAGGTTCCACCTGAAGCACCAGACTCTAAAATTTTCGCATTTTCTTCATGGTAAGACAAGTATTGTTCTGATAAAACATAGCAAGACTTCATATATTTGTTTCTGGTCGTAAGATAAAAAGATTACGATAAACAATTGCAGGGTTAAATGGGTTTTGTGCTCGTTATTTTCTTTCATGATACCGTTCTGGAGACAAAAATGGGGAAAACTACAAAGAATAGAAGGTACATTTAATATCATACACACATAGAATACTTAAAAAATGGTATAAAAAAACTAGATGAAAAATGCACATTAGTTAATTGGGAATGGATATGTGGATTCAGAAGAGGCAGAGTTAGTAATTGAAGAGGTCGAAAAAGTAGCAGAAGTAATAGAAAAGGTGGCAGAAGAAGCCGAAAAGCTAAGCGAAGACATAGCAAAAAAGCTCCCTGAGGATGCTAAGTTAAAGAAAGCAGCATTGGTTGTGGAAAATTTATCAAAACAGGTAGCTCATGATGCTGAGATAACGGAAGAGTTCATACACAAGGTACTCCATATTTATCATCAATCCAATTAACATTAAATCGTGTAGCTAAAAACGGTCTTCAAGTGATTGTGATTATAATTTTTGGCTTATATATGATGAAACACAGATTGAAGAAGTGGCAAATGACATAGAGGACTTAGAATCATACGTGGAACCAGTAATTGACAAGATTATGAAGAAAAAAGAAGCTTAAAACTTAGAATCCTGTTTGTGTATATTTATCTTTTGTACAAAATTATACTTAAAGCAATTGATTTGTAACGAAATTGACAACAATATGAAAGCTCATTAACAATTCAAAATACAAACAAGAAGGCAAAAATAAGAAAAGTTAAACTGCAAATGAAAAATAACAATTGAAGAGAAAATAATGGATCACTCACTAAATTAATAATTAAACTACACAAAATAATAGAATGAAGGAATCGTTACTGAGATCGATCAAAACAGGGCAAAATGGAGGTAATGTTCACGATCCATGAAAATCCATAGTTAAAAACAAAATAAATTAAATTAAAAAGTAAGAGTGACTCTCTACATCATCAAAGCAGCAGCAAAAACCACGATAGCGGCAGATCCGGCGACGGTGAATCTGTTCAAAGCGGCGCTGTTTTCGGAAGGTGATGGTGCTTCAGATGGAGAAGAGATCGCCGATGGAGTGACAGCTGGAGTGGCAGCTGGAGTGACGGCCGGAGTAAGAGGAGGAGATGGTGGAGAGTTGACGGCGGAAGGTGACGGAGAGGGAGCATTCTTCACAGGCACAGAAGGAGAAACCGCTGGAGACGGAAACGGAGACTGAGAAGACTTTGGTGGAGAGGCAACCGGCGATCTGGTTGGAGATGATGCTGGAGATTGAGCAATGGTGGAACTCACCAACAATGTGGCAACTAGCATCAAAACGACGGTGTAGGAAGCCATAGTAGAAAGATGAAGAAAGAAGAAGAAAACGGATTGAGATATTGAAGCAGCGAACACAATTGAACGATTGCGACTGTGGTGGAGAAAATATTAGGGTTTGAAGGGTATTTATATAAGTGTAACAGCTTGAAGAAGACGCGTTTCTAGGGTGAGTCGTTTCCACTTTCCAGGGTCAGCAACTAGGGTTGAAAATAGTGATTAGCACTATTAACTAGTCATAACTAGTTATTGAATTATGGGATACAATTCCAAACCCCTAAACTTTCAAATTTGTTTAAACGGTCAAGCACTAATTTCATAATGTAATTTTTTAAGTGGGATTTAAATTTAATTCTTCTATCTAAATTTTAGAGTAAGAAAGCCACGAATAAAAAATTT
Organism: Lathyrus oleraceus; assembly: GCF_024323335.1. Taxonomy (NCBI): domain Eukaryota; kingdom Viridiplantae; phylum Streptophyta; class Magnoliopsida; order Fabales; family Fabaceae; genus Lathyrus; species Lathyrus oleraceus. The sequence goes on along the minus strand of NC_066585.1, from coordinate 172,512,520 downwards.
ATATTAAAATAATTAATAAAATTATTAATGGTAAGCTTCTAATATCTTCAATGCACAATTTTTAAGAATTTTTTTCTATATTTATCTCTTAACTTGTACTTCAATGACACAAGTTAGTATTATCCTAAATTTTATTATGCAAACGAATAATTTTGAATATTTTATAAATTAAAGAGATTATAAACTATGTTCTCAAAAGTTAAATCAAGAGGATTTCAAAAACTAATTAAAAGTTAAGATTTTATAATCATTTTAATTTTGAATATAAAATGAATTATATTTGTTTTGTACGGCCAAATGTCTAATAAAATAATGTTCATTTATATCATTCTTAAGCAAAATTTATTTGATTAAAATATCTCATATTTTGCTATCACTCTTTTATAAAAGTTTCAGATCTCATTTTTTATAAGTTAAACTCATTATCATTTAGAGTTGTATTCATAAAAAAACTCTTTTAGAAGCAAGAATGTATGTAGTCGTTTTCTTATTCCGAAGATAATTAGTCTTTAAATAAGAGTTAGATTTTGATACTAGTTGTTAGATATGTGATTCCAAACAAAATTAGGGGATGACTAATATGGATTTGAAAAGCCATTTAAAAAAATACATTTTTTTGCAAAATCAAAGTTTAAAACTCTTTTGAAAGCGGAAAAAACAAAATGGAATTGCATTAGAAATAAATGATTATAAAGTAAAGAGTTAAGGGATTAGATAAAATCATAAGAATTACATAGGTTTAATCTAATGAAGCGACCTACTCTTTTCTCCAAGAATTTTTTTTTAGAGTTTTCTCTATGATGTGAGTTTTTGACAAGATTTACCCATGAACCTCCTTATATAAGGATTGTAGTTTTTCAATGGATAACTTTCCAACCAACGCGGTGTTTTAACTAAAGAGTCATCCACAACCAATTGTGAGCTTTTAATAGTCGACTAAGCTCACGAACTGACTGGGAATTTCAACTATGAAGATCTCTCTAACCAAACAAAGGTTTTACTTGGTTTACCTCAACAACCAAACACGGGTTTTTTACTTGGTTTAACTCAGAACCAAAACAAAATTTCTCCTAATGAGAATTTACAGATATGCCCATACACCATACCAGACTACCTCACATATAAATTTTTCACTCTCAATAGCACATAGACAAATGTAAGAAAATAAAGACAGGGGGGAGTGAGAGAAAGGTATCGTAAATATTTGTTCCAATGTGTTAGAAATGAGAAAATATCCTTCTATTTATAGGACAAAGGTGGCTCAAATATGAAAATAATCTATTGACTTTTAAATGGTGATAATTGATTGTACAAGTCTCATATCGATTATGAGATACAAAAACGGGAGGTTTTCAAAAGATATGGTACTTAATCGACTACTAACCCTGTAAGACCATAATTTTGAGCATAAGATCCCTCATGCTATCTCACCATATGCATTGGCTTTGGGATCACACCTTGGCAACCTCATTACCCCTCATTCATTGGGTTTGCATTGGGAGAGATCACCAAGCACATTTGATTGTATCATACTTTGTTTTTCATTATTTACTAACCAAAATACCAAAAATATATCTATGTATAGCTTTGTTTCTTTTATAGGTAGTATGTGCATCTACCAATGCCCTATCAAGCTCACAACTAGGGTTTAAGACCCTTAATGCAAGGATATCAATCAAGAGATGGTTCACATTGGTTCTAGACATCATATATGGATCCCCATGATCTCCATTTATCATTTTGATCAATAATTCATCAATAGTTTGAAGCTTGTTTGCCTTGGAAGCCCTAATTCATCTGGGTATCTTGTGTGACTTCCTCAGTAAGTTTCTTCATCATTTGATACAATACATTAAGGGATACTTCATATTACATCATCTTATATATATATGATCCTCCATGAGTCCAAGAGATCAAGATAACTTCAAGTTTGCAAGTTGGTTCATAGTGGTTGAACAGAGAAAGTCAACTAGTCAAAACTGGGGTTTCCTAGACCCTATCTCCTACAATACTTGTCATATGAAAATTATTCTAAGAGAAACTTTACTCCTTATGACAATAAAAACAACTTTAATGTTGAAGTCAAGAGCTATTTTTGCTTGGAAAGTCATTTTTTATGGTGAAATATTATAGCTCATTTTGTTTGAACCCTAGTTAGGAGGTTAACTTCCAAGTACCATAACTTGCTCAATTTTTATGAGATGAATGCTATTCAAGTTTCATGATCAAATTCAAGATGCCCTATATAAATTTTATTATTTTAATAAATTCAAATTCAAATTGCAAGGGCATGTTCCAAGAGGAAACATTATAGGTCATTTGGGGCCATTACCATTGAGCAAGTAATTTTCCTTAAATTCTAAAATGCATACCTCCTTCATGACAAATCCAAATGAGGTCAAATTTGTAACTAAATTGAATATGTTTTAAATATCTACAACTTTTATGAAGGAACTTTTTCCATTTGAAACTCATAACAAAAGTTATTCAAGGTGGAAGAAGTGAACATTTGGCTTGGTACTTAGAAAATTTTCATTTATGTTTGATTTTCCAAACTTTCACCTCAAAAAGCTTCAAATGGAAATGTATTCAAAATTAAAGTTGTTCCGCTTGATCTCACCTTTCCAAAAAGTCTAAGATTGTCTCATTTGGCCAAGAATTTGAGGACTTGCGCATGGGTTCTTCACAAAGCGTCATTTAGATGAATGACATTATCACATTCCAAATACCATTGCATGATCACATGACACACTTTCAGCATTGCACATGAGGAATTTTGGACTTTATTGCATCATTTCATGGGCCTATCACACGCCCTTGCATCCATGCTAAGAAGATTTCTATTTTTGGCCAATTTTTGAAATGTGTAGAAAGCATTGCCTTGCATATAAATAAGACCCCCATTGCTCAAAATTGGAGGACCTGGCCCAGGCTTTGAACCTGCAATCTAAACCCTCACCATTAGAGGATAATCTCGAAGGTTTTCATTTGAAAATCGAGTTTCAAATCTCCTTCTGTTGTGAGATTGAAACTCCAAGAATCCAAGCCTTTCCTTGATCCAATCCAACTTCTGCAAGCTTCTGATGTCAAGCCAAGGCCAATTGGAAGCAAGATCAAGCAAGTTTCAAGCTCCCTCGAAGGTGATTTTCCATAATTTTCGTCTCTTTGATTCTCTCTCAATTCTTCATTATTCTTTGTGATTTTTGGTTGGCTGAAGTCCTACCAATGTAGGAAACAAGATTGAGTTGCTTTGAGATTAAATCGAAGCAACTCAGTTCATGATCCTCAAAATTCAAATCCCTGTATCTTTTTATATACTTGGAATTGAAGAGAATTTAGGCCAGATTCGTGATCCTGAGCATTTTCTCTTTGAAATGGTGTCCTTGTTTTTTATTTTCCATTGAGATGAAGTTAGACCAGTCCGGTGAAGGTCACTGGAGAAGATGATCGGAGCCCTAGCTCCGGTGGTGTGTTGGCACACCTCCTGGCCATCTGATCTTGTTTGGATGTTCTAATATGGACATTTGGTTTGGATTACCACGCGTACATCTCGTTGACTTAAGTCCACCATGGAACGCGCACGTGTGGCCATCAGATTTGCCACCTCAATTAATGAGGGAGATCTAATGGCCCTTGTTTTTTCTTATTTTATTTTAATTTCTGATTTTATGTTTAATCCTTTTATTTTGTTTAATTCATATTAATTTCACTTTTAATCCAAAAAATATGGGACTTTCACCAAAAATCTTTAAATGTTTTTCTCTTTAATATTCTGAATTAAAATTATTTTTTAGATTAATTTTGATATTTTTCATGAATTAAATATTTTTGTGCATATTTTTAATTGTATAAAAATACTTATGACTTTTCAAAAATCATGAATTTTTTTGTCTAAGGTCATTTGACCTTGTTTGACCTAGGATAAATCTCTTGGCCATTTATTTGGTGTTTTGAAGAGATTTTAGGTTTTGACCAAATTAAAATATATTTTAATTCACCTTTAATTGGATTTTTAATAGATTAATTATTTGAAAATTATGTTGAGCCATTTTTATGGTCTTGTGATGTTTGACTTTTTGTTTGGGCCTTGGTCAAGGTTGATTTGACTTTTGTTGGATCAAAACCATTGGACTTAGGGGATTGATGAAATGCACATTTCCTCTCCCAAAATGAATGAATAGTTTTGATTTATAAAACTCCTCATTTGGTCAATTTGCATTTCTATCTTCCCTTCCCTCTTCATCTTCATCCATATTCTTTCTCATTTCCTCATTTGACAAATGAAATCTCTAAAGTCTAAAGGCTAATTGGTTCATCAATGACCTTGTGTCAGATGAACCAATACAAGTATGACTGAGATATGTCCCTTCCTCTCGATCTTTTCTTTTAGTGTGTGGTATGTTTTAGGAGTTTGGTTCTTCATACCAAATCTCTAACATGCATTAACACCTAAATTTTTATTGTTCGGTCTCAAATAGTTGTGACTTCTACATAAGTCCAATTGCGATTGCTTAACATAGAGCTAAATTTGACCCTAATGGCATAGCATTCTAGTAAGTGAGATTGTAAGTCTCTCATTCTTCATGGTATTGTTTGGAGACTTGACCTTTTTTTCCTTTCATGAGAGCTAGTGACATACTTGTTGAATTATCCAAGTTGGAGCCCTTCTCATGGAAGATGTCTTGGTTTAAGGATTCATACTTGTGAATGGATGGTTCAGTGTTCTCCAAAGAATGACTTAATCAATTAAAAAACACCACAAACCTTTAACTAACCTTTGACTAACTCTTGTTAATATTGCTTTACTTTCAAGTCATTTACTTTATGTAATTTAAATTTCAGTCATTTATCATTCATTGCCATTTACATTTCATTTAACTTATTTATGTTTATGTCATTTTCACTTTGCTCAGTTGAGCCATATCTTGTGATTGTATACTATTTGTGTATTTTGATTTTGTTTGTGGTCTTAGGACCTTAAAATACTTAATAACAACAAAAACCCTAAAAAATGTCTGGTGGACTGTTGGTTTTGATCTGGACTCTTGGACTTAGAACTAGGCAACATTCCCTGTGCAAAAAGGACTTGGCCAATGTCAATATTTTGAGGTCAAGCTATTATGAATTGAGCCTTCATCTGATGCAAGCCTTGGATCTTGTTTGAATTCATCTACTACTTTATCTTGGTGCTAATTGTCATTTTGATCTTGTGTCTTATGCTTTGTTCTAAGTTGATCAAGGAATAATTCATCTGATACATGAGAAGACAAATAAGACTGTTAGCTATGGGATTTACTTGCTTGGATGTGGCCATCTTTATTTGATGCCTTAATCTTCATGATGTATGATATTGTTAATTGCTTATTGATTATTGCTTAATTCAAAGTCCAAAGGGAAAGTGGGTTTTCTATATGACATTCTTGTTTGTTGGATTGCATCTCATTGGTCAGATCTCTTCAACTCTTAACTTTTAAATTTATGTTTAGGATAACCTCTTCATCTCCTCCCACTTCTTAAATTTCAAAATCTCTCCCCCTTTTCAAAAACTTCTTTTGCTTGTGATTTCAAACTTATACATGTTTAATGATTAGAAACTTTGACCTTATGCCAATGAATTTTTAAACTTTTTTCTTAAATCAAATTTGTAAATAAACTTAATCATATTGACTTAAAATTTCAAAAGACAAAAAGAACTAACTATCCCATTTAACTTTTTGACCCTTAGGCCTTTTTTATTATTAAACTTTTGTTAAAAGCAATTCACCAACTTTGAAATTTTTACCACGAACTACGAGGTTTTGATCCCTCATTTTTATGTTGGTACATAAGCACAAGTCTGAAGGTCTTGTCAAACACAAAAATATAATCAATGAATTCTTTTCTCATCCTCACACTCTATTTTCGTCAAACATCATTTATAACCAAAACCCATGCACACATAAAAAATGGCTCCCTATGACACTTTGGGTGCTAACACCTTCCCTCTGTGTAACCAACCCTCTTACCTGTAATCTCTGGCATTTTGTTAGTTTTGATTTGAAAACTTCTTATCTTTGGGTTTTGTTCGTACTTTACCCTTTTCCTTTGGAAACAATAAAAGCGCGGTGGCGACTCTGGTTTTTATTGACATTAAGCGTATCCATAGCTTGATGGTCATGAATTTACAGCTATAGAAATTAAGTGGTGACTCTGTTGGGGAGTAGTCCTCAGTGGGTTTAGCCTACTTTTCTATGTGCATATATTTGTATATTTGATGTTTGTATATTTGTTTGTGTGATATAATCCGTCGGTTGTGCTTAGTGATCTCTGAGGGGTGAGATAAGTTCTAACCCAAACTTGAGTGCAATTAAGATAGGAGGATGGTATTGTCATGTTCAACTTGTGCAGAGTAGTCCTTAACAAGTTGGCTTGAGATCCATCTACTCAGTGGAGACCATTTTGGAGTTACTAATGTCACACAAGTTATTTATGGTTAGGCATTACTTTCTCTGATTTGGGGTCCGAGAAGTTGAAGACCATAGAACATTTAACCCCAACTTGGACTATTTAGGACATAGTGCGGAGACTGTTCAGGACTGATAACAGTTGTTACGCGATACTACACTCAGACGAGTTTCTCTTGAGAATATTATGGGTTGATGAGTCAGGCATCCTAACCTATAATATCTGATAGATGGGATTAAGATTATGGGAACTTCTTAGAACATGATCTACATGTTTTTATCCTTAGTACACTCCTTTGGGATGGTTCTTAACCTGACTCCATGCTCGTGTCTCACAACAAACCCTTTGATTCTCGGTTGATCCGATCAAGTATCATCAATATCAATGGAACTTAGGTGTTGATAAGGTGAAAACCATTATCCACCAAAATGTGTAACACCTCAAAATTTGCCCTTCTCTATTGGGACTAGCTTAGCATATTGCATTTCATTTTGTAGGTCCTTAGTCATTGCATCTTTGTATATCATGTGGAGATAATAAGCAGGTCATCCTCCTAAGTCTTGCTCAGAAGATAAAGAGGTTAAAAGATTCAAGCAGGAGGGTCTCATGAATTGATCACTAATCATCTGAGGGTTTGTGCTTCAATTAGGGTTTCTTGGTTCCTCAAGGAGATTGATCATTATCTTGGTTGAAGTGGTGCATCATCATCATCATGGTCTTATCATCACCAAGAGGTTCATTGTGCCTGATCATGTGCCTTGGGATTAGGGTTTTGACCTCTGGTCAACCCTAATCAATTGTATTGTACCAATCAGGGTTTGCAAGGAGATGAGGTTTTCATGAAGATGGGGATCATCACATGATTTTATTGAGCTTGTATAAGCCAGGGTTTCATTTTGGAGCCATTTCATCAGGAGATTGAGGCTCAAATTCATCTGTGCATGACCAAGTCATCTATCAGCTTGAAAAAGTCAACCACAAGTCAACTGTTGGATTTGGAGGTGGGAAGTGGTTAGAAATACTTGATTCATGTTCAAACAAGTCTCATTTGACATTTCAAACATCAACATTGAAGAAAATAAAGTCAGGACAAAACTTTCCAAAAATGGAAAGTGACTTATAATTCAAAATTGCCAAAAATGGAAAGGTTTTCTCCTCAAGATTACATCATCAAAAGTGCTTCAAATGAAACTTTGTTGAACATGAAAGTTGTAGATCTTGTTCTCCCTTTTCCAAAAAGTCCAAGATCATGAATTTCTCATGTATGGTTGAAGAGATATGGTCAAATCTTGGTCAAATGAACATGGAACTTCAAAGGAGCATAACTTTCAAACCATAAGTCCAAATGAAGTGGCTCTTTTTGCAACATTCTCCTTTTAACTTCTAGTTTCCAAAATTGGCATTACATGGCATGCATTCCATTCATATAAATATTTGAAAATTCAATTCATTTTGGAGGGAAAAAATCAAGTTCAAAAATAATGCATTGTTTTCACATTTTAACATTTCCATTGGTCTTAAAACATTATTTTGAGTGAAATACAAGGCAAAAACGTGCACTATTCACATGTCATGCCACGCATAAGGTGAAAAAATAATTTTTGCAAAACACCTCCAAATTAACCATTTTTCATTAGCATTTGATTAGAACTTAATTAATCATGATTAGGAGCTCATATATAACACAAATCATAACAGAATTTTCACACTTTCCAATTCTAGATCTAGAAATTCTCAAAGTCTCTCAAAATTCTCTCTCATTTTTCTCAAGATTTCTTCACATCTCATGCATTTTTCTTGATTAATTCATCATCTAGTATCATTACTGAGCAAGATGCAAGCAAGAACCACTTGAATTCGTGTAGTTTGAAGCATATCCATAGCTTGAGGTCATCAATGGTGGAATCAAAATTTTGTTGAATCAAGTGCAATCAAGCATCAAGCATTCATCCAAACACTTGTACAAGCTTGTTGGAGCAACATTTGATCCATTACAAGGCCTGGAACACGTGAATCCAAGAATTGCACTTCAAGAGGTCACTTTTTCGATCTCTTTAATTCATGAAATTGTTGATATGTTCTTGTAGATCTTTTAATGGTGATAATTCTGCACTTTGAATCGAGTGATTTGGTGTAATATCCATGAAGTTACATGTGTTTAAAGTTTTGATAATGAAACTTGAAACCTTCGATTCTTGCATATTGTGTTGTTTCGTGTTAAATTAATTGTGGATTATTGTTATGTGATGAAAGATCTACCAATTAGTATGTTTAATTTTAAGAAATAAGAAATTTTTTCTTGATGATGGTGATGAAGTACTGCTCATGTCGCGTATGAATTCTGGAGATGATGATGATAGGCTATGGCAACGGTTTTCCTGATGCAAATCCGTTCCCTTAGAATGAGCGCAATTCTTTAGGCCACACTTCAAAACCGCTCTCTTAGGTGCGCTAGGGCTGCAACCTGATTAGTTGCATGACATTCCCATGCAGCGCGCCTTGTGTGTATTCAAATAGGCGGGCGGTTCGAGTCCAGCCTTTGGAGATTTTCATGTGCTTCACTTATTTTGTTCCTTCCATATGTTCATGCATGGCTTCCTATGTTTTTTAATTTTTCTTCAACTTTAAAAAATCAAAACAAATAAAATAATGATCCAAAAATGATGAGATTTTTTGCACTATGTCACATTTTGTGTCTAGAATTTTATGGATATTTTTTCACAAATTGTGCCTGGCTGGATTTAATTTTGCCTTAGGGTTTGTGTATACATGTCATGTTTTGACATTGCTTTGATATATCAATTGTGAAATGCTCAATTTTCATCCAATGCTCATGAAATTTTACATGCTTAACCTAGACATCTTGCTGGACATTTTGGTGTTGAGTTTGCATATTTATCAATTGCCATTGCTGAGTTATGATTTTTCTAAGTTAGGTGTGACAATTTGTGTCACACCTTGTGATGTTCATCTTGTGCTATGTGTTTACCCTATCAAATGAATTCCAATTTCCATGATTTTTGGTATGGTGCTTGATATGCATGTTGTGAATGCTCATGATTTTTTGTGGAATTTTTGGAATCCTTTCTGATTTGATTGAGAATTGTCTTTCTGGATGATCATTTGTGAGCTTTTGAAGTGTCTTGAACTTCAATGATTTGGGAAATGCTGGTTGTTTATCATATGGATGTGAAATTTTGCACATTGTTTCTAGACATGTTTAAGGTTGTTTTTGCTTTGGTTTGAATTTTTTATCATGTACCAATTCTGTTTTAGGCTTGTGCTAAGTTGATGTAGCATTTGGTGCCTCATTTGAGCTTGTTTTGATTGCCTTGACTTGATGAATTTTATTACCATGCTTAAACTTGTCCAAATGCCTTGATTTTTGGTGTGTTGATCATGTGGTGTGTTCTGTTTAGCCATGATTTTTCTTGAGATTAATTGAACCATTTTGGAATTAATGTGCATTTGTTCATTCTGTTGCTTCAATGTGCTTCCAACCTGCATACCTTTCCATATTTTGTTCATGAAATGGAATTGGTGAGTGATATTGATATGGGATCTTTTGGATGATGTTATTAATTGATTGAAGTTGATTCATGTCAATTTTCATGTTCTGTTTTGAATTTTTTTTCTCCCTCTTTGACCCTAGGCCTTGACCTAGTGGTTTGTCTCATCTTTGAGCTTTGATTTCAGGTTGAACATCCAGGTTATATGGTTCATGATGCAATCTCACTTGAGCATTTGATGCTTGCTTTTGACTACTAACATTGTGTGTTTTGTAGGGTTGCTAACTCGTTTGAGTTTGAGTTGTGGCTTATGCCTTTGCCTATTGAGTTTGACTGTTGATATTGATTGTTGTTTGATTGTCTGAGTTGTGTACTGACTTGTGTGATGTTTCAACAGGTACATAAGTTGCTTAAGTTCAATTTGAACTTGCTTTTGCTTGGTTGCTTAACCACATAGGTATAACTCTCTTGACTTCATGTAGTCTGGAAGACCTGTCCTGTTACTTGGGCAGGCACCTGTCTGAAGCCCTCCTTAAGAGGCAATGCTTGTGTATGTTTATTTTTGTGCCAAGCAGGGAAAGTCCTTTGACAAGGCAATTGGCAGATAAAAGAGATGTGCAATCCATCTCCTGCTATTTAGTGTGTCATCCACTTTGCTCACACACCTTGTGTTGATGCATTGTGGATATTAACCGAAGATCTTTGTTGTGTCAGTCTTGTGGAGAAGAGTTCCAACTTTCTGAACTCCCACACTTTCATTTGTCTGAAGCTCTCCCAGGCCAGGGATAAGAGTTGTGAAGTCTTATCTTCACTTTCTATTTCATCTGCTTCACCCTAACTCTCAATGTTAGGGTTAAGAGCTAACTACACCCGATTCCAGTTGGCTTGTGTTTCACAGCCTAACCTTGTGTGAGCCCACTTTGTTTGTATATAGTGTGTGCTAATTGTGTGTATGTTTGCTTTGCTTGTGCTGTTTAGGATAGCTTGTTGCCTGTGCAAGTTAGATAGAAACCTCAACCTAGGGCCATTGTGGAATACATGATAACTATTAGGCTCGAGCCAGTCTCCCTTCTAGTTTGTCATTTCCCAGTCTCTGGTTAGGAGAAAGTTTCTCCCCTGTTAAGGGGAACTACGTTGCCCTGATCCTCATACCAGATGAGGTACGTAGGCAGGAGGTCGTACGAGATCTCTCCGGGCACCCTTTTCTTTTTTTGAGTGTGTTGTGCTTGACAGCTATCAGGCTCGAGTTCCCGACTCCCTGTTAGTCTGTGTGTTCACCCTTTTTCTTTTTTGTGTGTGTTTGCTTGACAGTTAGCAGGCTCGAGTACCAAACTCCCTGTTAGCTTGTTTGTTCAACTTTGTTATTGCTTTTGACGATTCAGCGTCCGGTTAAACCCTTTGTGTGTGTAGGAGTCTGACGTAAGTTCAGCGATTGGCAGTCGGTTTCCTGTGTGCGTTTGTTGGTTCGGAGTCTGATGTAAATCCAGTGATTGGCATTCGGTTTCCATGTTTGCCTGTTTGTGTGGAGTCTGACATAAGTCCAGCGATTGGCAGTCGGTTTCCTGCGTGTGTTTTGTTTCGGCGTGCGTGAGCCGAACTACGGTAGCTCTGATTCTCATTCCAGATGAGATACGTAGGCATGGGATGCGATATCCTAGCGAGCCCGTTCCCCTCTTCTCCCACCTGTGTTGTTTCTAGTGTGTGTGTGTGCTTTGTTTGTGAGCAGTTTTAGCAACCTTATTCTTTCCTTTTGAGCGTGGATCCCGTCGAGTACGACGGATGCGTAGGGGTGCTAATACCTTCCCTTCGCATAACCGACTCCCGATCCCATCTCTCTTTGGTCGCGAGACCATGTCTTTTCCAGGTTTACTTCGAGCGTTTCCTTTCCCTCTTTGGGATAAATAACGCACGGTGGCGGATCTGTTTGTTTTGTTTTAGCCCGCCGATTGTTTTTCGCGGATGCGACAGCTGGCGACTCTGCTGGGGACTTTGAAGTTGACCTCTTGCTGGTCCATCTTCCCTAAGCGAGTCTCTCCTAGCGCTCTCTTGGATAGTTTAGGTTGTTTGTGCTGCTTTATTTATTGCATTTATGCTTATTATGTTGTGTATATATATTTGCATAAATATTTGCATGCATCATACTATCATTGTGTTGTCTTCTGTACAAGTGGTTTCTCTGATTTGGGGTGGGTGTTCTGAGTGGGGCTAAAACCCAGGCCCAAGTATACACCTAGGATTAGCGTGGTATCATGTTGCCTCTCATGTTAGGTCAACATGTTTTGGGCGACGTGACATACCACAAGTCGGACGAGGTTCTTTGAGGGAGCTCTTCCTTTGTGGAGTATCCACTTTGGTTGAGTAACTTCATCTGAACTATTGACTTCGGTGACCGTTCATTCCCGGATCTTTGGATTAGACGATCTTAAGAGAGCTACAACGGCACACCCGAAAGGGCAAACCCGTTGAGTATCTTTGCCCGATTGTCGAGACCATTATCCGCCTTAGGGTGACCTGATTAGAATTTACCTGTGAGGGGAGGGTTGATTCTTACAGATGCATGTTCTGGTGATGACTTTGATGGTGACTAATGGTTCAGCTGTTGATCAGAGTCCTATTTATAAGTTGGATTTATGGATTCATTTCTGAGACGCCGGAGTTCTGTCCGTGTTATTTATCAGTGGGGGTCCGTTTATTTCAGGATTCCCTGGGCTGGTATAGATGATTTTGTGGTTATTTGTTCAGAGGATCTCTGATGATGATGGTGACGTATCATTCTGTTCCGTTTATTTCGGAACTCTAAGCCGGATTTGTGGTTACATATTCCCTCAGATGGTCGTGATCAGTTCAGAGGCCGTAACTCAGTGCAGTAAATGTTCAGATGACTTGGAGGATGGCACAATGCATTGCGTTCACGCATCAGCATCATCCACATTTTGCATTCATCGGCATCTAACTCATGTCTATCCATACTCAGGGTACATTCTCGATTGAGATTCTGGTTGAGGGACATCCAGATGTCAGAATATTATTGTCGATTTTTTTTATCCGTCTCGATGAAGCCAGAATCGAAGGAAAGAGTGTTCCTCATACGGATAGACATTGCATTCATGGGTGAGTCATAATAACCTGACTTCTGTTTTGCAGGTGTCAGTTTCTAACATGTTTGGGTTTACTCAGGAACCATTGCTCGCGCACGCCAAATCATTCCCTTGCACACAACCCGTCCACACAGATACTTTACCAGACGCAACACACCCAAATTGATGGATACTTCCAACACAGACATTATCGAGCTGAAAGAGAAAATGGGAGAGCTGATCAATATTATGCAAGGGTTCACCTTGGGGCAGAAGGCGTTGGTTGAGAAAGTAGAAAAGCTCGAGCGGGTTTCGGCTGCCAACAGTGGTAACAACCTTAAGGGGGTCTCCAACAATGGTCTTGGTGGTTCTAGGGATGGTGGTGATCCCAGGAGGAAGGCTGCTGATGATGTGGTAATCAATAATGCTGGAGGCTTTGGTTTCGCTGCAGGTGGTGGACCTGGTAATGTGGGCAATAATGTGAAGGTTAATCAGTTCCCTCCTTTCCTGGAAGCCTTGGAAGATAAAGAAGCGGATCAATTCTCCATGCTTAATGAACCATTCGGCCAGTACGGTGCCCAACCGCCGAACAAGGAAATTCAGGTGTTGGCAGAAAAGATCAGGGCTCTGGAAAGCCATGCTACTCCGGGGGTTGTCAATATGTCGAACATGGGGCTGGTATAGGGGATTGTGATCCCACAAAAGTTCAAAGCGCCTGCGTTTGATAAATATAATGGGAGTTCTTGCCCGGAAACTCATCTCCAGGCTTTTGTCCGGAAAATTTCTGCCTATACAACAGATCAGAAGCTCTGGATGTACTTCTTCAAGGACAGTCTGTCCGGAGGATCCCTGGAATGGTACACTAACCTGAAGTCTGCTGACATCAAGAGTTGGCAGGATCTTGGCGATGCATTCTTTAAACAGTACCAGTTTAACGCTGATATGGCTCCTAGTCGTACCCAGCTGCAGGGTATGTCTCAAAAGCCTAATGAGGGGTTTAAAGAGTATGCGCAAAGGTGGAGGGAGTTGGCTGCCAGAGTTCAACCTCCGCTGGTGGATCGGGAGATGTCTGATCTATTCATGGGTACCCTTCAGGGGGTTTTTACTGAAAGGATGGTGGGTTGTCCCGTCACTGGCTTTGCAGACATAGTAGTGGCTGGTGAGAGAATTGAAATCTAGATGAGAATGGGGAAAATACAGGGAAATGCTCCGTCATCTGGAGTAAAGAAGCCATTCGGGAACGGTCAACACAAAAATGAGGGTGAATCAAGTGATGTGTATGCCCAGAGAGGACACGGTAGGGATCGTTACTACCAGCACACTGCTGCGGTAACCACCCCTGCTGGTAATCAGTCAGTACGACAGCAACATCAGCCACCTCAACAGAGAGCACAGAGAGCCGGGTACAAGTGAGGGGAAATGGGATTGATCGTCAGTTCGATAAGCTGCCCGTGACATATGCTTTATTGTTTAAAAAGTTGATGGATCTTGGGTTGGTTCAACCAAGGACGATGGTTCCGTTAAGATCAGATCAGAGGCCTCCTAACTATGATGAGAACGCCAAGTGTGAATTCCATTCTGGTACACCAGGGCATAACATCGAGGGCTGTAGAGCTTTTAAGCATGTTGTCCAGGATCTGGTAGACTCCAAGGCCATAAATTTTGCACCATCACCGAATGTTAATGCTAATCCCATGCCGGCGCATGGTCAGGCGTTGGTGGGTGCAATTGCTGAAAATTCGGATCACGCCTTTGCGGTAGGTGAAGAGACTGACAGTGACTGCGAGTTTGATGGTTGGATAAAACCGTGCGTACCAGGGAACTGGAAGGCCTGAAAAGATCATCACTGTCACTCATCCTGAAGAGTAATATTTCTGTTTTTTAATTCTGTTTGCATGAAAGCCATACGTTTTGCCCGAAACGTAATGGTCCATTGTAAGGGCCACCTCATGTGTTTCATTTTGCAACATTTTGCATCATTAATAAATGGATGTTTTTCACATTAAAAGCGGTGTTCCCTGTTTTTCATTTATTTTTGCAGTTTTAAAATAAATAAAAATGACAATGTTTGTTTTCATTTTCCCTTTTTTTTTTGATTTGACTCGTTCCAACTTCGAAAAATAATTCTCCTGATCTCGTTGATAACAATTCGGTTACACCTCTATATGACTTCGACAATCCGATCTATCATGCCGAAGAAGAAGGCGAAGAAGATTGTGATCTGCTGGAAGATTAACCAGGTTGTTGAAACAAGAGGAGAAGGTGATTCAACCGCACGAGGAGCGAGTTGGGATTGTTAATCCAGGCACCGCCGAGGTCGGAGAGGAAGTGAAAGTTTGTTCCGCCCTGGAGGCGAGTGTCAAGAGCGAAGGTGATGCCATTCGGTCTCAAGAACGCCGGTGCCAAGTATCAGAGAGCCATGGTGACTTTGTTTCATGGTATGATTCATCATGAGACCGAATGCTATGTTGACGACATGATAGCAAAGTCCCAAACAGAAGAGGGGCATCTGGTAGACCTGACCAAGCTGAGTAGACCAGTTGAGACAATTCAAACTGAGGTTGAATCTGAATCAGTGCACTATCAGAGTGCGGTCCGGTAAGCTGCTGGGGGTCATTGTGAGTGAAAGAGGAATCGAGGTTGATCCTGCTAAAAAAAAGGAAAAAAGGAAATAAGAATAAAAAGAAATAAGAGAAATGCCTGAACCGAAAACAGAAAAAGAGGTTCGTGGTCTCTTAGGTAGATCGAACTGCATTTCACGGTTCATATCTCACCTAACAGCCACGTGTGAACCCATATTCAAGTTGTTGAGAAAAAAGATCAAACGGTCAGGTGAAATAATGATTGCCAAGGGGCATTGAAAAATAAAAGAATAAGTTGCAGGAGCCTCCGATTCTGTTGCCTCCCTATGGAAAGAGACTGTTAATCTGTACTTGACGGTCCTCGAGGGGTCTATGAGGTGTGTACTGGGGCAGCATGATGAGTCTGGTCGAAAAGAGCATGCAAGTTACCTTAGCAAAGAGTTTACCGACTGTGAAACAATACATTCACTGCTCGAGAAAACTTGTTGTACTTTGGCATAGGCTGCTCGCCGACTGAGACAGTGTATGCTGATTCATACCACTTCGTGGATGTCCAAGATGGATCCGATCAAGTATGCTTTTGAGAAGCTAGCATTAACCGGACGGGTTGCGAGAGGGCAAATGATGTTGATTGAATACGATATTCAGTACATATCTCAGAAAGCAATCGAGGGGAGTGTATTGTCCGATTACCTCGCCCGGTAACCCATTGAGGATTATCAATTGAGGAAGTTTGAGTTCCCTGATGAGGGCATCTCGAGGTGCTCCAATCGAAAGATTGTGAGGAACCGATCCCAGAGGAGGGGCCTGACCCTAAATCCGAACGGATTCTGATGTCTGATGGGGCCATTAACATGAATGGAAGCGGAGTTTACCGAATGCACCGACGGTGTGATTGAGTAGGAAGCTGGTATCCTGGGTATCGAACTTCGTTGTGTACTTCTACTGGGGCAACGCCTTTCTCGTCGGTATATGGAATGGAAGTTGTGCTACCAGTTGAGGTTCAAATTCCCTCTTTGAGAGTCCTGATGGACGTGAAATTGCAAGAGGCTGAATGGGTAAGGACCCGGTACGAAGAGTTGAGCTTGATTGAGGAAAAGAGGCTGGCAGCCATCTGTCATGGACAGTTATACCAGCAGCGGATGAAGCGTGCTTTTGACCGAAAGGTGCGACCTCGGGTGTATCACGTAGGTGATATGGTGCTGAAAAGGATCCTTCCTCCTCAGAACGATCGAAGGGGCAAATGGACACCCAATTATGAAGGTCCATTCGTGGTCAAGAAGATTTTCTCTGGCGGAGCCTTGTTGCTGACGACCATGGATGGTGAGGATTTTCCATCCCCTGTGAATGCGGACGCAGTTAAAAAATACTTCGTATAAAGAGACCCGCTGGACGAAAAGAATAAAATAGTCCAGGCAAAAATGGGCATCCCGGCGAACCTAAAAAAATGAATGAAAAGGTTTGGGAAAAAATTAGGGATAAAAAGGAAAAACTGTACACCCAGCAAGTCGAAAACCTGAAAAGGCGGCTTGGGCAAAAAAGGGTATCCCGGTGGACTGAAAACCTGAAAGGGCGGTCCAGGCAAAAGAGGGATTGAAGCGAACAACTGCGTCTGGCATGATCGTTTGTGCTTTGGTTAAGGCATCAGGATAATC
The DNA here is from genome assembly GCF_024323335.1 of Lathyrus oleraceus. Classification (NCBI taxonomy): domain Eukaryota; kingdom Viridiplantae; phylum Streptophyta; class Magnoliopsida; order Fabales; family Fabaceae; genus Lathyrus; species Lathyrus oleraceus. The sequence goes on along the minus strand of NC_066585.1, from coordinate 172,495,253 downwards.
CCCGGTAGGGATCAGTCGGAAGCGTCTTGTTTAGAAGGCAGAAAGCACGGAGAGTCTGAGGACATATGGGGTGTAACCGAGTTGGAACTCGATGAGATCACGGTTTCACATTGCCATTAGGATAGATTTTTCCTTTTGTGCGCAATTACCTCTTTTCAGGAATTGCTTCCTTTGTATTGCTCATTCATGAGCCACATTTTTTCAATCAATAAAATGCATATTCAGTCAAATAATTTTGTTTTTGTTTTCATTACCGCTTTGATTGCAAAAACATCCAATTGTTTGTGATAAAGAATCTTGCATTTTAAGACATACAGGTTCCTTCCAATGCATGTTTATAAGATTGAAAACTTGAAATCTTATTCGGAAGGTTGAGTGACCCAAGTGTTGAAATCTTGACACGCCTGGGGCACGTTTTTATCTAACGATCTCTTTTGCAGGTACTGTTAGATATTTTCGCTCACTTGCAGGTTGTGATGTGGAAGCTTTTGACGAAAGATCCCCGAGGAGTCCGATCAGGGATGAATGAATGGAAGAATGGTGAAAAGACGGTGAGGACGTACGACGATCCTGGATATTAATCAAGAAGACTCTTCAAAGTCTAAAGATTAGAAAGTTTGTACCAATCTAAGGAGTTTGTTCTCCGTAGAGGACGGAGCAGTCGAGAATGCAAGGTGATGAATCAGAAAAGTCCAGACGAGTCTGGGAGTTCTCAAAATTGGAAAGCTGACAGTGGATTTAGATGGTGAATGCCCTGGTTCGACGAGTCGACGGGTGTTCAGTACCAGACTTTCCTTGTTTCCCCAAGCAGAGTTGGGATTGTTACCTCCTCAGCAGATTCAAGGTTTGTGTTTCCCTAGCAGGGTCGGGATGATTATCTCCCCCAACGGATTTGAGATCGGTGTTTCCTCAGCAGCCAGGCCTGAAGGTTGTTATTTCCCAGCGGAGATATCTGTCAGTGGTGGTTTCTCCTAGCAGAGTCGGGATTGTTATATCCCCAGCAAGCCAGAGATTGTTGGTTTCCCCACAGAGTGCGTTGGTGGTTCTTTCCCCAGCGAAGTCCCCAAGCGGACCGGGTACAGAGGAGGTTATTCCTGGTGAGGGTGGCCTATTTCCCAGCAGCGGTGTTATTCCCCAGCAGAGTGGAGATCGGAGTGTTGGCGAGTTCCTCAGCAGAGTGCCTCGAGCTCCCCAGAAGAGTCCCTTGAGGGGGATACTTTTTTATGCATTCATCATGTAGATAAGCATAGCATATTGCATAATAAATCGCGTAGCATTTCCATGATTATGGAGCATTACGTTGAAAAAGTCATGCATCATCATTGCAAGCCTAAGCTAGTCTCAAGTCATGGTTACCGTTTGAGATTTGGTTTTGCCAGTGGGTGAAGATGCTACTCAAGCCGTGATTACCGTTTGAGATTTGGTTTTGCCAGTGGGTGAAGATGCTACTCAAGTCGTAGTTACCGTTTGAGGAGAGGTTTTGCTAGTTGGGAAATCAACAACATTGCCAGTATCAGTTACTCGAGCCGTGGTTACCGCTTGAGAATCGGTTTCGCCGGATGGTGAAGATGTTACTCTGAGGAGTTTAGCATTGTGACGTTAGGTCAATGGTATTTCCCCCCGGTAGTGCGATATTGGAGGAAGATTTCTGTCGGGCGAGATGGAAGTTGGAATGTGTTACTCTGAGGAGTTCAACATCGTGATTTTGGAGCAACAGTATTTCCCAGTTATTCCCCGGCAAGCGTCTGCCTGGTTTTGACATATGTGGATGTCATCCTTGCGATACCAGTAAGTGTCGTGTCGATCCCCGTAATGTCTGCTTTCTTTGGTGTCAGTAAACATCATTGTTCGATGTCAGTAAACGTCGAGTTCCCTCCCAGTCATTGGTCAATGTCTGGTCGAGTTTTCTTTGGTGTCAAGTAAACATCATTGTTCGATGTCAAGTAAATGTCGAGTTCCCTCCCAGTCATTGGTCAATGTCTAGTCGAGTTTTTTTTGGTGTCAAGTAAACATCATTGTTCGATGTCAAGTAAACGTCGAGTTCCCTCCCAGTCATTGGTCAATGTCTGGTCGAGTTTTCTTTGGTGTCAAGTAAACATCATTGTTCGATGTCAAGTAAACGTCGAGTTCCCTCCCAGTCATTGGTAAATGTCTGGTCGAGTTTTCTTTGGTGTCAAGTAAACATCATTGTTCGATGTCAAGTAAACGTCGAGTTCCCTCCCAGTCATTGGTAAATGTCTAGTCGAGTTTTCTTTGGTGTCAAGTAAACATCATTGTTCGATGTCAAGTAAACGTCGAGTTCCCTCCCAGTCATTGGTAAATGTCTGGTCGAGTTTTCTTTGGTGTCAAGTAAACATCATTGTTCGATGTCAAGTAAACGTCGAGTTCCCTCCCAGTCATTGGTAAATGTCTGGTCGAGTTTTCTTTGGTGTCAGTAAACATCATTGTTCGATGTCAGTAAACATCATTGTTCGATGTCAGTAAACGTCGAGTTCCTTCCCAATCATTGGTAAATGTCTGGTCGTATACCCTCTGATATGTCGCCATCGAAGTGGTGTTTTGGTGTTATTTCCGGCGTTGCCAGCGGGATTATCACAAGAAAATGGAGAACGGGGTTCAAATGGAGAGAAGGAGATGCTGGGCATTTTCTGGAAAACGGGGTCTAAATGGGGAAAGGAAGACACGAGGTGTTTTCTGGAGAACGGGGTTCACAATGGCGATCGCAAGTTATCGTCAGGCGGCTGGGGTTCAACTGGAGAGCGGGGTTCATTGTTTGGCAAACAAGACTACTATGAAGATGTCGGGGTTTAACTGCGGTGATCCGGGATCATTCGCGCAAAAGAAAATATTTGTTCGGGGTTCAAGAAAACAAAAAAGAGGAAATCGTCAGAAAGTTTCGGGGTTCAAGAAAAGTAAAAAAATAATAATAAACCCCAGCGGGTATGTGGTGTTCAGGCCATGGTATCCCTGTGTTACCATCTATTTTGGTATACAGGTCAACATTCTGTTCCGGTATTCAGGCCGACTTTCTCCGTACCAGACGAATTCTTCTTTTCAAGATTGCTTCTTCGCTGATTCTGACAGGCATTGTTAATTATTTCCCATCAGAGTGCAAATTGTTCGTCTGTTCTTGGTATTCAATCACTCTTCACCCTGATCATCTGAAAGCCGAGGCTATTCATATCGACAGGTTCACAGTGGATTGAATACGGGCAACTGTAACACCTCAAAATTTACCCTCCTCTCTTGGGACTAGCTTAGCATATTGCATTTCATTTTGTAGGTCCTTATTCATTGCATCTTTGCATATCATGTGGAGACAATAAGCAGGTCATCCTCCTAAGTCTTGCTCAGATAATAAAGAGGTTAAAAGATTCAAGCAGGAGGGTCTCATGAATTGATCACTAATCATCTGAGGGTTTGTGCTTCAATTAGGGTTTCTTGGTTCCTCAAGGAGATTGATCATTATCTTGGTTGAAGTGGTGCATCACCATCATCATGGTCTTATCATCACCAAGAGGTTCATTGTGCCTGATCATGTGCCTTGGGATTAGGGTTTTGACCTCTGGTCAACCCTAATCAATTGTATTGTACCAATCAGGGTTTGCAAGGAGATGAGGTTTTCATGAAGATGGGGATCATCACATGATTTTATTGAGCTTGTATAAGCCAGGGTTTCATTTTGGAGCCATTTCATCAGGAGATTGAGGCTCAAATTCATCTGTGCATGACCAAGTCATCTATCAGCTTGAAAAAGTCAACCACAAGTCAACTGTTGGATTTGGAGGTGGGAAGTGGTTAGAAATACTTCATTCATGTTCAAACAAGTCTCATTTGACATTTCAAACATCAACATTGAAGAAAATAAAGTCAGGACAAAACTTTCCAAAAATGGAAAGTGACTTATAATTCAAAATTGCCAAAAATGGAAAGGTTTTCTCCTCAAGATTACATCATCAAAAGTGCTTCAAATGAAACTTTGTTGAACATGAAAGTTGTAGATCTTGTTCTCCCTTTTCCAAAAAGTCCAAGATCATGAATTTCTCATGTATGGTTGAAGAGATATGGTCAAATCTTGGTCAAATGAACATGGAACTTCAAAGGAGCATAACTTTCAAACCATAAGTCCAAATGAAGTGGCTCTTTTTGCAACATTCTCCTTTTAACTTCTAGTTTCCAAAATTGGCATTACATGGCATGCATTCCATTCATATAAATATTTGAAAATTCAATTCATTTTGGAGGGAAAAAATCAAGTTCAAAAATAATGCATTGTTTTCACATTTTAACATTTCCATTGGTCTTAAAACATTATTTTGAGTGAAATACAAGGCAAAAACGTGCACTATTCACATGTCATGCCATGCATAAGGTGAAAAAATAATTTTTGCAAAACACCTCCAAATTAACCATTTTTCATTAGCATTTGATTAGAACTTAATTAATCATGATTAGGAGCTCATATATAACACAAATCATAACAGAATTTTCACACTTTCCAATTCTAGATCTAGAAATTCTCAAAGTCTCTCAAAATTCTCTCTCATTTTTCTCAAGATTTCTTCACATCTCATGCATTTTTCTTGATTAATTCATCATCTAGTATCATTACTGAGCAAGATGCAAGCAAGAACCACTTGAATTCGTGTAGTTTGAAGCATATCCATAGCTTGAGGTCATCAATGGTGGAATCAAAATTTTGTTGAATCAAGTGCAATCAAGCATCAAGCATTCATCCAAACACTTGTACAAGCTTGCTGGAGCAACATTTGATCCATTACAAGGCCTGGAACACGTGAATCCAAGAATTGCACTTCAAGAGGTTACTTTTTCGATCTCTTTAATTCATGAAATTGTTGATATGTTCTTGTAGATCTTTTAATGGTGATAATTCTGCACTTTGAATCGAGTGATTTGGTGTAATATCCATGAAGTTACATGTGTTTAAAGTTTTGATAATGAAACTTGAAACCTTCGATTCTTGCATATTGTGTTGTTTCGTGTTAAATTAATTGTGGATTATTGTTATGTGATGAAAGATCTACCAATTAGTATGTTTAATTTTAAGAAATAAGAAATTTTTTCTTGATGATGGTGATGAAGTACTGCTCATGTCGTGTATGAATTCTGGAGATGATGATGATAGGCTATGGCAACGGTTTTCCTGATGCAAATCCGTTCCCTTAGAATGAGCGCAATTCTTTAGGCCACACTTCAAAACCGCTCTCTTAGGTGCGCTAGGGCTGCAACCTGATTAGTTGCATGCCATTCCCATGCAGCGCGCCTTGTGTGTATTCAAATAGGCGGGCGGTTCGAGTCCAGCCTTTGGAGATTTTCATGTGCTTCACTTATTTTGTTCCTTCCATATGTTCATGCATGGCTTCCTATGTTTTTTAATTTTTCTTCAACTTTAAAAAATCAAAACAAATAAAATAATGATCCAAAAATGATGAGATTTTTTGCACTATGTCACATTTTGTGTCTAGAATTTTATGGATATTTTTTCACAAATTGTGCCTGGCTGGATTTAATTTTGCCTTAGGGTTTGTGTATACATGTCATGTTTTGACATTGCTTTGATATATCAATTGTGAAATGCTCAATTTTCATCCAATGCTCATGAAATTTTACATGCTTAACCTAGACATCTTGCTGGACATTTTGGTGTTGAGTTTGCATATTTATCAATTGCCATTGCTGAGTTATGATTTTTCTAAGTTAGGTGTGACAATTTGTGTCACACCTTGTGATGTTCATCTTGTGCTATGTGTTTACCCTATCAAATGAATTCCAATTTCCATGATTTTTGGTATGGTGCTTGATATGCATGTTGTGAATGCTCATGATTTTTTGTGGAATTTTTCGAATCCTTTCTGATTTGATTGAGAATTGTCTTTCTGGATGATCATTTGTGAGCTTTTGAAGTGTCTTGAACTTCAATGATTTGGGAAATGCTGGTTGTTTATCATATGGATGTGAAATTTTGCACATTGTTTCTAGACATGTTTAAGGTTGTTTTTGCTTTGGTTTGAATTTTTTATCATGTACCAATTCTGTTTTAGGCTTGTGCTAAGTTGATGTAGCATTTGGTGCCTCATTTGAGCTTGTTTTGATTGCCTTGACTTGATGAATTTTATTACCATGCTTAAACTTGTCCAAATGCCTTGATTTTTGGTGTGTTGATCATGTGGTGTGTTCTGTTTAGCCATGATTTTTCTTGAGATTAATTGAACCATTTTGGAATTAATGTGCATTTGTTCATTCTGTTGCTTCAATGTGCTTCCAACCTGCATACCTTTCCATATTTTGTTCGTGAAATGGAATTGGTGAGTGATATTGATTTGGGATCTTTTGGATGATGTTATTAATTGATTGAAGTTGATTCATGTCAATTTTCATGTTCTGTTTTGAATTTTTTTTCTCCCTCTTTGACCCTAGGCCTTGACCTAGTGGTTTGTCTCATCTTTGAGCTTTGATTTCAGGTTGAACATCCAGGTTATATGGTTCATGATGCAATCTCACTTGAGCATTTGATGCTTGCTTTTGACTACTAACATTGTGTGTTTTGTAGGGTTGCTAACTCGTTTGAGTTTGAGTTGTGGCTTATGCCTTTGCCTATTTGGTTTGACTGTTGATATTGATTGTTGTTTGATTGTCTGAGTTGTGTACTGACTTGTGTGATGTTTCAACAGGTACATAAGTTGCTTAAGTTCAATTTGAACTTGATTTTGCTTGGTTGCTTAACCACATAGGTATAAATCTCTTGACTTCATGTAGTCTGGAAGACCTGTCCTGTTACTTGGGCAGGCACCTGTCTGAAGCCCTCCTTAAGAGGCAATGCTTGTGTATGTTTATTTTTGTGCCAAGCAGGGAAAGTCCTTTGACAAGGCAATTGGCAGATAAAAGAGATGTGCAATCCATCTCCTGTTATTCAGTGTGTCATCCACTTTGCTCACACACCTTGTGTTGATGCATTGTGGATATTAACCCAAGATCTTTGTTGTGTCAGTCTTGTGGAGAAGAGTTCCAACTTTCTGAACTCCCACACTTTCATTTGTCTGAAGCTCTCCCAGGCCAGGGATAAGAGCTGTGAAGTCTTATCTTCACTTCCTATTTCATCTGCTTCACCCTAACTCTCAATGTTAGGGTTAAGAGCTAACTACACCCGATTCCAGTTGGCTTGTGTTTCACAGCCTAACCTTGTGTGAGCCCACTTTGTTTGTATATAGTGTGTGCTAATTGTGTGTATGTTTGCTTTGCTTGTGCTGTTTAGGATAGCTTGTTGCCTGTGCAAGTTAGATAGAAACCTCAACCTAGGGCCATTGTGGAATACATGATAACTATTAGGCTCGAGTCAGTCTCCCTTCTAGTTTGTCATTTCCCAGTCTCTGGTTAGGAGAAAGTTTCTCCCCTGTTAAGGGGAACTACGTTGCCCTGATCCTCATACTAGATGAGGTACGTAGGCAGGAGGTCGTACGAGATCTCTCCGGGCACCCTTTTCTTTTTTTGAGTGTGTTGTGCTTGACAGCTATCAGGCTCGAGTTCCCGACTCCCTGTTAGCTTGTTTGTTCAACTTTGTTGTTGCTTTTGATGATTCAGCGTCCGGTTAAACCCTTTGTGTGTGTAGGAGTCTGACGTAAGTCTAGCGATTGGCAGTCGGTTTCCTGTGTGCGTTTGTTGGTTCGGAGTCTGATGTAAGTCCAGTGATTGGCATTCGGTTTCCATGTTTGCCTGTTTGTGTGGAGTCTGACATAAGTCCAGCGATTGGCAGTCGATTTCCTGCGTGTGTTTTGTTTCGGCGTGCGTGAGCCGAACTATGGTAGCTCTGATTCTCATTCCAGATGAGATACGTAGGCATGGGATGCGATATCCTAGACAGCCCGTTCCCCTCTTCTCCCACCTGTGTTGTTTCTAGTGTGTGGGTGTGCTTTGTTTGTGAGCAGTTTTAGCAACCTTATTCTTTCCTTTTGAGCGTGGATACCGTCGAGTACGACGGATGCGTAGGGGTGCTAATACCTTCCCTTCGCATAATCGACTCCCGATCCCATCTCTCTTTGGTCGCGAGACCATGTCTTTTCCAGGTTTACTTCGAGCGTTTCCTTTCCCTCTTTGGGATAAATAACGCACGGTGGCGGCTCTGTTTGTTTTGGTTTAGCCCGCCGGTTGTTTTTCGCGGATGCGATAAAATGGATGATTGATCTTGATAATGACTTGATCCATACCTTAACCTTTGTTTGTGTTTGCCTTGTATGTGATCCCTTGTTTGTGATTGTTGCATTTATGCATACAAGCGCATCATAACATTCATCACAGAAAAATAAAATTTCAAGGAACTGAGGTCTCATTTGCAAATATTTTCAGACCATGAATTGTGGATAAAGGAACACTAAGAAGTACAGTTTCAGATGTCCTGATTTGAAAGAGCTAAGGAAGTTGTCATCTTTTGTATTAGATCCCTTGGACTTCAAGCAACATCATGGGAAGCTCTTGTTTGTATTATCTGCTGATGTGGTTGAAGGACTCCTGAGTGTTTTGGTTTAGTTCTATGATCCTCTCTACCGGTGCTTCACTTTCCCTGATTATCAGCTTGTGCCTATGTTAGAAGAGTATGTCCACCTCTTGGGTATACCCGTATTTGACAAAGTACCTTTTAGTGGATTGGAGGAGATTCCCAAATCTCATATTATAGTTGAAGCTCTTCATCTGAAGAAACCTGAGATTGATTCTTATTTGGTGAAGAAGGGAGGTATTCTTGGGTTGACTTCTGAGTTCCTCGTTGGAAAAGTTATTGTTTTTGCTAAGGCCAGTAGCATGAATGCTTTTGAAGCCATCTTTGTATTGCTCGTCTATGTTCTAGCTTTGTTCCCTAACATTGACGGTTTTATTGATGTTAATGCCATTAGAATATTCTTGATTGGGAATCCTATTCTGACTCTGTTGGGTGACATGTATTTCTCTTTTCATTTGAGGAATTCTAAAGGTGGCGGGACTATTGTGTGTTGTGTTCTTCTCCTGTACAAGTGGTTTATTTCGCACTTGCCTCAGACGCCTGTTTCTTGGAGAACAAGCAATGTCTACGGTGCTCCCAGAGACTTATGTCTCTCACTAATAATGATATTGTTTGGTATGATTCTACATTAAATAGTATGGATATTATTGACAGTTGTGGTGAGTTCTCTAATGTGTCTCTCATTGGTACACAAGGAGGAATTAACTACAATCCTGCTTTGGCTTGTCGTCAACTTGGGTTCCCCTTGAGAGATAAACCTAATAACACTCAGTTAGAAGGTCTTTTCTATCAAGAGGGTAAAGATCCCCAACATTTGAAGCAGAGGATGGTGCATGCTTGGCATAATGTGCATAAGAAAGGAAGATCCGAGCTTGGTCCACGCCATTGTGTAGCTTTGGAAGCTTACACTATTTGGGTGAATAAGAGAGCTTTGAAGTTGAAGATGTCGTATGCTTGTGAAAGACCTATGTCTTTGGTTATGGATGAGCCATCAACTCTCCCTAACCAAGATGTAGAGGAGTTGGAAGACACACTCACCAAGATGAAGCAAGAGAAAGATATGTGGGAGGAGCGGTTCCATGCTTTGAGCCGAAAGCATGAAGAGTTGCAGCTTGAGACGAAAGACAATGATGCACTTATTGAGATTCTTGAAGATCGAGCTGTGAAGAGACAAAGAGAGCCAGAGGGTTTATCTTCCTCTAGCATGCCTCAGCCTTCCGGTGCTTGGAAGAAGATTGTTGATCAGCTAGTTCTTGAGAAGGCTCAGATGAAGACATCATTTGAGTCCGAGATTCGACGCATCCGAAGGAAGTATGCACCCACAACCAGATCATCTGATACAGTTGCTAAGGGATCCTTAGGATGATAGTTTCCTTTTCTCTTGTATTTATATTTTGGTCTCTGAAATTGTATTCAGTGTAATCCTTCCAAATTTTATGAATAAAAAGAGATTATTATGGTCAATCAAATTGCTGTTATTACAAATAGAACTTCATATGTTCCTTGAAATTAAAAATAATCAAAAAACATTGCATTTCATGCATCATATTCATGACAGGTTTTCTTCCGCCAGATGTCTTATTAGTTCTTCTTTTGTGCATCATCCAAGCTGACTCACTATTACAACACTCGTGCTAATCAACCAAGGATCATGGAGCATCTAGAGCAAGAAACCCAAGAGCTGAAGGATGAGATTTCCAGATTAACGACGCTGATGGAATCTGTCATTGTTGCACAAAACCAGTCTTCACCAACTCCTGCAACTCCTCCCCATAGGACTGTCATTTTTAAGGTTGCTACCTCAACTGTTCCTATTGCTGCTGCAGACAATCTATTCCTTCCATGCATGTTGGGTTCCCTTGGGGAATGCCATCTAACTTTATGCCAGAAGGGTATATGCCCACCTTTATTTCTCTGCCGGCATCTAGCACGGTCATGCCAGTGCCACCTCCTGTTGTTCACACTCTACCTCGTATTGAGGACATTATCCATCACATTGAGTCGTCTGAAGGTTCATATGTGTACGAGAAGATGGACGAGATGAAAGACCAATTCCTTGAGCTGCGTAAAGAGTTGAAGACTTTGAGAGGAAAAAATTTGTTTGGTAAAAGTGATGTTGAGCTATGTTTGATCCCCAATGTTAAAATCCCTATGAAGTTCAAGGTCCCCGACTTTGAAAAGTATAAAGGGAATACTTATCCATTGAGCCATCTTGTTATGTATGCCAGAAAAATGTCTTCTCAGACTGATAATGATCAGTTGCTGATTCACTATTTTCAAGACAGTTTGATTTGAGCCGCTTTAAGATGGTATATGGGTTTGGATAGTGCAATCGTTTGTACTTTCAACGACTTATATGAGGCATTTGTCAAGCAATACAAATACAACATGGATATGGCGCCTGATAGAGACCAGTTGAGGTCTATGTCTCAGAAGGATAAAGAGACATTCAAAGAATATGCTTAAAGATGAAGGGAACTGACTGCCCAGATTAGTCCACCCTTAGAAGAGAAGGAAATGACGAAAATCTTCTTGAAGACGCTGAGTTCATTTTATTACGAACGTATGATTGCAAGTGCCCCCAATTATTTTATCGAAATGGTAAATATGGGGATGAGGCTATAAGAAGGAGTCCGCGAAGGACGTCTGTCTAAGGAAGAAGCATCATCCAGCAAGAAGTATGGTGGGAGTTTCTTCAAGAGGAATGAGGGAGAGACTAATTCAATGTCCGTGGGGAGGTAGATGAGGCCTCATGTTAGGAAGAGTTCTCAACCTCGTCAGCATCAACATCAAGTTTCATCAATAATTCCTATTTTTTCCAACAATTCAAATCAATTAGTTCTGACTCAGCAACAACAACAACAACTGCAACAAAGAACCAACTACAATAACAACAATAATCATCATCAATAAAGCTTTGAGAGGAAGAAGGTATCTTTTGACCTTATTCCTATGACATACGTAGAATTGTACCCATCATTGGTTCTCAAGAATCTCATTCAACCAAGAAATCCTCCGCAAATCCCTGAGCCACTTCCATGGTGGTTCAAACCTGATTTACACTGTGCTTTTCACCAGGGATCCCCTGGCCATGACATAGAGAACTTCTATCCATTGAAATATGAGGTCCAGAAACTTGTAAAGAGTGGCATCGTGTCCTTTGAGGATAGAGCGCCAAATGTGAAAGCTAATCCATTGCCTACTCATGGTAATGCTACTGTCAACATGTGGGCGGTTGTCCATGGAATTTACGAGTATTTTATGTACGACGTATCTGTATGTCGTTGGTGGAAATGCATAGAACCTTGTGTTTAATAAGTGATTGTGAACATGACCATGATGGTTGTGTGATTTGCAGTGTAAACCCCAATGGGTGTATGGTTGTGAAGAGAGATATCCAAAAGTTGATGGATGAGAATGTAATTTAGATTCAACAGTCGGTGGATATAGATAATGTGAATGTAATTGTATCTGTATTCAAGACCTCTGAGCAGGTAGTTATCCAATTTGATAGCAGCAACAACAACAATGTCAATAGATCGGTATCGCCATTCGTTATACGGTTAGCGGGCCCTGTTCCGTCTGCATCCGATAAAGGTGTACCATATCAATACAACGCCACAATGATTGAGAATGGTCAAGAGGTTCCTCTTCCAATTGCAGACTCAGTGGTGAATACTGCAAGGTGACCCGTAGTGGTCGTGTGTTTGGTCCAGTTTTTCCGAAAGAAGTAGAAGATGTTGCCACAAGTAAGAAGGTAGAGATCTCGATGGTAAATCTAGTTAGTGCTTCAATATGTCAGTCTGGTGAATCCAGCAAACTGAAGGCTAACGATGATGATGAAGTTTTAAAATTGATTAAGAGAAGTGAGTTTAATGTTGTAGAGCAGTTGCTCCAGACTCCGTCAAAGATCTTCGTGCTGTCACTGTTGATGAATTCTGAAGCACATGGGGAGGCGCTGCAGAAAGTGCTAGAGTAGGCTTATGTTAAGCAGGATGTAATCGTGGATCAGCTTGACCACATAGTTGCCAACATTACTTCTTGCAATAACCTGAGCTTTTATGATGAAGAGCTTCCTAAGGAAGGCCGAAATCATAATTTGGCGTTGCATATTTCAATGAACTATAAGGAGGACGCTTTGTCCAATGTGTTGGTTGACACTGGTTCGTCTTTGAATGTGCTTCCAAAATCAACTTTATTAAGACTCTCCTACCAAGGCGCCCCAATGAGGTACATCGACGTAGTTGTCAAAGCGCTCGACGGTTCTCGTAAAATTGTCATATGTGCAGTGGACCGTCCAGTGAAGATAGGTCTGAGTGATTTCCAAATTACTTTCTAGGTAATGGATATCCACCCGGCCTACAATTGTCTATTGAGAAGGCCATGGATTCATGAAGCAGGAGCTATGACATTGACTCTACACCAAAAGCTGAAATTTGTGAAGAACGACAAGTTTGTCGTTGTTGGTGGAGAGAAGGCATCGTTGGTAAGCCATTTGTCATATTTTACTTATGTTGATGCCGAGGAAGAGGTTGAAACACCGTTCCAAGCCTTGTCTATTGCTGATGAAATAAAGAAAATTGGGGCACACATGTCTTCTTTAAAAGATGCACAAGAAGCCATTCTGACTGGTAGCATTGACAAATGGGGTCGTATGGTAGAGATTGCTGAAAACAAGAATTGGGCCGGATTGGGATTTCAACCAGGGCCGTTTAATGTCAGAACTGAAGTTATGCAACCAAGTTTCTGTAGTGGAGGGTTCATTCATGGGAATGATTAACACTCAGCTTCCGTAATTGAAGACAGCGGTGATGAAGACAAAGCTTGCGCCAACTTTGTGACGCATGGCCGAACTTGCAACAGTTGGGTTGCTATTGATGTTCCTACTGTTATTCATTGCTCTAAGTAATTTGTTTTCATTTATTTTTTTAAGAAAAATCCTTCTCCTATGCCTAAAGGGTAAGTGAACTTTGTTGGACATTTTCTGATTATCTTCAATAAAAACAATTTTATTCATCCACATCTATGATGTTTTATTTTCGCTTTTTGCTTTTTTTGAAAATGGTAATCATAAAAAACATAAATAAATAATAATCTTCCATCTGCATAATATTTGTTCGCACTCCATTTCTCTAAAATCAAAATATCAAATCATTATGCATGTTGATTCTCAAACCCATTGAATATAATGATCATACTCCCTCTCCAAACTTTGATTTCCCTGTGTTTGGAGATGAGGATGAGATTGATGATGAAGAAGTATCTGATGAGTTATCTCGTTTACTTGAGCACGAGGAAATCCATTCAGCCATTTGAGGAGCAGATTGAATTAGCCAACTTGGGTTCCGAAGATGATGTGAAGGAAATCAAGATTGGGTCTCAACTGTGTCCAGAAGCTAAGAAGGGGTTGATTGATCTTCTTCAAGAATACTCTGATGTGTTTGCTTGGTCTTATCAAGACATGCCTGGTTTGGATTCTAAGATTATGGAGCATAGATTACCGTTGAAGCCAGAATGGCCATCGGTCAAGCAGAAGTTGAGAAGGACTCATCCTGATATGGCAGTTGTAACACCTCAAAATTTGCCCTCCTCTCTTGGGACTAGCATAACATATTTGCATAACATTTCTTAGGTCATTAGGCATTGCATATTGCATATCATGTGGTTACATTGTGCAAGTCATCCTCCTAGGTCTTGAGCAGAAGATGAAGGGGCTAATGTGCAAGCTAGGGTTTCATTGATGGAATGGACTGATCATTAACTATCTGAGGATTGGGCTACAAATTAGGGTTTTATGATTCTCAAGGAGATTGGTCTTGATCTTGGTTGAAATGGTACATCATCATCATCATGGTCTTGATATCATCCAGAAGATTCAAGAAGATTGATCAGATACCTTGAGATTAGGGTTTTGACCACTGGTCAACCCTAATCAGTTGCATTGGGCCAATCAGGGCATGGCATGGAGATGGGGTCTACACTGGATATGGGGATCTTCACATAATTACATTGAGCTTATGGAGGCTAGGGTTTCATCATTGAGCCATTTCATCAGAGGATTGAGGCTCAACTTGATCAGTGCACAGCCAAATTCATCTATCAATTGAAAAAGTCAACTGTGGTCAACTGTGCTTGATTTTATGGATTTGGAGGTGGGAGAGAGTTGGATACACTTCATTCATGTTGAAACAAGGTTCATTGGGCATTTCAAACCTCAAGAATGAAGAAAATAAAATCAGGAGAAAAGTTGCCAAAAATAGAAAGTGACTTGTAATGAAAGTTTCCAAAAATGGAAAGTTTTTTTATCATAAAATTACATGTCCAAAAAAGCTTCAAATGAAATTTTGTTCAACATGAAAGTTGTAGATCTTGCTCTCACCTTTCCAAAAAGTCCAAGAACTTGAATTTCCCATGTATGGTTGACAAGTTATGGTCCATTCATTTTCCAAAAATGCCTAAAATCAAAGTGACATAACTTTCACATGGAATGGCCAAAATGGATGATCTTTCTTTGAGCAAGCCCCATTTCACATGTACTTTCATGATGCATAATCAAAATTCATCAAAATTGGTCAAGGCAAAAAGTCAAATTTCAAGTGGATTTCTTTTGAATTTTTGGTGTAAACATGTGATTTTGAGAAATACTTGGATTTTTCACACAAGACCAATTCCAACACTCTCCAAATGGCCAATGTGACTTGTTCCAACTGTTATTTTACTGTTGCATTGCCAATTTGGAGAAGGTCATTTTTGACATAACACTTAAAAGTGCATTTGTGCTAATCACTTGATTTTTGGTAATTGAGATTAACAAAGTGGATTAAGGAGATGGTATATATTGCTAATTGTAACAGAATTGCAAATTACATTTCATTCTCCAAGAATCATAACAGAATTTCCCTCCAAAACCTCCAAATTCTCTCAAACTTCATCACACATTTTTGATCATTTCTCATCCAAATCTTCATCAATTTGCATCATTCTTCTTGGATCTGCATTCTACAAGTGGAGTTGAGGAACTGTTTCACAAGATCCATGCCATAACCTTGCTAAATCGTGACTGTCCTAAGCTTGCACATCAATGGCAATTTCATCATTCTTGCACATGGAACCGTTTTGAGCTAAGCTACTTGCTTCATTCACCTTCCATAACCTTAATCTCCATCTGTTTTTGCAATTGGCGCGTGGAAACAAGCTGAATCGCATCTGCCATCATCATAAGGTGCAAATTCGAATTTCTCCATTTCTTGAATCATGATATGCGTTTTGTAGTTCATTCATTGTAGATTAGCATGATGTTTGTGGTTTTGAATTTGGTTAAGTGTAGAGAGAGATATATTGATTTGAATGTTTGGATGTGAATCTTAAATCGTTCGATCCCGTTGCTACAGTTAGAGTTAGGGCAAATCAATTCCATATCTTTGATCTATGTTGAAGGACGAACACGTGGATATATAGTTTGTTAATTTTGGTTGAGATTTGATGTTCTTCATTTTCTGGAAAATTTGTTGATGTTCTTGGTGATGAACTCGTCCAGACGTGTGTTTGATCTTCAATTTCCCTTGCCTGAGTTTGAAATATGTTTACCGCCAAGCTCAACCAATGGAAACGCGCCAGCGTTTTAAAATGGAGCGACGTCGTTTTGGCCTGGCTGTTTATTATTACGCTTTTGCCATTTTCCTTTTAATTCTTTTATTATTTCATTTTCTTTTTCTTATTTCATTTCCATTTTGATGCTTGATCTTGAAAAATTCATAGATGATTCATCCTTTATCCAAATTTTGTGAGGTTTTTTCCATGATGCTCCTTGTAATGTGTAGAATTTAATCATGATTTTTGAGATTTTTGTGCACGTGTAAAAAATTAAAATGCCTAGGGTTTGCTTGGTAGTGTCACATTTGTACATGCTTTGCCATATCTCTCATAAAATGATGATGCTTCCAAATAAATTCATGAAATTTTTTGTGCTTAATCTGGACTCTTTGATAGTGATTTTGATGTGCAGTTTGTAATTTTTGGATACTTGGTTGAGGAGATATAAATTTTTGAATAGAGGTGTGACAATTTGTGTCACACCAAGCTTGATGAATTTCATGATTTTATTTGCCTTGCTTAGGGATGTTGAATTGAGCCAATATTTTGCACGATTGAACATATGTATGTTGAGATCACATGTGATTTTTTCTGGATTTATTGATGGCATTTCCTGATTGATTGGAATTTTTCCCTCTGTTGGCTCATTTTTGTGACTTCATGTGACACATGTTACCATTTGATTTGTGAAATTCCGATCATTGACTGTATGAGTGTGAAATTTGGTATGAGCATTTTAGACACATTATAGGTCATTGTGGTTTTGATCCCATTCATTTATCTTGTTGTGTCACTGTTTTATGATTTTTGGAAGTTGATGTTTGTTTGGATACCATGTGTTGGCTTGCTTGAACTTGTCTGAACTTTATGAATTTAATTTCCATACTTCCATTGATCCTAATGAGCTGAAAATTGATATGCTACTCATTGAATGTGTTCTGTTTAGGTTGGAATTTTTGTGGAATTAATTGAATTATTTTCGTATGTTTTTGATTGAGATCTTTCTGTTTGGTCATTTGGAGTTGCAAATTGCATGTTTGATGCTATTTTGTGCATAAAATGATAATGGTGAATGATATGAGCATGGGACCAATTGCATTTGCTTTTGATTTGTTTGAATGTGATTTTGGATAATTTTCACTTGCTGTTTTGATTTTTTCATCTCCTTTGGACCCTAGGCTTGGCCTAGTGGTCTAGTTTCTCATGTTTGGTTTGGATTTTCAGGTTGAGATGCAAAAGCCTTAAGGAGAAAATTGCAAGTTGATTGAATTGACTTGTGAATTGTTTATGACTAACATTGGCTTTGTGTTGTAGGGTTTGATGCTTGAGTTTGAGCTCATGGCTTGCACTTATGTGCATTAACTTGTGTTGACTGTACAAATTGACTGTTTGACTTTTGCTGTTTACTGTTGGTTTGTCTGAGCACTGATGATACTTGATTGATTTCAGGTACATTTAGTTGCTTACAGTTCCTTGAGAACTTGCTTGCTGTTGCTTGGTTTTTAAACCAATTGAGGTAGAATTTCTATTCTCCATGTAGTCTGGAAGACCTGGCCTGTTACTTGGCCAGGCACCTGTCTGAAGTCCTCCTTAAGAGGCGATGTTTGTGCTTGTTTACTTTTTGTGCCAAGTAGGTAAAGACCTTGATTAAGGCAATTGGTGGATCAAAGAGATATGCAATCTATCTCCCACTATTCTGTTGAGTCGTTCCTCTGCTCACACAACTGGTGTTGATGCATTGGGACACAAACCCAAGATCTTGTACTTTGTACAGTTGTGTCAGAGTCTTGAGCGTAGAAGGGTTCCTCCATTCTGGACCCACGCTCCTTTGTCTGAAGCTCTCCCCGGACAGGGATAAGAGCTGTGAAGTCTCATCTTCACCCACATTTCATCTGCTTCATCCTGACTCTCAATGGCAAGGTTAAGAGCTAACTCTACCCTTGTACAGATGACTTGCCTTGGCAGTCGAACCCTTTGTTTGAGCCCACTTCTGACTGGATATAGTGTGTGCTTTGTGAATATTTGCTTGAAATGTTTGTTTTGTTTTGTTGATGCTTGCATGCTTGTTTTCCTGGATAGGATTAGCTTGCTGTTGTACAAGTAGGTAGAAACCATAACATAGGGCAATGATGCATGATAACACTAGGCTCGAGTACAGCTCCCTGGTAGTGTGTCTTCCCTTTGTCTCTGGCTAGAATTTCTTTCCCTTTCAGGGGAACTACGTCGCCCTGATCCTCATACCAGATGAGGTACGTAGGCAGGAGACCGTGCGAGGTCTCTCCGGGCACTTTTTTTTCTTTTTGTGTGCGTTTGCTTGTTAATCTTCTTGTGTGTCAGGATATGGATGTAAGCCCAGCGATTGGCTGTCCGTATCCTGATTGTGTTTGTTTGGTTCGGAAGCCGATGTAAGTCCAGCGATTGGCATTCGGGTTCCAAGTTTGCCTGAGTTTGTGTGTGTCTTGTTTGGCGTGCGTGAGCCGAACTACGGCAACTCTGATTCTCGTTCCAGACGAGATACGTAGGCATAGGATGCGATATCCTAGCGAGCCCTCTCCTCTCTTTCCCCACCGGTGTTGTCTTCAGTTTGTGTGTGTGTGTGATGTTTGTTTTAGCAACCTTAACCTATCTTTTGAGCATGGATCCCGTCGAGTACGACGGATGCGTAGGGGTGCTAATACCTTCCCTTCGCATAACTGACTCCCGATCCCATTCTCTTTGGTCGCGAGACCATGCTTTTCCCAGGTTTACTCTGAGCGTTTCCTTTCCCTCTTTTGGGATAAATAACGCACGGTGGCGGCTCTGTGTTGTTTTTGTTTCAGCCCGCCGTTTGTTTTTCGCGGATGCGACAGTTGGCGACTCTGCTGGGGACTTCCAAGATGTTGACCTGTGCTGGTCCATCTTCCCTAAGCGAGTCTCTCCTAGCGTTCTAGGATAGTTTAGGTTGCTTGTTGCTTTATTTATTGCATTTATTATTCTGACTGTATATATTTGCATGCATCATACTATCATGTTGCCGTCCTCTGTGCAGGTGGTTCCTTTGTTTTGGGGTGGGTGTTCTGAGTGGGGCTAAAACCCAGGCCCGAGTATACACCTAGGATTAGTGTGGTCTCACGTTCCTCATTTTCTTTATCAGCATATTGTTACAACGTGACATACCACAAGCCGGACGAGGTTCTTTTGAGGTAATTCTTCCTCTGTGGAGTATCCACTTTGGTTGAGCGACTTCATATGAACTATTGACTCTGGTGACCGATCATTTCCCGGATCTTTGGTTTAGACGATCTCAGGAGAGCTACAATGGCACACCCGAAAGGGCAAACCCATTGAGTATCTTTGCCCGATTGTCGAGACTATTATCCGCCTTAAGATGACCTGATTAGAATTTACCTGTGAGGGGAGGGTGATTCTTTCAAATGCATGTTCAGATGGTGACGTTGATGGTGACTTTTGGTTCCGTTGATCAGAGTCATATTTATAAGTCGGATTTATGGCCATTTGTTTCTGAGACACCGAAGTGCTGTCCGAGTTATTTATCAGTGGGGATCCGTTTATTTCAGGATTCCCCGGGCCGATTCAGAGATCATGGGTATCTGATCAGAGATTGTTTGGTGATGATGATGATGATGATGATGGTGTATCTTTCAGTTCCGTTTATTTCGGGACCCTTGAGTCGGATTTGTGGTTAATCAGACTTCAGATAGTTGTGATCAGTTCAGAGATCAGGCTTCAGTGCAACAGATGATCAGATGACTTGGAGGATGGCAACGCATTGCATTCATTCATCAGCATCATTACACTTGCATTTATATGCATCTAACACATGTTTATCCATATGCAGGGACATTTTTTATCGAGATCCTGGTTGAGAGACTTTTTAGACATGAGGAGACCCGGTTTGAAGGATGATGTGGTTTACAGTTTCTTTGACCCAGAGATCAGCATGCTGAAGGATATGATAGCATTGATTACACTCGACCATGTGGGGATGTTCAGAGAGTCATACGGTAGTATCCTGAAGATGGTTTTCAGGCTCACTGACAGTGACAGAAGTGCCATTCATACTCTTCTCCAGTTCTATGACCCAGGCCTGAGATGCTTCGTGTTTCCAGACTATTTGTTGGGGCCTCTGATGGAGGACTATGCTAGCATCCTGGGTATTCCGATCCGAGATCAGATTCCTTTCTGTGCTATTAGGGGAGAGCCTGAGGTCCTTGGGATTTCCCGTGCTCTTTATTTGAGTCCGGAAATGGTCAAGGAGGGTTTGAAGGAGAAAGGAAAATTACCGGGTTTTCACTTGAGTTTCTTGGAAGCTAAGGCCAAGGAATATGCTGCTATGGGTCATTGGAAGACGGTTTGTGCATTGATTGCTGTAAGCATTTATGGGGTTATTCTGTTTCCTAATCAGAAGAGCTTCGTGGACCATAATGCCATCAGATTGTTCATATAGAGAAACCCTATTCCTACTCTGATTGGAGATGTCTACTACTCGGTTCATAACAGGAACGAGAAGCGGCGTGGGGGTTTGATCCGGTGCTGTGCTCAGTTGCTACTCAGGTGGTTTATGGGGTATTTGCCTTCCCGAGGTGCTTTTGCTCATCTTGATCCTACGGTCAAGTG
The DNA here is from genome assembly GCF_024323335.1 of Lathyrus oleraceus. Lineage (NCBI taxonomy): Eukaryota > Viridiplantae > Streptophyta > Magnoliopsida > Fabales > Fabaceae > Lathyrus > Lathyrus oleraceus. The sequence continues at coordinate 172,474,534 of NC_066585.1, read as the reverse complement.
GTCGGTCAGATTGATTGGTTTGCGGGCTGCTGACATAGCTTGGACTCATAACGGTATGGCTGGACGGGATTTCATATATAGCTGTGGGAGATTTCCTAATGTGCCTCTTATAGGAGTTCAAGGTTGCATTAATTACAACCCGACACTTCTTAGGAGACAGATGGGATTCGCTATGGAAGTTCCTCCTCTCGAGCGAGAGATTCAGGAGTCCTTTTACTTCTCAGCTGAGGGCGATCAGGCCAAGTTAAGGCAAGTATCCGGGTCATGGCGTAACATTCAGAGGAAAGGAAAGGTTCCTTTTGGCAAGGTCAACAGCCGGTCTTTTCCTCTATTTGATGATTGGCTTCGGAAAAGGATAGAGCTCACACTTTTACCATTTCCGGGAGGTGATCCTTGGTGTCCTATGATTGAGAGTCCGACTTCTTCTGTCAGTATGGATGAGTTCCTTGAGATGAAGAGGGCCAGAGATCAGTTGCTTGCAGAGAAAGCGGAATTGGAGATGAGTGTTGCTCGGATTCAGACGGCTAACCAGGAGATCAGAGTGAAGATGGAAGATCAAGACAAGCGACACGCCTTGGAAGCAAAGCGCTTTGAGATGGATACGACCTACTATGGGAAGATCAGCCAAGCCTTAGCGTCATCCAACAGGGAACACGACATCACTAAGGAGAAGCTATCCAGAGCGTCAAAGGTCATTGAAGATGAGAAGAGGAGGCAGATCCTCGTGAGATATCAGAGGGACGACAGAGTCCGAGTTCTCATTGCTGAGTGGGAGGCCAAGCTGAAGGTTAAGGAAGCAGAGAACGTGAAGGTCATCGCCGAAAGAGATCATTACATTGCTGAGAGAGATCACTACTTCAGGCAGATGAAGATTCATCAGAAAGAGGTGGGGAGATTACAGCAGGAGAACACCGAGCTCAGGTTCGCCACAGAGTTCGCGAGGATGGGTGATGATATAGGGCCATCTGTGGGACCCTCATCAGGCTAGCCTTTCATTTTTGGGGATTACCGTCAGGCCTGTTGACGGAATCCATTTGCTTGTATTTCCTTGTCGATTCCGGAGAATTGTATCTGATTTATATCAATTGTGATGTATGACTATGGCACTTATTGCGCATTTTGCTATGTGATGGTTATCTTCATTCTGTGATTGATCTTTAAGCTTTATTTGCTTTACCGTATGCACTCACACAGCACACACATGGTTGGGCGGTATTTTGCTAAATCATATATCTCTGATCTGTATGATGAAATCAAATGACGAATATCAGAATATTGCTGCCGGATTATTATATGTCTCGATGAAGCCAGGATCGAAAGACAAAGTGTTCCTCATGTGGATCAACACTGCATCCATGCATAATCATAATAACTTGTCTTTTGTTTTGCAGGTGTCAGTTTCTAACCTGTTTGATTGACGCAGGAATGATGAACTCGCCTAACGCCGACATTCTCGAACTGAAAGAGATGGTGAGGGATTTGTTCAGTGTTGTGCAAGGGCTTGCCCTGGGGCAGAAAGCCATGGCCGAGAGATTGGAAAAGATCGAGAAGTGGCTAATGGTGGAGAAAGTTCGGGGAAAGGTTCCGTCGTCCGAAGTGACAAATCCCTCTGTCGCTATAACAAAGAAACCCCCTAGCAGTGGTCAGCTTAAGAAAGAGGTTGAGTCAAATGGTGTGCCAGCAAAGAAAGAACGCGGTAAGGATCGCTATCACCCTTATGCTGCCATTGCAACCATTCCAGTTGGTAGTTCACCTGCCCCACAGAGACATCCGTTACCTCAATAGGGAGCACAGAGAGCTGGGAACCAGGTAAGAGGAAAAGTGGTTGATCGTCAATTTGATAGGCCACCCATGCCGTATGCTCTTCTGTTGAAGAAGTTGAAAGATCTCGGAATGGTACAATTGAGGACATTAGCTCCATTGAGATCAGATCAGAGGCCACCTAATTATGATGAGAACGCCCAGTGTGAATTCCATTCTGGAACACCGGGGCATAACATTGAGGGTTGTAGAGCTTTTAAGCATGCTGTCTGTCATACCCCAAAATTTGCCCATTAATATTTTAAGACATTTTTCAGGGCACTCCGACTCATTTTTATGACACTGATCTTAAAGGAACGAAGGCCCAGCTCACGAATGGCTCAATCCAGAAAATGGCCCAAACTGGCCTGTTCGCTACACGTTCGCTACACGCTCGCCTAACGAACGTTCGCTACACGCTCGCCTAGCGAACGTTCGCTACACGTTCGCTACACGCTCGCCTAGCGAAGCTGACAGATAACAGAAAATTCTGGGCTTCACTCTGAGCCCATTAGGTCACAAAAAAGAGCATTATAAATACCAGCACTTCAGTAATGAAAGAGGACGAAAAACGACGAAAGGAGAACCCTAGCAAGCAAACCCTAGCGCTCACAGACGGAAAACCCTAAAGGAAACCTTGAAGGAACTCGGCGGCACCAAGTTCTACTTCTGCCCAATTCAATCCGATTTGCTGATTCGAAGTCACAACTCAGCCGCTAACAGGTTTACATTGCTATCATTGTCTTATGTTCTTAATTTGCATATGACTTTATGATTAGATTTATGAAATACCTTAAGCTTGGCATGTGAACTTTAGTATATACCATGCATACCTTAAATGATTAATCATATAATTGCAGTAATGAGATCCATAAGGCATAAAATTGGTTGAGATTGTACTGATATCATGTTCAAAAACCAGCAGCCGCTCGCTAGCACATCGCTAAGCGAGCCAGTAGCGAATACTCGCTAGACCTTCGCTAGGCGAAGCAGGGGCGAACGGGACAGTGGCTGTTTCATTTTTTTGCTGTTCTATCTTATGTTTGTCTAATCATGAGTTATTATAATTTTGCATCATGTGGTCTGAGTTCATGATTGTTGTGTTTATTTTATGGTGCAACTTTCAATTATATTTTATCTCGATGCTCTAATCCGTGTGTTGAATTGTGTAAAGGTTTACATGTTTCCAAGGAAATGGCCGGCTAGGCATTCCACCTTATGGGTGGGATACCCTTATGGAGATTCAATCTGAATTATTCAATCGATTTTAATGTATTAATTTTATGGCAAAGATCCACCCTAATGGCTTAATTGTTCTTAATGTATTGGTTTTAATATGCATCTAATTACCTACTTGATGACGGCTACCTAATTAATTGTAAAACTTTGCCTTTAAATAAGTGATCTTGGACCTCTCTTTGTTACCCTACGATTACAGTATTACGGTCATGTCCCGCGAATGTGGGGATACACTTAGCAATGGCCCTTCGATTAAATCATCATAAAATAAATCATAGTCCCTCGGATGTTGCCTTCGAATATATGATTTCGTCCCTCGATGACCCTTCGGTGTCGCCTACGGTTAAATGATGATCGTCCCTTCGAATGCTAAGGTATCCTTACGACTGTTGCCTTCAATGACCTATCGATGACCCTACAATGACCCTTTTACATCCAAAGGATAAAACTACTTACTTCTCAATAGTAAGGACAGTTTTACCCTCATAAGGATAGGAAATGCCCATAACGACCTTAGGAAGGTATAACTCTCAATTACTGGATCATAACCTAAAACATTTTCCACCCCTCACACTTTGCAAGTCCTAGAAAATCACCACTTGGTATACATTCATACTAGAATCATTACCAAGTTATATCTTTCTAAACTGTTTTTCAAAATCAAACGAGATAAATACTTTGTATACATTCATACGAGAATCATTACAAAGTTAAACTCTTTTTCGAAACATTTTTAAACAATTCACCAACACTTTTCAGACAAAAATATAAGTGATCCAGCAATTAAGAGCCCATGGATAACCATGGATACAAAGGGTGCTAATACCTTCCCTTTGTATAATGTACCTCCCGAACCCAAAATCTATTGAGGTCTTTCCTGTTCTTTTCCACCTTTCCTTATTGGATAAAAGAAAAGTCGGTGGCGACTCTTGCTATCCGCGACATTGCGATAAAAAGCAAAATACCCCAAGTCAGTTCACCGTATGACAGAACTGGCGACTCTGCTGGGGACACTTTAAAAAGAGAGGTTACCTTAAAAACAAGATCACTTATTCAAAATTGTCTGATTTACTTTTAAGGGATTGCTTGGGTATTTTTGAGTGAAAGATCCTACACCCGGATCTAGTGTACCTTAGGTAAGTAGCAATAGATCATCGCGACTATCCGGCGTATACTGGAATGGTTAAAATGATGGCTACGGTTGATGTGACACTTTGGATGTCCTGATGTTCCTCATGTTCACTTGAGGAAAAATTTGGCTTCCGCGTGGTGTCATTAAAGCATTAACCAGACCTTTAGAACCCTAATTGACTCATCCTGGCCATTAGAAAGTAGTGAGATAACTGACTTCGGTTCCGACTGGGGTTGGTTGAGACTCGATACTACACTCTTTGAGATTGGACTTTAGGGAAGCTTCGGTCAACCACTTGGTGTTGCACTGAAGTGGACTTGAAGGAAGGTCAATGATTGGAGATCCTTTTAGAACCCGGTTACTATTCTAGGACAGGTTGAACCAACTAAACTTCAGTGGGGAGGGTACTTACCTATGGAACTCATGCAAGCCTTAAAACCTAGGAATGATGGTTGTGTGACTTGCTTGTGCTTGTTATTTATTTAACCTCATAACATCATAACATCATAACATCATGACATCATAACATTGTACTAACCATTTCAAGGACTTAGGGATTTAACTTTGCTCTGTTTTGTAAAGCTATGGCTCCCAGGAAGACTATCCGGATCAATTTTGTAGCAATCTCTCCTCAACTGAAGAATTTAGTGTCAGAGCTCCCCGATCATGCCCAGTTCATCAAGAAACACGGTTCTCTCCTCAATTTAGTTACCACTGGGTTCAAAGAAGATATGATGAGAGTTTTATTCCAGTTCTTCGACCCTAAACATCATTGCTTCACATTCCCAGATTATCAGTTGGTACCCACATTGGAAGAATTCTCCAGACTGCTTGGGATACCTATCCTTGATCAAATACCTTTTAGTGGTTTAGAAAAGGTTCCGAAGTCTGAAGAAGTTGCCGCAGCTTTACACATGACAAAGTCTGACATTGAAGCTAATTGGGTAACAAGGAGTGGAGTTAAGGGTTTACTTGCCAAATTCCTGACAAATAAGGCCCGAGAATTCTTAAAAGTTATGAATGTCTGTGCTTTCGAAGACATCCTGGCATTGCTAATCTATGGCTTGGCGTTATTCCCTAATCCAGACCAATTCATAGACATGAATGCTATTAAGATATTTCTCACTCATAACCCTGTACCTACCTTGCTGGGAGACATTTTGCATTCCCTCCACACTCGTACCATGAAGAAGCAAGGGACTCTCATGTGCTGCATACCTTTGTTGTCTAGGTGGTTTATTTCGCACCTTCCTCAATCAGTCTTGAAGAACGAGCAGAATTTGAAATGGTCTCAAAGGATAATGTCGCTCTCCCACCCAGACATCTGTTGGTGTCCTCAGTTCAAGGAAAATGTTACCATCATTGACCGTTGTGGCGAGTTCCCTAATGTACCACTCCTAGGAATAAGAGGAGGTATTACTTATAATCCTGCTTTAGCTCTGCGACAGTTTGGTTGTGCTCGAAGAGATGGTCCACATGAAATGATCATCAAAGGCATCATGTTCGACTATGACAACGATTCCCAAGGCCTTCGTCAAAGATTTGTACGAGCTTGGGGCATGGTGAAGAGAGGTACGTTAGGACAGAAAAATTCTATTCCTATGGAACCTTATCTCAGATGGGTACGCGCCAGAGCTCGTGAACTTGTCATGCCATATCTTGCCATCGGACCTCAGATTGTCGAACCTGAAGCTGAAGGAGGTGCTCCTTAGATCATTCCTTATCCAGATATGCCTACCAACGTTGAGGAACTAAAGAGATCCTGGATCCAGTTGAGAGAAGAAAGGGATACTTTCGAGACTCAGTTCGTCGCAGAAAGGAAGAAAGTGTTAGAACTTACCAGTCAGCTTAATGAGGAACGAAGACTCAATGCGTATCTTCGCCCAAAAAAAAGTCGCCCCTGGGAGACTTGAGCTTTCATTGTATTTATTCCTTTTGTAATGAACATTGATCAAAGAAATTAGCAATAAACATTTCTCTCTTGTTGGTGATTTACGCAAAGTTAAATTCCAAAAGTCCTTGAAAACATTTCATGCATTGCATAACATAACATAACACTGCATAACAGGTATTCTACAAGTTCAATGTTCTCACGGTCTTCATTGCAAATAGAAAAATGGATCTCGAACAAACTGTCAAAGATCTCCAGACTCAGAATGCTCAATTCAAGGAGATGATGCTAAGCTTATCCAAGGGGCAGGAGGAACTGAAGGCTCTTTTACTCGAAAAGAAGAAAGACAAGAAAGCTGTGAGTTTCATTAACCCGGGAAGAAGGCGTAAAGGACAGGCCGCAGGAGTCAAGTTTGGGATCCCGAATGGTCCAGAAGAGGAGACAGAGAATGATTCAGAAGAGGAGAATGTCGATCTCTTCAACCCTGAGGACGACGATGAAGATTATGAAAATGAACAGTACTCTCCAAGAGATGATAAGTACAAGTTGCTGGAAAAACGTATGCTAGCTATGGAGGGTCAGAAGGCGCCCGGTCTGGATTTCGAAAGTTTGGGTCTGGTCTCCGATGTGACCATTCCTCGCAAATTCAAAATTCCCACTTTCACTAAGTACGATGGTGCGTCTTGTCCTCAGATGCATCTGAGAGCTTATGTGAGAAAGATTCAGCCGCATACCACTGACAGGAAGCTATGGATCCATTTCTTCCAAGAGAGCCTGTCTGGCACACAGTTGGAATGGTATTATCAGCTCGAGAGCTCTGACATCCGCACCTGGACTGATTTAGCAACAGCTTTCTATAAACAGTACCAGTATAACTCTGAACTAGTACCTACCCGGCTACAGTTGCAGAATATGACTATGGGATCTAAAGAAAGCTTTAAAGAATATGCTCAAAAGTGGAGAGATTTGGCTGGCAGAGTCAAACCCCCTATGACTGACAGAGAATTGGTGGATATGTTCATGGGCACACTGACCGGCCCATTCTACAGCCATCTACTAGGAAGTTCTTCATCAGGTTTCATTGAACTTATATTGACAGGTGAACGTGTTGAAAGCGGCATCCGAAGTGGAAAGATACAGGCGGCTGCCTCTGCAAGCACCAAAAGGTCCTATCAGGGGAGGAATGAATCAAATGCTGTGTACGGTCAAAAGGGTCGTAACAAGAAAAACCGTGACCATGACATCGGAGCAGTTACGATTGCAGCACCACCCTCTCAAAACTTCCACCCCAAACAAGACAGGCCAAGAAGCAGTTTACCAGGATCAATATGACCTTGGCACAGGCACTGCAGGGAATGCTAAAGGCAAATTTGATCACCCTTAGAGATCCTCCTATAAATCCCAACATTACCTCTTCTCGTTATAATCCCAATGCCAGGTGTGCATATCACTCCGATAGCCCCGGGCATGATACAAATGATTGCTGGTCATTGAAGAATAAGATTCAGGATATGATCGAAGCTGGAGAAATTGAGTTTGAACCTCCGGAGACTCCTAATGTCATCACTGCTCCTATGCCTAATCATGACAAGACGGTTAATGCCGTGGATGACGACGATCACGTTTCCAATATGGCGGACTTAACATCTCCTTTCCCGATCATAAAGAGGAATTTATTGCAAGCTGGTTTATTTCCAGGTTGTGCTGAAGATTGCAATCTCTGTATATTCCAACCAGATGATTGTTGGGAATTGAAGAATGGTATTCAACGGCTGATGGATGATCGTACAGTTCTCTTCGAACAGATTCCCAAGGCGGAAAACCCTATTGAAGAAATATCTGTGATTGCTAGGTCCAAAGTTCCAGTGAAGATTACCGCTACTAGGGCGCCTATGAAGATTACTGTTGAGCCCAGGGTAGCTCCCCTAATCATTACTGCACCTGGCCCGATCCCGTATTCCTCAAGCAAAGCTATTCCGTGGAATTATGGCGGTGATGTTTACGTCCATGGCGTAAAGCAAATTGACAATTCTACTAATCCTAATGGCATCGTTGGGACTAGTAAAATTACTCGAAGTGGAAGGATCTTCTCTCCAGAAATCTCACCTCCTGTCCTTGAAACTCGAGGAAAGGAACCAGTCAATCCTTCTCAGTCAGAGACACCGGTCAAAGTTACTCCCGAAGATGTTGCCAAACAGGAAATGGAAGAAGTGCTGAAAATCATCCGCAAGAGTGATTTCGATGTGGTAGAACAGTTGGGGCATACCCCGTCTAAGATCTCGATGTTATCCTTGCTGTTATCTTCTGAACCTCATGCCAATGCATTGGTAAGATTCTTGAAGACCGCTCATGTACCTCAGGAGACATCTGTCGATCAGTTCGAACATTATGTTGCTCACTTGGCTGTTGACAATGGCCTAGGCTTTTCCGACGCTGATCTGACACCAGTAGGAAAGAATCACAATAAAGCCCTGCATATCTCCATTGAGTGTAGGGGAATCACTTTGTCTCATGTGTTGATCGATAATGGCTCTTCCTTGAATGTGCTGCCGACAGCTGTGCTGGATAAGCTGGATTGTAAAAGCATTGAACTGAAACCTAGTGACATTGTGGTACGTGCTTACGATGGTGCGAAGAGTGTTGTCCATGGCGAAGTAGTCCTTCCTATCAAGATAGGACCTCAAGTCTTCAACACTACCTTCCATGTAATGAACATTCGTCCTGCCTATTCCTGCTTACTGGGACGCCCTTGGATTCATGGGGCAGGCGCTGTAGCCTCGTCTCTCCATCAAAAGTTGAGGTATCCCACAAAGGGCAAAATTGTCACCGTGTGTGGAGAAGAAGAGTACATTGTCAGTAGTGTGCATACCTTCAGATACGTCGAGGTGGATGGTGAATTCATTGAGACTCCTTGTCAGTCATTTGAAGTAGTTCCTCCGACCAATCCTGTCCTTAAGCCAACTTCCTGTGTACCCAAGGTTATTCGTGCTCCTCCTGCTATGATTTCTCTGAAGGACGCTAAAGCCGTGGTTGAAGATGGTGGTCGTACTGGCTGGGGTCGATTGATCGACGTACCGTACAAGTCTGACAAATTTGGCCTGGGGTTCAGCTTTGACAAGAGTCAAATTAATGTTTTAGAAGACGCTGACAGCGATTGCGACCTGGATAGCTGGATTTTCCCAACAATTGGCGACGGACTCAATAATTGGAAGGCTGAAGACACTATCCCGATTTTCTTTAGTCAGGAGTAATTGTTATTGTCTATTTTGGTGTTGCAAATTTTTTTTACAATTGAACTTCTCCAAGCGTTGTGTCTATGCCCGGGGCACAATAGCTAATTTGTTAAGGGTTTTGTCATTTTCATAAGCATATTCATATTCAATAAATCAATGGACTTTTTGCATTCAAATATTGCGCTCTTTGTCTTTTCTGTCATCTTCCAAACAAGCTATGTTTTCTTACACACACTCACGTAACAAATTGCAGATCCATACCCACTCTGGATCCTGTTGACAATAGTTCTACTACTGTTCATTATGACTTTGAAAATCCGATCTACCAAGCCGAGGATGGAAGTGTGGAAGATTGTGAAGTACCTGGAGAACTTGCCAGACTGTTACTGCAGGAAGAGAGGACTATACAGCCGCACGAGGAGTCAGTTGAGATTGTAAATCTGGGTACCGAAGTAGACAAGAAAGAAGTCAAAATAGGAGCAGGCTTGGAAAACAGTGTCAAAAGAAGGTTGATTCAGATGTTACATGACTATGTAGAGATTTTTGCTTGGTCTTATGACGACATGCCAGGACTGGATACCGATATAGTAGTGCATCGACTGCCAATGAGGGAAGAATGTCGTCCTGTTAAGCAAAAGGTTCGTCGCATGCGTCCTGAAATGTCTGAGAAAATCAAAGCCGAGGTGATGAAACAATTTGATGCAGGTTTTCTGGCTGTTACTTCTTATCCTCAATGGGTTGCTAATGTGGTACCAGTGCCGAAGAAGGATGGCAAGGTGCGAATGTGTGTAGACTACAGAGATTTGAATAAAGCGAGTCCCAAAGACGACTTTCTACTTCCGCACATTGATGTTCTGGTAGATAACACCGCAACACAAGGTATTCTCATTCATGGATGGATTCTCAGGTTACAACCAGATTAAGATGGCGCCTGAGGACATGGAGAAAACTACGTTTGTGACGCAATGGGGCACGTTCTGTTATAAAGTAATGCCATTTGGTTTAAAGAATGCAGGGGCAACGTACCAGCGTGCTATGGTGGTTTTGTTCCATGATATGATCCATCATGAAATAGAAGTATATGTGGATGACATGATAGCCAGATCTCATACTGAGGAGGAACACCTCGATCATTTATACAAACTGTTCGAGAGGTTGAAGAAATACAAGTTGAGGTTGAACCCGAACAAATGCACCTTTGGGGTAAGGTCCGGCAAACTCCTGGGCTTTATTGTCAGTGGTAAAGGGATTGAGGTTGACCCGGCCAAGGTGAGAGCTATTCAAGAAATGCCAGTTCCCAGTACAGATAAAGAAGTCAGAGGTTTCTTGGGACGCTTGAATTACATCGCCCGATTTGTCTCCCATTTGACCGCCACCTGCAAACCCCTCTTCAAGCTATTGAGGAAAAATCAAGAGATGATATGGAATGAGGAATGTCAAGAAGCTTTTGACAAAATCAAGAAGTATCTTCAAGAACCTCCAATTCTGATGCCACCAGTTGAAGGAAGACCTCTAATCATGTATTTAACCGTGTTAGAAAATTCAATGGGGTGCGTGTTGGGACAACATGACGAGTCTGGTCGAAAAGAGCATGCCATATACTACCTTAGCAAAAAGTTTACCGACTGTGAAACAAGATACTCACTGCTCGAGAAAACTTGTTGTGCTTTGGCCTGGGCTGCTCGCCGACTGAGACAGTATATGTTGAATCACACCACTTTATTGATTTCTAAGATGGATCCTATCAAATACATATTTGAGAAACCCGCTCTCTCCGGAAGAATAGCAAGATGGCAGATGATCTTAACAGAGTATGACATCCAGTATACTACTCAGAAAGCAATCAAGGGAAGCGTGCTAGCTGATCATTTGGCTCATCAAGCGGTGGATGATTACCAATCTATGAATTTTGAGTTTCCAGATGAAGATGTCATGTTTGTTACCAATCATGAAGAACATGGACCGGATGAAGGACCCGAGCTAGGATCCCGATGGACTATGGTTTTTGATGGATCTTCTAATGCATTGGGCAATGGTGTTGGTGTGGTAATCATTTCTCCCGAGGGTTATCATACGCCTTTCACTGCTAGATTATGTTTTCATTGTACCAATAATATGCCTGAGTATGAAGCATGTATTTTGGGACTCAAGGCTGCTATAGACCGGCGGGTCAAGTTTTTGAGTGTGTACGGAGACTCAGCATTAGTAATCAGTCAGATCAAAGGAGAATGGGACACTAAACATCCGAATCTCATCCCTTATCGAGAGCGGGTGTTAACATTAATCCCATACTTCGAAGAGATTACATTCGAACACATTCCACGAGAAGAGAATCAGTTGGCAGACGCATTAGCTACCATGTCATCTATGTTCAGAGTCAGATGGGACAATGAAGCTCCCAGGATCACCATTGAGCGACTAGATGAACCGGCATACTGTTATGAACTTAACACTGAGGGAGTACGGGAAAAACCTTGGTTCCACGAAGTAAAAAGATATTTAGAAGCTCAGGAATACCCTGAAGGGGCATCCATCAATGACAAAAAATTCCTGAGGAAGTTCTCCGCTAAGTTCTTTCTGAGTAATGGAGTATTATACAAACGTAACCACGATTCGACTTTGCTTCGCTGTGTGGATAAAAAGGAAGCAGAAAAGATTATGGGAGATATGCACGACGGTATTTTTGGGACTCATTCTAGTGGACATACGATGGCTAAGAAGATTCTGAGATCAGGGTATTATTGGTCTACCATGGAAGCTGATTGCCACCATCACTCCAGAACCTGTCACAAGTGCCAGATATATGCGGATAAAGTACATGCACCTCCTGCTCCATTGAACGTGTTGACCGCACCTTGGCCCTTTGCAATGTGGGGCATTGATATGATTGGGGAGATTAAACCTACTGCTTCTAATGGACATCGCTTCATCCTTGTCGCTATTGATTACTTTACAAAGTGGGTAGAGGCCGCCTCATTTGCTTTTGTGACCAAGAATGTGGTGGCACGGTTCATCAAGAATAGTCTTATTTGTCGGTATGGTATCCCTGAAAGGATTATCACCGACAATGGTACTAATTTGAACAACAAGATGATTACTGAACTCTGCACGCAGTTCAACGTAAAACACCATAACTCTTCTCCGTACCGACCAAAGATGAATGGTGCTGTAGAAGCTGCTAATAAGAATATCAAGAAGATCATACAAAAGATGACGGTGACGTACAAAGACTGGCATGAGATGTTACCGTTTGCTCTTCATGGTTATCGCACTTCAGTACGCACTTCGACAGGAGCAACTCCTTTCTCTTTAGTCTATGGAATGGAAGCCGTTTTACCAGTGGAAGTTCAGATTCCCTCTCTAAGAATCATGAAAGAGGCGGGCTTAGATGAAGAGGAATGGATTCAGACTCGACTCGATCAAATAAACTTGATCGATGAGAAGAGACTTGCGGCTGTGTGTCATGGACAGATATATCAGAAGCGCATGACCCAGGCATTTAACAAAAGAGTCAAGAGACAGGTATATCAAATTGGCGACTTGGTGGTAAAGCGCATCACTCTACCACAAGGTGATCCCAGAGGCAAATGGATTCCCACGTACGAAGGGCCGTTTGTAGTTAAGAAGATATTCTCTGGTGGAGCCATGATACTAGCTACAATGGACGGCGAAGACTTCCCGCATCCCGTGAACGCAGACATAGTCAAAAAATACTACGCATAAAAGAGACCCGCTAGGTCGACGTATCTAGGCAAAAGTAAGGGCATCCCGGTGAACCAAAAGGGTTCGGGCAAAATTTAGGGATAAACATAAAAAAATGTACACCCGGCAAGTCGAAAACCTGAAAAGGCGGCTTGGGCAAAAAGGGGTATCCTGGTGGATTGAAAACCTGAAAAGGCGGTCCAGGCAAAAATTAAGGATCAAAGCGTATGACTGTGTCCCGTTCTCGGTCAGCTTCACCCAAGCCAAAGGGACTGAACAAGCCAATCACTTTTATCCGACAGCAGGAGATGAGAGGCTTGAAGACATAATGACAGTAGTGGAATTAAAATCAATAGGACCTTTTCTGCATAGCTTTCTCTTTGTTTTCTTTGACAATTTCCTCTTACTAGGATTTCTGTCTCCTTGTACACAAACTGCCTGTTCATAAGCCCTCTTTCAAAATCAATACAATTTTGCTTCCAAAAGAAAAATGCTTTTGTTTTACTCTCTCTGTTTTGTTTGCATAAATGTCAATTGATTTAATTTGAATTGATGTATGCATATGAATATGACTGATGTTTATCAAAAATACATGCATGAAATAGCAATAGCAGTTACTAAAAGACTCCAGGATCGAGGAGACGGTCTAACCACGCGTTCCAATGAGTCCGGTTGCTAATTCTATTCCCCAACAAAAACCAGCTATTTCCCAGAAGAGGTTGGCATCACCAGACAGACTGGTCATCTCTCCCATCCCCAGCCAGGCTTCTGTTGAACATTTCTACCATCAGACAGAAATCAAGCATCCCCGGCTAAGAAAGGGTCATCGATACCAGTATCTCCCAACCAGAAAATTGAGAGTTATTTTCCCCAGTAGAGTCCTCTGGAAGAACTTTTCAGATGCATAATTCATTCATTACATCATTTCACAGCATACGCATGCATACATCGTTCGCATTTATTGTCAAAAGCATAAAACATCTCATGCATCATGACATGGCATGAAATTAACTTTATTTTTCAGGTTAATTATTCCCCTGATACAGTCAAAATGAAGATCCATTCAGACGGACATCTTTATCGATTACATTCAAGATTCAAATACATTCATTCTGATAAGCACTCTGATATCCTCCTAATGGTGGCATCTTTAAGCCCACCCCAGATATTCATTGCAAATACAGCATCTACAAATACAATCAGATACAGTCTAACGTACGGTTCATTCTGATTCAGCCCAACATATAACTCCTTCCACTCAGATACGATCTAACGGACGATCCATTCTGATCTTCAACTACTCCAACACGGTCTAATGTACGACCCAGTTGGACCTTCATTTCTCAGGTACTGCCTAGCATACGGTCCATCCTGATTCATCTCAACATATGACTCCTTCAACTCAGATGCAATCTAACGTACGATCCATTCCGACCTTCAACAACTCCAATACGGTCCAGCATACGACCCATTTGGACCTTCAAGGCCTCGGGTGCTACCTAGCGTACGGTACCTTCTGAAGTGTAGTCTGGCGTATGACTACCCCTTTATTATCAGATGCAGCCTAACGGACGGCTCGTTCTGCTACTCAGAGACGGTCTAGCTTACGACCCGCTTGGAGGTTCATCCCCTCAAATGCTACCTAGCGTACGGTACATTCTGAAGTGTAGTCTGGCGTATGACTACCCCCTTCATCATCAGGTACAGCCTAACGGACGGCTCAGTCTACAGCTCAGATACGATCTAGCATACGATCCATTCTGATCCTTCACCCCCAGTAACGATACAGCCTAACGGACGGCTCGTTCCGCAACTCAGATACGATCTAGCGTACGATCCATTCTGATCCTTTATCATCAGCGGCGTATGACCCATGCTAACTCCCCAGTGAAGTCGACGGCCTAATGAATGACTCACTATACGGTCTGGCGTATGACCCAGTGACACCCATGACTTCAGATATCTTCTAACGTACGACGCACTCTGAAGCTCTCATCATCAAACTTCCTAGATGGCATCTTTAAGCCCATCTCCATCAAGACTAACTAATTGACAAGTGCAAATTTTTGGGGCGTTCTAAGTGTTTAATAATCTTCCACCTCCAGACCACGAATGGCGTACATACCATTCTGACTCTCTCGGTTCAAGAATATTGAACAGGGGCAGCTGTCATACCCCAAAATTTGCCCATTAATATTTTAAGACATTTTTCAGGGCACTCCGACTCATTTTTATGACACTGATCTTAAAGGAACGAAGGCCCAGCTCACGAATGGCCCAATCCAGAAAATGGCCCAAACTGGCCTGTTCGCTACACGTTCGCTACACGCTCGCCTAGCGAACGTTCGCTACACGTTCGCTACACGCTCGCCTAGCGAAGCTGACAGATAACAGAAAATTCTGGGCTTCACTCTGAGCCCATTAGGTCACAAAAAAGAGCATTATAAATACCAGCACTTCAGTAATGAAAGAGGACGAAAAACGACGAAAGGAGAACCCTAGCAAGCAAACCCTAGCGCTCACAGACGGAAAACCCTAAAGGAAACCTTGAAGGAACTCGGCGGCACCAAGTTCTACTTCTGCCCAATTCAATCCGATTTGCTGATTCGAAGTCACAACTCAGCCGCTAACAGGTTTACATTGCTATCATTGTCTTATGTTCTTAATTTGCATATGACTTTATGATTAGATTTATGAAATACCTTAAGCTTGGCATGTGAACTTTAGTATATACCATGCATACCTTAAATGATTAATCATATAATTGCAGTAATGAGATCCATAAGGCATAAAATTGGTTGAGATTGTACTGATATCATGTTCAAAAACCAGCAGCCGCTCGCTAGCACATCGCTAAGCGAGCCAGTAGCGAATACTCGCTAGACCTTCGCTAGGCGAAGCAGGGGCGAACGGGACAGTGGCTGTTTCATTTTTTTGCTGTTCTATCTTATGTTTGTCTAATCATGAGTTATTATAATTCTGCATCATGTGGTCTGAGTTCATGATTGTTGTGTTTATTTTATGGTGCAACTTTCAATTATATTTTATCTCGATGCTCTAATCCGTGTGTTGAATTGTGTAAAGGTTTACATGTTTCCAAGGAAATGGCTGGCTAGGCATTCCACCTTATTGGTGGGATACCCTTGTGGAGACTCAATCTGAATTATTCATCGATTTTAATGTATTAATTTTATAGCAAAGATCCACCCTAATGGCTTAATTGTTCTTAATGTATTGGTTTTAATATGCATCTAATTACCTACTTGATGACGGCTACCTAATTAATTGTAAAACTTTGCCTTTAAATAAGTGATCTTGGACCTCTCTTTGTTACCCTACGATTACAGTATTACGGCCATGTCCCGCGAATGTGGGGATACACTTAGCAATGGCCCTTCGATTAAATCATCATAAAATAAATCATAGTCCCTCGGATGTTGCCTTCGAATATATGATTTCGTCCCTTGATGACCCTTCGGTGTCGCCTACGGTTAAATGATGATCGTTCCTTCGAATGCTAAGGTATCCTTACGACTGTTGCCTTCAATGACCTATCGATGACCCTACAATGACCCTTTTACATCCAAAGGATAAAACTACTTACTTCTCAATAGTAAGGACAGTTTTACCCTCATAAGGATAGGAAATGCCCATAACGACCTTAGGAAGGTATAACTCTCAATTACTGGATCATAACCTAAAACATTTTCCACCCCTCACACTTTGCAAGTCCTAGAAAATCACCACTTGGTATACATTCATACTAGAATCATTACCAAGTTATATCTTTCTAAACTGTTTTTCAAAATCAAACGAGATAAATACTTTGTATACATTCATACGAGAATCATTACAAAGTTAAACTCTTTTTCGAAACATTTTTAAACAATTCACCAACACTTTTCAGACAAAAATATAAGTGATCCAGCAATTAAGAGCCCATGGATAACCATGGATACAAAGGGTGCTAATACCTTCCCTTTGTATAATGTACCTCCCGAACCCAAAATCTATTGAGGTCTTTCCTGTTCTTTTCCACCTTTCCTTATTGGATAAAAGAAAAGTCGGTGGCGACTCTTGCTATCCGCGACATTGCGATAAAAAGCAAAATACCCCAAGTCAGTTCACCGTATGACACTGTCCAAGACCTGGTGGATTCCAAGGTCATTAACTTTGCCTCATTTCCAAATGTTAATGCTAATCACATGCCTGCGTATGGTCAGATGGGGATGAATGCAATTTCGGAGGATAGGAGGGCGAGTGGGTTGATGAATAGGGATCAATTAAAAGCTCCAAGGCCTGTGGTCCCAAGACCTTTGATGAAGGAGGGAGCTTTCCCTAGTGTTGATACTTGTTGTGCGGCCGTCGCCACAGAGGGGTGTGTACTAATGGGGGATATGACCCAGAAGGTGAAGGGGGTGGAAATGGATGGTGAAAAATTTGAAACACCAGGTCAGGCAGTTGAAGCCTTCACGGTGGAGAAGGCCATTATTGCTGGGAAAGAGAAAAAACCGTCCATTTCTTCTTATAAACAAGCCCTAGAAGTGGTGAAGAATAGAGGGATCCCAGGCTGGGGAAAGATCATAGGCATTATGGTAAAGGCAGACATGTTCGGGGTTGGTTATCAGCCAGATCAAGGGTCGTCTAGACAAAACAGAGGACGTCGTCCGTCGTTCATCTTTGTTAGTGCTGGAATGCTGGATCCAGATCACGCCGGTACGGGGGGTGAAGAGATCGACAGTGACCGCGAGCTGGAGTCGTGGATAAAATTGTGCGTACCAGGGAGCTGGAAGGCCTAAAAAGATCATCAGGGTCACTCATTCGGAAGAGTAATGATTTCTGTTTTGATTTTATCTGCATGAAAGCCATACGTGTTGCCCGACACGTAATGGTCCATTGCAAGGGCCACCTCATGTTTCATTTTGCAGCATTTTGCATCATAAATAAATGGATGTTTTTCAATTAAAAGCGGTGTTCCTTGTTTTTTCATTTATTTTTGCAGTTTAAAAATAAAAACAAATAAAAATGGCAATGTTTTGTTTTCATTTTTTCCTTTTTTGATTTGTCTCGTTCCGAATTCAAAAATAATTCTCCGGATCTCATTGATAACAATTTGGTTACACCTCTGTATGACTTCGAGAATCCGATCTATCATGCCGAAGAAGAAGATGAAGAAGATTGTGATCTGCTGGAATTAGCCAGGTTGTTAAAACAAGAGGAGAAGGTGATTCAGCCGTATGAAGAGCGGGTTGAGATTGTCATTCCAAGCACCGCCGAGGTCAGGAAGGAAATTAGAAAATGAGGTCGCTTCAGAGGCGAGTCAAGAGCAGAATGGTAGCCTTGTAGAAAGAGCATATGGATACCTGCGCCTGGTCGTGTAAGGATATGCCAGGGTCGGATACCGATGCCGTTGTGCACAAGCTATCATGGAGAGGAGACTGTCCTCTAGAGAAGCAGAACGCCAGTGCTACTTATCAGAGAGCCATGGTGACTTTGTTTCATGATATGATTCATCATGAAATTGAATGCTATGTTGATGACATGATAGCAAAGTCCCAAAACAGAAGAGGGGCATCTGGCAGACCGGGGCAAGTCGTTCGACCGGTTGAGATAATTCAGACTGAGGTTGAATTCAAGTGAGGGCGCTATCAGAGTGCGATCCGGTAAGATGTTGGGGTTCATTGTCAGAGAGGAATCGAGGTTGATCCTGCTAAAAAAAAATATATATATATATAATAATAAAAAAAAGAAAATAATAAAAAAAAATGCCTGAACCGAGAACGAAAAAAGAGGTTCGTGTTTTCTTAGATAGATTGAACTACATGTCATGGTTCACATCTCATCTAACAGCCACGTGTAAACCCATATTCAAGATGTTGAAAAGAAAGATCAAACGGTCAGGTGAAATAATGATCGCCAAGGGGCATTGAAAGAATAAAAGAATAAGTTGCAGGAACCTTTGATTCTGATACCTCTTGTGGAAGGAACAACTGTTAATCTGTACTTGACGGCCTTCGAGGGGTCTGCGAGGTGTATTGGGTCAGCATGACGAGTCTTGTCGAAAAGAGCATGCAATTTACCTTGGCAAAAAGTTTACCGACTGTGAAACAATACATTCACTGTTCGAGAAAACTTGTTGTACTTTGGCATAGGCTGCTCGCCGACTGAGACAGTGTATGCTGGTTCATACCACTTCGTGGATTTTCAAGATGGATCTGATCAAGTATGAGCTTGAGAATCTAGCGGTAACCTATTGAGGATTATCAACCGAGGAAGTTTGAGTTCCCTGATGAGGACATCTCGAGGTACTCAAATCGTAAGATTGAGAGTGACCGATCCCGGAGGAGGGGTCTGACCCTGAATCCGAATGGATTTTGATGTCGGATGGAGGAGGTTAAGGTGAATGAGCTTTTGTTGCCCGGATAGCATTTGAGTGCACTAACGATGGTGGCTGAGTATGAAGCTCGTATCCTGGGTATCGCACGTCGGTGCGTACATCTACTGGGGCAACTCCTTTCTCATTGGTATATGGGATGGAGGCTGTATTACCGGTTGAGGTTCAGATTCCCTCTTTGAGAGTCCTGATGGACGTGAAATTGCAAGAGGCTGAATGGGTAAGGACCCGGTACGAAGAGTTGAGCCTAATTGAAGAAAAGAGGCTGGCAGCCATCTGTCATGGGCAGTTATACCAGCAAAGGATGAAGCGTGCTTTTGACAGAAAGGTACGACCTCGGGTATATCACGTGTGTGATATGGTGCTGAAAAGGATCCTTCCTCCTCAAAACGATCGAAGGGGCAAGTGGACACCTAATTATGAAGGTCCATTCGTGGTCAAGAAGGTTTTCTCTGGCGGAGCCTTGTTGCTGACGACCATGGATGGCGAGGATTTTCCATCCCCTGTGAATGCGGATGCAGTTAAAAAATACTTCGTATAAAGAGACCCGCTGGACGAAAAGAATAAAATAGTCCAGGCAAAAATGGGCATCCCGGCGAACCAAAAAAACAGAAAGAAAGGTTCGGGCAAAAATTAGGGATAAAAAGGAAAAATTGTACACCCGACAAGTTAAAAACCTGAAAAGGCGACTTGGGCAAAAAAGGGTATCCCGGTGGACTGAAAACCCGAAAGGGAGGTCCAGGAAAAAGAGGGACTGAAACGAACAACTGCGTCTGGCATGATCGTTAGTGCTTTGGTTAAGGCATCATGGATAATACCCGGTAGGGATCAATCGGAATCGTCTTGTTCAGAAGGCAGAAAGCACGGAAAGTCTGAGGACATATGGGGTGTAACCGAGTTGGAACTCGATGAGATCACGGGTTTCACATTGCCATCAGGATAGATTTTTCCTTTTGTGCGCAATTACCTCTTTTCAGGAATTGCTTCCTTTGTATTGCTCAATTTTGAGCCACACTTTTTCCAATCAATAAAAATGCATATTCAGTCAAATAATTTTTGTTTTTGTTTTTCATTACCGTTTTGATTGCAAAAACATCCAGATTATTGTGATAAAGAATCTTGCATTTTAAGACATACAGGTCCCTTCCAATGCATGTTTATAAGATTGAAATCTTGAAATCTTATTCGGAAGGTTGAGTGACCCAAGTGTTGAAATCTTGACACGCCTGGGGCACGGTTTTATCTAACGATCTGTTTTGCAGGAACTGTTAGATATTTTCACTCACTTGCGGGTTGTGATGTGGAAGCTTTTGACAAAACAAATCCCCATGGAGTCCGATCAGGGACGAATGGATTAAAGAACAGTGAAAAAGACGGCGAAGGACGTACGACGATCCTTGGAATTAATCAAGAAGACTCTTCAAAGTCGGAAGATTGAAAAGTCTGTATAAGTCCCAGGAGTTCGCTCTCTGTCGAGCGCGGATCGGTTTGGAGTACAAGATGATGGAGCAGAAAAGTCCAGACAAGTCGGGATGTATATCCCCAAGCAGAGTCGTGAGGACTAATTTCCCAGCAGATTCCAGGTCTGTGACTTCCCCAGCAGGGTCAAGATGGTTATCCCCAGCGGGTTTCAGATCGATGTTTCCCCAGTCGCCGGGCTTGGAGGTTGCTGTTTTCCCAGCAGAGCTATCTGTGAGCATTTCCCTAGTGAAGTCGCCAGGTATTTGAGAGGGTTCTCCAAGCAGAGTCGGGATCGATATCCCCAGCAAACCAAAGACTGTTGTATCCCCGCAGAGCGTTGGTGGTTCTTATTCCCAGCAGTTTCCCGAGCGGATTGGGTGCAAAGGAGGTTCTTCCCCAGCAAGGGATGCCTATCTCCAGCAGCAACGCTATTCCCCAGCAGGGTGGAATCGGAGTATTGACGAGTTCCTCAGCAGAGTATCTCGAGCTTCCCAGAAGAGTCCTTGAGGGGGATGCTTTTTATGCATTCATCATGTAGAGTAAGCATAGCATGTTGCATAGAAAAATAAATCGCGTAGCATTTCCATAATTATGGAGCATTACGCAGAAAAATTCATTCATCATATTGCAAGCATAAGCTAGTCTCAGACCGTGGTTACCGCTTGAGATTTGGTTTCGCCGGATGGTGAAGATGTCACTCAGATGAGTTTGGCATCATGACGACAGGTCAGCAATGTTCTCCAGTAGTGCGATGCTGGAGGGAACTTTTTTCCGTCGAGCGGAGATGGAAATGGAAACGAAGGAGGTTACGCGATCAGCGCGGCTAGCGGGGTTCAAATGGAGAAAAGGAGACACGAGGTGTTTTCTGGAGAGCGGGGTTCAAATGGAGAAAAGGAGACACGAGGTGTTTTCTGGAGAGCGGGGTCCAAATGGAGATTGGAGTTGAAGATTATATCCAGGATGAGGTCCTTAGGATTATCTTTTGTTCATGTGTCACCTTAGACTTTGGCGGATGCCAATGGAGGTCGTTATGGGTGTCTTCGGATGAAGAGATGCACATGTTACCTTCCTTTTGTGAAGGTGTACCCTCTGATATGTCGCCCTCAGAGTGGTGTTTGGTGTTATTTCCGACGTTGCCAGCGGAATTATCACGAGAGATGGGAGAACGGGGTTCAAACGGAGAAAAGGAAATGGTGAGACATTTTCTGGAGAGCGGGGTTCAAATGGAGAAGAGAAGACACGAGGTGTTTTCTGGAGATCGGGGTTCACAATGGCGATCACAAGTTATCGTCAGGCGACTGGGGATTCAAATGGAGAAAAGGAGACACGAGGTGTTTTCTGGAGAATGGGGTTCATCATTTTGGCAACAAGGATAACGGGGTTCAAATGCAGTGATATGGGATCATTGGCGCGAGAAAATTTCGGGGTTCAAGGAAATGGAAAAAGAGCAATTATCAGAAAAAACTTCGGGGTTCAAGAAAAATAAAAAAAGGAGGAGATAATAATCCCCAGCGGATGTGGTGTTCAAGCCATGGTTGTCCCTGCGTTACCATTTATTTTGGTATTCAGGTCGATGTTTCTGTTTCGGTGATCAGGCCGACTTTCTCCGTACCAGACGGGTTTTTCTTCAAGATTATGTTTCTTTGCCGATTCTGACAGGCGTTGTTAATTATTTTCCCATCAGAGTGCAAATTGTTCGTCTGTTCTTGGTATTCAATCACTCCTCATCCTGATCATCTGAAAGCCGAGGCTATTCATATCGACAGGTTCACAGTGGATTGAATAGGGGCAGCTGTAACACCTCAAAATTTGCCCTCCTCTCTTGGGACTAGCATAACATATTTGCATAACATTTCTTAGGTCATTAGGCATTGCATATTGCATATCATGTGGTTACATTGTGCAAGTCATCCTCCTAGGTCTTGAGCAGAAGATGAAGGGGCTAATGTGCAAGCTAGGGTTTCATTGATGGAATGGACTGATCATTAACTATCTGAGGATTGGGCTACAAATTAGGGTTTTATGATTCTCAAGGAGATTGGTCTTGATCTTGGTTGAAATGGTACATCATCATCATCATGGTCTTGATATCATCCAGAAGATTCAAGAAGATTGATCAGATACCTTGAGATTAGGGTTTTGACCACTGGTCAACCCTAATCAGTTGCATTGGGCCAATCAGGGCATGGCATGAAGATGGGGTCTACACTGGATATGGGGATCTTCACATAATTACATTGAGCTTATGGAGGCTAGGGTTTCATCATTGAGCCATTTCATCAGAGGATTGAGGCTCAACTTGATCAGTGCACAGCCAAATTCATCTATCAATTGAAAAAGTCAACTGTGGTCAACTGTGCTTGATTTTATGGATTTGGAGGTGGGAGAGAGTTGAATACACTTCATTCATGTTGAAACAAGGTTCATTGGGCATTTCAAACCTCAAGAATGAAGAAAATAAAATCAGGAGAAAAGTTGCCAAAAATAGAAAGTGACTTGTAATGAAAGTTTCCAAAAATGGAAAGTTTTTCATCATAAAATTACATGTCCAAAAGAGCTTCAAATGAAATTTTGTTCAACATGAAAGTTGTAGATCTTGCTCTCACCTTTCCAAAAAGTCCAAGAACTTGAATTTCCCATGTATGGTTGACAAGTTATGGTCCATTCATTTTCCAAAAATGCCTAAAATCAAAGTGGCATAACTTTCACATGGAATGGCCAAAATGGATGATCTTTCTTTGAGCAAGCCCCATTTCACATGTACTTTCATGATGCATAATCAAAATTCATCAAAATTGGTCAAGGCAAAAAGTCAAATTTCAAGTGGATTTCTTTTGAATTTTTGGTGTGAACATGTGATTTTGAGAAATACTTGGATTTTTCACACAAGACCAATTCCAACACTCTCCAAATGGCCAATGTGACTTGTTCCAACTGTTATTTTACTGTTGCATTGCCAATTTGGAGAAGGTCATTTTTGACATAACACTCAAAAGTGCATTTGTGCTAATCACTTGATTTTTGGTAATTGAGATTAACAAAGTGGATTAAGGAGATGGTATATATTGCTAATTGTAACAGAATTGCAAATTACATTTCATTCTCCAAGAATCATAACAGAATTTCCCTCCAAAACCTCCAAATTCTCTAAAACTTCATCACACATTTTTGATCATTTCTCATCCAAATCTTCATCAATTTGCATCATTCTTCTTGGATCTGCATTCTACAAGTGGAGTTGAGGAACTGTTTCACAAGATCCATGCCATAACCTTGCCAAATCGTGATTGTCCTAAGCTTGCACATCAATGGCAATTTCATCATTCTTGCACATGGAACCGTTTTGAGCTAAGCTACTTGCTTCATTCACCTTCCATAACCTTAATCTCCATCTGTTTTTGCAATTGGTGCGTGGAGTTCGGGAGGATGGGTGATGATATAGGGCCATCTGTGGGACCCTCATCAGGCTAGCCTTTCATTTTTGGGGATTACCGTCAGGCCTGTTGACGGAATCCATTTGCTTGTATTTCCTTGTCGATTCCGGAGAATTGTATCTGATTTATATCAGTTGTGATGTATGACTATGGCACTTATTGCACATTTTGCTATGTGATGGTTATCTTCATTCTGTGATTGATCTTTAAGCTTTATTTGCTTTACCGTATGCACTCACACAGCACACACATGGTTGGGCGGTATTTTGCTAAATCATATATCTCTGATCTGTATGATGAAATCAAATGATGAATATCAGAATATTGCTGCCGGATTATTATATGTCTCGATGAAGCCAGGATCGAAAGACAAAGTGTTCCTCATGTGGATCAACACTGCATCCATGCATAATCATAATAACTTGTCTTTTGTTTTGCAGGTGTCAGTTTCTAACCTGTTTGATTGACGCAGGAATGATGAATTCGCCTAACGCCGACATTCTCGAACTGAAAGAGATGGTGAGGGATTTGTTCAGTGTTGTGCAAGGGCTTGCCCTGGGGCAGAAAGCCATGGCCGAGAGATTGGAAAAGATCGAGAAGTGGCTAATGGTGGAGAAAGTTCGGGGAAAGGTTCCGTCGTCCGAAGTGACAAATCCCTCTGTCGCTATAACAAAGAAACCCCCTAGCAGTGGTCAGCTTAAGAAAGAGGTTGAGTCAAATGGTGTGCCAGCAAAGAAAGAACGCGGTAAGGATCGCTATCACCCTTATGCTGCCATTGCAACCATTCCAGTTGGTAGTTCACCTGCCCCACAGAGACATCCGTTACCTCAACAGGGAGCACAGAGAGCTGGGAACCAGGTAAGAGGAAAAGGGGTTGATCGTCAATTTGATAGGCCACCCATGCCGTATGCTCTTCTGTTGAAGAAGTTGAAAGATCTCGGAATGGTACAATTGAGGACATTAGCTCCATTGATATCAGATCAGAGGCCACCTAATTATGATGAGAACGCCCAGTGTGAATTCCATTCTGGAACACCGGGGCATAACATTGAGGGTTGTAGAGCTTTTAAGCATGCTGTCCAAGACCTGGTGGATTCCAAGGTCATTAACTTTGCCTCATTTCCAAATGTTAATGCTAATCACATGCCCGCGTATGGTCAGATGGGGATGAATGCAATTTCGGAGGATAGGAGGGCGAGTGGGTTGATGAATGGGGATCAATTAAAAGCTCCAAGGCCTGTGGTCCCAAGACCTCTGATGAAGGAGGGAGCTTTCCCTAGTGTTGATACTTGTTGTGCAACCGTCGCCACAGAGGGGTGTGTACTGATGGGGGATATGACCCAGAAGGTGAAGGGGGTGGAAATGGATGGTGAAAAATTTGAAACACCAGGTCAGGCAGTTGAAGCCTTCACGGTGGAGAAGGCCATTATTGCTGGGAAAGAGAAAAAACCGTCCATTTCTTCTTATAAACAAGCCCTAGAAGTGGTGAAGAATGGAGGGATCCCAGGCTGGGGAAATATCATAGGCATTATGGTAAAGGCAGATATGTTCGGGGTTGGTTATCAGCCAGATCAAGGGTCGTCTAGACAAAACAGAGGACGTCGTCCGTCGTTCATCTTTGTTAGTGCTGGAATGCTGGATCCAGATCACGCCGGTACGGGGGGTGAAGAGATCGACAGTGACCGCGAGCTGGAGTCGTGGATAAAATCGTGCGTACCAGGGAGCTGGAAGGCCTAAAAAGATCATCAGGGTCACTCATTCGGAAGAGTAATGATTTCTGTTTTGATTTTATCTGCATGAAAGCCATACGTGTTGCCCGACACGTAATGGTCCATTGTAAGGGCCACCTCATGTTTCATTTTGCAGCATTTTGCATCATAAATAAATGGATGTTTTTCAATTAAAAGCGGTGTTCCTTGTTTTTTCATTTATTTTTGCAGTTTAAAAATAAAAACAAATAAAAATGGCAATGTTTTGTTTTCATTTTTTCCTTTTTTGATTTGTCTCGTTCCGAATTCAAAAATAATTCTCCGGATCTCATTGATAACAATTTGGTTACACCTCTGTATGACTTCGACAATCCGATCTATCATGCCGAAGAAGAAGATGAAGAAGATTGTGATCTGCTGGAATTAGCCAGGTTGTTAAAACAAGAGGAGAAGGTGATTCAGCCGTATGAAGAGCGGGTTGAGATTGTCATTCCAAGCACCGCCGAGGTCAGGAAGGAAATTAGAAAATGAGGCCGCTTCAGAGGCGAGTCAATAGCAGAATGGTAGCCTTGTAGAAAGAGCATATGGATACCTGCGCCTGGTCGTGTAAGGATATGCCAGGGTCAGATACCGATGCCGTTGTGAACAAGCTATCATGGAGAGGAGACTGTCCTCTAGAGAAGCAGAACGCCGGTGCTACTTATCAGAGAGCCATGGTGACTTTGTTTCATGATATGATTCATCATGAAATTGAATGCTATGTTGATGACATGATAGCAAAGTCCCAAAACAGAAGAGGGGCATCTGGCAGACCGGGGCAAGTCGTTCGACCGGTTGAGATAATTCAGATTGAGGTTGAATTCAAGTGAGGGCGCTATCAGAGTGCGATCCGGTAAGATGTTGGGGTTCATTGTCAGAGAGGAATCGAGGTTGATCCTGCTAAAAAAAAAATATAATAATAAAAAAAAGAAAATAATAAAAAAAAATGCCTGAACCGAGAACGAAAAAAGAGGTTCGTGTTTTCTTAGATAGATTGAACTACATGTCATGGTTCACATCTCATCTAACAGCCATGTGTAAACCCATATTCAAGATGTTGAAAAGAAAGATCAAACGGTCAGGTGAAATAATGATCGCCAAGGGGCATTGAAAGAATAAAAGAATAAGTTGCAGGAACCTTTGATTCTGATACCTCTTGTGGAAGGAACAACTGTTAATCTGTACTTGACGGCCTTCGAGGGGTCTGCGAGGTGTATTGGGTCAGCATGACGAGTCTTGTCGAAAAGAGCATGCAATTTACCTTGGCAAAAAGTTTACCGACTGTGAAACAATACATTCACTGTTCGAGAAAACTTGTTGTACTTTGGCATAGGCTGCTCGCCGACTGAGACAGTGTATGCTGGTTCATACCACTTCGTGGACTTTCAAGTTGGATCTGATCAAGTATGAGCTTGAGAATCTAGCGGTAACCTATTGAGGATTATCAACCGAGGAAGTTTGAGTTCCCTGATGAGGACATCTCGAGGTACTCAAATCGTAAGATTGAGAGTGACCGATCCCGGAGGAGGGGTCTGACCTTGAATCCGAATGGATTTTGATGTCGGATGGAGGAGGTTAAGGTGAATGAGCTTTTGTTGCCCGGATAGCATTTGAGTGCACTAACGATGGTGGCTGAGTATGAAGCTCGTATCCTGGGTATCGCACGTCGGTGCGTACATCTACTGGGGCAACTCCTTTCTCATTGGTATATGGGATGGAGGCTGTATTACCGGTTGAGGTTCAGATTCCCTCTTTGAGAGTCCTGATGGACGTGAAATTGCAAGAGGCTGAATGGGTAAGGACCCGGTACGAAGAGTTGAGCCTAATTGAAGAAAAGAGGCCGGCAGCCATCTGTCATGGGCAGTTATACCAGCAAAGGATGAAGCGTGCTTTTGACAGAAAGGTACGACCTCGGGTATATCACGTGGGTGATATGGTGCTGAAAAGGATCCTTCCTCCTCAAAACGATCGAAGGGGCAAGTGGACACCTAATTATGAAGGTCCATTCATGGTCAAAAAGGTTTTCTCTGGCGGAGCCTTGTTGCTGACGACCATGGATGGCGAGGATTTTCCATCCCCTGTGAATGCGGACGCAGTTAAAAAATACTTCGTATAAAGAGACCCGCTGGACGAAAAGAATAAAATAGTCCAGGCAAAAATGGGCATCCCGGCGAACCAAAAAAACAGAAAGAAAGGTTCGGGCAAAAATTAGGGATAAAAAGGAAAAATTGTACACCCGACAAGTTAAAAACCTGAAAAGGCGACTTGGGCAAAAAAGGGTATCCCGGTGGACTGAAAACCCGAAAGGGAGGTCCAGGAAAAAGAGGGACTGAAACGAACAACTGCGTCTGGCATGATCGTTAGTGCTTTGGTTAAGGCATCATGGATAATACCCGGTAGGGATCAATCGGAATCGTCTTGTTCAGAAGGCAGAAAGCACGGAAAGTCTGAGGACATATGGGGTGTAACCGAGTTGGAACTCGATGAGATCACGGGTTTCACATTGCCATCAGGATAGATTTTTCCTTTTGTGCGCAATTACCTCTTTTCAGGAATTGCTTCCTTTGTATTGCTCAATTTTGAGCCACACTTTTTCCAATCAATAAAAATGCATATTCAGTCAAATAATTTTTGTTTTTGTTTTTCATTACCGTTTTGATTGCAAAAACATCCAGATTATTGTGATAAAGAATCTTGCATTTTAAGACATACAGGTCCCTTCCAATGCATGTTTATAAGATTGAAATCTTGAAATCTTATTCGGAAGGTTGAGTGACCCAAGTGTTGAAATCTTGACACGCTTGGGGCACGGTTTTATCTAACGATCTGTTTTGCAGGAACTGTTAGATATTTTCACTCACTTGCGGGTTGTGATGTCGAAGCTTTTGACAAAACAAATCCCCATGGAGTCCGATCAGGGACGAATGGATTAAAGAACAGTGAAAAAGACGGCGAAGGACGTACGACGATCCTTGGAATTAATCAAGAAGACTCTTCAAAGTCGGAAGATTGAAAAGTCTGTATAAGTCCCAGGAGTTCGCTCTCTGTCGAGCGCGGATCGGTTTGGAGTACAAGATGATGGAGCAGAAAAGTCCAGACAAGTCGGGATGTATATCCCCAAGCAGAGTCGTGAGGACTAATTTCCCAGCAGATTCCAGGTCTGTGACTTCCCCAGCAGGGTCAAGATGGTTATCCCCAGCGGGTTTCAGATCGATGTTTCCCCAGTCGCCGGGCCTGGAGGTTGCTGTTTTCCCAGCAGAGCTATCTGTGAGCATTTCCCTAGTGAAGTCGCCAGGTATTTGAGAGGGTTCTCCAAGCAGAGTCGGGATCGATATCCCCAGCAAACCAAAGACTGTTGTATCCCCGTAGAGCGTTGGTGGTTCTTATTCCCAGCAGTTTCCCGAGCGGATTGGGTGCAAAGGAGGTTCTTCCCCAGCAAGGGATGCCTATCTCCAGCAGCAGCGCTATTCCCCAGCAGGGTGGAATCGGAGTATTGACGAGTTCCTCAGCAGAGTATCTCGAGCTTCCCAGAAGAGTCCTTGAGGGGGATGCTTTTTATGCATTCATCATGTAGAGTAAGCATAGCATGTTGCATAGAAAAATAAATCGCGTAGCATTTCCATAATTATGGAGCATTACGCAGAAAAATTCATTCATCATATTGCAAGCATAAGCTAGTCTCAGACCGTGGTTACCGCTTGAGATTTGGTTTCGCCGGATGGTGAAGATGTCACTCAGATGAGTTTGGCATCATGACGACAGGTCAGCAATGTCCTCCAGTAGTGCGATGCTGGAGGGAACTTTTTTCCGTCGAGCGGAGATGGAAATGGAAACGAAGGAGGTTACGCGATCAGCGCGGCTAGCGGGGTTCAAATGGAGAAAAGGAGACACGAGGTGTTTTTTGGAGAGCGGGGTTCAAATGGAGAAAAGGAGACACGAGGTGTTTTCTGGAGAGCGGGGTCCAAATGGAGATTGGAGTTGAAGATTATATCCAGGATGAGGTCCTTAGGATTATCTTTTGTTCATGTGTCACCTTAGACTTTGGCGGATGCCAATGGAGGTCGTTATGGGTGTCTTCGGATGAAGAGATGCACATGTTACCTTCCTTTTGTGAAGGTGTACCCTCTGATATGTCGCCCTCAGAGTGGTGTTTGGTGTTATTTCCGACGTTGCCAGCGGAATTATCACGAGAGATGGGAGAACGGGGTTCAAACGGAGAAAAGGAAATGGTGAGACATTTTCTGGAGAGCGGGGTTCAAATGGAGAAGAGAAGACACGAGGTGTTTTCTGGAGATCGGGGTTCACAATGGCGATCGCAAGTTATCGTCAGGCGACTGGGGATTCAAATGGAGAAAAGGAGACACGAGGTGTTTTCTGGAGAATGGGGTTCATCATTTTGGCAACAAGGATAACGGGGTTCAAATGCAGTGATATGGGATCATTGGCGCGAGAAAATTTCGGGGTTCAAGGAAATGGAAAAAGAGCAATTATCAGAAAAAACTTCGGGGTTCAAGAAAAATAAAAAAAGGAGGAGATAATAATCCCCAGCGGATGTGGTGTTCAAGCCATGGTTGTCCCTGCGTTACCATTTATTTTGGTATTCAGGTCGATGTTTCTGTTTCGGTGATCAGGCCGACTTTCTCCGTACCAGACGGGTTTTTCTTCAAGATTGTGTTTCTTTG